>NC_135845.1:13375000-14592500 GCF_029677425.1 Wolffia australiana
GCTCCCTCTCCCTCGCGCTCTCTTTCCCTACTGAACTCTCTCCTTCTCGCCTGCTCTCTCACTCTCTCTCCCTCTCACTTCCCGTCTCCAGCTCTGACTGAAGATCGATTGTCCATCTCTCCTCAACGCTGCATCGTCTTCCCTCTATTGAAGATCGATTTTCTCTCCCTCACAGTCTCGCTCTATTGAAGATCGAGAGGTGTTTTCAGCCACTTTCAGCCAGGTATAGCAGCCTTTTTCTCTCTCTTTCTCTCTTTTCAACGCCGCAATCTCTATTTCCATCCACTTGCAAGCAGGTATAGCGGGCCTTTTTTATGACGGTTGAGTGTCGGCCGAAGAGGGCGTCAAATGTGGCTACTCCAATATCCATATTTGGATATCATTATCGATATTGGGACATCCATATCAATATGGGAATATGGATATCGATATTCCCGATATCCATATTTGGATATCGATATCGGTTATTTAGATTTGGATAATTGGACATGGATATCGACATTCCACGATGTCCATATTTCGACATTGACATCCATTTTTCGAATTTCCATATTTGGATATCGATATCGACATTTTAGATTTTCATATTTGGACTTCGATATGGATATTTTAGTGCAGGCCATAAGAATCCTTCTGTGTCGTGCAACTATAAGATATTCAGCCAAAGCATAAGAGAATGTAAGTATCATATTTGATTACTAAATTGCCTCTGTATAATTATTTACATTATTCTTCTGTACCCGTTTGTCAAATAGGGCCGATGACCGAAGTTTTCTTTTTGGTTCGGATTCAAGTGATGTGTGCTCAAGTGACTCCGATGGATATTCAAGTGAAGAATGGAATGAATAATTTTGTAACGAGCGGAGAAGTAGAAGAGAAGAACGTCAAGCAGAGCTATGTGGTGATGATGAGGGTGAAATTATTTTGAGCACACACAGCGGTAGAAGATATGATCCTGGGTGCCCCATCGATAATATTACAATGCAATTGGGCATGACATTTGAATCAGGTTCGCAATTTAAAGCAGCCGTGAAGAACTACTCCGTATACAACGGGTTCAATGTTAGGTTTAAAAGGTCTACAGAGAACATCTTGAACATCTTGAACAATCATACACCTGAAATATTAAGCACATCTTGAACAATCATACAGGGACCGCAGTCTTCTTCGGGAGGATTCAGCAAATTGTTGAAGAGCATGACCAAGTTCCAAGTTTGACTGTTTCTTCATTTTAATTAACTACTATGTAATTTGTTGGTCAGTACTCAGATATTAATCAGTCAGCATATTTTATAGGTATTAGTATGCCACCCGTCTTTGTTCTCGCGTGTTACAAGTTGTACAGGGGAATATTGGATTCCCTATATATTTCAGGATATTGAAATATTGAATATCGATATCAATATCCAAAAAGTGATTTCCGGGAATATCGATATCGAATATTGATAGTGTGAAATATCGATATCAATAACGGTAAAGGGTAAGAGAGAGAGATTGATGGTACATGTCACACGTAACATGGAGGGAGATGCGGAGAGAGAGAGTAGTGAGCAAACAGAGTGTGTGCAAGAGAAGAGAGAGTGCATAAGAGAGGAGAGAGAGTTGAAAGTGAGTGAGAGACAAGTGAGAGTAGAGAGTGTATGTGAAAGAGAGACTGGGAGAGAGAGAAAATTGATCTTCAATAGAGGGAAGATGATGCGACCATCTAAAGAGGACAGGAAGATTCAGATTTTTCTCATAACCATGGCAGTGAATATGGTCAATCCATCATGAAAATGATATTTAAGTGGCATGAATTTTTTTTTACGAACCGTGACAACATTTGAATGTGTGCAGATTGTCGTTAAAAAAATTGAGAATCAGGAAAATAGAGAATTTGAGTTAGGGAGAGGTCTCTCTTTTGCCCACCCCATCATTTTCTCTTACTGTTTTTCTCTCTCTTTCTAGCTCGAGATAGAGAGTCAGAGTGCGAGAATGTGAGAGAGAGAGAGATTGTGGCGTTGAAAAGAGAGAGGAAGAGAGAAAGTGAGGGTGAGAGATGAGGAGAGGGTGAGCAGGAGAAAGGGGGAGAGAGAGTAGAATACCAGAGGGAGAGAGAAGGACGGTGAGAGAGTGAGAGGGCGAGACTGAGAGAGAGAGACTGCAAGAGTTATGGAGGGATAGAGGGAGTAGCTAAAGAGAGTAGAAGCGGGAGAGAGCAACAGAGAGAGAGGGGGTGACAGGGAGAGCCGGAGATGGGAAGTGAGAGGGAGCGAGAGTGAGAGAGCAGGCGAGAAGGAGGGAGTCTCATCCATCATCATCCATCATAATCATCATTCATCAATCATCATCATCATAATCTCACCGCAGATGCCGGCGAAATTCTCATCGTAGTCGTTAACAACAGCATCGAAGCTGTCCACATTGCCCTGCAGGCCGGATGATTTTCCAGATGGGGAGAGAGATGGGGAGACACGATATAACACGAAATTGAGATAGATGAGAGATAGATGAGAGAGATGGAGAGGAGACATAACAAGAGATGGAGATAAATGGGAGAGAAAGATGGGGGGACATGATATAACTAGAGATGGAGGTAGACAAAAGAAATATGGAGAGACAGTACGTAACGATATATGGAAACGGAGATATGTGGGAGAGAAAGAGAAGGAGAGACAAGATATACCTTGAGATAGAGTTGGGGAAAGATGAGAGATAGATGGGGAGACAAGATATAACAAGAAATGGAGATAGATGAAAGAGAGATGGAGAGACGAGACATAACAAAAGATAGAGATAGATGGGAGAGAGAGATGGGAGACAAGATGTAGAGAGTGATTTAGGGGGAGAGAACGACCGCGGGAGACCAAGAGAACGAGAAAGAGAGGGGGGAGAGGGGGCGAGAGACAAAGAGCACGAGAGAGGGAGAGAACTAGCGGGGGCGAGGGTGAGACGGAGGGGAGAGAGAGCGAGGGAGAGAGAAGGAGCAGGAGAGGGGGAGAGAGGTCGAGAGAGAGAGAGGGGCGAAAAGAGAGAGAACGAGAGCACGAAAGAGGGATGAGAGAGGGAGAGAACTAGCGGGAGCGAGGGTGAGACGGAGAGGAGAGAGAGCGAGGGAGAGAGAAGGAGCAGGAGAGGGGAAGAGAGGTCGAGAGAGAGAGAGAGAGGCAAAAAGAGAGAGAACAAGAGCACGAAAGAGGGAGGAGAGAGAGAGAGATCTAGCGGGAGCGAGGGTGAGACGGAGAGGAGAGAGAGCGAGGGAGAGAGAAGGAGCAGGAGAGGGGGAGAGAGGTCGAGAGAGAGAGAACGAGTGGAGAGAGGGAGAGACGATGAGAAGGAGAAAATGGGAAGGACAGAGGAAGAGGGTGAGCGAGGGCGAGAAAAAGACGGGTGGCCGGCGACGGCTGAGGCGGCCGGAGACGGACGGCAGCGGTGGCAGCGGGTGGCGACGGGCGGCGGCAGCCAGAGACGGGCGCCCGCGGCGGCCGCCCGCGACGGGCAGTGACGGGCAGCGGCGGCAACGGCCAGCGAAGGTCAAAATGCTGATGTGGAGTCCAACTGGCGTGGATGCCATCGTGGAGTCTACCTGGCTACCACGGTGGAATCCGCGTCAGCATTTTGACCATCGCTGGCAAAGAAAAAAAGAAGACGCCGTTTGGCGTCTTCTGATTGGCGTGTGCTATATTTTGAACAAAACAAAAATTTCCTGCTATTTTTTGAACAAAACATGGAGTTCGTGACGTTTCGTAGTATTTGCCCTATAAAAAATGATAACTGCTGGGGACCTAAATAACAACTGGCTGATAGAAGTGGAAGGTTCACTTGCGAAGGATGTACTTGCTTATATGACTACTTCTGGAAGGTCTTCAAATTTTGACTTGACCCTTAGGGCAAGTCATAATAGGGGGCTGATGTTGCTGTGACACAGAATGATGGGTCAGCACATTGTCCACAGTAGACTTAGATAAATTTTTTGGCTCTCGTATTCATACTACTCAACAGCTTTTGTTAATACAAGAGTAAAATGTAGTATTCTTGAAAAATATTACAGCAATAATGTTACATATAATATAAGAGTTCTCGTTTGGAGAATCATTATTTTTTTCACCTAGGAAAAATAAACAACATTGTAATATAAATAAAGAAGACATGCATTTGGGAAGAGCAAGTGGTGATATAGAAAAAATTATCTGCCAGATTTGAAACTAATGCCATGACTATTCAACTTCTAGAAAAGTGTGTGCGATGTAGCAGAAATTTCTGTAGCAATGATATTTGCATTGATGCTTCGATGAAATTACTGCATCTGTAATTTTGATGCATTAATGATAAAATCATAGTATTTAAATTTTATGATTTTCTTATAAAAATAAAATTTCCAGAAATTGGATTTAGAGTGTGACACTTAGGAATGATGAGGCTAGTGTTGGATTCTAGAGGGCTAAATCTAAATGAAGAACTTAAAACAGTTTTCAGCAAAAGTCTTAATTCACATTGTAATAAATCAATAAAACACTGAAATAAATCACATATGCATAAATCACATCCATGATTTATTGGATCGTAGAGCAAGGCAAGTCTAGCTTCAAATGTGTACAATCTTGAAACATATACATGCAGTCCATAGCACTTCTAATTTCTTCCTTTGCCTTGATGAGCTTTGTTCACCCTCTATAGTAGATGTTATGTCATCCCAATCACATCAAAAGTATGGTGGAGTCATGGAAAAAGTGAGAAGTGGAAGGCCCATAAACAATTCTGGTCTTGATGAATTGTGCTCAAGACTTTTCCCTATTTATACTTAGTATATATTTATTGTGAGACGCTTGAAACTTAAGTCTATCTTTCAACGTTTATAATATCATTTGCGTGTCACCCTTGATACTCATGTACTAATCCAGGTAACGATTTTAATGGTCTAATAACCTTAATTGGTCTTTAAAATTTATTAGTTATAGCATCATATTGATTAATTAATGCTCTATCAATTTAACCAAATTGAACGGTTGATTCTCCAACTCATGGGTTGCCAAGCTACAACTTGTGTTCTAAAGGATAAAGTGGATTGTGTATTGACTCACTCATTGAACATGTTCGTCATCGGTTACGTTGTATATATAATCCATCATCCATTTGATGCTCTTAAGATGACTTAGGGTATGGTTAACAGTCAAACCCTGATCACTATAAAACTCTTCTCTAATATTTCACTACCTAGACCAAGGACTTCATTGCATTGTCTTTCTCAAATTATATAATCTTATACAGAGGGGAGACAATCTTAGCTTGACCACTTAATTGTCTTCGTGAACTTGTTGATGAAACCGACCTAAGATTTTAGAATCCCATGATTAGAAATTTGTATGGCATTATCATATACAATTGTTCGTCCATAATATATTTTTGATGTCTCAGGTTTAAGAACCACTTACACAATTGTGACATAAATCATCTTGATTGACAATTTGGTATAACATTATGGCAAGCAATCATGCACATTTTAAAGTCATTTTGGGATCATTACATATTTATTATCTTCAACTTTACAAGAATTTGCATCTCATGTACAAAATAAGGCAAGATTTAAAATAATCCATTTTAATGTAATTTTATATAATTTACAAGTCCAAAAATCTCTTAGTAAAAATATGTTTAAAAAATTGTTAATTATTATGAGATTAATGCGTTATTTAAAATGTCATATATGATGCTGCAGGGGTGAAATCAAGGTTGAATAAGAAAATAAAAGAAAGAAAGAGAAATGAAGAAAGTATATACATGTATATATGGCAATAAAATAAAATACAAAAATGTTTTGAGAGGCCAGGCCAAGGACAACCCAGTGGCTCTCAAGCCAGCCGCCAGCCAATGAGCGCACAACGCTTAAACTTGCTAGCACTTAGCGAGCACTATCGCACAAGTGGCTGCAACTAGCCCACCAAGGACTCAGAGACCCAATGGTAGGCCGCATAGGCCAAACATGGATCCATGCGCACATGAGAAGAGAGTATTATTCATTTCATGACTTAACATAGCATGGAAAATATATAGGGGTAAATATCTATGATTTCTCCAATATGGGATAACTAATGGGCTCTTATTTTTTGATCCACGTCGACCTAGGCAAATGAGCAATAAAGTGATCGCAGCCCAACAGGCCATGATCTTAAGAAAACAGGGAAGAAATTGTGACTGGGCTTCAAGTTGACCCAGCCTGAAGATCATGTCATTTCGGGACGTTTTAAAGTAATCTGACATGATCTTAGCAATTAAATATTCTTAAAGAAGATCAGACAATGAGATCTACATGTTGTATCTAATATTGTTTTCTTTAGTTTTCAGGCCCTCTAATTGGCCACGGTGGCTAACGCAGACAAAGGGCCACCTGGACTGGCAAATCAAAAGGGTTAAAGGCTGACGGGGGCGGCTAACAGGGCAAGCTGACATGGATGAAGGGTACGTCGATTAGAGATAGGTCCACAGCTGTGATTTAATTGCAGCCGTTGACCTATTTTAAAGGAAGAGCGAATAGTTGAAAGGCAATACAGTCTCTCTTCGCCCCCCAACCGTCGTCCTCATCGGCCGACTGATAGAGGCTGTCGACTGAGGGACCGAGGGCCGATCCAACGGCCCCTAGAGGGCTGATAAGCATGAATTTGTTGTTACAAACATGCATCAAAATGTCATATTTAGGTAGTAATTCATCATGAAATCACAAAATTATGCCAATTCAAAGATCAAAAATTGCATTTATGTAAATTTTGCATAAATACTCCAAAATGTGTCATTTAATGAAATTATGTGCTTATTTTGTGAGACTAACCCCACTTGACCTCTCCGAAGTCAAGTGGTTAACTTCTCGCTCTTTTCATGAGTATTTGGATGCAAGGGAACATGAAAATGGCACACGGACGAATGCAACGACACTAGCAACGATCAGAAATGTCATCGACTCCAGCACATTGCCAAATCAGGTTTGCACATAATTAAGGATCATCCATTTATTAGGATGATCTGTGAATTTAGGAAATTCATGAGATCCTATTCAGTGCATTTTAGGTACTCGGATAGATAATTAACTCTCCAAAGATAAGACTTGATAAAAAAATGAGAAAACCAGTGGTTTACTTGTGATTTCAGACTTTTGAAAATTCTAACAAATAGAGGATCGCATTCTTGATCCAATGAAGAAAGTTTGAAGTAAAAAGGATTTAAAATGAGAAAGTTATGGTGATTCTAGTGAATAAGGGTTTTTCTGTAATTTTCCATTAAAAGGGAGTAAAACATTTGGTCCATGTCGGCATCTAGGTATACCATGGGGACTCGCGAAGGCAATAAGGTGCATACCTGTGTGCACCTTTGGCGCACACGAGTAAGCAGGTGAGAGAGTGAGGAGGGCACCTCAAGGGTGTTTTCAAATATTAAGATGGAGTCGAGTTTGAATACAAGTTGATGTTTTGGTTTTTCCCCAGAAGTGCACATCAAAGTGTTTCTTTAAATGACTATTTCAATCTAAACCACGTAACTATTTTAAGTTGATCTTTACGCCTGCAACATTGACCGAGAGACATTTGGAGGGTACATTTGTAAGGAAATCTTCAAAAAAGCCCCTTAGACGTTGTAAATGGTTTGAAACCTTGTTTTTGTTTATTTTGTGACTCTATCATTTTCCTCTATCCACTCTCACTTGACACGTGTCAGCGCCCAAGCCGTCTGATTGCAATAGGACGCCCACATTTATAAGTATCATTCCCGCTTTAAAACAATTTAGGAAATTTGAATTGGATGAACATGGATCATCTGACCGCGATCTTTGCGATCGGACGGTCCATGTTAATGCTGCTCTTGGCTTAAGGGAGAGAAACACTGTTGCGCCCAATCAGGATGTGACACCTGTCACTCTCCATGGACCTTTAATAAAAAATAAACGACCGAATGGCTAAAATCAACTCTCATTAAAATTTTAATATCTTTTGATCTAATTATCCGATTGACATGAATTTTTTATAAGAGTTTCCCTATGATATTATCTTTCATTTGATATGGTTGAATCATGAATATGAGGTCTAAATATTTTATAAAAAATATATAATGACTAGAAGGCCCTCTAAACCCTAAAAGAATCCCTATACATTATATTTTGTCTTCCCATCTCTTCGCGTTTTTTGTTCTCTTCTCAGCATCGGGCTACCAGAAGGAAGATGAGAGGAGCAAGGCCCATTACCAACATCATCAGATGCTTAAGAGTGATTCTGGAGGAAAGATTCAATCAAGGAAGCGATCCGAGCAAGACTAGCATCGCCCGGCCTAGGATTGGCGCGTGGCAACAGGATCTGTGCGACGATTTGGGTTATTCTAATCTTGGTTTTACTTCCAGTTCATACTCTAGATGTTATTTGATTTTCAGTATATTTTAGTTTCATCATTGCCTAGTTAACACACATAAAGACATATCACATTGTTCCTTTCTTTAATTTCTTGCTCCTACCATCAATCTCTTTCCAAAAACCTTTTAAACACCTCTGTCACAATTTCCATACTCTCTATCATCTTCTCAACTTTCACAATTCTCCATCTCTCTCCTAAAATCATATTCTTATAATATTAGCTATGTATTTCTCATCATAATTGAAATAACTAAACTCAACACAGGCTCCTTGAGGATGGACCCTTACTTAAGCACTATACTAAGTGAGATATACAAATTGTGTTGCATGAAACTTGAATCACAACACCGATTTAATTAAACCATAAAAATCGAGTTCATCAAGGGCCGTTGGATCAAGCCTGGTCCCTTAAGGGGTGGAGAGGACCTTTTTTGACCCCTTGAAGGGAGATTGGGGGCTTTTATTTCACTATCTCTCGTTAGAGGAACAAAGACAGCAGACGGAGGTCCCTCTTGAAATTGGAACCTTGCGGCAGTGTCGTGACAGCTTCGGTGGGTGCTGAAAGCTCAAGGAGTCTTCAGGGAAGAGCTAGGAGAGCTCAAATCTGCACCAACACACATAGAAGAACGAGGGAGACCACACACCAAAGCTACGTGATGGCGACCAGTGCCACAGCTCTCGCTCCTCGAATCTAGTGAGTTTCTAATTTGACTATGTTGCAATAGAGTACAAGATTAACATGTACTCGAATCAAGCTATTTTAATCATCGATTTAGTTCAATTCAATCAAAGCCTCTATTGCGATTTCATTTCGGCATTCCATCAAACACTTTGTGTGTTCATGGAATAGTCCTCAAATTATTTAAGTTTTTCTTTTATCAATCTTATAAAAACATATATAAATATATACATATCTTATTCTTAACTCTTTCAGGCATTTTGTCGCACTCCTTAAGGGTGTTCAACATAACTTTCCATTAACTCCTGAAAATCGACTTATATATATAATATATAAAGTAGGTATATTAACTCTATAATAAATATTATACCTATATAAATCGTATTCTACTACTATAGGCAACTTTATAAATACATATACCCCCTAATTACCTTTAGTAACCTCTTTATTCTCTCTTAACTGCAATCTCTATCTACTTAGTTAAACCCCTATAAAACTACATAAAACCTATTATCACTACCTCTCTTTTTGTTTGGACCTTAGCATATCAATATATCAGTAGATATCTATATTCTAATCTACATCTTAACTAATTAAGTTTTAAAATCTATTACTATTTTACCTATGTCCCATCTAAAATATAAATTCACAATAGTTAATAAATATCATCTTATTTCTATCAATAGTATCTTACTAATATGTCTATCTTAGTTGCTTTATCTACTTCTTCACTACGTTATTAATATCACCTTTACCTCTAACACCATTAATTCATCTCAACCTCATATTTCTTATTATTTTTAATACCTATAAGAAATATAATTCATATCTGATATTCTCTCCATATCTAATCTCTCATCTACTTTATATTACTAATTACTTATCATTTACTATACTTATTATCCTTATTATTATTATTATTGTTTTTTTACTATAACTCAATAATTAAATACACTTCTAAAGGTCAGTCCCTGTGGAGACGACTGAGTGAGTTTACATCTTCTATCAAATTTATTTGATCTCTGGCAAATTAAAATTGCGACGACATTAAAAATTACCACGCAATTCACCTCCATCAAGGATTCATACGGATCAATTCATTGAACTCCTTCAGCTAAAGAGCACCCATTATCCATTCTTAGTGTCTATATACTAATGGCTATGGGATCAGCCATACTTATAATATGAGTTAGGTTATATAGTGTTATTTTATTTGGATACTTTGATATCCTTCTTGAGAATCCTTCGAATAGGAAAATTTAGAACATGCTTAAAGACTAGGGATGCCCAGTATTATGATCTCATCATAATTCACTAAGTTTGATCATGTATTCATGGACTTCATTATAAGGATTAGACATGCACTATAATGAATGTGTTCTATTAATGATCAAAGAAAGATATATAGAATGTGTGATTGGCTTGCTGGCCACATATATTTCCATCAGTAGAAGGATAAAAGTCCAAAATACTATCATTGAGGGACAATGGCCTCCCACATTTTATTGTGCTATTGAAATGGTATTTGATAATTACAAATAACATGTTAATTTCCATAGTAATTTCATGCACTTTATGTGTTTATTCTCCTTGAAATTATCATAAATCCATGTCAGTAGAACTTAAAATGGCTCATTTCACTTTTATAATGAATTTCTAATTTTTATTTATTTTATGGTATTTTAACATAATTTTCTAACATCAATTTTATGAATAAAATATATTCACATGTCAAAAATACCTATTTACATATATTTAAATATTTAAAGGGATTTAATATATTTTTATGATTTTTCTAGTTTTTTATTGAATTTTTTGAAATCAAATTTATAAAGAAAATAATTTAATAATTCAAAATGTATAATTTTGAATTTATTTAAATACTTTTAATGAATTAATTGAATTTTTCCACTCCTCAAAGTTCTTGCCTAGCTGAAATTGTTTTCAATTCAAAGGAGAGAAAAAGTTTGAGAAGGAAAATCAGATGGCTCAGATAGCTCCAAATTGAAACAATGATATCTAATGATCCAAAAGGATTTTTGAGCTGAAATTTCAAGTTTAGTTCCACATTTCCCTCCTCTATCCATCCATCATCTTGGATCTATAAATAGAATTCCCCATCATTGTAAAAATGACACCCTTGGATTTTGTTCCTAACTATGATTAGTAGAGTGTTTTGCTCATTCAAAATCTCATTTAGGTCCCTTCTTGTACTCCAAGAGGGAAGGATTAAAGAAGTGACATTCAGAGCAAGACACATGAAGAAAAAACACCACATCGACCTGTTGGGCGCTTGACGGTGAGGTTAGAGTGATCTTCGTCATTTCTAACTCACATCTTCGTCCTTTTTCCTAGGTTATCATTGCCGATTGCCTAGTTTTCCACTTTCACTCCCACCACCTTCAACTCTGCTTCTCATCGGCGCATATCTGCCTCCATCTTTTTCACACCAACGATGGTAAAGTCATCATCAATCGCTCCTGTTGCGCCGCTCTTCGACGCATATATGATATCATCTTTGTTGCAATCACCATTGTCTCTCTTTCAGCCACTCAACTAACGTCCATCTCCGTTTACCATCACCCGACACTCCCAAAGTGTCCGCTAAGGGTATTTTGTAATTGGCATTAATTAGTATTTTCTAATTTTAACTCATCAAAATTATTCTATAAAATCTGAATAAATTAGGCTAATTAGAATTAATATTTTCTGACCTTCCTAAATTATTTTAAATTTCTTTTCACTAGTTTGATTTCATTAAATTATATTTTTTCATTAAATTAATATCAAAACTCTAAAAAATAGAAATCATAGATAAAAATTCTTCTATTCAGTACTTGATCTTTGTTGATTTGACACATACTTTCTCTATGATTCTTCTGAAATTATAAATATTTAACCCTAATTTATAAACCAGAAGCCTTAAACAACATATTTAACCCCAATTTATGGTTCATCAATATCCAAGACCGAATGGCATGCTCATCATAGACTTGAGGCCATTGCTGATGCTATTCTTGTAGGTGTCTCTTATTCTGGCTGAGTCCCTAGTATTGCTAGACACTAATGGATACTTGAATTTGTAAACAACAAAAGATCTTATGGTATAAAGTGGGAGTTTCCTATATTTAAAATCCAGACTGACGAATCTCAAAATGGATTTTGCTCAAAATGTTATCATGATTAGGGGAGGGGATGTTCTTGATGTTTTGCTCGTCTCCTCACCAAATGATGAACTTGTTTGAAGGATGACAGTCAATGAGAGCATGGGAGACGATGTAGTTTCAAAGAAGTCAAGAACTAGTTGCACTTATACTTCTCCAAGGACTCACCACGTGTGTGTATATTTAAAAGGTAATTTAATTCTTGAAACTTAAGAGTATAATTTAAAAAATATTTATCTTTCCAATATATGACTATTGAGCTTATTGAAAAATCCCACCTTGAATATTAGAAAGATGACATTATACACATCTCAATATTAGATGCAAGGTGAAATTGAGTTAAGAAAAAATTGATGTAATCAAAAAAAGGAAACAGGTATTATGCATTCAAAGAAAGTTTCAACAAGGAATACTCATAAACGATAGAGAGAATCACTGAAAATGTAAAATCATAAAAAACCATTGAACATTAATTTCATTCTCTTTCAACAACAATATAAGAGAATAATGATATGTATGTCTTTCTTCTTTTCTTTTTAACTTTCTTTTTCCTCATTTTTGTTAGAAACAAAACGAGAGAGAGAGAGAAGATAAGAAAATATGGGCAAGGATAAAAGAAGAGAATGAGAGAGAGGAGAGACTGAGGGAGAGAGTGACAAGATAGAGAAGAAAGAGAGAAAGAGGCGAGAAGTCAATATGAGAAAATTTTACAAACCTAATTTTAAATGTGGATGTTAGCGAGCATGGCCAGGGTGGCATAGGCAAGAAACTGCGACGATGGTGCATAGTCGAGGGCAACAGGTGCTTGGTGATGGCGGCAACGACATAGCAAGGCAATTATTCTGACTTTTGAAGAAACCATCAAAACATGTATATAATATATATGTTTAGTTAACTATGTATATATTTTGTCATCCATACATCATCAGTTCTGTTTTTCGTGATAGACAAATGATGGAATATGGTTGATGGAAGTGTTATGACAATGAAAAAATGGATGTATGACAAAAAAAATCGAATGTTGTGTACTAATGGCTGAACAGAAGTCCGTTCAGTTTTGTTTCATCTTCCATCTGCCAAGACATCGTTAGACATCATCATCGTCATCTATCAGACATTGTCATCTGCCAAGACTAGACAAAACCTAGTCTGATTCCGTGAAGAACTAACTAATCTCACACAATTTATATAAAAATAGTAAAAAAGGACGAAGAAGAATCATAAAATGTCTATTGACTAACCATGTAAATACAAATCTTTCATATTCAAGTGAGTGTATCTGAGGCAGATTTAATAGTTCTAAGAGATCCCACAGGAACTCTTTGTTAGAGAATCCCATCAAAATATGCTACAAACTTATTATATTGATGTTGGCCAAATTGGATTGTTACTCGTTAGGCCCAAGAAGCATGCAAGTATCTGTAAGAAGAGAATTGACATACAGAAAGAAAGCAATGATTCAAAAAAATGATACCAAGGAACCCAAGAACTCAAAACAACTCAAGAGGACACGATAAGATAAATAAGTTCATAGTGGCTGATGGATATTATGTGGCCGTCAAGCCAATCACATCACCATGTTTATTTAAGTTCATTTAATAAAATATTTATGTTCATTATTATTCTCGTGTGATGTTTATAATGAAGTCCATGAATAAGTGCAATGACATAGTGAATTATGATGAGATCACAATACAGTGATCACTAGTCTTTAAACATGTATTCCAAATATTTCAATTCGATGGATAGTCGAGATGGACATTAAATTATATGGATAGAATATCACTAGATGATCCTACTTATACAATAAGTATAGCTGATCTTGTGGCTATTAGTGTGGCGAAACTAAGGACATATAGTGGGTGCTCTTTAGAGAAAGAGTTCACTGAATTGATCGGCAATCAGGTTGATTCAAGTCATAGTTGTGTAAGTGATCCACTGACTTGAGACACCAAGGACATCTCGGGAATGGACGACTACATTTTGACTACGACTTACGAGCCTCTTATCATGGGATTCAAACAAGTCATAGCTCGGATGTAGTAAGAAGCTCATGAAGATGATTGAGTGGTCAAGATAGGATCATTCACCCTCGATATAAGAGGAGACCAACTCAAGGAAGACGATGCAGAAAATCCCAGGCCAGGGTAGTGAAGATATTGGAGAAGGAGTTCTCCAATGATCCCCGTTATGCATCAGTACTAATCGAATGACGGATTAGGGTTTGGTGATAAACCATACCCTAAGTCCTTCGAGAGTCTTGCACAGATGATGGATTATACATATATGGTAACTGATGACAATAAAGGTACCATGAGAGAGTTCAATACTACTTAGTGTCTTCTAGAGCACGAGGTGTAGCTTGGCACCCCAAGGATGGAAACTTAAACTATCGATTGGGTTAAATCAATCCTTAGTTAATTAATCTATATGTCGATATAATTAATTAATAAGGTTGGCCAGTAATTTATATTAGGCCTAAATATATTAACTAGAATGATGCATGGGCCTAGAGGGTTACATGCATAAGGTCATAAGGGCATTGGTGGATATATTTTACTTTTTAGGATTTTTGAGAAAAAATTAAAGTAAAATATAAATAGGGAAGGGGCGCTCATTTCAAACACCTAGGCAAGCCAGATTTGAGAGGCCCTCCCTTTTTCCACTCTCTTCTCCACTCATCCAAGAAGAGTGTCTTCATGTTGAGAAGATCTTCTAGATTTTCAAGAAGAGTTGAAGATGAAGACGTGGAGATCCAAGTGCCGAGTGATCGCGTGGATACTTCTAGAGGTCGGGCGCGTGAACGGTTTCAAAACAATCTAAGAGTAGCAAAGTCAAGGGTGAAACGAGCCCCCGAAAAGGTACACTCAATGCATGATTTTAAAGATCGATTATGAATTGATCAACACGCTTCCGCATCCATGGAATCATGTTTTCCAGGGACAAACTAAGGTGTAGAACCCAACAATGGCATCCAAGTAAGTATGTTTTTTATCGTTATAATCCAATATGCACCGTATAAGTCAACTGATGCAGGATGACGTTGCTGACGTCGTCTCAAAGGTACTGAGATGATGCTCTGATACCAAGATGATGTCGGACTTTGTCGATGACTTTGTCCAAGGGTAATTCACCAACGGAGAATCTAACTATGGGATGCAATGAAGCCCTAGATGAGTGTACGTGCAGGTCCAACTTTTGCGGATTCGCCGAGTTTTGAGCTTCATGGCGAGCGACCGATGACAATGATAGTGACCTTTTGACCCTCGTCGGAGCGATGATGGTGACTACGGCGCCGAACAAAATTATTCTGTAAGGGCTCGCACGTAACGGACGGGCTCGACCCATGCCTAGGGAATCACTTAGTTTGTATTTTTCTCTAAATAATCTCCCACCTAATCTCACCCAAGCGCGGTGGAGTGCAGCCGAAAATATACTGTAGAAAGTAATTTAACGGACGAGCAAGGGATCGAGTACCTCGCTAGTGGTGATGCTCATTGTTGGGATCTCTGTCGATGCATGTTATGGTACGGGCTGATGTAGTGAGAGACGTGTCGTAGAGGGGTACGATTGGGCTTGACTGGCGGTAGTGTCACGACACATGAGCATAATGGAGATCGAAGTCAAGGATAACATTTGGTGTCAGTCAGCAGTGTAGCGGCCCAAGATGTCGGCCTAATTCAGTGGGTGACCTTGAGTTGGATCAACACATGCGAGATCTAGTGGCGGACGCGAGTGACAGTAGGCGGATCGACAGTGGGTGCAGGTCAGAGCACTGGTGGACAGCTGAGAGATGGCGTACAGCTTAGAGAGATGCACATCCAAACAGGTGACGTGCGTATAATAGAACAAATCCGGGCACGGCTTAGACGTCGGCATGGCAGAGCAATAGCAGCTAGACAACACAAGGTCATTGATGCACACATGTATTCACAAATGACAGTAGGTGCGAGTAAAAGCAGCCTAGTGTGCTGCTTGGGCGACGTGTATAGCAATGCCAAGATCGTCGCACTGTGTAGGATCCAGTCTTTTGGTTGTGTAGATATGACTGACCAATAGACCACACCTGGTCAAACGTATGTCAGAGCTTGAGGTCAGCCTTGCGAACGCTGAATCCTGATAGTAGTCGCAAGAGTGCCTCTGGCCCAACACCACGATCGTTGAGCTATATGACTGTAAGAGTCATGCACGCCCTGGCAAGCTCGACTGGTCACTGGTCAAGTGTGAAGACTACAAGCACGCTCCAAGCAAACGCGTGTCATCCATGCACGGAGAGTCGATACAATGAAACGGGTGACGATCACCAGGGAGTTGCAGTACGAGTGATGTCGATTGTCGTCAACGATTTTGTCCGATGGGTCGATTCACTAAGTGAATATAACTACATGATGCGATTGTCCTAGGTGAAACGTACGTGCAGGGTTGACTAGGGGGGAATTTGTCGAGCCCCGAGCTCTAGAGCGGACGACCGATGATGATGACGGTGACATTCTGACCCTCGTTAGAGCAATGATGGCGACTATGGCGCCGAACAGAATAATTCCGTAGGGGCTCGCACGTAACAGATGAGCTCGGTCCTTACCAAGGAGATGCTCAACTTGTAGTTTTCTCAATAACCTCTCACCTAAAACTAACCTGAGCGTGGTGGAGTGTAGTCGAAGATACACTAAAAGAGATAACACAACGGACGAGCAAGGAACGCCGTACCTCGTCGGTGGCAGTATTCATCGTTGGGATCTTCATCGATACACCTTCGGGTTGAGTTGTTGTGGTGGAGTCGTGCTTGGGATGGCACAAAACTGCTCGACTGCGGCTGATGCGGCTCAGGAGCTGGGATGCGAGGTCGGAGATAGGCCAAGAAGGGAAGCGGCACGGTGCAGACTTGAGGATGTCGAGACAGAGGCGCAGGGGCGAGCGGCTCAGGACAACGGTACGATGTTGATCAACGGGCTCGCGCCTGGTCTTCAGTGCGGATTCGATCCCAATCCTTGGTGCGGCCTCAAGATGAGAGGTAACTAGCCGTGGCACAGTCTTGGCGACTCGTGGGCGGACATGCACTGTAGGATGATTTGTCTTGGATGGCACCGCGACCGGCGACCTGGTCAAATGACGTCCAAAGTGGCGATTGGTTGAAATGTCAACTAGCGAATGGGGGGTCGTTTGACCGGTGCGAACAACAACCAGAATGGCCTAGACGACTTCAAGTGCGGGCAACAATCGCGAAGGTGCTCCTGGAAGGACCTGGATGATCTGGGCGGCCTAGGACCACGACGACCTGGTCAACTTTGGGCACATGCGATAGTTTGGGCAGCTTCTTGGATGGTCTTTGGACAACTAGGACGTCCTAAGAAAATGACATCCAACGCGGCAGCCAGGTGAGATTTCACGGCGCGGACTGGTTGGTCGACCTGGGCGGATGGCGAACATAGGAGCCTGGGCAACCCCGAGCGCAAGCGGTAGTCTGGGCTGCATTTTGGGTGATCCTGGATGACCTAGACGGCCTAGGAAGACGATGACTTGGCACAGCAATCAGGAGAAACTTCACCACTTGGATTGGTGACCGGCCTAGACGGTCGGTGACCAAAAGGGCCTGAGCTATCCTGAGCGCAAGGCGGCAGTCTAGGCGTCACCCTCGATGGGTCTGGAAGACCTGGTCGGCCTGAGAACTCAACGACCTAGGTGACACCGTAAATGGCGTGGGAGGATGACAGGTTGCGCAGTTTGTCGGTGAATTTTCACCGCGCAGACGGTGCTCAGATACGACGAAATCATCCAACAACCCTTAGACAACCTGGCTGCACAGGAAGGCTCAGGGTCGGCACAATCCTTCTCTTCTCCTTCACCTTCCCTTCCTTCTTCCTTCTCCTCCTTCTAGATGAGACCTCGAAGAATGGTAATTGCCAAAATACAAATCCAGATCTGACTGAATGTGGGGCTCATCATGGCCTTATATAGGGCCATGATGGGCCCCTTAAAAAGAGTCCAACGGGGGCCCCAATAAAGACCCCCTTTCACAACATAAATAAGAAAACTAAGAGATATAACGATACAAAAGTAAAATGATATGGACGCGTCACGACAAGTAGGAGCACTCGTCATGACAAACACAAGACAGAAACTAAACCAACAAAAATAGATAACAAAAACACAAAGATACGGGCACGTTCCTGCTCTACCCAGGGTATTTAAACCGGGGCATCTTCACAGACGCTTTGGCATGCCGATCGAGCTGGACACAGACCGGCGGTGATGCTGTTGACAGTGATGACGGCTCCGCTGATGATTCATTGGCATCATCTGGATGCGCTCGATCAGCGACTTTCTCTGTGTGTACTCCCTGGACGTCGTTACGATGTGCGGATGCATGTCCAGGGCAGTCGAGCGATCATCAAGATCGTCAACTGTGGGTTGCACGCTTAGAAAAGTCAGCGGGAGCCGATACGCAATGTGCGAGTGCGTGTCTGGAGCGGACGAGCGATCAACTGGGTCCTCAATCGTGGGGCCGCACGCCTCAAAGAGTAACTGCGATGTGCGGTGCGTATCTAAAGTGGTCAAGCAGTCGACAGGGTCGTTGTTCATGGGGAAATCACATGCAGGTGGGGTCATCTTGTCCTGGGCCCACCATGGGGCTGGAGTCCGGTGCGGGTCAACGTGCGACAGAATACTGACGGTGCAACTCTCAACAGTGGACGGTGGTCAACTCAGTGATGGAGATTGGGCGATGCAGCTGTCCGATGACAACCGTTATGTTGAAGACTTATGCTCGGAAGGGTGCCTGAACGTGCGTGGTAGCGTGGAGGTAAAAGCACCAAACTTCTTCACCCTCCCCTTCTTTCACCTTCGTCTTTCTCCTTCTCTTCTTCTTCCTCTTCTTCTCCCCCTCTTGTTCTTCTTGGTGAGATCTGGACGTGGAGTAATTGCCAACAAAGAAATTCCAGATCTGAATGAATGTGGTGCCCATTATGGCCTTATATAAGGTCATGATGGGCCCTTACAAGAGGGTCCATTATCCTTTTAAGAAGGGTCCAACATGGAGGGTCCATTTACATATGGATCCTCCTTAGAACAACAATTAAAGGAAAAGACTCAAACGATAGATAGACGGCAACAACGGAGACGAAAATGACGTAGGCAATGACGAAGATGAAAACGACAAAGATGAAATGAAATCAAAATGCGAGATAGATAACGACGTGCTTTTTAACGGGGGCTATTTGAACCTGGGCGCCTTCGCTTGCGCCTTGGCGTGCCAGTCGGGCCAGATGCGAGCCGGCAAGAGTCAATGATGACGAAGATGATGGCTTTGAAGACGTGGCGGCAATCCTGGACGAGTGCTCTCCATCAGCAACATCACTATATTTTAAATCAACTTGACATTGATTATATTTCATGTTTATAGTTTGACGCTTGTAATGTTTTCACAATATATTTTCTGAATCATATATTATTTAATTTCAATGTCCATTCATATACTAGCACAATGTCACTAGTTTGAGAGCATTCCTAGTGATTTACTAGGTCATTAGTGTACAGTAAAGAGCACAGCATCAGTACAATTGTCTAGGAAGACTAAAGCATCAATACCTGGTGACCTAAAAAATATATGTGGCCAACAAGCCAATCACACACTCCATATCTCGTTCCATGTTCATTAATAGATCATTAGTCTTTAAACTTTTCTTCTTTGTAATCCTATTTGAAGGATACTCAAGAAGGAGATCGAAATATCTAGATAGAATAGCACTATCTAGCCTCACTCATATAATGAGTATGACAATTTCCGTAGCCATGAGTGTGGATACACTAAGGATATCTAGTGGTTTCTCTTTAGTGGAAAGGGTTCACTGAATTGATCTATACGAATTTGTAAATGGTGTTATACTGAACTACCAAATAGGTTGATTCACGTGAGACACCAAAGATGCCTTGTGGATAGAAAGTTGTACTTTGACTATGACCTACATGTCCCTAATCATGAGATTCTTAATAGTCATAGTGTGGGTGCATCAAAAAGTTCATGAAGACGATTGAGTGGTCAAGATAGGATCGTCCACCCTTGGTATAAGAGGTGACTAATCAAAGAAGACGATGCGATGAAGTCCTTAGCCAAGGTAGTGAAATATTAGAGGAGAGTTCTCCGATGATTTTCGAACGCATAAATACTAATTCGGATGACCTATTAAAGTTTGAGAGTTGACCATACCCGAAGTCATCTAAGGAACATCAAGTGGATGAGGGACTATACTTACACGATAACCAATGAAAAACAGGTTCCACGAGTGAATCGATACACACTCATTTGCATCTTCTAGAGCACAAGGTGTAGCTTGGCACCCCACATGTTGGACACTCAACTTATCGATTGGGTTAAATCAATCTAACATTAATTATTCTATATGATAATTTATTAATTAATTAATTCTGGAGGTCAATAAAGGTTATTGGATCACTCGAGTCATTAAATAGACTAATACATGAGCCTAAAGGATCACACATAAATGGTCCTTGGATGTAAGAAGATATACTTAAGTTTGGGGGTTTTTATGAAAAATACCCACTTAGTAAAAATACGGGAAGGCTTTGAACAAAATGCACCTAGGTCAGAATTGTTCAAGGGTCTCCCCCTTCTCCCTTCTCCCCATGGCTCCTCTCCATTCACGATGCGATCAAGACGACGTAACAACAATGATGGAGATTGAACGAGGCTCGTCAATGAGAAGGGAGGTGATTTGACGTGATGAGGACCGCGTGGATACTTTTAGAGAATGCACACATGAACAGCTCCACGCGACTCATTTGAGGATCAAAGGAATCACGAATGCGATCCGTGATGAGGTAATTTGTTTAATGATTTTAATGATGTCGTTTGATTCTGTTATGACTCTTCCATTGCATGGAATCCTCGTCTCCATCCATATCACGGCCTCCAGATTTTGACATAAAATACATCAAATCTTGTTAGCGTAAGCCAAACACACCATGGCCCAATACTCGAGCAAAAGAAAAGTAACAACTTGGAGCAGACTACATCAGATTCAAGGGTGGTAAATATTAATCTGAAGGGAGAAGGATTAGGTAGTGGTATAAATTCTCGTAATCCTCTATTTGGAGATGTAACACTTGAAATTTATGGTTGTACAGCTATTTTTTTTTCTTCAGAGGATTTTTTCTCAAGTTGTTTGGTAAAGTACAATGGAATCATACCAAATGGTATAACAAGGTACCAAGTACCAATTATCAATGAAATGTTAAGCAACACAACCTCATTGAGAATGTACCTCTTAAGTCATTTAATAGAATTGTTGAAGATTGTATTTCTAGTAAGTCTCATGATTTGACTAATTCCGCTTTCCATCGAATCATGAATAAATTATGAAATGTTTAAGAACAATAATTGAAATCCTATTTGTGTAAATCTATGGTTTGATATTTTTTTAATATTCTTTCCTTTTGAATTCCCATTTTGAGAATACTTAAATGCATTAGGGATATTTCCCTGAATCAATTTTTATTTTAATTAATTTTTTTAAAATATTCTCATTCACAAGCACTTCTTCTTTTCTTGCAGAACCTTTAGAACATTTGTTCATAAGTTATCTCGAAGATAAGTTATTCATATTGTGTGATCCTAATAAAACTTAAATATCTCAAAAAGGTATGCTATTATCTATTTTTTGGTTAACACTTAAAGTTATTAAATTTATAGGCTGTAAACACCAACAATGTATTTCCTCTCAAATCTTAAAACTCCAAAACCTTGAAATCTAAATAGATACTCCATTCCCTTCTCATTCCATGCTTTCATTATGCCTCAAGCCTTCTCAGTTTTATGTTTCATTCTCTCTCATAGTGTTTAAAGGGAGGTATTCTTTTGAAGAAAACTCTTTGAAGTGAGGTATGAATATTATGTGATTTTATCTAAGTTTTATCAATGCTTCCTTCCTCTTACTCTAAGTTTCAAACTCTAGAATCAACTATTAATGGCAAATCTACACACTCAATGTGGTTAAATAATTGGAGCACTCACCCATTTTTATTGAGTATATTTATCTAATTTTGATATTTATTTGTTGGATGTTAATATAGTAAGCTGAATAAATTATCTAATATTTATTAGTTCCATAGCATCAATATATTTTTGTAGTGATATAATGACTGTGATACAATCATTGACACCTTTACATCATATATTTTCCTCACATTAATATTTCACAATACGAGTTAAAAAACATGTCAGATATTGGTTCATTCTTACCTTTGTTTTTCTTATTATATGTATGAAAAGAATATAAGCCATAAGGCATCTTTCCTTATTTTAAAATTCACTTCCCTTGCATTTTAAAACTATTAAAATTCAGGTAATAATGTCAATAAAAGGGGGACTAAAATATTATTATGCATTGACATCTCCATAATCTTTCTCTCATGTTATTATTCCTTTTTTAAAACTGTATATTCATGTTAGAAACTAGCAGAAGCACAAGTGGAGAGAGCGCATAGTCGGTTGTAGAGAATCTTTGGGAATCGTGCTTCAACATAAGAGAGCACTACCAAGGGGAGACCTTAGAGGATAATGTTATGAGAACAGGGGAATTTACTTGAACTGAATAGTTAGGAGAGAGGGATATGTACTTATAGGACCAATGAATACAAGACCTAAAGTTATCTCATATGAGATATGGGAGGTACAAAGATTAAAAGAAATAGGGATATATCATCCCAGTGATCCATTTGGTTTTGTATGAAATCAGAGATTAGAAAAGGTATTTCTTCAGATTGACTTCTACAACATTGATTCAGAATTCATAAGTTAATGCTTTGATGAATATTAATGTTACTATTTGACTCCTAAAGTTATAAATAAAGTACTCAACACATGTATAATACAACTTGGCATCATATCGTCTAGTATAGAAATAGATCAGCTTTGATTGAAACACAATGAGTTGGTACATGGCAGGACATTTGAGTTTTGAACCCATAGGTCAATGATCAAACCTTCAAGCCTAAACCTAAAATGTCTACTACAAGTATATTAGTGTCTTCTGCGGCATTCTCAAGTTTAATCAGTCAAAATTGATTTCACTAATAAAATGAAATGGTAAAATTTCATATTTAAAATTTTCAAAAAATAAATCATATTGGGAAAAAATATTTATTAACTTGATTTTAAAGGAAATCATGCTATTTAACATAAAATTGTATTTTCTGAATTACCTTTTTGGGATACTTGCTTTTTTTACCTAACCTTTGTATGAGAGTTTTTGTTATTTTTTCAAAAATGATGAAAACCAAATAGCTACACTGGTATCAGCACCCTTGTATTTTAGTCACACCCATGAATGAAAAAAATGGGATCGCATGAAAATACATCATATGTACGCTCTATACATTAAATAATCTCTATGAAAATTAAGAGATTATTGGAAGATGAACATTACAAACAACATCTGATAGCGTAACCAGCAGGTTTGACCATTGTCCAGTAGCAAGATATGTCATCTGCCGATTCATGAAAAGTTCAATTTATTTAAGGATTTCATAATTCAAGTATATATCAGTGAATATTCTCTCTTTTTTTTTAAGTGTCATATTTTTGACTTGATATGAGATTTTGGTTTGAAGCATGATACATATATTTTCATCATTAATAAAAAGACACCCAACATATTTGTGAATCTTCAGGAATTAGTGTTTTTTTTTAATGTATAAGCTGTAAAGAAGGGGAAATAGAGGTAACATCCAACTGAACTTCAAGATTCAACCATGGTTCGTATTTTATTGGGAATTATTGATTTAAATAACACAATAAACTTATAATTTTTTAAAAATATGATACAACACAAAGAATCCCAATTATATTCTCAGTTATAGTTATTAAATTTCAAAACCTGAATGCCGAGTTGTGAAAAAATTGACAGATGATACTAATTGCAAATAAATTGCTGTTATTTTAAAAATTGAAATTCGGACTTCATATGTCTAATATACCACATTGAATACATCCATTATATTTGCTTGAATTTTTAAGATGACGTCTAAGCAGTTCCCTAAATATATTTACATCAATATGTTTTCTTAATAATTTTATAAATATAAAAAACTTTGATTTTTAAATTTGTCTATTAATGCCTGCTATGTTTAAATGATAATCACTTTGGTTATGGTCCATCCAAATTTGCTCAAACTTTTGGTCATATTTCTTTCATTGCTTCCCGATCGATATGTGTGTATTTGATTTTATGATAATTTATTTTATAAAAATATTAGTTTCATATCTAATATGCAGTTTATGTACTTAAGTTTATTTATTTCTATGACCTTTAGTTAATATCATATATTTTTGATTTGTATGGATACTCCTTTGTCACATAAATACTTGGATAATTATGGTTAAAATATTACTCCTAATACATTTCTAAGCACAAATAATTAGTGCAACCCAAACCCAACTGTCATTTATAGTTCTAGACTTTCAAGACCAACTCAACCATAACGTGATAAAAAATACACACCAATTTGATAGTGTATCTGGCATTATATATATATATATATTCATTAGTTTGAATACTACGATATATTGAATTAAATTCATTTGGTCAATAAATTAATCCATTTATCTTCAATATCCATTTACATTCCACGACGCTAATTTATTTATATTCCACAGAAATTATGACATTATTGAAAAGCAAGAGACTAAAAGATAGAGTGACTGTATGAGATCCACCTCCCTAGGTGACAACACAGTCAAGAATAGATGTGAGATGTGAGAACACAATAATATATCACGCCAAATAGAAAGGAGAGATAAAATTCCCTTATACAAGCCAAGGACAAACACAGACATGGCCATATCTTGCATCATATTAAGGAGACAGAGATTCAGAGAGATGTGGACAGATAGGCTGGCTGGACCCATCAGGCTTTTTGGGCATTCTCACACACATACAATGGACATCATTTTAAACAAGATAATCACTCACTAATCCGTCAACTATAGTAACTAAATAATGAGTCAAATCTTGCAAAATCAATCATTAAAAAATGAAGCAATTTCTGTAACCTTCTTTGTTCTCTAGATTTCAGTTTATTTGGCTGATGGTTATAACTCAAGCTAAATATCGCGATACCATATAATGTCAGTCTAAGATGCTTATTAATTTAGGAAATTAATATTTGAATATCTAGTTCATATTTTATATAATATTTCTGAGCTCTTTGATCCTCTTTGTTTTTTTCTTCTTACTTTAGCCTCCATTTTAGTTTTTATATGAAATAAAGTGCAACGGCATGAATATATACATACAGAGACCATAAATTCAAACACAGATCCTGTGTATTAAAATCCAGAACTACTGAACCATGCATGGATATATTTTTTGCGATTTCTGCCCCAAAGAAAGTGATTTTGGTCTCCAAAGTTTTGTATTGAACTAAGATTTCCTCTCTACTATGGAATTCAACAAATTCTGTTGGATCATGCCATCAGACTAAAGAAAGGCGAGAGTTAGTCACAAACATATATTTCACAAATAGATAGATAAATATTGAATCGGCATATTGTTATACTCACTGTGGCTGGTCCATTTTAGTTATTTAATACTCTCCCTACACTATGTGGTAGGCCTAATATTGCAATATGTGATAAATTTATATCATTGAAACCAAAAACTCAGTCGCTAGGTCTATGTACTCTGACTCAGATAACTATTGAACAACATAGAGATATATTTTGCCTCAAAAGCTGTAAAACAGTAGACATGCAAAACCCACTATTTTATCTGCACCCATCATGTTAATTTTTTTGGGCATTGACACCAATATTCAGAATAATGTTCCTAGAGATCATAGAAAAAGTAAACTTAAACTAGAAGTGTATGAATAAGCCGATGGATATGGTAAACAACTATTTCATCTCTTTGTATATTTTCTGGCAAAATTATTTTGTGGCTCGCCCTATCAAAAAATATATTTTCTAGGATGGGTTAGACCACATCTACTTGATGGGTCTAATAGAGACCACTTGGGTCATATAAACATTCAATGGTGGGACTTTCTTCGCTACCTACATGTGAACAAGGCCATGTAAATATTTCTAAACGAATATTCTAGTTTCATAATACATATCTAGGCAAAATGCCCATTAAATGTTTCCCCTGTCATAAATATCTTACCCAGAACCAGGTCTGGGTCAGCTATTCTGTACGAGATAGGGACCACTAACGGTGGGTGAATATCCAATGAGAAATATCACTAAGAGAATACTCCAATCCAATTACATAATTCACGGGGAAGTTATTGTTTATCTTTCTCCCCCTATTAAATACCTTATCCTGCAGTACAATCCAATGAAAAATGAGTAGGGGAGCATTATAAAATGAAGGGCAAATTATAATTTAAATGGTTTGTCCTCTCATAAATATCTTATTCCTAAATGGGCCCAGACCAGGCCCACTATAGGGTAGTTAGATCACGCCGCCAGCTGGTAGATCTTTCTTTTTCGACAGACGTCTTACTGACGTTGGCTGCTTGACGCTTAAACAGATTGGGGGCCTCGCACACATTGCCGTTCCCTGCCAACTTAGCAAACAAGATCCACCATCGCAGATTCAATTTGCTGCATGCAGATCGAAAGTTCTCTGCTTACCTTCTGGAGGACGGATAAAATGTTTTTTACAACCATTCTATGTTGGATATTGAAATCCGATATCCAACTCCGATATCTGATATCGTCATCCTTCCTGAAAGATGGAGGCGGATGACGACATTAAGACGGAGAATGATATCAGATATCGGTACTGTAGCAACCGATAACCAATATCGTTATCCGATATCCGGGTATCGATGATCTGGACGGGAGAACACTATGGGCCGGGCCCACTATAGGGTAGTTAGATCATGCCGGCAGGTCGACATGCCTTACCGACATAGATTCCTAAACAGATTGGGGGCCTCACACCAACTGCCGTTCCCTGACAACTTACCAAGCAAGATCCACCACTGCATATTCAATTCGCGGCGCGCCGATCGACAAATCCTGACCGTCCGAGGAGCCTTCAATGCGTCAGAACGATGGATAAGGGGTAGTGCGGTAATTTTAGGAATATCTGAGGTTTGATTTATGATATTTCAAAAACTATCTTGGTTGACCCGATCGTACTATAAATAGTGGATTTGCGCGTTGGGCTCGTCGTCGTCTCTCTTGCCGTGTCGTTCCACCTGCTCGGTTCGTCTCTCCGGCAATCCGATCTAAACCTAACCAATTTTCTTCAGATCTGATCGCCATGGCTTTCGAGAAGATCAAAGTCGTCAATCCAATCGTTGAAATGGACGGTGAGCTCAGCTGCTTCGTGATATCTTTTTTTTCCTTTAATTTGTCGTTGCTCGGTCGATTACATTGTGATTTCATCGTCCGATTAAATGTCGTTAGATTGCCTTCATCATCATTTTATCTCTTTAATTTTTCAACTTGATCGATGGAGAGATGCTGTCTTTACGTAGGAGGTTGAGTTGGTTAGTATTCCTGGTCCTGTATTTGTATGGACACGCCTTTCAGATTTTCAATCTGGATGGTTTCTGTTTGAATGTCGCGTATTGATCAGTTCATCGCCAATTTATGAAAAAATTGGGTTCAGATGGCGCATCTTCCTTGGAATTTTTCGTTGTTTGAGTTTTGGACGCTGATCCGATTGAGCTTCTCCGATTGGCTGACTCTCTCGTCATTTTCTACACTTTTCTGTTCTGACTTCCATTTTATTTTACGCAGGTGATGAGATGACGCGTGTCATCTGGGAATTTATCAAGACCAAGGTGAGAAATTTCTTCAACTCCTGTCTTTGTTAGTTGGACGCACCCTTCTCTGCTTCTGACACGCGGGTTCCTTCTGAATCTTGCAGCTGATTTTCCCTTTTCTGGATTTGGACATTAAGTACTTTGATCTTGGCCTTCCCCATCGTGATGCGACGGATGATAAAGTTACAGTTGAAAGTGCAGAAGCTACACTCAAGTAAGGCTCACCCATTGCAGGGGATGTCTCTTTGCTCTTCTGTCAGGGTTTATCTTCTATCAGCCAAATCTTACTTCAATCTCGTGTCATTTTTACTCATACGATTAGGAACGACTGCGTATAATTGATATAATTTTTTTCATGAGAAGTACATATAATTAACATAGTGAATCTTAAATTATCATTGCCCGTTCGTAGGTACAATGTAGCGATCAAGTGCGCTACCATCACTCCAGGTACTGATTGCATTCTCTAATAGCTCTCTGTTACATGGGTGCAGACCCTAATGTTGGCAATCTTAACCCTGGTTCAAATAACAGATGAAGCTCGTGTCAAGGAATTCAACTTGAAATCCATGTGGAAAAGCCCCAATGGCACAATCAGGAACATCTTGAATGGTGAGAGACACAGCTAAAATGACTTTTTGAATCTTGTTCACCATTTCGATATTTTCCCTTCGCAGGCACGGTGTTCAGAGAACCTATCATCTGCAAGAATGTTCCTCGTCTCGTTCCAGGTTCCAGAAATACTTGCCCACATTTCTTATACAGAAATGTTTCAGTGGCTATTTTTATGTATTTTTTTTTCTTCTCCTTTGTTTCACAATAGGATGGACAAAGCCCATATGCATCGGAAGGCATGCCTTCGGCGATCAGTACCGTGCAACGGATGCTGTCATCAAAGGACCCGGAAAACTAAAACTAGTGTTTGGTATGGGTTCTACTTCATCTTTCTTTCTAGAGTTGGCTTTTGATCATGCTGTAATTTTCACTCTTTTTTCTTGTTATTGCAGAGGGTAAAGAGGAAGAGATTGAGCTTGAGGTCTTCAACTTCACTGGGGAAGGTGGGGTGGCATTGGCAATGTATAACACCGACGAGGTACACTCTACCCATATCTTCTTCACATTGTTCTCCATCTCAAGACGAAGTTGTCATCGTCATCCTTGTCATAGATGAATGATTATAACAATGATGATCACATCATAGTCGTTATCATCTTGAATGAGGATGAGAAGCTTGCAGCGGCAGGTGTTGGAGGGGATTCATCCCGCCATCGTCATTGCCTGTTGCTAAGATGATGATGACAATGATGTTGAAGAGGACAAGGACATTGGGCTCTACTTTAGAAATCCAAAATCCTACCTTGTGTAGCAAACTGACCATTCTATGCCCTCATTGCCAATAGTCCATCATCTCCTTTGCCAAGGCATCCATGAGTACTGCTTATGACAAGAAGTGGCCACTTTACCTCAGCACGAAGAACACAATTCTGAAAAAATATGATGGAAGGTATCTTTTTTGGTCTTCGTCTCACATGGTCAACCATTTCTTTCCCATATTTTTAACTGGGTACGGTGGCAGGTTCAAAGACATTTTCCAGGAGGTGTACGAGGCTGAGTGGAAGTCTAAGTTTGAAGCTGCGGGGATATGGTTGGTTGAGTTCCCTTGTCATGTAGGATATCTCTCACCATCATACTGATGCATAGAGGTGCAGGTATGAGCACCGGCTTATTGATGACATGGTAGCATATGCTCTCAAGAGTGAAGGGGGCTATGTCTGGGCGTGTAAGAACTACGATGGAGATGTCCAAAGTGACTTCTTGGCTCAAGGTGAACCCCAGAGCTTTATGGTTTTCCTCATCTCTCTCTCTTTCTCACCTTTTCTCTCGTCCTTTAACTCTTTCTAATTTTAATTCTTTTTTCTCATATTCTCTCTTTCTCAATATCTTTCTTTCTCTATCTCTCTCTCTCTCTAATATTTTCTCCATCTTTCATTCGTCTTTCTCACATTTTCTCTCTCTCTATATTTATGTTTATCTCTCTCTGGAACAATCTCTCAATTACTGTCTCCTGCTTTCTCTCTGTATTTCTCTCTGACACGGCAACTTTCTTGGTGCCTTGTCATAAATTTTAGGGTAAAAAAAGGTTACTTTCACATTCGAAGGCAGACACATACACACAAGTTATAATGGGCTACATTATTAAAGGCCTGATACTCAAAATTACACTGGATATATTTCTCAAACTACGCGCGGCACATGCTTTTCATGAGCTGCTCCATAATCTCCCTTCACTCAAGCTGAGGAATGAATATACTTCATTCCCAGCTTGGAACTGAGACATCATGTTGATCTCTAGACAAGCTCTTAGTCTAGAGATCAGTTCGCAGATGCTTGGTGTTGACACAGTCAATCTGGATAATATGGTGTTCTAGCTTTTCCTTGTTGAAGTGGCGATTGATCTCCACATTTTTTCTGCCGCATCGAACAGGGTCATGGGCCAAGCTGATGGCAGACTTGTTGTCACAGTGAATATTGATGGGTTGAGCTGGCAATAGCTTCAGTTTGTGACAGAAAATTTGGCTTCACAGATGTCGTGGGTAAGGGCACAAAATTTGGCTTCAGTACTGGAATGGGAGACTACTTTCTGCATCGTACTGTGCCATGTGACAAGGTTCACACACAGAATGCAGCAGTACCTGGTGGTGGATCTGCATTCAACCTGTCGTGCAGCATAATCAGATTCAGTATATAGTTCTAAGGAAAGGAGTGAATCAAAATGAAAATGGAGACTTAATTCAATCGTTCTTTTCAAGTAGTATAAAACTTGATCTGTTAAGGATCGTTCCCTTCCAGTGCTTATTGACTGACTTGGGGATAGTGATCTGTTTAATGTGCATTAAGAAGATTTGATGGGCTGGAGTCACATGCTGATTTTTTATGTACGTAATCTCAAGGAAAATGGAGTGGTGCTCTAACAGAGCTGGGAAGTTTCTTCCCTTGGGAAGTTGGATCTTAAAATGGGAGGTCTGGATGGAGTCAATCTTCTAGTTTGTTTCCGAACAAAGTGTTGGGGAAGTGGAGAAATCTCTCTTGACTCCTGTAGCCGTTGAAGGAATAGTTCCTATTCTGGCTTATCAGATAGTAAGTCCGGGGAGTCCCCTGCTTCTGCAACAATTGTCCATGCAGGTAAGGGTGGTATAGACTTGACAAGCACATAGTCCAGATCTGGTGGAGCTGGGGGCTGAGGAAGGGAAGAGTGAGATCTCATACTCCCCTTGTAGCAGAGTGATAACAGTTGTATCCTTTTTGATTGTTAAAATAACCTACAAGGATGCAACCGATAGCTTGAGGACCTAACTTGATGGTTTGCTTTTGATGTAATTGTACATAGCATTCACATGTGAACTGTCTACGATCCAGGCAATTGTGGAGCTTAGCAGTTGGATGATATTCTTGAACCATCTCCAAGGGGGTCTTTGCTTGAAATGCAGGAGTAGGTAATCTTTTAGTAGATATACAGATAACATAGCTGCCTCCCCCCTGAAAATCTTTGGGAATCCACCTTGAATTTTCAAGGATATGCCCAAGTTCTCTATCCGTTGCTCCATTTTATTGTGTAGCACATAGAGAGTTATGGTTGATACCCTGGACTTTGAAGAGCAACCAAATCGTGGAATCCATAATTCTTTGCCACTGTCAGTCCTGAATTGTTTAACCTGTATTTCATACTGTTGGGAAATCATGGCCACAAACTCCTGAAGGATCATAGGAAACTCTGGTGTAGCTCTCACTAGATGAAACCAACAAAACTGACCAGTGTCATCAATAAGAACCGGAAACCGTCAGAAGTTATGAGCTGGGGAATGGGGCTGGGCCCCATACGTCACGATAAATAAGTTCAAACACCTGTTGGGATGGACTTCTTGAGGGATAAATAGTTTTGTAATGCTTGACCAGGTGGCAAACAACAAATAAATAGATACAACTTCAATCCATGACACATGACTGGACACATATTTTTCATAATGGGAAAAGAAGGATAGCCAAGTTGCCGAAGAAGATTTCAGAGTCAATCCTCCATTGTTGATATTGCTGTGTATGCCATGGGCCCTCCTCCACGTTGTGAGAGGGGAGGTAGCCTATGTTTCTGGTCCATCACCTGATCACAAAAGAAGACATCAGTCCCATCAAGGATCAATTTATATGATGAAATTCAGGCTATTCTTTTTATGGAGCATAAGCTGACTCATAATTGAGGAATATGCAGTACACGGGTTATTGATCCAATAGCTGCAACTTCAATGCTACCAATACCAGCCACAGAAAGAAGGGCTCTATCTGCAGTTTGGACTTTTATATTGGTATCACATAAAGTGACTCCTTAGAAGTGAAATATGGTCAATAACACCGGAATCCAATATCCAAAGAGCAGAGCGATGTAATGGTTTGGCGATGACAGATACCAGATTGGACAGGTGAGGTGGAGTCGGCGATGTCACAAGTGATATTGAGTAGATCATTCAGTTGGAGCTCCTCCTTACCTTGGTCCATTTCACTTGGTACATGTTTCTGTTCAGAATGTAGGCCGTCTCAGTTTCAGGCATCTGAATAGCTCATGTAGGTAGATCATGAATTTTCCAGTCTTCTCTGTATGGAGATATCACTTGGATTGGGGGCGCCAAAGCTGATCTTTGCCATATCCACCAAGATTCCAACTTTAGGTACTATTCTGAGGATTCTTGCTTTTACCTTGTCAACCTTTCAAGGAAGTGACAAGTGTCTGGGAGGCCTGGGAAGTGAAACCTGCCTTAAGCGATCCAAACTGAGCTTTGACAATGCTGGCAATATTTTCTGTCGCTGATGGACCCAGATTTGAACCACAATATCTTCAAAATTAAGCTTGTGTCCGTGGTTGAACGGTTGAGCTCAATTAGGCTTAAATTCTGGGCATAAGCCTTTGAGGTAGTCACAACCTCAATCTCAAAGGACATATCCCCTGTCCACAAATTTAGCAATAGGAGGGCAATAAAGTTCAATCTCTTTCATAAAGCCAAGAGCTCATTGGCACTGTTGAGCGGCACGATTTTCTTGAGGAAACATCATGGAACTGTCCACCAGGTTGGCAATCTTACATTGCCACTGTCCAGAAATGCCTGACCCAGCTCTGGAACAGAAGAATTAAGTAATCTGGTGAAGATGACATCCTCTTCATATCTCCAATTAAGAAATATTAGTCAGATGCGAGGGAGGCTGGTCATTCAAATGATAGGCTTGTCCCAAAGGCTGGAGAGTAATCTGACTGTACTTGCTCCATCGGTCAAGGTTATAACCAGTAAAGAGGTTACAGGAAGCCAAGAGAGATGGATATAATACAACTTCTCCCCCAAGTGGTTAAGCTGGAGATCTGTCCACCCTCCATTTTTACTGTAGTGTCATCCTTGGCCAGCAACAGATCGTGGGTTGCTCACTGCAGATAGGTAGGTTCAAGTTCGCCTGTAAGATCCTGATGCGCAGGAGCTAGAAATGCAATAAAACCAAGAAATGCAATTGCAATAAGAAAGAATCAAGGTGGAATGGTCACACCTAAGCCACAACGAGGCAGGGATGGTGAAAACCCCAATGCCTGCTTTAGGGTCTTCGATCCTCAGTTACTGAAGGGGTACGCGAAAGCTTTGTTTGCAAGCATCTGCAGACAACCCAAAGAAAAAAAATGTGTATCTGTATTCACATGTTTGACAGGTTTCCAAGTTTTTGGTATTGCCACTACTTCCTCGACCTCCCAAGTGTTGCCATTGGGTCTGATGCCATGATAATGCACATTGTGGGGCATCAGAGAGGGTGGCAATATGGGAAGGAGGCTTTGGGGAAAAAAGAAAAAACTGTTACTTTTTCATTGGAAGATGGACACATATTCACAGAGACTGGGCTACATTATTAAGGGCCCAATATTTGACAGTGCAATATATATTCCTCAAGACTATGTGTAGCACAGAAACTTTCTCTCGGTCTCTATATCTCTCTTTCTAAGCGGCTCTCAAACTCTCATACTTCTTTTTCTTATTCTCTCCCTCTTTTTTTCTCCTTTCTCTCATTATCTCCCTCTATTGTTCTGCCTCTATCTCCATCTTTATCTATTTCTACTGCCATCTCTCTCTCCTTTCTTCTTTCTCCTATCCTCTGTCTTTTACTCTGTCCCTTCTTTCTGACTCTCATCATTCTATTGGTGCAGGGTTTGGGTCCTTGGGATTGATGACATCAGTCCTGGTGTGCCCAGATGGGTTAACAATAGAAGCTGAAGCTGCCCATGGAACGGTGACCCGCCATTACCGGGTTCACCAGAAAGGAGGTGAGACCAGCACAAACAGCATTGCTTCCATCTTTGCCTGGACGCGGGGCCTTACCCACAGGTACCAATCAATCAATTGGTCTATCCATCAATTCATCTTTCATTAAGTCCCGCATTATGGATTGCTTGACCTTGGATCCGTTAACTTTCTTTATCTTGCTTTAATTTTAATGGTGGTTCACTCCATATTAGTCACAAACTCTCACATATTAAGAGGTAGTTTGCTCTCAGCTATATGAATTCTCTACCATCATTTGGTTTGAATGGGTAGTTTCTTTAGGATCCACCAACTCTCTCACTTAACTTTACTTGAAAAGGTAGTTCATTGTCAAATTCATCGAATGTCTCTCTCTCTCTCTGAATATTGTTTGGATTGGTAGTTCCTTTTTGGATTCATCAACATTCTTTATGAATTTCATTTGAATGTGTGGAATCTTATTTGAATGGCTGGTTCAGACTTGGATTCGACATCCTCTCTCTTTTACTTTCATTTGATTGGGTTATTTACTCGGACATTTGTAATCCTTTTTTCTCTCTTTATCTCATTTGAATGGGTGATTCTTTATCTCATTTGAATGGGTGATTCAATCTTTGATTCATCATCCTATCTCATTGATAATTTCATTTGATGGGTGGTTGATACGAACCTTGATCTAGGTTTGTATCGGGAGGAGGTTGGAGGACGAGGCGAGGTAGACGTTCCCGGGGTAGGAGAGTCGAAACGGGAATGATAGGAGGGTCGAACAGAAGGGGCAGGGATCGACCAGGGACGAGCCGCCTGATGACGCGGTGAAGGGTTGACGATCGCGGGGACAGGGATCATCAGAGACTAGAAGAGAACCGAGCGGCAAGGGTAGGGATCGGATTGGAGGGGAGCCGGCTGAAGATCCGGTGAGATGATCACGGGGATAGGGAATCGCTGGACGGTCAAGGGGACGGGACCGAGACAAGGAGGATCGAGACAGTGAGCCAAGAGGCCGATCTTACCATAAGTCTTGACTGCCCTCCTCAATGGAGGGCTACACCTATTTATAAGGAAAGTAAGCAGTCTACCCTAAACATGAAATTACTAAAATGCCCCTAGTGGGCTAAATTCCTAAGATACCCTTTGGGGGTAGAGGATCGTATCAGTGGTTAGCTCCCCGTATTCATCATTATTTCCCTCTCTCAATACCATTTGAATGAGTGGTTCAATCTTGGATTCATTATCCTTTTTCTCTCATAATTACTTTGAAATGATTGGTTCAATCCTAGATACGTCATCCTTTCGTTCTCTAAATTTTGTTTGAAGTCGTGGTTCAATCTTTGATCCATCATCCTTTCTTAATTTTTCGATCTTGTATTCATCATCTTTCTTTTGAGCAAGTGTTTCCTCTCAGATTCATCATCTTTTCTCTCTCTCAATCTCATTTGAGCGGGCGGTTCCATCTCTATATACCAGTTTAGTGGCTGGCTCACTCTCATATTCTATTGCTCTCTTTGTCTTGTTGCATTGGAATGAATTGTTCTGAGTCGGATTTATTACGCTTCTCTTTCTTAACTTATTTTGAATGGGTAGCTGATACGGTCCTCCCTAGAACATATATAAGAAACAAGAAACGTCCTAGAAAGGAAATTCAATATACCCAGACACAACCTTGAAAAAGAGAGTCTGGGCGAGAAAGAGGAAGCCATATAAATAAGTCCCCACCCTCAGGAAGGGCATAACTGTTTATCTCCTGAAGTCGCGATGGCCTCTGAGGCTGGATGAGGCTCGACTCTCCAACTGTATCTATGTTATTCCCCATTACCCCTACCATCTCTCTCTTATTTTCCCTATCATTTCGACCTTTGTTGTGATTACTCGAACAACGTATCTATATAATTGCATCTTTTTCTTACTGGTTTTCTCTACTCTGTTGAAGGTTTACATCAGCATTGTATCAGTAATTCACACTCTCATATTTCATTTATTCAGAGCAAAGCTAGATGGAAATGACAGACTGTTGGACTTCTCAGAGAAGCTCGAGGCGGCATGCATTGGCACAGTGGAGTCGGGAAAGATGACCAAGGATCTTGCCTTGCTCAGCCATGGATCTAGGTGATAGAAATAAAACTCCTGGGATTATATTTATGCAGCGGTTAGTTCTGTTTGGCAAATATTTAAATACATTCTGGCTCTCTTCTCGTCCCTTCTTTGTTCAGCGTCTCCCGCAGCGATTACCTCAACACAGAAGAGTTCATCGATGTGGTTGCAGAAGAGCTGAAAGCAAGGCTTCTGGGATAGTCTGAGTTGCAGAGTATACTCTCTTTCTCTCTCTCTCTCTCCACCTCAATATCTATATCTATATCCATCTCTATCTCATCTCTACCTCTGTATCTGTCTATATCTCTATCTCTATCTCTAGCGGTACCTCTACCTGTACCTGTATCTGTACCTCTACGTCTATCTTTATTTTTGTCGCTCTATGTTTATCTCTCTATCTTCATTTCCTTCATCTTCTCCATTTGTATCTATATCTAAATCTCCCTCTCTTTCATTATCTCAATTTAATCTTTATTGCTATATCCTCCTCTATTTCCATGACCATCTCTTTCTCTTTCTAAATTTGATCTGTTGCTCCTTTTCTATTTGGTCTGTCTCCCTATCTTCTTCTATTTGCATAACTATCTCGATCTCCCTTTCTTTCTCTAACTTAATTTGATCTCTATCTCTACCCTCATCTCTATTTCTTTCTCTTATTTGGATGTCTCCATCTCCATCACTCTCCATCACTTGTACACCTATATATCTACATCTCTAAATCACTATCTTTATCTCCATCTTTATCATCATCTCTCCCTATCTCTGTACATATTCATATATTTCTAGTTTGTCAATTTCTACTTCATGCAGGAAAATTTAGCCCTGAGTTATTTTTTTTATCCTGGACTGCAGGCTAGGGATAGCAAGCGAGAGAGTTTGGACCAATACCGGGAATAAGGCTGCCGTCAACGAGTTTTTTAATGATTTTTCTACCATTATAATGGATTTTTCCTCTTCCGCTCTATTTTAATCCCTATAACTTACGTCCTTCATAGTTTCTCAATGGACTTATAATTGCATATTTTGAGATTTATCTCACGGTCTAGGTCAGACTAGGCCAGTCTTGCTGAAAAATCTTTCTAGCGTTTTGCGTTTCTAAATTCCTATATTTTTCTAGATATTTATAATAGGAAATATATTAGACTTCTTCCACCAATATTTATTTCGAATGTTACAAAAATAACGATAGGTTTCAGGAGTCACATCCTGTATGTTAGAATGTAATTATAAATGCATGATGTTATACTGGGTGTAATTTTTGATCTGTGTTCCATTCACTTAGCAATTCAATAAATGATTTTTGACTATAAAGTTATTTGTACTCTGATCTTGCATTTTTCTATTGTAGTTGAACCTTAGTGTCTTCCCCCAGGTATCTCATTTTCAGTTGAGTGATCATTCAAGTAAGCCTTGAATGAGCCCTTTGAAAACACTGATTTTTGCAAAGTAACTCAATTTGTTTTGGCTTTTCTGAGCTGTATATCCTTGACAAACTCCGGTTGTTTCAATAAATGACATATTTGTACTTATGGATTTGCTGTCAGTTCAGTCACCATTGAGGTTCAATTAATAACAATTTTTACAAAAGGCTTTTCCGGTTTTACTCTTAAAGTCGCGCCTAAAGTTCAACCTTCAATTACTTATACACTTTTTGTTGAATAAATACTTCATTGTTTCTGATTCATCTCAATCTTCATTGTATCCTTAGTTTATTCCTCCAGCTATTCTTGCACAAACTGATAAATCCCAATCATATTCTAGGTACAACTGTTGGTTCATCATATTAGAAAAATGATCTAAGTGGAGGATAAATGGGTATTTAAAAAATCATAATTTTATCCTAGGTAACTACCTATGAGGTAAATGTAACATATGTAGGGAATGAAAATTAGAGAGAAGAGATGACAACAGAAATTTATAAAACTGTGTAATTTCCAAATCAAATGCCGGGAATTCTCCTACCCCATTGCCCCACTCTCACACTATGCCCCTATCAAGCCTCTAGAACCCCCAAAAGTTAGCCTCCGAGAATCTTCCTACTCTCCTCTGCAACCAAAGCTTTCAGAATTGAGATGGGGTCTTCTCCTCCAACACAGCCACTCAAGACCCCCATGAGATTTCATTGCTTCTTTGAATTTCAAAACTCCAATCAAAGGTTAACAGGACTGGCCCAATTTTTGAGATTCTTGATCTAAATACTATTATCAAATTCTTTCTATCTCAAGGCAGTTTTTAATTCTAATATATCAATTAATCTTTGCAATAATTCTACACATTTTGTCTCATAGTAATCAGTCTTTGACCTTAAGTCTCAGAAGCTGCATATCTCAATGTTCCTAAATAGTTTATCTTCTATAGTAGTGAGCAGATGTGATCATCACTTCTGGCCTGTAAAAGCTCAGTAGCAGCAATATTCAAATTTCCTATTATCTGACCTTATAAATAGATTTTTTTATTCAACAGTTATTTGCATGTTAATGCAGTCACGCTAGTTAAATTATTGAAACCTATTTAGTTCATCACTAGAATTTATTGTAGACATAACACCCAGTCTATTATTTAAATTTCTCTCTTTCTCTCACATGTCAATAAATATCAACTATCAAAGTTCAATCCAATTATAGTTGGTCCCAACATATATGCAAATGATATAACTTTTTGAATGATGCCTCTTTACCTCCGCTCTCCAACTTGCTAAGTTCACATGTGTTTGAACCTGCTTGCATGGGGTCATAAAAAATGAAACTTTTAAGAGGTGCTCATTTACATTGCCTAATTGTTTTTAAAATATTTGGACTATATCAGGATCAGGTACTTAGTGTGAACATTCTCAAGTGTACTCCATCCTCTTATGCGCCATATAAAAAATTAACCTACTCATCATGATAATTCATTGATTCTCAAATAGTATGCTCCCCTTGTTAGTATTTATTCAGATACTATGGTACCATTTATCGGCAAGAATATATCTCAACTAGTTTCACTTATCACTCTTTTTATCCATCTCAAAGGACATATCTAAACACTATCATATTTAAAATTTCTGGTGAAATATAAACTCTTTTATATCAACAAATATGATGATGTATTCTTTGTCTTTATAACACTCACGAAGATGGTTCATAAAATACAGGTAACTTATCCATAATTTAAAAAGCAATTGAAAAGTTGATATCCTAATCGAAAGGCCCATTGATTTTAGCTTGTGGTCCATAAACTATAGATGTGCAATTATCCATATACCTTCTCCTCTTGTGCCTTTGTACGCTTTCTTGCTCTGAACCATATGCATTGCTCTTGATTAGCTTCCTTGTGAAGTGCAGAATATGAAGAAGGTGAAGAAAATAATATAAGGGGGGAAGGGGAGTGGGGGAGGGGAGTTTTAATCCTCGACCTTTTCTATCACTATGTGGATAAGCGAACCCTGATGTACTGAAAGACGAGATTCATCCTCTATCCCTGTTACTGGATTCTTTAGGGATTAATATATTTCTTTCTATATTATATATTGTTGAACATTTATTTTATAATTTAATAATAGCCCTTGATTTACCATTAAATGGTATTTTATTAAAAATGTGCTTTATTTGTGAGTACATATTAATTTAAAGGTTAAGAAATTTATTTTTGCATTATTGTTTTCGGTATGTAAGCTGTGAAATTTCAAAATATATTTCCATTAATTTATTAGTTAAATTTTAATTTTTGGTTCTATATTTGGTAGTTATTTATTACAATTTTTTGGCAAGAGATAAATTTATTTAAATTTTCTTTTGTTTAACATAAATATGGTGATACCTATTGTTCCACACATTCCCTCGACCCCTGGAATGAAGGGATTATTCTATTGGTAAGTAAAATGAGTGTTCATGAGATGTTTAAGCCATAGAGTGATAAAAAAAATACTCCAATATACACATGGACTCACAAAATTACTTATAATAATATCCACATGTAAATCATGATGATTATAAAAGCCAAAAGACATGCTCATAAAATGATCATAGTACATCATACCTGAACATATCTTGGGGTGGAGCTCGTCCACGATGATGCTTATTGATATCTTTTCTGTGGCCGGGTCATTTTATGTATTACTCAATCATAAAATGAGATTTTCTCTTTTGGGCACTGGCCACTCTAGTATTTTGGTATAAGGAAAACCGACTCATTCTTCATAAACTACAATGAACCAACCACAATGAAGCTACCAAAATCCTCAAATGTTCTGCTAAGCTCAAAATGAGGCAAAAATTACATCATTGTTGATTTGATTTTAGTAGATACAATTTACAAACCAATACTCAGATACATGTACTAGATAGTGGAGGAGGACGGGTCATCTCCACATGGAATGGATCTTAGGGAAATATCTCTCTAAATATGGTGAATTTAAGAGGTCGAGAAGGAATATGTATATGATAAGAGATAGTGATAAGATGAGATATGGTTAATAAGAATGAGACTAATATTACTAGGAGTTGTAGATATTGGAATGTGAATGAAGTGAAAATGAGAGAGTGAGATAGAGAAAGACTTGAAGATGATGAAAAAGGGGAAATTAGAATAACACATATTTAAATTAGGGTTCATGATTTGAATGAATATTTGAAGATGAGACATGATGGAGACGATGGGATGAGATGTAGGTAGTAGATGATAAGAGGATAGTGGTGATGAAATGGATTTTTTTTTTTTTATGGTCTACCTAGGTGAATGTGTTGAAGATGGATCAATGCAATGTAACGAATGTGTTCATCCTTAGATCCCTATATTTTGCCAAGATCAAGGCATTTTCCTTGTACAGATCAGCATCCCCACTTCTCTATTAACCTTCTCCAAGTACTCTAGACTCCATGTAAACCGTTGATGGACCTCCAAAACCTCAAAATTTTTCAATCTGCCTCGATAGGATGAAGTGATTTTAAAAATATTTTTATAAAGATTGGGGGCTAAATTTATAAATAAAACTCTATAGATGGATAGAAGACAAAAAGATTAAGTTACCCTCAAAATTTGAATAATTTGGATTTGACCTTTGGATTGTTGGTTATCATGCCCTGAAGTTGGATGATTTTTACTTTTTGATATAATCCAAACATTTCTTTCTCCTCATCCTCATCAGCGCCATCAAGTCCATTTAGGTTTTTTTTCATCATGGCATTTAATGCAATCATTGGCTCATATTGGTCCATGCCATCCTTGATTGATAGCTCCCATGTCATGTCCCGTGTCCTTGCAGAAAAATAAAAATATTGAAATAAAAATATCATTTAATAATAATAAACAGAGAGTGTGTGATGTGTCAGCATATTCCACGTCAACATGTATTGTCAAAAATATCCAATTATTGAGCGATACATATGCACCATGAACGTGCATGCCATGTATATACGTGTCCTGTTACACGTCATTGGAGTCACATCTTTTAACCAGTAAAAGGGGATATTAACAGTTAAATAATACATATTTTAAATGTGAGCTCCTCAGTCCTCACATACATTTAATGTGGAAAAAATAGCTCCTTTTTGGATATTTTGAAATTGAAGAATTTATTTGGGATTCTTCAGACATCATATTCTGAAATGTCTTGAATTTTTTTGGTAATTTAGGGATTTTTCAGATGTCCTATGCAAAAAATAAAAATAAAAATATCTCGTTAATACTTAATTCCATTATGGCATCACTAACCATGATTCCATTATCGATTGGCTGACACCAATCATTTATGAGGTTAAATTATTGGCTGTTTTAAATCATTAATATTATTCATCAGTTGGTCACCATTTGAGGAATTGAATGGGGACATGTGTCACAGCCAAAATTACATTAATAATTTATATAAAACTAATTATAAAGCCCAAAAATATAAATAAACATGTCAAAACATTTGACATTTCATTAAGAATATAGTGTCAAACATTCAGAAAAAATCGTATGCTGACTCAAAAAATTATTTTATTTCAGAATATTAAGTCCAAAAATCCCTAAAATTATTTAAAGAATCACACAATTTATAATATCATTCCAACAAATGGATTTAATCATTTTGAGGCTTGATAACACATATAAATAACTATTTGAATGTGAACCAATATGTAAATATTCTCATGTTAATATTTCATGTTATCATGGACTGATTATTATTGTCTTAGAATATGAGTTCTAAGAAGTAGTCATTATGCTTTGTAAATATCTAGCCAAATGAATCAACCACAATCATGCATTTTTTTATTATTAGTCTGATTATCATAAAAATGCTGAAAAAAGGTTAGCACTCCATATGGGGTAAATGATTCTTAAACACGACTTAACTCATATAGGGGGACTCCAATTAAATAAATAATTTCTGATTTTAAACTTTGAGTTGTTCGAAGTGCTTCAATTTCCACATTGTACATTTATACATCCAATGCGTGTGATGTCATAACTTAGGATGTTTTATGCCATGTCTTTTTTATGAAAAGATTTTCCCTTATGCTAGGTTTAAGGGAAATTTTGATGAAGACACGTGAAGAAAAATCACAACTTGGCACCCTGGGCACGTGACGACGAGGTTAGCAGGATCTTCATGTTTGTCCAATTCACGTTTTCATCCTTTTCCCTAGGCTATTGATAATCTCCAAATTTGGGTTTTAATTCATTGTTAATAATTGATATTATTCAATAAATATATAAACCTGTACTTAGAAGTTTTTAGCTAGTGATTAGAATGGATCGTCTCCACAGGGAATGATGCCTAAAGGGCTCAATATTCTTAATATAGTGATTATCAGGATAAGAAGAAACAATTCACAATATGAAGTCAAATGATAAGAAATACTAGGCGAGATAGTGATTTTGAGTTGAGGCGAGTACATAGTAATAATTCAAATTTGAAGTGAACAATTGAAAGCGGGAATGAAATACAAATGACAAGAGCCATGCCAGAAGTAGGGAGAGAATTAGTCAGACACAAGATTGTGCGGATGTAGGGGATTTGTGTGACGATGAATGTGATCGTGGAATCGAATTACTCAATTGATAATGTTGAGAAAGTACAACAGAAGGAAAAGACACTTACCATGAATCCTTTCATTTTTCCAGGATCATGATGATTTGCGAGTGCCGGTAAGCTCCCCCCTTCTTTGATGTTTCTTCCCACACACTCTAGGCACGAAGAACACACCTGATGGATCTCAAAAACTCACTATCTTTCAATCAGCCCACATGAGTAAAAAAAAAGTTTTGACGAAGCATCTCTATTTTTATATTAGAGGCGATGAATTGAAAGAGGAGGGGGATACAAAGCAACTCTCAAAATTTCAGCTCAATTGGGCCTATGGATTGTCACATATCCCAATATGTATTTTGAGCAATCCTAGCCCTTGATTCTTTCTCTCTCGTTGTCATTGGCACTGACAATTCCTCTATTTCTGTTTTGGTTTAGCAGTCCAATTGTCAAATGATTTTCATCATCTTGTTCCACGTTCTTGTGCTTCAACGTCGCAACATTTAACTGTAGGAAAAAGGATAAAAATATGTTTTTTTATTTTTCCCTTATTGCATGACTTAGCAATGCATCGTGCACGCTACATCAGGGAATATTCTCCTTTTCTCTTTCTTAGTGAATGACATACTAATTAGCGTCACTGATGCTGCAAAGAAAGAAGATTCTCTAATCATTATTTGATGGGACACATGTTTTTGTATGTCACATTAGCCCCTTTTGACTTTTTAATAATTTTCGAGGTATAGGTGTGCGACAGGTGTACTGCTGCAATTGTTGACCTACTTTTACATCATTTTTAATCATTTCTTCCTCGATACTCAATTGCATTGATTGTGATTTATATCCCTTCTTTTTTCCATTGGTCCACGTCGCCTCATGTGATAAAATTGCATCAGTATATCAGCTTATGATTGGCACATTATGGCATTCTTGATTGGCGATGCCATAATTGCATCTTTTCGTAATGAGTGGTGCAGTTAATCATTGCAGAAGTGTGTGATGGACCGCCATTTGACAAACCGAATGGGAACATGTGGCAGGCACAATCTAAGTCTGAAAATAGATTAATAAATTATTAGAAAATAAATTTTAGGTCATAAAATATAATGACTATATATTTAGACTTAGAAATTCACATCTTTGTAAATATAAGTTAAAAACATTTGTCAAAAAATATATTCTGAATCATAAAATCAAGTTTTTTAAGGATATGATGCCGAAATTTTTTTACAAAATTTGATTAAATCCACAAGAATCAGAATGTTGATCAAAAATTAGATTTAATCCTCTTAAGCTTGATTACATACATATTTCATTATTTTAATGCATAAAACTATGTAAATATTTAACTATTTTAGTTCATAAAGGTTGATGACACACCATCATCTCTGTTTCAACCAGCTTAGCATCTCTTTAATCCATTCCACGTTAGTCACTTCCACTGTCGCCAACTGTCATATGACACTCCCAAAGCACCATCTAAGGTACTTAGCCTAGAATTAATTATTATTATACTATATATTACATTAAAATTATCACAATTATTAAGTTAAATTTAAATAAATTAGGTTACTCAGGAAAATCATTTTCTAATCATCTTAAAATTAATTCGAATTTATTATTAATAGTGTGATTTTACTATTTAGGTTAAATTAGTAAAATTAATTTTAATGAACCAGAAAATAAATAAAGGAAAGCTAAAATCCCATTATTTAATACTTTCTCTCTATGAATTTGGTACTTTTTAACGATATGCTCATCTGGAAAAATATAAATTTCGTGGTATGAACCATAAACCTTAAATGAAATTTCTGAGCGTAATTTCTTGTTCATCAATGGTGCATCTCAAACATATGTCATGCATGTCAAGTATCCCTATTTGAAGATAACCACATGCTTCCCAACTATATAAGATGTGAATATTTTTCTGACTCCAATGACTGGAGAGTACATTTACTCCTTGGTTCTATTCAAGAAAGTGCTTTGGTATGTCTATTAGCCACAACCTAAAATTAAGGATCTTCTTCCATATCTGCCATGTATGGTAATAATTACATTAATATCTCAATTATTTATTTTAATTTACATTAAATGAATAATATATGCATGTTATCTAGATTTAAACAAGTAAGTCGAATTTAAAATGTTCTGATCTTCCATATTTTAAAAACATTTTATGGAAATTTTGACATTATATTTTTAAATAAAATAAAAGTTTATGCATTAATTAGTTGAAATATATTTTTATTGGCTTTTTATCTATTTCATAGATAAATTAATTCAATAAATTAAAATATTATTTATGAAATAATTTTGGGGTTTCATGAATTTGGAGTTTGCTATGTGCCTCAATCCAATAAATTGGGAACCAATGATTAGTTTTCCCAATAGTTGGAAAAAAGTGCCACTATATTGATTCAATTTATGATGGCATAAATTTTCAATCATTCAATAGTAACATGTTTTTAAAATTACACGGTTGCATGTTGCCATGATAAATAGATTAAATTTTATTTGCAGAAATTCCATTGAATGTGTGGACCTGTGTTAGTGTCACAGAATTTATCACTTAAAATTATTATAAACTCAGAAAGAAAGCCTTATAACCATCACAAAACTTGGTGATTAAAGTCCCCATAAAAATGATTTAAATACTTGAAATGCATGTAGATGTCATGTGATGTGAGCAGTAAAAAGTAGAAAACACATATTTTTTTGGAATTCAATGATTCAGCATTGACTCGTGCTAGACTGGCAAATAAAGGCAATAATTAATGGAAAATATTTGATGAATCTGCCGATTATTTTTGTACTCTGACAATCCATCACATCGATAAATTGATAGAAAGAAAAAAATGATCCAACTTTAGTGCACAGTTCCTAATGATTTAGGAGGATGTTTGACCTGTAGTTTTGAGGGCGGTCTTCTTTCTCTCTTTATCATTTAGTAATACACAACTTTAGATAAATAAGATTAACCTTGTATCCTGGTAAAGATAAATTTTAATTTAATGCAGTATTGGTAGTCCTGAAAAAATAAAGGTAATTTTAGATCCATCAAATTTCTTGAAGTTGGAGGAAAAAAGAAAAGTGGAAGGGTATCCTACAGAAACAAATTGACTTCCTCTTGGTGCAATGTATGGATCTAGGAGATGTACTGAGATTTAAGGTATTTCAGAATTTTTATTTGATTAAATCAATAAAAGTTACTAACCTTGACTCTGAAAAGAATTTGAGTTGTTAGTGATGAGGAAGGATGGTCTCCACAGGAAAACATATCAGGGCTTAAATGCCTGTTTAGATGGTAATTGAGGGAAGATAAATTATTTTATCGATTAAGAATACGATAATTATAAATATAATAATTGAATATAATTAAATTTTGGTATATAAGAGATGCAAAGAATGATGATTTATGTTAAATAAGAGATGGATGGAAAACACCTATGGATTTATGGACGAGATAAATGTGGATGGGTAGACATAGATGGATTGATGTGAATTGGTGGATGTGAATAGATGGATGATGTTGGGAAGAAGACAACATAGAATGTATAGGAAGACTTGTAGTAGGTCATTAAATTTCACCAGGTTCAAGGATGTCTGCTCCAAACGGGAGAACCCATCCACTTCTCTATCACTTTCTAAGTTCAATTGGTGAAGAGAACATAGAGAAAAATCTGATGGATATTGAAGTCAATTTTTTCAGTTTTGCTCCTAAATTAGGAGCAATTTCCAAGCTAAATTTTACACAGATAGAGGGTGTATTCATAAATCAAGGGGCATGAATGAATTGATGAGGGAAAAAACAAATCAGCCCTTCAATTTTAGGTCCAAATTTCTTGTGAATATGTAGCTACCTTAATTTAAATTTGAATCATTCTCACTTGTCTGAATTTTCTCTTTGTTCATCAATCAACGCATTGGGTAGCCAGCGTGCCGCAAAATTTAAAATTTTACAAAGATTCCGCGCTAATTTATCCATTTTAAACCCTTTTTGTTAAAAATGTTGGTCATTATAACATCACAATCTTCTATGTCATAATGACACCTTTACACGATGATTAAATTGCTAATTATCATGTGCAGCTGTGGCTGGATGCAGCTTATCCACATGATTTTTACACGTGGCTACTCATGAATAAACTCATAAAAATTATGAGTTCTTTTTAAAAAATTTGAAAATATGTTTTCATTCAAAAAGAAATGTTATATATATTACATCTTAGAAAATTATTTTATTTAATAATTAATTTATTAAAATATTAAAAATATATTCTGACTTGGAAGTTTTCTTATTTTGGAACAGAATGTCTTAGAGTTCCATAGAAATACCAAAAAATTCAGAAAAATATAATATGATTTGAATATGAGACTCAATAATTTTATACTTCATATTACAAATATGACTTTTATTCGAAATAAATAGTAAAATCCATGATATTATTGTTATAATGAGCATCGTTGCATTTATTTGGCAGTTTTCTCAAAAAAATTATGTTTTCTTTTATGTCTAGCCACATTAATGCATTCATATTTATCTCATTTTTGTACAATCTATATATATATATATATATTCACATATATCTACTATTACTTATCATTCACAGTCAACATTTTACAAGTCATAATTCCCTAATTATAATTGTAATATTCTTGATCATCATTATTCTAAATATATGTGAAAAGGGTCAATGTTTTATATAGATGTATTGATTAAATCAATATCAAGGGCTAATTAAACATCTAAAACAGATTTCATTGCTCACGTTGGAGACCTTCTGTTGTCGCCACAACTTCCACTCCAATCTATGTTTTAGAACCATAAAGCATGAAAATACAAAGATAGCATGCTATGTATGACCTTTAAGAATCTGGCTTGATTGTTTTATGCTTATCAACATTTAGCTCCAGCAACAAGTTAATTTAGATAAACATTTAAAGTCTCTAACTAATATATTTCGATAAACAAGTTAATTGTCATGCATCACAATTAGATATTTATTTTCTTATCACCATGGTTAGTATTTTTCCAAGGTTTTGTTAAATTTTGTAATATATATTTTAATCTTTGATTTTTCAAGATCACTATTTTTATAAGGAATCTTAATTCTTTTATGCATCAGAATTATTTGTAAAGGCTTTTATTATTATGTCTAAATTTGTTTTAAATATTTGAACTTAGTTTTTTCAGCAAAATCTTTGCCAGGTAGGCGCTGCGTAATCACCCCACTTTGGGTATTTTCATATTTAAACTATTAATTAATTAGATGGTAGTGTTGATTTGATATTAATTTCTTTAATATAGTAAATGTCCATGATTATATTTAGGAACATAATAAATGACTCGCATTTGGATAAGACTTTACTTTCCACCTCTAGTAGATCATGAGATCTAACCTAGGATTTTCTACCTAGGAAATGATGTAGAGGAAATAGGAGACAGAATTATTTTTTAAATATTGAAGGCTGATCCATAATGTTTGTTCGGGGGTATTCATCCTGAATGCCCGCAAGAAAATAACTTGGAAATAGGGCTGAACAACGATACCAGAAAAGGAAAAATTCAAAGAAGCTATGTCGTCCTTGATAACATGATAAATGAACCTATATTTGCATACATTTTAGATGTTTTAGTATTATTAATTTATAATTTATCATGTTATTGTTTGAATTAACCAAATATTTATGCATTAGCTAATAATTCCAACTTTTGCACATTATGATTATTTTTCACTAACTTCATTGACTTCTATGAAGTCAATCAGTTTTATTTCTGACGAGTATTTTATAGTTCCAAATGTGCAGAAATTTACAGGAATTAGAAGATATCATTATGAGAAAAATTGGAGGATTTTGGGAGCTTAGTGATTATCAAAATGGGCTGAAAATGATGAAACAAAATTGTGGGATTTTAAAGGAGAGACCAGAGGGGCTTGGACCACAACCTGACCTAAATATTGGGCCTGCAAACACATTACAAAAGAAACAAACTGGAAATTACAAGGCAAAGCTCTCAACCCATGGAGAAAAGAGGCAAAATGGCAAGAAAAGAGAATAGATAATGCCCAAAGGGGTATTTTAGTAATTCTCACAATGTATAAATAGACTTTTTCTCCCTCATTTTCCCTCATTCTGGACGTGCTCTAGCAGGTGTCTGGCCAGCAGGACAAGGCATTTTTCAGAATCCAGGTTGTTCAACCTGCTTAATGTAAGTTTATTGAAGTTTTCTCTTAATCTCGTCTCTTGTTTGCATTGAAAAATGCCTTATCCTGGTGAAATATAAGGATCCATACTTGAGAGGAAGCATTGAGGGCTCAGTAAACTTGCATTGAGGCTTTAGGTTCTTAGATTTCTACCCTCTCCATCATTTCCCATCCATTTACCCTTAAAATCCATCACTTTCTCACTCTAAACACTAATTTTCTCCAATTTATCTCTCTAAAATAGGTTTTTTCTCTCACTAGACCTTCATCTATATCCATAGTTACTCCCCTAAAAATTTCATAAAAAATCTTCTTCATTTGCTCATCCAAATTCTATCTCAAACTCCTTCTACACTCTCTCTTAATTTTCTCTCTCTATCTCCTCATTTCGGCCCTTTATCTCTCTAGAATCTTTTATTTCTCTCTCTAGACGTCCATCCATATCCACAGTTCATCACCACAAAATTTCAAAAAAAATCTCCTTCATCTACACCTTCAAATTCCCTCTCAAACTCTCTCTACACTATCTCTTCATTTTCTCTCTCTATCCTCTTATTTCGACCTTTTATCTCTCTAGAAACATTTGTCTCTCACTATAAAATTTCTCCCTTTATCTCTCTAGATCCTCCTGCATTCCCTACTTCGAATCCCAAAAAAAATTGCATTGAAATATCATTTCTTGTCCTCTCAAAGCACTTATTTTTTGTCCTCTAGCCGCCATCGTGCGGTGCCGTGCGGCGCCGTGCAGTGCCTGTGCGGCAGAGACCGCCCTCTGCCCGCCGGTCCGTGCGCAGCCAGCGCACAAGACCGCAGGGCACAGGTTTGTCCTGTGCAGGACTTAGCCAAATTCGGCTAAGTCCTGGCCATTGGGTTAAGCCCAATAAGCTTAAGCCCAATTTGGCTAAGTCTTGACTTAGCCAAATTGGGCTAACCCTAGTGGGCTGACCGACTAAGGAGGCCAGCCCTCTACGGGCCAATCCAGGCCCGCCGGCCCATTCTGCCGCTCCGCCGCCGCCGTTGCTCTGCCGCCGCTGCCGCCGCCGCCGCCGCCGCTGCCGCTCCACCGCCACCGCTCCGGCGATCGCCGGAGTAGGTAAATTTCACATTTTTCATATTTAAAATTAATTACAAAATCGGAATTTTTTTTTTCTACGTTAAAAAAATCCGAAAAAATTTGAAAAAATCTCGAAAATTAATATAAGCTATTTAAAGTCATTTTAACACCTAAAACATTTCAAAAAAAAATCTCTATTTCTCATTTTAATGCTAATAGTTGTGTTTTTTATGTGAATTAATCCCAGAAAATTCTAAAAATATTTATTTCTGATTAATTTGCTAAGATAAAATAGAAAAATTAGTTTAGAAATTTGAATTTTGTGTTTCTCCTTGTACTTTGGCTTAATTAAAAACATAGGGAATTCTGAAAATTACCAACAAATCTAGAAACATCTCTTAATCTAAAAAAAATATAGTATTTTTCACGTTTAAAATCATTTTCTTCATCCCAAGCTTGAGAAAGAATTCTGAAATTAAATTTCTGCCTCTCCGTGGATCGACCCCTTACTTGCCCTATATTAATTATAGAGTATTTAAGTGGAAATTTTCATAAATATTGTTGGCTAAGTCTGAATCAAAACAACGACATAAAAATCCTTAAATTTGGACTTATCAGTCCTCAACACCCAAAGTCCTCCACGGAATGACATTGTGTGACATATTTCAACTTGGATCCTAAAGCCTTCTTATTATGGACCCTAAAGCCTTAAATTGACTGACCACACAGATATAGCAAGAACAGTACATACATACATATATATATGTATGTATGTGATAACAACTCCTTAAGTAGTATTAAAGACAAGACCTAATTTGTATTTATTCCAGAAAAAATAGACCAGAAATTTATTACTTCAGAAATAAAAATTTCCAAATTTAGTTCTGACTTCCTTGTAGTAATATCTCCTTGTTTGTTGTTGTTCTTTCCTCTAGTCCTCTTCTCCTCAGTGCTACTTTGTGCATGAAATTCACTTATTTGAAATTGACATTTTGCACTTAAAACTAAAATATCTTATTCATTTATGCACGAAATAAGACATACCCACCTGATATGTTTTTATAACATGATTACAGAAAACTTTTATGTCGGAAAAGATATTCAAAATCGAATCAAATAAATCTCCATAGGTCAATCTTTCCACATTCTCAGTCAATTTTCTAATTCCTTTGCATCCAAGTTCAAACCCCTGTAAGTCTTTCAAAACTCAAATAAAAATGTGATTCCAAGTTTTATGGATTTTTATGGGTGTTATAAAAATGAATAAATATAATAATATAACAATTGATTAATAAATATAACAATTGATGAATAATTAATTGTGTTATAACAAATAATTAATAAATATAACAATTAATAAATAAATATAAATATTTATAACTTTTTATAAGGTCGAGGACGTGTGAAATTCAGAGCCACCCTTCGTTTGTTTAAGATCTTGAATCACCGTGTACTCAAAACCACAATTCAAAATTCTATTGACTTGTATAGATGTCCTATTTAGGAAATGCTTAAAAACTGCTTGAAAATTGCTTCAGGGAGTGAAAAATTTCTCTAGTTTTGGAATATAACTTTCAAAGGACAAGGAGAATGAAGGTTTGAAATTAGGGCTCAAAACTATGTATATGGACTTAGAAATTTGAAAGGGCATAATAGTAATTTTCAAAAGTGCAAAATTTAGATGTATTTATTATGATTAAATAATAGGAAACAGTAATTATTTTAATTTTGAATTTTGATAGTTTCTATATCACCATAAGTTTAAAATATGTGTTAAGTGTTAAGAGTAAACACTAGCTGTTATGCCAATAATTTCAGCTTTAAAATTATCTGAAAATTTCAGGTATGTTTACTTCAACATTTTACTCTATATATCATCATTTTATAGTAATATCATCATGTAATTAATCTTCATTAAGTCATCTATAAATTCAGCCTTAAATACTCCAAGAGAGGAATCAGGAATTTGATGAAGTTATTAAACCAATAAAATTAGGTCAAATTTAGGAAACTATTTGAGTACTGTTAGAGAATATGTTTATATTTATGTCATTGAAAATCTAATTCCTAAATCGGTGATTTGAATTGTTCACCGTATGTTCAAACAAAGTAGTCCTTTAATGTAACTATAGATGGCTGTTGATATTTACTTACAATTTGTCAACTAGTTGATTGTGGACTATTTTGCTTGATCACAACACCTTTTGAGTCATTCATTACTTTCAGCATCATCAACACACATATTTAAGTATTTTATTAAAATGCCCTTGAAACATAATCTTCAACAACCCCACATTATAATGCCATTATCAAATGGAGTAAAAGGACAAACACTACTATATTTGGAGAGAATTATAAAAGGCGTATGATAATGCCAAATGGAATTTATCCCAAATATTTTTTTGATTTAAAAAATAAATGTAATGCATATTGGTCAAACAAATTATGTGCAGTTGAATTGATACACGTAGTGTAAGACTAGTAATTAAAATCCAAAGGCACTTACACAATAATGATCATATCACTTGTGCATGGATTGTATTTAACTTAATCCATAGGCTGAGTTCCCTGCATGTGGGGTGCCAAACTACATCTCATGATGTAGAAGATATAAATGAATGTACTCACTCACTCATCCAACTTCTTATATCATAAATTACCATACATATATTCCTCATCGTATTAACACTCCTACAAGGACTTGTGGTATGGTCAATAGTCAAACCCTAATTGGTGATCTCAGATTGTACAGGAGCATTCTGAAATAATCAAATAAATCTTATTCAATATTCTACTACCTTGGCCAAGAACATCACATTATCTCCATTGAGTTGTATCTTCATATACCAAGGGAGAATGATGACATCTTTTTTTCTCAATTATCTTCATGAACTTCTTATTACACCAGAACAAAGATTTTTTGGAATATGATTAGGACTCATAAGCCATAATTGAAGTACAACCCTCCATCCATGAGACATCTTTGGTGTCTCAAGTCTAAGGACCACTTACATAACCGTGACATGACATCTTTGATTGACAGTTTGGTTTAATACTATTCAGAGATTTGTACAGATCATATCGGTGAGCTCTTTCCCCTAAAGAGCACCCACTATTTATCCTTAGCGTCTCCACACTAACGGCTATGGGACCAGCCATACTCATAATATGTGTGAAAGTAGATATTGATATTCTATCTAGATATTTTGATGTCCCTCTCAAGTATCATTATAATATGAATATGGGTTAATATCACGTGACAGTCCAAACTACGTCGAAAGTCTACGATCTAACCTTAGCTTTTTTTTTGGTACGGTATATCCCAAACTCACTAAGTCATCTGCGATATATCCTGGTGATGACGTGGAGTCCATTGTGGCTTCCAAGTGGATCGTCAACCAGTTTTTGACCTAGCGGAACCCACCTGGCAGCCATGCTGGACTCCACGTCATCACCAGGATATATCGACCTGCCAAGGGTTTTCCGGTAAGAGAGAGAGAGAGGGGCATTCTTGAGAGAGAGAGAGGCGGGCTTGAGAGAGAGAGAAAGAGAGAGATGTTATAGAGAGAGAAAGAGAGGTGTTCTAGATAGAGAGAGGCATTTTGTAGAGAAAGAAAGGAGAGAGAGGCACTCTAGAGAGACCCGACCAAATCGAATCGCGCAAGAGAGTGCGGGAAATATATGAACAGAGAGTGAGAGGGGGGGGAGAGAGAAAGAGAGTGAGGTTTATCCAGGGTTCACGCGAGCAAGAGGGTCTCGGCGGCCGGCGGCAGAGGTGGTTTCGCGTCCATAGTCGTGGGCCAAAGGAGAAAGGCTCTAACCGCCCCTTGCGCTGATGACGATGATACTTCCCTTGTGCTCAAGGACGACGTCAAGGTGTGGCCCTCCTCGGCGCAGTACCAAGGACGCCACCCTCTTCTTGGTGTCAAAATGTCCTTGTTCTTGAATGTGACTGCGAGAATGTCTCTCTTTCGTCCAGGTGATCCGTAAGGAGACAGATGTAGATGAAAGGCTCGTCGTATGAAAGCATTGTCGCGGCGTGCACAGGTAAAATAATTCTCCATAATTCTGCATAATTCTACATAATTCTGCATAATTCTGCATAATTCTACATAATTCTGCATAATTATACATAATTCTGAAAAATTCTGCGTTACTTGGTCTCACATTTTAAAAACTATTGAATTGCATCTGTTCATTGCACAGAATCAACTTACCAGAGCTGAGGATAGTTGTTTCTTTCTTTGTTTGTTATGCCTGTGTAGGAATTGTGGAGTGTGATGGTTAATGATGGAGTTGAAAAACTCGCTACCGATCCGCCACGGACGATCAGCCAGGCGACGCCATCGACTTAGGGATAAACAAGATTAGATTGTAACAAATCAAAGTTATATATATTAATACCTGTTATGGGATAGTTAGGATTAAATATAGGAACACATAGCGTAGGATCAAACATAGACAGGAAAAATCTAGTGGCTAAGATTTAATCTAGACAGGGCTAATCTAACGGTTATACTACGAGTTATAACGGCTACGATCGACTGAAGGAGATCTAACGGTTGGGACTTAACATAATATAGCCGTTTGAATATTCTGTTACAACGGCTAGATTAAGTTAAGTTAAACTATCTAGTATTACATTATATATATGATATGGGATTGTGACAAATGATTTTAATGGAAAACATGATCTAATTCCACTCTCGACCGTGTCTCTTGTCTCCCTTCTCTTCCTCTCTTCTCACTGCTCTTCTCCTCTCTTCCCTCTGAAATCCTCTGGAATCCTCGCACAAGTTAGGCGGATACGCCCAATTTTTTCATGGTATCAGAGCCATCTCAGATCCAAACTGAGACCAGCATCCGCAAAGTGGCAGGAGCATTCTCTACGACCACGAATCTCCCAGCTGGTGAAATTGCTATAACAAGGGAAGCCCGTGTGACAGTTCCTGCTGGAGGAATTATGCAGACCAAGCTCAACGGGGAGAATTTCCGAGTTTGGAGAAGCGCCATGATCCCAGTATTAAACAGGTACGATCTCATGAAATTTGTTGAGGGATTTTCTCCACCAGTTTCTATTGCAGATGATCAGGGCAACACGATCGAGAATCCTGCCTTCAAAAGATGGTGGAGAACTGATAAGCAGGTTTTGGGGTTCATTCATCAGACAATATCTGAACAGGTCGCGCCACATATTAGCCGAGCTCGATCATCGAAAGAAGCTTGGGACAAACTTGACTCAGTTTTCTCTGGCTGGGACCATGAACGAATAATGGATCTTCAACGGAAGTTCCACAATATGAGAAAAGGATCACGAAGCACTGAAGACTACGTCAGCTACTTCAGATTAGTAGTTGAAGGCTTGGACGCCGCTGGACAACCGCCCTACGAGCAACCCAAAATAGATACATTCTTGAGAGGGCTTGGATCGGCTTATTCAGCGTTTATTGTGAGCATCAACGCTAACATTGGTCATCTCACAATCGATGAAATTATCACAAATCTCAAGTCTCACGAAGGCTACCTGAGATTTGAAGAAGAAAATGAAGTCTTTCCACCAGTGGCCAATAACGCTCAGAGGAATCAACATATCTACAACAGGAGAGATTTCAACAACAATCGAGGGCACACTCAGTACCGATGGAGGGAAAGAGGAAGGAATCAAAGATTCCAACCTCGTTGCCAGATATGTTCACAATACGGTCATCGAGCCATGGAGTGCCCAGAATTTCAAAGGAGCAGCTCAAGCTGGAGATCATCTTCTTCAAATCTGCACAAGGAGGCAAACACGGCTCACATCAAGACTCCCTCGACGTGTGACAATCAAGCATGGTACCCAGACAGTGGGGCCACGGATCATGTCTCATCAAACGCAGGAATCATCAGGCAAGCCCAGGAATATCTAGGAAACGACTCGCTACAAATAGGTAACGGCTCAGGTTTGAAAATTCTCTCCATCGGCTCCTCTAAAATTTCTACTGAAAGACGTACCTTGAATTTAAATGAAATATTGCATGTTCCCGAAATTACAAAAAATCTCTTGTCCGTAAGAAAATTAACTCTTGATAATGATGTGTACGTTGAATTTCATAAATCCTGTTGCTTGGCGAAGGATGCGGCCACACACAGGATACTGCTCAGAGGAACCATTAAGGATGGTTTATACTACCTTGGGCCTGAAGAATGCAGCAAAGCAGCATTGATTGGGGAAAAGGCTTCTACAGAAACATGGCATTCCAGGCTCGGACATCCCCAAATGCGGGTCTTAAAGACAATACTTCGACGTCATGGTTTACCTTTCTTTTTTTCAAAGGAGTTTGTGTGTGATGCTTGCAATACAGCAAAATCACACAAGCTCCCTTTTTCACCTACCTATCATGTCTCAGAGGAACGATTAGAGTTAGTACACTCAGACCTATGGGGACCAGCTCCCGTTATTTTACACTCTGGATATGTATACTATGTCATATTCATTGATGATTTTAGCAAGTATACCTGGCTATATCCTTTGAAAAAGAAAAGTGATCTTCTTCAAGTGTTTAAAGAATTTCAAAAATGAGTTGCGAAACAATTCAACACCAAAGTCAAATATCTGCAGTCAGATTGGGGAGGGGAGTACAAAGGTCTCCACTCTTATCTTAAAGAAGAAGGAATCATCCTCAGAGTCTCATGCCCTCATACACCTGAGCAAAACGGAACGGCGGAGAGGAAACATAGGCATTTAATAGAGACGGCACTCTCTCTATTAAATACAGCTCATATGCCCCAACAGTATTGGGACGAGGCTGTATCGACTGCAGCCTACTTGATAAATCGGTTTGTTACCTCAGTTTTAAAGAAAAAATCACCCTTCGAAGTTTTGTTTAAAACAACACCTAACAACTCAATCCTAAGAACTTTCGGGTGTTTATGCTACCCTTACTTACGTCCTTATGCTACCACTAAGCTTGACTACAGGTCAGAGAAGTGCGTCTTCATGGGGTATAGCGCTCTACATACTGGCTACAGGTGCCTCTCCATACGCACGGGAAGGCTATTCATATCCAGACATGTTATCTTCTATGAAGGTACATTTCCCTTCTCGATCTTAATTTCAGATAAGAATCCTGGCATCCTGGGTTCTTATCCTAGCACACTTAGATCCGATCAAATCTCAAGTCAGAATTTCTTTGAAAACCACACCTCGCCCGATAGTGATGATGTGCCACCTGATAATGCATCATCCGGTAATGTATCACTTGAACTTCCCACATTCAACTCACAAACCTCCTTTGCGATGGAAAATACAATAGAAAGATTGGATGTTGATAATTCTTCATCCTTACCCACGTCTTTACAACCTGAACAGACATCACCAACAGAAGTCAACACATTACTCAATGACTGTACACAGTCATTTGAAACCCCGATGACTACTATGGGCAAGTCAAAATTTTGATTAGGAGACATTTCCGATGTAATCCCTACACTGGACTATACACCTGCATCGTCTGAATTAATGAATATCAAACCGCTTCATAAGATTTACAAACAGCAAAAGTTTGAAAATATCAGCCTCAATACGTGCTCTGTCAGACATCCACTACCACAATGTCTTGTGTCCAGCTTGCCCACACTTACAGAACCTACTTCTTTTAAGGAAGCAGCAAACAATTCAGAATGGATTGCTGCAATGAATAAGGAATATGAAGCCCTGATGGCTAACAACACCTGGGTACTAGTTCCTAGGAGCTCTAATTTCCACGTCATAGGCTGTAAGTGGGTATATAAATTGAAATATAAACCCAATGGTAAGATTGACAAATACAAAGCCAGATTAGTTGCAAAAGGCTTTAACCAGCAGGAATGTTTCGACTACACCGAAACCTTCAGTTCGGTTATTAGACATACAACCATTAGGATTCTTCTGTCACTTGCAATAAGCAATAGGTGGTATATACACCAACTTGATGTTTCAAACGCCTTCTTACATGGAGAGTTAACCGAAACGGTATACATGGAGCAACCTGTAGGATTTAAAGATAAAACCAAACCAAATCATGTCTGTCTCTTACAAAAATCGATCTACGGACTAAAGCAGTCGCCAAGAGCTTGGTTCATCAAGCTCACTACGTTCCTGGGGAAGGCTGGATTCATAGGGTCAAAAACAGACTCCTCGCTTTACTTCAAATTAGGAAATGAACCTATGTTTATTCTGATATACGTTGATGATATTTTAGTTATTTGTCCTAATAAACAAGAAATTTCACACCTTGTAAACTGCTTGCATTTAAAATTTTCAATTAAAGATCTTGGTACAGCTCACTATTTTCTTGGAATTGAGCTCGTTAAACATAAAAATGGTTGCCTCTTATCTCAATCAAGTATATTGCATCCATACTTTAGCGAACTAACATGCAGAATTGCAAGCCGACAAGCATTCCATGCGCAGTAGCTCCAACCGTCTCTGTTGAAGAACCATTCACCGATCCCACGTTGTACCGACAAATCGTTGGATCACTCCAATACCTGACGATTACACGGCCTGATATTGCCTTCACGGTCAATAAAGCATCTCAAAAGATGCATGCACCCTCCAATGCAGATTGTCAGGCCCTAAAACATCTCTTGAGATATCTCAAAGGGAGCATCATGCTTGGGTTAGACTTCCATCACAATTCTGATTTCACTCTAAATGCTTTTAGCGATGCAGATTGGGCAGGCGACCACACGGATCGACGGTCAACTGGAGCCTTCTTGGTGTATGTTGGGAAGAATCTCGTCTCCTGGTGCTCCAAAAAGCAACCGACGGTAGCCAGGTCCAGCACAGAGGCAGAATACAAGGCCCTTGCCAACTGTGCCTCGGAGATACTGTGGATGCAATCCCTCTTCCGGGAGCTATCACTCACATTGATCCGACCACCTACACTCTGGTGCGACAATATCGACGCCACATTCCTCGCCGCCAATCCAGTATTTCACGCAAGAACGAAGCATATAGAGGTGGACTTTCACTTTGTGCGAGAACAGGTAGCAAGCAAAAACATCAGGATACAATTTGTCAAGAGCGCGGGACAGATAGCCGATGTCCTGACCAAGCCGCTTCCAAGAGACAAGTTTGTCAGACTCCGATCCAAGCTCAACGTCGTCGAGCCTCCGCCGTTGACCTTGCAGGGGGGTAATGACGGAGTTGAAAAACTCGCTACCGATCCGCCACGGACGATCAGCCAGGCGACGCCATCGACTTAGGGATAAACAAGATTAGATAGTAACAAATCAAAGTTATATATATTAATACCTGTTATGGGATAGTTAGGATTAAATATAGGAACACATAGCGTAGGATCAAACATAGACAGGAAAAATCTAGTGGCTAAGATTTAATCTAGACAGGGCTAATCTAACGGTTATACTACGAGTTATAACGGCTACGATCGACTGAAGGAGATCTAACGGTCGGGACTTAACATAATATAGCCGTTTGAATATTCTGTTACAACGGCTAGATTAAGTTAAGTTAAACTATCTAGTATTACATTATATATATGATATGGGATTGTGACAAATGATTTTAATGGAAAACATGATCTAATTCCACTCTCGACCGTGTCTCTTGTCTCCCTTCTCTTCCTCTCTTCTCACTGCTCTTCTCCTCTCTTCCCTCTGAAATCCTCTGGAATCCTCGCACAAGTTAGGCGGATACGCCCAATCTTCGCACATGTGTAGGGATTGTGGAGTGTGATGGTGTGTTAGGGGTGAAAGGTGGGTTTGTGCCTAACGCACTCAAAAGGAGAATTGAGCCAAAATGCTTAGCTGAGAAAGTGTCACAACTTGAGGGCCTGATGTGATCGCTCGCCGTCCATTTTGACAACGTGTGTTGCAAGATTTTTAATTTTTAGGGTCGGGTTTATGCCCAATTGTGTAAACGTTTGATTCCTCCTGTTTGGTGGTGCTCCATGTTGGATGAGATTATTGAAATTCCCAAAGAGAGTGGGAGGCAAAGAGCCAGATGGAGAGGGAGAGGGGAAGCCCAAGGACCCGAGCATTGATGTCATCATTGGGGGGCCTACTCTTGGTACTATAGTTGCATTCCAAAAATAAGAGAAAAAATTAGAGATTTTCCAAAAATAAGAGACCCCCTCTGCGCTTTCAATTTGGAGAAGAAGATTAGAATTCAGCTAGATGAGGCTAGCTTGGATGTTCTGCTGTCTCCCTCTATCTTTGCATCTATCACTATCCCTCTCTATCATGTTTCATCTCTAAGTATTTCACTGTCTTCTTTATCTTATCTCTCTGTAAATGTTTCTTAACTCTTCTTTCTCTCTATATCTTTCGCTTACTTCTTTACGTTTGTCACTGTCCCCGTCTATATAAAGATATAACTACATGTGAGGAATCGATATGAAGAGACAAAAGAGAAAGAGATGCCTCCACTTTTTGACTAGAAGAAGGTAAATGGCATTAATTAACATTTCGTGTTGGATAGTCACGATCATCACATTTCAAAAACTAAGACCAAGTTTCGCTTGTGCCTTTTCAAAAATTTGACTGTAGATGTCAATCATTGGTTCATTTGCGCCATCTACTTCAACACGTGGGGGTTCTGTAGCTCCTTGTCATCCCTGCATGATTCATCAATACATGTAAATTCTTTTACGTTGAATAAACTTCAAAGCATGTAAACAAAGTTAAACAAAAAATTCAATCTGTACTTGGCCTGCAGCTCCTCTCCTTGTTTGGGTGCACTAAGACGGATTGTTTGGGTGCATGTCGTTCGATTATGGCCAACTTGTTGGCAAAGAGAGCACCTCATTTGTACGCCTTTCTTGGATAATCTTTGACCTTTAAGTTCTTTCTCACTGAAGTCAATTCTTCTCTTTTGCTTAGGCCTTCCAAGTTGTTTCTTCATGAGAGGAGGGAATACATAGTTCCCTTCAACTTCGGTCCACAAGTTTCTTCCATTCATTGGTGGGATACCATGTTTATAAGCTAGCTGATATACATTTTTCTTCAACCAGTCAGAGACAAATCTGTTAGGGTCCTGCTTGATCCAGTGAATGCAAGCAATAGCATGGGAGCAAGGAATGCCCCTTATATTCCAATACCTGCAACTACAACTTCTGTTAGGTAAATCAATCACAAATCTGTTTCCAAAGTCAGTAAATTCGAATTGATACTGGCCTGCATGTCTAGGTGTGAATATCCTAGACTTCAACTTGTTCTCTTCCACCAACTTTCTTACTCGAGGGCATAATGGATCATTTCTACCAGAAAATAACTCCCTTTTCTTCACTATCCTCTCCATGACAAGAACTCTAATATCTTCTAGCATGTTTATGATAGGTTTTGACCTAGACTGTATGATATAATTATTGAAGCACTCACAAACATTATTATCAATCACCTCACATTTTGGCGACTCACTGATGTAAGCCCTGCAAAACTTCTTTATGCCTATATCCCCAAAGTCATGCGTGGCTTGTGGTTTCAATGTGCTCATCTGTCCCATGATCCTCTGGAAATCTTGATGAGTCGTGCACTTCACAGCATTCCAAAATAGGTTCTTCAGTATACCAGTGGAATGTCCCTTCTTCTTCCAGTTTGCATAAATATGTCTGGCACAATTCCTATGCTCCACATGTGGTAACAGATATGCCACTACAATTTCTAGCCCCTGCACAGTGTGAGAGACCATCAAGCTATTAGTGCAATCAATTAGTTCAATGAGACTTCAAAAAATTATAATATTATGAACAAGTTAGTCATGCACCTTCTGTTGATCGCTTATAATCGTCCACCCATTACTGTCGGAAATTCCTAAATCTCTCATTAGCAGTTGAATAAACCAAGTCCAAGAATCTCGATTTTCCCCTTCAACCACTGCCCAAGCAATAGGGAAAATTTGATTATTACCATCCTTGCCCACAACACTCAACAATTGACCTCCCAGTTCGGTCTTCAAAAAGCACCCATCCAAACCAATGACTTGTCGGCAACATTCAAGAAAACTTGTTGCAAGTGAATCAAAGCATATATAGAGTCTCTTAAACCTAACCAAAGAATCAGGAGTGTCTCTATAAGCACCATCTGGAAAGTACTACTCTTATAAACCTTCTTTAACTCAGCAAGATAAGTAGGAAGCAAGTGATAATGTTCATTCAATGATCCTGCAAGTATCTTGCGCGCCACAGATCTAGCTCTATAACAGGTATGCTTTGAAACTGTGATTCCAAACTGTTCGTTTATTTCTCTCATCATATCTACCACCTTCCAATTCCTATGCAGTCGAATTTTCTCTACGAAGTGGTTTGCAATCCAATGATAATCGGCTTGTCTATTCCTCGAAGCCCTACTGCACCTATGAGTATCATTTAGAGTCTTCACAACAAAAGCCTCCTTCATACCATCCCAACTAGCATATATCCTCCATGGGCAATCTTCATTGCAAACAACTTCAAATTTTTGCTCACCAGACTTTAAAAACCTGATGTTGAACCCAGCCCATATAGCATGGTTCTTCAGAGCTGTCCTAAATTGAGAAGGTGATTCAAATTTCATGCCTAATTGAAATTTAATCTTCTCCATGGGGCATCTAGGATCATACTTTATGCCCCTGTGGACGTTCTTGCTATTGTCACCCTCATAATCAGACTCATTGGGAGTGAATATCTCATCATCCGAATCAGCACGCTCACTATGATTTCCATCAACAGACACTCGTTGCTGAACTTGTTCTTTTCTATTTCCCTGGCCAGCAGATTCATCCTTCCATTCTTCACTTGAATATCCATCGGGATCACTTGCATAGACATCACTGTCCTCGTTTTCTTTACATGGATTATATTCCGAATCAGCATCACTTTCGTAAACAGAACCAAACACTCTTCTCTCGTCATCAGCCCTATTAAATAAACAAATGGGAAATAGTAACTGATGATGCGTGTAATATATTTAAATTCTCGAGGGAAAACTTACATTCTGTTACACTTTGACTTGTGAGACAACCTAAGAGAAGCACGGTGAGTGAGCGCACCACTGCACGATGAAGAACCAGACCTTAAATCCGATCAGACCTTAAATGATTTAGAATGCGAGGTTTCAAAACTATAAATAAACATAAAAAAGAAGTAAAAAAAATAAAACTGAAATACATTTTATAGAAATAATAACAAAAAGCAATAGAACAAAACAGAATCAAGCAATAGAATAAAAATGAGAAATTTAGTTTTTCAGACAGGGGGGTCAATTTAAGAGAGAGAGAGAATTTTGAAAAGATGAATAAATTTTAGAGAGAGAAACAGAGAGTTTGATTATGCTTATTATATGACACACTATTATTATTGGGATGTTGAGGCCCGTTAGCGATGTTCAATAGTGCTATGGTTGTTGATCGATCTGTTATCCGAAGAGGACAATGCCAACATCGATCTCAATTCACAAGATATAGAGAACTAATTTCTCATTGCTCCATCGTTGTCCTCTAATCCATGAATGCAATGTCATGTTCCTTTCCGTATTGAATCAAAAATTCATAAGCCAGTGAAGTCGAAAATCAACTCGCCAGAAGATAAAACAATAAAAAATTCAACATCGGGGTATAACTATGAGAGCCCACGACAAGATTGTAAGTCCGGCAGTGAACGACTGAGAGGCAACTCTTCGCAATGAGAAATTAGAGGGAACAGTTGAATTACAGTCCACCGATAAGTTATGGAAGAAACAAACAGAAATTATATCCACTCTACGTCACGCGAGATAATAAGAAATGTATTAACGAAAGGTGAAAAAGAACCAAATTTTGCCTTGAAAATGATTCGTGGGTGTGCTGAGGACAAAATCCACAGAGATGCACGAACGTAATTGGAAAAAAATTAAACAAATGCTCTTCACAGATGACAAAATACAAGGGTCGATTGACTTTACCAGGTTATCGTCGCCGTCAAGCAATCAGAAAACTGCCTTGTGAAGATTGAAATTGCCTTGTGAAGATTGAACCACGGTCGACCGTTATTCAGGGAAGAAAGTCGACGGTGCTCCAATCAAAAGAAAATGGAGTAAAACGACCTTCGTGAGAGAAGGACGGCCTGTAGGATCGAACAACGGTGTTTGAAGCAGGGTAGAGTGAAGGATAATCTCCATCGTAGAGTGAAGGAAAATATTTCCCCTCTCCCCTCCCTCTCGCTCTCGTGAAACCTTGATAAACCTCGCTCTCTTTCTCTCTCCCCCCCCCCTTTCACTCTCTATTCATATATTTCCCGCACTCTCCCGCGCGATTCGATTTGGTCGGGTCTCTCTAGAGTGCCTCTCTCTCCCTTTCTCTCTCTATAAAATGCCTCTCCCTATCTAGAACGCCTCTCTTTCTCTCTCTAGAACCTCTCTCTCCTTCTCTCTCTCTCTCAAGCCCACCTCTCTCTCTCTAGAATGCCCCTCTCTCATACTGAAAAACCCTTGGCAGGTCGATATATCCTGGTGGTGACGTGGAGTCCAGCGTGGCTGCCAGGTGGGTTCCGCTAGGTCAAAAACTGGTCGACGATCCACCTGGCAGCCACGATGGACTCCACGTCATCACCAGGATATATCGCAGACGACTTAGTGAGTTTGGGATATACCGTACCAAAAAAAAAGCTAAGGTTAGATCGCAGACTTTCGATGTAGTTTGGACTGTCACGTGATATTAACCCTATGAATATTTAGAACACATGTTAAAGACTAATGATTTTTGTATTATGATTTCATCGTGGTTCACCAAGTCCAATCATGTATTCATGGACTTCATTATAAGCATCACACATGTACTATTATGAATATGTTATATTAATGAACATGTAATAATATACATAACGTCTGATTGGCTCTCTAGGCACATATATTTACATAATATCTCTCATTGATTCTTTAATAATGTGCCAAATTATATTTGTGAATGAAACCATCTGAATTTATGTTTGATTTGGTTGAGAAATAATTTCATGATACGAATCCTAGCTCCAATGCAGTTGTAGCTCCAATAATCAATCCGAAGAACTTTTTTGTGCAAGGAGTTGTCATTCCTAAGTCATAGCTGTTGCCAATGCATTGAAAATACTTTCCAATAAATAAAAAAGTATGTTAGTCTATCTCAGAAATGTCAACATGCCAAACTGAAAAAAGATATAGGCTGATCGCTCCATATGTTATAACTCCACCCTAAAAATGTTTTAAGGTACAAGGAAAATGGACTTTTTAACAACCAGTTGGTTGTGGCCAATCTAATTGACTAAGCGTTCACTCAGTCATCTTGGTTGTATTGGCTGTTCTACTTACCCCAACTGAAAAACTTGGCGAGCATTGAAGTTTTTGGTTGTTGCTTTGTGGGTTGTCTGAGTAGCAGCTAGCAACAGTGGCAGCAGATATATGCAGTGGGCTAGAAGTGATTTCGATTGGGAAGAAATAAAGTTTTTGAATAAGTTTAGTGGAATTTGAAAGTTTATCATCTAGGCTATCTCCTAAAATGTTTAACTTAGAGAATATGGTGATAATTTTTAACAAAAAAGGTCAGAGATCTTAAAAACCTCATCCTCACCTTTGCGTTCAGTTATGTGGTGCTTTTTCTCCAAGAATATTAATCATGTTGAACTATTTTCACTTACTCTTGTAGACAAAAAATGGATCAAATAATCTAATGCACTGGGACACAAAAACAAGCTTGGAACATAAAACTTAGGAAAATTAATAATAATTTTCTTGTTTTAACATTGGTGTGAACAAAATAACTAATATATTTATGTTTATATATCAAGATTCTCAATATGCAATGGTGTCGTTTTTTTAAAGCTTATTTCAGATAACACATTGTTGAAATATCGCTCCCTTTACTTAAAATTATGAATTTGTGTGGTTTTAAATGAATTCCAAATTTTTTCTTACTTGAATTCATGAATGCCTTCCATTTTATTTTTTATAATTGTAAATTTATAAATTCATATCAATATTTTTTATACTATTTGTGATTCATTACAGTGAACAAGATACTAGGGTTAATTATGTTTTTTAAGGCATTTGAATTTTACAACTATGTTTATAGATTTTCTCACACGCACATATTAAGTAAGAGTAGAATCCACTAAGAGAATTTTCAATAGGTGAATTTTTTCTCTAATTTCTATTTTGAATAATATTTATAAATAATTATGGGAATTGGATCTTATTTAATAAAAAACCACTGAAAATTAATTGAAAGTAATTATAGGAAAGTGATAAAATAAAATTGTTATATAATATATTCAGGAATTTTCACTGATAATTTTAATAATAAATAATAAGTAATTACAACGAAATTACCTTAATTGAAATTTCGGTTAGTATTAGGTGATGAGGGAAGGAAAGACAAGAGACTGCTATTTTGACTTGGGTAGAAAAATGATTCTGCTGTTGTGAATTTATGATGTGTTACATACGCATGGCAAGTGACAGAAAGAGGCCAAGTAATGTGGAGATAACATTAATGGTGGTGATAGAGATGGAGATGGCAAACTTGAGCTATCTTCAATGATAACCTAAGAAAAAGGGTGCGTATAAAGAATGTCAAGATTACGTTTACCTGAATGTCACATGCCCCATGGCTTGAATGGTGCTCTCTTCATTAGTATTGATTATAAATCCCTCTTTCAATCCTTCACGCTCGAGAGTCTACAAAATGCCCAAACAAGATTTTGAATGGGTGAGTCAGTCTGTTATAATCAGGAACAAAATTCAATGGTATATTTTTAAAAGATAGGTGATTATATAAATAGATCCAAGAGAATGATGGAAAGATAAGGTTAAATTGAACTACCTTTCAAATTTCAGTTCAAATCTTCTTTTGTTTCATTGGATAGGGCATCTTAAATTTTCAGAAATCTAGGTTGTTAATATTTCTGTGTTATTATGGATCCCAAGTGTGTCTGGAATCCTCAAATTTGATGAAAAGTTTACTTTGAAATGCATATTTATTTATATTTTCCTACCAAGTGTTTTTACATCTCAAATTCTGTGGAAAGGTGACAGGCATGGCATTATTTTTTGTTTTTTAGTGCCACGTCCAATACGAATTCTCCATGTGTAGTAAAGCAGATAAACATTTGCATCGTTTAATTACATTGTGCCACACATCCTCACACGTTCTCTCTATTGGCTACACAATCCTTAAAAGTAAAAAATAGTAATGAAATAATGTATCAAAGGAACCTTCAGAATCATTTGCAATAATCAAGAAAATGAGACTACACCACTTGATGGAGCAGATTAATTCTAATAATAATAATATGTTTTAAAACTTATAAATAATTTAAAAAATTAAGAAATATAAAATTTCAGACTCATAAATTGTTGTATTTATAAATAGAGCATCAGAAAACTCCAAAAACTCTTACAAAACAGTAGAATGATATTATATATTATTTTAGAAATATAGTAAAACCCTATAAATACTTAAAAACATATGAAAATGTGTATTCAGAACATTGTGTGCATGTACTAGAAATCGGGCAATTAATGAATTAAAATAATGATTCATTTATGAACATATTTAAAATTTTAATTTTTAATTGAATCAACAAATATATGATTTTTTGAAATCAAGAAATAATTTATAGAAATAAAATTTTTTTCTTAGTTTATAATTGATGATTCAGGATTAAACATACAATTTTTCTTTGATAACCTTAGATTGAGAATGGAAAAAATGAATCTCATCATACAACTTTCTCCCGAAGACTGATAGAACAAAAGTTCGACATTCATTTTGGATAATTTTAGAAATGATACAGGAATACCATAATAAACCTAGGTTTTTTGAACCAAAAAATATGTTTGAGTTATTAAGTGATGTCTAGCTAGACCCACAGTTGATTGCGAAAAAAAAACTTTGTGGTCGATGAATGTTTGGATATTTGAGGAACCACATAATTTGGGCATTGGAGATAGTTTCACATCATAGTTGCAGTCTATTTTCCTTTTTTAAAATGTATCGACCAAGAAGAAAATAATGATAGGATGTTTTAAATGATACATAGTAAATTTACATCTAAAATCTAGACCAATGTTCAGCTCATGATTCTTTTTCTTATTAGATTTGGGTAACTATTGAATGTTTTTCTCATTTTTTTTCTTAATGCATCTCAGGATAAGTAAATATGTACATAATAGCTAAAATTAAAATAGTTCATTGATAGGTGAATGGTATTGCTGTGCAGAGCCTTGTCAGCACAGTAACTGGAATCTCTAAAATATCCAATGAATGATACATGAGATTACTTTAGTCAAATAACTTTGTAAAAATAAATTATTTAAGTTTTTGAAATTTCATTTAAATCCTATTTAATCATGAAATGATATGTGAAATTTCATTTAAAAGTCTTTTTTGTTATTTGAAAATTTATAATTTTCTGAGTTATTTAGGTTCAACCAATATTCGTATGAAAGGCCACATCATTTAACAATATTATAATTAGGACATAAATAACCTTTTTACTTTCATTATTGGCTAATGTTTTGAAGTTTCAGATGGAATTTTTTTGATACAGGGATGAAAAATTATGTAGTCCATCATCTGGAAATATTTTAATGAGATTATAATCTAAATGTGCTCATTTATCCATATGCTAAGGATTTTTTATTCATATAATAATCTAGAAGGACATCAAAATGTGCAGATGGTATAACATTGTATGCTCATGATGAGAGATGGTGGTGCTATTTGAGGAAACTGAGTATTGAATTGTTACCTAGAAATCTCTTTATGGTATCATACCTAGGTGTCGACCAGCTTGGTCAGTGTTCTTAGAGTAAGACATCTCGTGGATGAGTAAGTCTATTTTAAATATGATATGATTTCCTAATCATTTGATTAAAGATAGTTTTAGTTCAAATACAATAGAACATTAGCAGAAATGACTTTGTGGTTAAGATGGTATCATTCAACCTTGGTTTGAGAGATGACACACTATGTGAAGAAGAAACAATGAAGTCCATGGCCAAGGTAGTGAAAATATCATGTAAGAAGTTTTTAGACGATTTATCAACACATCAGCTTTAGGTGGGTGACTGATTAAGTTTTGATCACTGACCACACCCTTAGTCATTAATTGAGTTAAAAGCAGATAAGAGATTATACATACATGATAAGTAGGGAACGATTGAACCCGATCGTTTGTCATGCTTTTTAGGGTTGACCGAATGTTTTGGTGTGGGTCTGGTTCGACGTGCGATATAGTAAAAATATTATAAAATAATTTGTCTCTCCTTCTCACCCACTTCCTCTCCCCCTCTCTCCCTCTGGTTTTATCTTCCTCTCTCTTGCTCCCTCACTCTCCCTCTCTCACTCTCATTATCTGTCCCTCCCTCCCTCTCACCCTCTCTCCTACTCTCACTCTCCCCCTCTCTTCCTCTCATACTCTCTCTCTCTCACTCACCCTCTCTCCTACTCTCACTTTCCCTCTATCTTCCTCTCGTACTCTCTCTCTCTCACCCTCTCTCGTACTCTCTCATTTTCCCTCTCTCATTCTCTTCCTCTTTCCCTTGGGAGGTTTAAGATTAAGCCTTTAATATGTATTTTGATGAATGCTCAAAATAATGCATTCGTTAATAGGGTTTGTGATCAAGCAAAATACGTCCTCAATCAACTAGCTGATGGGTTATAAGTGAAGGCCAAATAGCATAGTTAGTTATATTCAAAGGATACTTTGTTTGACCATATCGTGAAAAAGTTCAATCACTGATTTAGAACTTGAATTTTTTATGACCCCAAGATCAACATATTCTCTAACACTGCTCAAATATTTTTGTGGATTTGACCTCATTTAATTCTTTCAATAGTTCATCAAATTCTTAATTCCTACCTTCAGGTCTATAGGACCGAAACAGGACAATATTAATATCAAAGGGTGATATATTGAGTAAAATGATGTAGTAAACATAACTGAAAATTCTAATTTTTTTAATGTTGAGATTGTTGGCATAACGATAAGTTTTACTCTTAACAATTGAGAGGTGTTTTGAGCTTATGGCACAAGATTAAATATACAAATATAAAACTAAGAGGATTAATCTTCTATATTGTCTAATCATAATCATTACATATGACTTTTCTAATCTTGCAATCTTACCTTAATGCCCGTTCAGATTTCTAAGTCCAATTATACATGTTGAGCCCTAATTTTATACCTCCCTTATCCTTGCTCTTTGAAAATCGTAGTCTAAAAGCTAGAGAGATCTTTCACACCTTGACGCAAAATTAAAGCAATTTTCAGCATTTCTTAAACATAATTTTTTTTGCTAACATCAATCCCGGTCGATAGAACTTGGAATCTTGTTTTTTGCTGATTTAAGATTCAAAGGATATAAGGGTGGTGTATGAATTTCACACGTCCTTGACCCTTGTAATGAGTTTGACATCTTTAACATAAGTTTTAGATTGATTTTGATATTCAGTTACAGCTTATAACTTGTTCCTAACATTGATAAAAATATGTATAACCTTGAATGACATATTTTGGTTTAGTAATAAAAGATTTACTGGGGTTTGAACTTGGACATACAGGAATTGGGTGGTTGACTAAGAATGTGGAAATATCACATGCATTTATATCATCATTTAATAAATTTATTTTTTACTCACTCTGATATTATACTGGAATTTATCATTTACTATATGCTGTCATCTTTTAATTTACTATGAATATTTTTATCTCATATGAATCATATATTTAAGTCATTTTCATAAAATGAAATGATATCCAATGATCAATATATATTATCTAATTTTAAAAAATGGATTGAAAATCAACCAAAATAATTGTACATTTATCACATTGAGGAACAAACATTATGAATGTTTCGGACACCAATACAAGAGATTTGGCCTGATTTGTGATGATTTTAAGAGACATGGTATATTCCTACCACGGGATATGGTTACTGAAGAGGTTTGCTGACCTGATCCAATCTCAGGCCAACACAGTATTGTATCTGATCCTTGATGGTGTTAGGCTTGGTTGGTTGTAATCAGTAGTACGATGATGGCTCTGAAAGTAAAATTAGAGCTGAATTGTAACAGATATTTGGAAGATAAATGGGAAAAATGATAATCAACTCAGTTTTACACGGATTCAAATCTATGATCAAAGGATTCTTTGGTTAAGTCTTTTTGAAGCACTACAATATCCAACACTTACATGTATCCACATGGTTATCTTTTATCTACAATCATCTCTTATTTAACTTCATTAACATCTAAATTGATCCTAGAATCATCTCCTTGTTTTTTGGTCCAATGAGAAAGTGAGGATCTCCAATGAAAGAAGGGAAAAGAAGCAAAAGGCCAAATTAAGTCTCTCATCAGTAATTTTTTTTGCATCTTATCCTATTTATGAGCAACATGAGTTTTTTAGTGAACCCTTTATATTTTAGGTATATTTTATAACATCCAATCAACCTTTTGTGTGGGCCTCTCTTGTCCCATTTAAAGGTCTTGTTTAATAACTCCAATACTGAAAACCTTTTATTAGATAACCTGATTAATTAGTCATATCAAAAATAAAGATTGATTAATCATGGATTGATTTCATACATTTGTTAAGTAAAGTGCCAACAATGGCAACCCAGCCACGCCTCTTGGTCTAATTTACAAATAAGTTTATCTACTCTTTCATGGAATATTTCTGTCATTATCTACCATGAATGCAAACTCCCTCATCACCATGATGAATCAAAACTTGGGTTAAATTAGTCATTTTAAGGCTCTGATTTATGCAATAATATTTATAAAATTTTCCTCCCTTAGAAAAGGGTGATGGTAATCCACAAGGATCAGATAATAACAGATTAAATTTCATTTCAAATATATTTTTTAAAAATTATTTTAGGTGATTTATATTTTTCTGTATTTTAAGTATTTTCTAAATAATAAAATAATGAAGTAAATGAAAACTAGTCAAAAATATTTTAAATAAACTTAATAAATATTGATTTTTATTTAGATAAGTTGTAACAACTAAATTTGATTTTTTTGATATTATTGGGGCATTTTTAGGGCAAGAAATAAGATTTAACGCTAAAGAACACCTTCGCTGCAATTTGTGGGCAGCAACGCTCCGCTAGGCAGGTGATAGTTTGGGAATTCTGTAACATTTGCTACAGGAGGATTTTTTAGTGGTGTCTGATCTGTTTGAAAGCTTTACCCAAGTAAAAAGGTGAAAAAAGTCAAATAAAACGTTTGGGAGACCACACGAACCTTGTTGTCACTTCCCCCAAGGGCCAAGTGGTGCTATTTCTCTAGGATCTTGATAACCATTAAACTCTTTCTTCCACAGTCTTTTATAACAAGAATAGATCAAATAAATATGATGCACTAGGCCTCCAACAACAAGTTGGGAGCAGAAATACAAGATGAGATACAAAAAGAGGGAATAAGAGAATAAATAAGAGTGCCCTAAACTCTCCCAGCCATTGGATTTAATTCCAAGGGAATGGAGCGAAAGGATTTATTTATTTCCAACCTGGACCCACATGCCCTCCTCAGATTTAAAAATAGACCTTTCAAATTCAAATTGTGCGTTAGTTCCATAATTCTTGCCTTTAGCTGATCTAGTCTTTAAGGAGGTTTGTATGGGCTTCTAGAGTGGGCTTCTTCTGTATCGAGCCTGTCCTTACCACATAATAGATGGCTTAATTTTCTCCTTTTCTCGCATTTGTATCCCAAATCCTCCATTGTATTTACCCAAGTTCTATTTTTCAAATAAAACTCCAAGAATCGTGAGAAATCCACTTGACTCTAAGGAGTCAAGTGGTGTTAGTCTTAAAAAATTACTATATATATATATATAAATAGAGATTAGGAAAATAAATAATAAATTTCTCATTTTATCCATAAATGGTGAATAATTCTAGTGCAAATCTAAAAATATGTGGTAAAAAAAGTGTAAAAGCATAATTATATTGATCTAATTTGACGATATCAGTAACTTCTTTGATTAAATGAACATGTGCTCCCCTTGAGCAGAATTTTGAGGGCTCACATTAATTATATAAAGATAGTTACTTTTCAAATCAGAAATGTTTTTCAATAATCATTAATCTAGAAATTTTACAATGGATTTATACTTTGTTTTCCACTTTTTATATTACTGTTTTTGTTTGTAGTATCTCTGTTAACTTTAATTGGAGCCCAACTTTCTGAACTTGGTTTAGGTTTCAAGTGGAAGGTTTAAAAAAACTGTACAAATTAGGGGCAAAAAGGTTTATGAAATTTCATGTTTGGGAGTTCTCCAAGCTTCTTAGTTTTTATTTGAAGGGTTTGGGTGGGGCTGATTCTTCAAAAAAAAATAAGGTCCTTCCTCCTGATGGGGATTTGGGGGGCCATGTCTATCTAACTTCTCTTTCCTTTATGTTTTATAAAATTTCATATCTTTTGATAGGAAATGAATGATTTGAATGTCTGTGAAGCTTCCCTCAAAACTTGAAATTTTCAGTACAGATGATAGTTCCTACGTCAAAGTTCTATTACAACTTTTCCTTCAAAAAATGCATCTTATTGTTAATTTACCTAAAGTAAAAACTCTTTTTATCCAAACAATTAATTGAAATTTTTAACGATACATAATTTAATATAGTCATTTTGTAGAGTTTCAAGGCTTGTTAGGATGCATGGATTACTCTCTATTGTTCCCTTACGTGTACGGAGTTAGCTATTTTGTTTAATTTTTATGCGGTTTCTAAGAAGGCTTTTCTTTCATGAGCTAGATCTAGTGCATCCCAAAAGATAAATTAGAGAAAGGCAAACAGAAGAAAAAGCTAACCAGAATCTTCAAAACGAAAGGATAGACTATCCAATTTATTTTTCATCCAAGTAAAAGTAAATAGCAAACACCATAATCACACCAATATGGAGCTACCATCGATCGCTTGCCTTAGCTTTTTCCTAATTCCAGCCTTTCTCAACGGTAGGAAAAAACTGAGACAAAGTTGAGAAGGCACCATATCCCGTTGGGTTTGGGTGTCACTAGATGAATGCCTATACTGATCATGGCATAAACCATGCCTAGATATGTGAAGAACGATTTTCCTAAAAAATTTTGACATTATATGACTTATCATATTGAATCTAGGCAGAACAAGAATATACACCTTTGGATGACCAAAGAACCAAAAGAAATTTTGTTGTAGTATTGGGTATCCTCCTCTAGCATGATCAAAAAAGATTGTATTACAGTGCCAGTCAGTAAAATAACATTGTAATTGCCTCAGCCTATATTGGAAGTGATAATAGTAGTGGGAATGTTGCCACTAGAATGAACCACACAAAAGGGGTAATCTATACATAGTCATTTTGGGTCCATGCATGCTGGAGATAGAATTTGACATTTTGGAATGGGGAGCGTAACCAAAATGTGGTTACGCTCCTCCCCTATGGTCGCCACACGCCTTCCCTCCTCTTGCCACACTCCCCCCACAGTTGCCACACTACCCACCTATTTTCTCGCTGCATCCACCCCTCGTTGCCACACTCTGTTGTCTCACTACAAGCCCCCCAATCCCTGGGCAGTCGCCAGGTGGCTACTGCCTCCCTCCTTCCCATGGATTTCAAAGGGGGGAGGAGAAATATTTTTGTGTTTTGTTGTCTTCTTATTTTTATTCTATTATCCTTTATTTCATCTTAATTTTTCATTTATTCTACTCATCTTCTTTTCTTTTGTCTTTTCATTTATTCAACAGTCACTTTGCAACCTTCTTCAACACGTTTATCAACGGAGCAGCAAGTTGGGAAAAGCCTTTGACAAATTTCTGGTAGTATTTGGCTAGCCCGAGAAAGGATCTTAACTGGGGTACTCCCTTCGGCACTATCCAATCTCGGATGGCCTTCACTGTAGAGGATCCATGTTTGCACACTTCCCTTCCCGATTAGGTGTCTGAGGAATTCAATTTCCTATAAGGCAAACTCGCACTTCTTCGGGTTGAGGTAGAGCTCATGCTCCTTCAACTTGGCCATCACCTTCCTCAGGTGCCTCACATGGTCATCCAAGCCTCGACTGTATACAAGAATATCATCTAAGTACACCACCACAAAATCGTCGATATAATCCAAAAAAGATTGTTCACGAGGCAACAAAACATAGCAGCAGCATTCATGAGCCCGAAAGGCATCATGTAGAATTCAAATTATTCGTAGCACATCACGCGCACCATCTTTCTCTCGTTCCTCTTCTTGATCCACACTTGGTGGCACCCGTTCGTCAAATCCATCCGTGAGAAGAAGCGAGCATCTGCAAGCTTGTCAAATAACTCTTCAGCATTCAGTACAGGATATTAATTTTTCATTGTTACCTTGTTCAATGCACGATAATCAACACAAAGTCAGAGTGACACATCCTTCTTGCTCTCAAATAGGACTGGTGCGCCAAAGGGCACCTTGGAAGACTGGATTATTTTGCTCTCCAGCAATTCTAGTAGTTGCTTCCACAATTCCTCCAGGTAGACAAGAAGCATCTTATATGGTGGATGGGTACCGGTTAGTAATTCAATTTTGTGGTCCACATCCTGCGTGGGTGGCAACTTTGTTGGAAGTTGCGAGTGCATCACCCTGGCAAACTCCCGCAACACGTCTAGTACCAACCCCGATAGTCCACCCGCGGCAACATAGGGGTTATTGTCGTCGTTGTCACCCCAACTAAGTGCAGTCAACTGGGCTGGTGTAGACCCCTTCCATCCACCCTTTATTGGGGTGATAGCCCTCTTATAGTGACGAGGAAGGTCTCTTCCCCTTTCCTCAAGTCATCCTTAATTTGCATTGCAGACAGAAGAATGGCGTTTTGCGGTTTTTGAATTCTGTGGCCTCTCACAAAATATGGGTGAAATTCCTCCAAGAACAATATGCCGTGGTATTGAGGGAACACAACCACACGGGCTCCCATCAAGAGGTCAAGACCCAAGATGACCCCAAAGTCATCCATGGGGGACACCATGAACTTGGTTCGGCCCTCCCACATTCCCACCTACAGTAACACCCCCTTGGTCAGGCCAACAAATGTCTCACGCTTTCGATTTGACACCCTTGATCTTCCATGTGCTTGGGTAGAGTTTCAAGCCGAACCTTTTTGCGAGGATATTGTGTGTCACCCTCGTGTCGACCATGGCTGTGGCGGGTTTACCGTTGATCAATACCACGACGTGCAAGAGGTTTAGACCTTCATACCAGACCGAGGCACCCCCTTGCAATGCCTCAAGGCATTATAGAGGGTTCAATGTTTCTGTACTGCTACCCTTGGGAACATCTAGGTGGGCGGGAGGCACGACCATTGCGTTTAGCTTAGTGGCCTTCCCAATACCCCTTGGGAAATCCCTCATGAAGTGGGGGCCTCCACGTGCAAAGCACGACAACTTGTTACCCCCACCACCTGGAGTCACCTTCCCCAGCCTTGGGCTCTTGCCCTTGCCACAACCCCTACTGTAGCCCTATTTCAACTTCCTCTTTAGGCCTTGTCTAGTTGGGTTGTCGATGCCTCTGTGCGTTCCAGGCGTGGCCTGTTCTACTTCCCAGATTTCTCTTTCAGCTATGCAACTCTGCTAGCACAGAGGTTGACCATTCCCTCCACAATTTGATAAGCATCTTTAAGATCTCGATAGTGCCTTCTAGATCTGTTTGGGGCATTATGGAAGAGTCCCTTAGCAAAGTGGTAGAGTTTGTCCCCTTCGAACATGACAGTAATCCTCCTGACTGTGGACACGAATCAGTTTACGTATTCTCTAAGAGTACTGAACATCCGAAGGTTGTCTAGCTCTTCCCTTGCTACCCACGTCGTGTTGTGCAGCATGAAGTTCTCTTTAATCTTGCTCACCATGTATCCGTTGGCCAATCGCCAGCCTCTAAACATTGATGCCACCACAGTTTCGCATCGTCCGATAGGAAACAACTGGCATGCAGGACTTTCTTCTCCTCTAGAGAATCATAGATCTCGAAGTACCTCTCTCAATCATTCAAGAAGTCAGCCACCTCCTTACGAGCGCCATTGAATTTTGGGGATGGCATCATGATTCTTTCCCCGTCTCCATTGAATCAGGGTTTAGGGACCTCAGCCCATCGTAGTTCTGTTGTTTAGAGCTTTAGAGACATCGCCATCTTTGTGAGCTTCTTTACTATGTCTTGTAAGTATTTATGTCTTTCCCTATATTCCGTCTTTAGGTCTTCGAGGTTTTAATATGTGTCATCCTTGTTGGTGTCCACTTGGATCTTCAAACCCAAGAAATTCTGGTACAATAGGCAGAACTCCTGCCTATGCAATTTCTCCTTTATGTGTTTCTCTTCAAGTAACTTGGAGTGTCTTGTTAACTCCATGTCTCCTCCAACAGGGTTTAGGAACACAGGCTGAAGAAGCCCAACCTGGCTTTGATACTAATTGTCGCGCGGTAAAATTCTAAGCTAGGAAAATTGCTCGAAGCTGGCGTGCGCCAGCCTCAGTGCTAGGAGCATAACACTGAACAGCCTTAATCTCTTGTAGTGGAAGTATTTTGAAATAGCTTAAGATCACATATAAGGGGGACGTTGAAAAATTAAGCTCGGATCCCATGTACTTGAACAGTGACTCCCATAAATGTCTTGTAAATCTTGTATCACGGTCGCTAATGATGTCCAGTGGAAGACCCCTGTACTTAGCCACATGGGACATGAAGAGTTGAGCCATACCATCTGCGTGCACTTCTGACGTGGTAGGAATGAATGTGAGTGTGGATCTACCATTCTCACTTATTCACCATCCAAATTTTAAGAAAGTTTTAACCTTCTATGCACAAAGTGATGATGCATATATTCCAAGCTCTAAGATTGTACAATACACATCAGCTTAAAATTTTAAGCAAGAAATTTCTTAGCTGAAAGAGATACAGAAGCCAATAGAAAGAGTGTCACTCATGTTGGACACTCGGACAACCTCCAGTCGAGTAGGTATACTTGGGATCATTATGCATCGATACAACATGGATACTTTTTGAAAGAGTTCTCAGTGTTTCCCTATTAATTGGTTCTCATCAAGGTGCTTACTTGGAAAAGGTAGTACACACCTTCTTGAAGAATTATAATCTCAAAAACAAGGTAAGTCATCTTTGAAAACTTATTATGTAGTCATTACTGAATTGAAATGTTTCCTAGGTACTTACTATCACAACTGACGATGCCAGTAATAATGAAACTATGGTTTAAACTTTAAAAAGGTTCATGAAGGATTTTTGGCTCAGACTTCACTGACTAATATCATGCACCATGCATGGCTCATGTTCTAAATTTGGCGGTGCAATGAGGCTTGAAGGAGCAAGGTATTTAAGGTTATTAATGTTTTGCACATATTTTGACTTAAATTACAAGGGCGACATGCTCACTTTGTGAATACATTGACAGACATAATAGCCTCCTTAGTAATTCTCAACTTTCATTTAAAGAAATTCAATACAGACTTTAAAGACTTGTCATTACAGCTGGGGCTTCACCGCATAGAGTTCACCAATATTCTAGTTTATGATGTGATTTGGGAATGGAAAATCAAAACTTGCTCATTGAAGATGTGCCCACCAGGTGGAACTCAATATATGAAATGATTTTAGCAGCTTATGGCAAGATAATTGTATTATACAAGATGGAAAATCATTATCTAAATACAAAGTTAGTTATTCAATGATGGCTGAAGAGTGGGATCTCTCTAGAAAGTTTTCTGATGAACTAGAAGGCTTTCATGATGCTATAACATCCTTTCATATTCACATGCCACTACAGCATCTATTGTTTTGAGGGTGCACCAACTTCTAAACAATCAATAAGACTATGGAATTCATGCACTAGACGATATGCATCCCGAGCTCTCAAGGTCACCAAGCAAGTACCAAGCATGATTGCTTAAAATTGCATATGGCACAATGAAGGGGAGGTCGATAGATTATGAACATCACTTTAAGTTGAAGCCTACGTCCCCTTTTGCGACAATGTTAGAGCCGCAAAATAAGCTTGAGTTTATCTCAGATGATGAATTGTTTTTCATGATTCACATTACTATACAATTGCTAAATAAATTTTCCACCTCTTCACCTTCAACCAACGAACAAATTATTGAAGAACAACCATCTTTGCTTCCAAAGCGCTCAAAACTAATGGCTGTCTTGATGGAGCCTGAGAACACAATCACAAGTCCAAGTCAAATCTCCACTACAGATGATTTAGGTGAATAATTAAAAAATCCTTGTATTGGTCCTCATCATGATCCACTCAAATGGTGACCAAAAGTTTGCAAAATATCCATGGCTTCTAGTGGTTGCAAAGGATTTCCTCTTTATTTGTGCTTAGAGTGCACCATCAGAGTGTCGTTTTTCAAGAGGAAGAGAGATTATCACTTTAAAAAGAGGAGAGTCTGCAGAAACTGTATACATACTGATGATTTTTAAATGTTGGGCTTATAAGGATGATGATGAAGATGGTGAAGTGGAGAAAATTTCTAAGGATGATGATGAAGACAAGTTTTTTGTGATCACTTTATGGTCGTAATATTATTCAAATTTTAGAGCGTGTTTTCCCATTGTGTGTTCGTTAACTGTGATGTATGTCTATGCTTCTTTTAGGTTTTAGCAACAAGGTGGTGCAGAAGCAAAGTTATGTTGGATGTGGTGCGATGATTGAACTGAAGCGAGTTAGGAAGCAACATCTAAAATGAGTTTTTATTTTCCAAGATGGAAATTATAAATTTCCTTGTAATGTCGTATTCTTTACTAAAAAATATGCTAATTTTTCATCTTTGACTTTGACTTTGACTACTCAACATGATTGGACCAAAAACTGACCAGGACAAGACTGAGACTGAACAAAAATGGGCTTGAACTTTAGATTAGGTTTAGGTCCATGCTAAAAACCGGACAAGGACTGTCAAGCCCTAACCAGAGATATTTGTAATAAAATTCATATAAGATGAAGATAAGAAATTACTGAATCAATTATTCCTCTAGAATGGCTGGTACTACCACGTAAGGGCAGATAGACCGTCCACCCAATACCAGTACCCAGTTTTACAAAGGCTGTGCTTAATAGGAGAAAGAGACTTGGTTGGAACAATCAGAATGACATGTAACTACCATGTCAATTGCTGCTATCAAAATCAGAACATACCAATTACGGGATCCACCTATTATAGCCAGCCTAATTATAAAAAAGATTAAAAAAGAGTAAGCCACTACTATAATATTATAAAGTTGATGATTTCAACCAAGAATTTGATCACCGGTTGTGGTAATTCCATAGAAATCAGTCCTAAGAAGCGTGTGTCCATCACTCCAGCAATGGCACTGATCAAGAAATATATAGTACATGTTTCCTTGTGGTTAGTGGAGAGAAGCATCAAATTGGATTTGTCATTAAATTTTATTTCAGAACCATGTGCTCAAAGTCCTCTCTCTTAGGTACTGAAAAAGACCAAATGATATGGGGAGCGGGAGTCAAATCCAACCACACGCGTCTCAATGAAAGCAGAGTCAAAAAACTTGTACATGATAACTTGACTGATAGGAATGAATAAATTCCAAACTGCAAGAAAGTAGTATGTATCATCACATTATCGAACTACAAACTGCCTCTCATGCAATTGAATCTGCAAATTTAATTTTCCAGCCTTGGGTTTTCCTTTTCAATTCAAACCGTCCAGCCCAGATCTATTTATTATAAATATGAGGCATAAACAGATTTTTGAATTATGTTTCTTAAAAACAACATTGTTGTCATTGTTTGTGAGGCGCGATGAGCAGATAGTTAAAAGTAAGAACCTGAAAGAAAAAACTTCACTTATTTCATAATCATGATGTGCAAGGATGGCTATGTTGCCACCGAAGTGTAGTTGAAATGGCCTTGCTACTTAGGACAGTAGCCAAGAGTTTGATTGGTGATTGGGGCAAGTATAGTAAAAAAGTTTGTTTCATCCCATATTTGGCTCCATTTAATAGCATTTTAGATAGGTTCCTAGCAGGTGAGTTTAAGAGCAGATCATGATGTCAATGAATTAAAGTTTGCTAATGAGACCACAACATTCTTTGAGATTTTTTGAGAAAGCTGGTTCACAGTTTATCAAGTTCTATCCCCGGAACAATAAAGCTGAGGAGCATTCCTACGGATGCACTAATCTTTGGATGAATCTTGAGCTTGTTAGGTGCTACCCAAAACACCACGAGGCACGTCTTTAGGGTGAAAAGGATCTTGTGTGAATGTCTTGGATTGATAAAGGTGCAACTTTAGGAGCAGTGGATCAGAAGTCATGTAGCATATCATGGAGTGTGGGCCATCATGGTCCTTTGGTATGCGGCTCCAACATTTAGAAGTCCGAACGGCATGACAACGCAGCAGTAAGTCCCTCGGGGTGTAGTGAATGGTGTATTTTTCGTGTTGTTTAACGAGCTTAATCTGGCCCAGATTCTCTGGTCATGTTACGAAGTGAATGAAATGCAAATGATAGAATATCATGGCCAGTGATTTTATCCATGAAGATATAAATGTGATAAAGTAGAAAGTTTAAGACTTAAGGTCTCAGAAATCTGCACAAACTTGTTTTCTTCATAGTTGTAAGTAGCTACTCAAAATATTAAATGAACTCAAATGCGCAGCTGCATGCTTTAATTTGTTACTTTGTAACCAGCAGAATCTCTTCCAAAACAAAGTAGCCATCCTCACCTCCACTTTACATGCTACTTTTGCTTCATAATCTCTATCATGTAAGGTACACATACTGTTCTTATACATACCAAAAGGATATAACTCATGTTAATATAATAGGAGGGAGATTGACCAGTTCACTGCATGGACAGACACAAGACATTTCTATTCTTGAAGCATCTTAGTGCTGCAAAAGTTTTTATTTGCTAGACATTTTCTTATCAATGTTTGTACATAAAATAATATTTTCTAACTTATCTCTATTTGATAGATGGAGGTGGATCTTTGACAATGCTCTGTAACTTTTTCTTCTCTCTTTATCATGCCAACATGCTGGGATTTTTCTAATCGTTGGTAATGAGTCACCAAGATCAGTATTGGCTGAAATTAAAAGTTTTGCCTGAAAATATCTACCGGTTAGGTATTCTGTAGAGAATAAAAAATTACAAATGAAAATTCAAATCACGAGAAGTTCCTAGGCACAAAAGAATAAAGTATATTATTTGATAGACACATGGGAAATATAAATAGATAATTCAAATTTTGAGACGGCGTATTTTTGTAGAAAACACATTGGCGAGCTAATGTAAAAATTTACAAACAGAAATTTAATATTCACAAATTCCACACACTTCAGAAAATAAGACTTAAACCTCTATACAGTTAATAATATCGCATTCCAAATTCTAAATGATAATACTGCTAATGAAATCAATCAGTAAAAAAAATCAAAAAAGATATTCATGTAAGACATGCGAGACAAATTCAAATTAAAAAATGACCTGCAATGTAAGGCATCATCTTGACGTTTGGCTAAAAAAGGAAAAATGAAGAGCTACCATTCAGATCCAACATTTAAATAACTTTGGGATAATCCAGAACCATTGGATCCCAATATGGAGAACATTACTAGGTTTATGGATCATGTTTTTGAAATATCTTCGCCTGATGGGCCTGAGCTCATAGTGCTTGCTGGATGACAAAAAAAGCAATTCCAGAATTCAATAGATTCATAGTGCTGAACGTTGTGAGGAAGCAATTCCAGAAATCAGTAGGCATCAGTCAGACTGAGGGATCATTCAAGGAACTTTCCATTCAAATGACCCTGAGATCGCATTTTTGTGGCTTTCAGATGATCCACATGAATGGTTGACAGAAATTGGTACGGTTTATGACATATATCCACATGAATAATTGGTTGAAAGTGTTAGTGGTCCTGTGAGATCAAACAATCCTATATTGTAATTTAGTGGAAACTGATAAATGTATCCAACTCTGTGATATACTAGAGATCAGGATGGGGGAATGTACTAGAAAGGAAATTTTGCATACAATAGTAGGGTCTTTTAGACACTGACATACAATAAAATTAATTTTACGGAGACTGAAAACTGATTAAATTCAGTAAGAACCAAATATTTGAAGCCGATTTATAAGCACAAGCAGAATAGCAGATACGATATCAAACACTTTCTTAAGTTTGATAAATTCCCAGGTCTCCCATCAGAATTTAAGCGAGAAATTCTGACAGATAAGTGTCTAGACGAGGCTTAAAAGCAGAAGGGTTGGAACAGCGGCAAACTGGAGCATCAGAATCTAAGATAGTCTGCATCAAAGGTGACTATAAACATTAAATTCCTACTGTTTCCGAAGAAACCCTAACATACTGCATCTACTAGATATTTTCACACCAGTAAATCAGACCGTATTATTTTTTTTTTTGAAAATTAAATCAGACCGCATTATACAAATGAATGTAAAAGTTATTAAACTTCTATTTCCGTTCACACATCTCCCGATGACAAAACATACTTTATATCCAGCACTTCAAATGGCAACCGCAATTTTTCTTAACCGCTATTCACGGAACGTGAGAAGCCGATAAATAATCATCTGCTTCCGGAAGAAATCGAAAAATTTTAACTCTTTTTTTAGTATCAAACATAGGAATTATGAACAGTGATATTATAAGCATGAGTGGAAAATACACAAGAGATGATCAGTGCAACATGCAATTCTATAATATTTCTATTGACACATGCAAAGACGGCGGAGCCAATGAGTTGTATCATTTGTATCAAACAATGGTGATGTCATGCTAAAATAAAATTTGAATGAATCAAAAAGAACGGCTTTTTTTAAAACATTAAACGGCTTTATAATTTACATCCACTGTATGTACTCCATTGGTAAATAATTAAGTTATCTCTGTCAGTAAACTAGAGCTCTAGTTCCAATCTCGAACACAAAAATTTACAAAATAAATAGAATCTAAACAAGCCCCAAAATAAAGTTGAATTCGCAGGGCGACATTAGATTTTGGTGACTGTAAGACAACATCAAAGAATTATCAAAAAGGAAAAGAAGCTCCAAGGTCTTGAAACCAGCAGAGTATGGCGAAAAGAAAAAAAATTCTGTACAGTGATAGATAGTCTACGTACACATAGAAGCAGGATTGATTCCCCGGTGAACAGACCAGCTTTGGGACGGACAGACTTCGGTTAGGTTTCATATCATTCATCTGTGTCTGTTTTTTGTTTTTTCCATTTGTAAGCGGCTTCCAAAATCTTAAGCTTCGAAGCAACTTCTTCATCAGGGAAAATATAATCAATGTACTCCTCATACCTGCACATTTTGAAATACCAAAAAAACCACCACATAAGGAACCAATGACATAAAAAAACTGGGAAAATAAAGAAAAATCGGAGAGAATCATACCCAACATTAGTGCCATCTTCTGATGTGACCGGTCTCTTGCGTTTTACCTTTCTGGGTAACTTCTTCTTGACTATGCTGACATCTCCTACACTACCAAAGCTGTTTTCCACACTCAACCAGTCATCCAAAAGCATAGCTCGTTCCTCCTTCAACTCCGGCTCATTTGTTCGAAAGTACTCAAATGCTCTTTCAAACACACCTGGTGAAAAAGAAAAGAATGAGAAAATGTTTTGATGGCTGGCTATGGGAACACGCCATTGTTCTTTTGTCGACATCATTGAAAAAGGAAGTCCCCGATGAGAAAGCATAAAACGTGAATTTTCCGAAAGGGATTAGAGTTCCTTTTTGTGATACCTCGTGATCGTTGAAGCTTTGATTCTTCCGTGTTTGACAAAGAGACATCGCCGCTTTCAGTCTCCTCCGCAATAGCAGAAGCCTCGAACTTAGCATAACTAATCCAAACTTTCAAATGTTTTGTTCGTTGCAGGAGCCTTTCGTAAAGCTCTCTCACTCTCTCAATTTCTCCTTTCGATATCTCAAAATCTATGTATGCCTGAAAAGGAAGGGAAGGCAAGACATTTAAGGAAAGGCATTACACGAAACACTTTTCCTTCTAGGTATGACGAACCATCACTGTAAACTCTAAATAATAAAACATAAACCCGAAACCCTAAAACACCTCAAATCTAGACCCTTGATCCTGAGATCTAAACCCTAAACCCAAAGCCAATATCTTAAGCTCATAACTCTGATCCCAAAACCATAAACCTAAACCTTGTATCCTAGCCTCTACATCCGCAACTATAAACCTTTAAGCCTAAACCATAAACCATTAACCCTAAAGCCTAAATACATAAATCCTAAACCCAAACCAGAAATGCTAAATCCGAAACCCTAATACTGAATCTAGGCTCAACATAGAAATAAAACAGGAGATGAAATGAATATACCCCAAAGACTACATCACCATTGTCATTGCTAAGAACAGCAGTAATCTAATCGAAAAAATACCCAGAGGAAGAAGATAGGACACACCTTCCACAATAGCTCTGGCATATCTAGGGCATCTTGAGATATGGCAAGCTCAAATATAGCCCTAGCACGTTCTGTCTCGTTCAATGATGCCTCTAATTCTGCAAACTTGGTCCAGGCATAACAGTTGGTAGGAGACCATTCCAGATACTTCTCGTACAGAGTTCTGACGCGGTTGATGTTTCCTAATTGCAGTTCAATCTCTATATATTTTTTAAAGATCTGTAAGGAATGGCCATAATATTATATAGCAAGAATCAGTAACCAAGTTGTATAAGTTTTTAAAAAATGAAAGCGAAATTTTTTAATCAATACCTTGTCCTTTGGTGCCATACCAATCGCATTTCCCAGAATTTTCCTAGCCGCTTGGAGATTCTTCTGACGTATTTCAAATTGGGCGGCCATTAGCCATATCTTGGCAAAAGAAAACTTTTTGTGCGGAATTAACTTCAGGCACTCCCTACGACAGGCATGCATGTGAGAAGGGTGAACGAAATTTCATCCTTGTAAAAAAATACGTCTAAGCAACTTTTAGAGATGAGAAGATGATAGAATCCCTTGAGGGACCTATGAAATCAAGCGATTTCGGTTGGTATAAAGGTAGAACGGAGTAGGAGAATAGAGAGAGAGAGAGAGAGACGGGTATTTGAAATCTTTGTAGCATACTCTTATTACTATCCGATCAGGGGATGGTGGTAGATGAGATGGAAGGCGACAGATATGGGTTAAGTTGCTTACTCCTGTTCTTGATATTTTCCCATCGTTAAGTTTCTTTTACTCTGAGCTTCTCACCTTAAAAACTTCAGTAGTGGGACTCTATCAGAAGAACTTTAGAAGTGTGTTAATGTACTCTAATTGTGGAGCACAGACGGGTCTCCTCTCAAAGTTTTGTGACAAGATTCTGGTTGGGATCCTATACAAGCCCCATCCCTTTCTACCGGTATTTCGGTCTTCTATTTTATAACTGCCTATCTCCTTTCTCCCTTCCTTCCCAGGGAAGGGGCAGGGAATGCCACGGTGGACTTCGGCGCGACAAGAGGCAGGCGGAATGGACGTTGTCAATGAGGAAGACCAAAGGGGTGGACATAACCAAAAGGGAGGGCTGCCCAATTCAAAGACACTTGTCAAACGTCTAAAATGCCTTTGTGGGATAACATAACGAGACTACCCCTAGATATGATGAGGGTCGTATCACAAAGGTGCTGAACATGAGAGGAAAATCTAGCCATACGAAAGAAACAGAAAGTTTTTTGAAAGCACAATATCATCAAGAATACAGTACCCAAACGAAAAGAACGAATTCTTGTTCAGGCTGAAAAAAAAGAATACGAAACTCGCACCAGCATTCAAGATGGATTTTAAGCGACAAAACATAAATTCCTTCAAAAGAAAGTACTGAACTCACTTTCATCTACCCATTAAACCAGAAATACAGGAACAAAGATGAGACGATTTACTTTTCCAACTAGAACACAAAAAAAATCTCTTTTTTACTTTCATCAAGGCCCAGCATTCAAAAAGAAAAAAAAATACAATAAACGTACTAACCTGTACACTTCTTGCGTTCGATCGACATCTTCTGCCTCCAGTTCTTCGTACAACGCGTAGTTAATCCACAGGTAGATGTATCTCTGCCAGTATCTCTTCTCTTCTGCAGGGGGCACATTAGAAATCGCCCGTTCATACACCTCTCGAATCATATTCTTATTCCCAACACTTTCTTCCAATCTGATGTAATCAAACCAGTGGTCGTAATTGAGAGGATTCTTCCTCACTTCATCTTCGTACTGGAACCTCCTCTTCCCAACAATGGCGTCTTCAATCTCCTCTCGATCGCCATACTGCTTCTCAAAAGCCACATACTTTCTGTACAAATCCTCAGCCCGGCCTTTGGGAATGTGATCGAGGGCGTACTTGTAGATGCAGCGAGCCCTCTCCGTCTCCTTGCAGCGCTCTTCAAACTCCGCAAACGCAACGAACAGCTGCTCGGCCTCTTCGTCGTCGGCGAGGATCTCAACAGCACGCTCGTAGCACCCTCGTGATCTCGCAATTTCCCCGTTCTTCATCTCAAACTTGGCGAATTTGATCCAAACAGCGACTCTGGGGTGGCAGGCGACGAATCTTTCGTAAACAGCGCGAGCGCGGTCGATTTCCCCATATCGGAGCTCGAATTTGATGTAAGACAACCAGCCCTGCTGATCCGGCTGCCAATCCATCCATCTCTCGAAGATCTGGCGAGCACCCGCGACGTTTCCGAGCATCTCCTCCATGTGAATGTACTTGTACCAGAGCTGATCGACGCGGGGGAGGAGGGTGACAGCGCGATCCCAGATGTTCCGAGCATGATTGACGAACTTGTTCTTCATCTCCACTTCGGCGTACTTGAGCCAGAGGGTGTGGTTTCGGTAATCGACTTCGAGTGCGCGTTCCCAGATCGATCTTGCTCGTGGGAAATCCTTCTGAGACTCTTCCCACTGCGCGTATTTGACCCAAATGCTGGTGTTCCATCTCGCTCGTCGGATGAGGTCCTCGAATTCCTTGCGCTTGCGGAGGCGGTAGTCAGCGAGCTCGGTGTAATCGGTGATTTTCTGCTTGGGAGGGCGGATTTCTGCTTCTTGGCGCTCTCTAGCTTCGCGGAGGATTTGCTCCGCGGTGATCTGAATTGGGGCGGGAGACTTGTTCTTGACCCTGGTGGGTCGAGGGAGCTTGACCTCGGTGTCGCGCCGGGTGAGGAATCCCAGCGAAGGGTCCGCCTCCTTCGCGGAGGACTTCGCCATGGCCGTCGCTGGAGCTCGCTAGGGTTTTCCCCCGATCGGAACGAGGAAGAAGACGATGAAAACCCTCACAGAATGTCCTGATGTTGAATTTCTACCGATATTATCATATATATATATTTATATTAAGAGTTGTTCTTCTCATAAAGAAAAGTATTATTTTTAGTGTTATTTATGATTTTTCGTGCATAAATTATCGTATAAAGTTTGGGGGGGAAGATGGGTTTTTTTCAAACATATTTCTATCATATTTGTATAGAGTTTTCTATGTCCGGGTAAATTACTAAAAGTATGTTGAGACGAGAAGAAAAATTAGTATGAAAATTTGTATTCGTATTTACATATATTAGTGGGGCCAGCTTGCAATGCTCGCTTGGGATAGAGAGCGAAACGAGAGAAAGCAGCGCCGTCCTCATCCTAGGAGAGTATAAAAATAGTATCTTGAATTCTTTAAATCATAAATGTTAAAAATAAATCATCGCCAGATTTTGAAAACTTCAAAAATCAACAAAAAGGATAAACCTGTATAGAGAGAGAAGAGAGAGAAACCGGGGCCGTTTTCATCATGGGAGAGAAGAAAAAAATCCCATCTTCAGCCACTCAGACGAATGACGTAGAAGAAAACAAACGAAGGCTCTCTCATTTGGGTTACATGTCGGGGTAGCATAGACGACGGGTGATGGAACAGACCTCACCTGGTCCCTCTGCAACAATGTCGCCCATTCCTTCTTCGCCTCCAAGCTTCTTGCCACGGGCACAGGCAGCGAAACTCTGTAATTCAGATCCCACGGGGGAAATATCCGGCTGCCATGGTAACAAAAATAATTCAAAATAAATTAGACTATAATATTACGATCTATATCAGGTATAGTTTGTCTTGATTTGGAGAATGTTTATCACTTGTGGTCGAGGATTTTCCTTGGCCGCCGGCGGAGGAAGGTCGGGCGAGAGAGAATCTTGATACTTAAATATGAAGATGCATGCAGCGTCTTGGTGGCGACGCAGTTGCACTGCGCTGGACGACAAATGGGAGCGGACGAAGCAGAAGCTCTTTTTCTGAAGGAAGAACCTAACGGAGATGGCACCTTGGTAGGGAAAGATGAGATTTTAGAGAAAGAGAGAGGAGGAAGGGGAATCCATAAGGAGGAGTTGCTTGCCTTGTTGCCCATGAACCCCATGGTGCCGCATTGCGACGGCGGAGAAGCTCAGATGGGAAAGAACCTTCCGCAGGCTCCCTCTCAGCCACACGATCAGAAGGATTCCCACCATCTGCCGCCTCGCCACGAGGAAGAACTCCTCGGCCTGGCCCTCTTTCACAGGGTGGATCCTCTGCCTCGACGACGACAATGATGATGACAATGATGATGATGATGATGATCGGTTTAGTGCAGCATGGATGAGGGAACGGCTTCCTCGAAGCTGAAATTAAAGGGATATTAGTTTTGGAGGATTTTGATGATGAGAAGAGAGAGAGAAATTGAGGGTGTACCCAGACCATAGAAGCTCTTCTTCTACCTCCTCCTACGTGACATCTCCGACTAAAAAACCTCTATGTAAACAACGTTACTCACACTCGGTCGGTTCGCGCTGCCATCGCAGAACACGATTCATGCGGGACCGACCGACGTCCTTGAGAGAGCAACGTAGAGTTGGCCGTGAGTGAAAAGTGGGTTCGGTAGACATATCCCCACCGTGTCGAGAGTCTGACCTTGGGATTTGTTAATCGTCATCACGAAGGTGAGTCGAACTGGGAACTGAAGGCGCTTGAATCAAAACGGAAGCCTTGATTGAGACGGGTATAGCGCAATCCGTGGTAGGAGATGGACTTCATCGTAAAAATTTCCTTGACTGACAATTGTGGCTTGAAGCATTGTCAGGCAAAAGCCGTCCACTCGTAGCCTGGTCCCGTTGCATAGACCTTACAGTGTGTACAAGTTTTGGAGAAGGATCACGATGCATCCGATCTTGAGTTAGAGCTTGTGGAATGGCATTGTCACATATTCAATCGTGTTCAGGAACTCTGTTGGGTAGAGGGATTCATTGTTGACTTCGCCAGGAGGGGTTGCATCGAAGCTGAAGTACTCCATCACTTCACCTGGAAAGACGTCAAGCACCATGTTGTTGACCTTGACCACATCATCGTTCAGAGGCGTCAAAATCATCTTTTCTATCAACTGAGTTGCGCCATCTTCAAAGGTACCATAAACCTAGGCAATCAGATCAGGCAGAGAGGAGACGCACTGAATCTCAACTGGAAGATGGACATGAGGGCCAACGCGTCCTTCTCCGACGGCAAGTAAGAACTCACTACACGCTTGTTGGTCAAGCGAAATGCTCACGTTGGTTCGGAGGTGAAAAATAGAGCAATGGCGCCATACATCACTTCGATTAAGGGACGAACTGACGATCATTGAGCGTGAGCCTTTCGGTAAGACTGGAAGCATTTGTCTGAAGTAGCCTCCCATCATGGCGACCTTACTACCGAAAGGAACACTTTCTAAACTTGCATCAATGGTCTTCATCACATCTCGAATAGATCGATCGAGCGTCTTGTAAACGTGGCAGTGCATCATTGGAGCTTCGTCCACAATTATAATGCTTGTCGATTGAATTTGACAGCTGATCTTCGAGTCAAGTGAGATTTCACACATTGAGATGTGAGTGACGGGAATTGGAATCTTGAATGTCGAGTGCAACGTTTGTCCTCCTTCCAGAAGAAGCGTTGCAATACCACTTGTTGTAGTCGATATGGCGTTGCGACGAGAGGCCTTGATCTGCGTGAAAAATAGCTGAGTAGAGAAACGTCTTCCCAGATCCACCAGGCCCATCAACAAAGAAGACCTTGGCCTCCTTAGCACATTCTGTCGAGTCGATGACTTTGAATACTATGTCGTACATTTGTCGTTGTTCTACGTTCAGCATGCCTTGTAGGTGTTCTGTCGTGAAGATCACATGCAGGATGTTGTTTCCTTGGCTTGGCCCGCATTCTGTATCTGTCAGTTGGAGTTCAATGCCTTAGGGCATCGCTAGGAACGGTGCAAGTGAAGATTCATTGTGGTAGAGGATTGACTCGAGCGCTCACCACTTCTTGTCGTATCGCTTCAACCACTTGCGAAACGCCGTTTGCAAAACGGATGTCCTCCAACATGGAGTCAAGGTATTTCTCGAGAAGCACGTCTGGTTGGGAGATGTCACAGTAGAGTAGCATCATCTTGAAGAGCTCGTGAACTTGACGGGGAGAAGCAACGCATGCCGCCAATGCGAGATCCTTGTCGAACTCTTCGTTGGAGTGGAGTAGGCCACGTGCTTGAGCAGCTCTTTGATACATGTCGTAGAAAACACCATCAACAGTGGACAAATCTTCATAACATGTCACTCTTGGAACGTGATGAAGCATCAACCAGAGGTAGTATCCCATACTGTCGCGAGGCCACACGAAGTGCACCCTTCTGATACACACAATCATTGACGTCATGACTAACATCAAGTGGAATCATTCCACGTGTAATAAGATGGAAAGTCATAGTACAGCGTTCGCTTGGCTACTTCGTCTTCCAGATGCTCCCTGTTGTACCGCATCCACTCTATGAAGGCCGTGCGTGCCGACTTGTCCATGATGTCATTGACCGATTCGCCTTCATCATACACCACTGATTGCATATTCTCGTCGTGAACTTGGAGGACGTACACACTTGGATACATCTTCTACATGCTGAGTTCATAGATCCGCCAAAAAGACTCTAATGCAGATACATATCGGGCATCGAGATATAGTTGGGCTTCATCGTGTGACAAAATGTCGTGAGCTGCACCAGAAACGACACCTTCTCTTGGAGCATCCTTTGAAGATACTCTGGCTTGAATGTGGTCGTGGCCCTTGTAGACATACTTGTATAGGTACTTCATTGACTGGATGGAAAAGCAGATTTCCACATTGATGTGGCAGTTGAACACCTTGCACAAATACTTGTTGTACAGAATAACCCAGTGGTTGTAGATGAGATGGAACCCTTATGAATGATGCGGCCATTATTGCGGTAGTGGTAGAGAGGGTACCCATCATTGTTTACTTGTGTTGAGCTGATGAACTCCATGGGGAACTTCTTGGAGCACTTTTCGTCCTTCATACACGGGAATCATGGGTTTGCATAACCGCAAGGGCCATGAATCATATGTGTCACCACACAGTCAAACAACTCCTTGTCGTTGGGATCTGGTAACTTGGCACACACGATCTTGTCGATGTCTTCAGGAGTCTTTGGCTTGTACGGATCATCCAATATCTAGAGCATGTGTGCGTGTGAGACACCACTCTTCTGAAACTCCACAACGTACATACGAACTTTTACTTTACCAAATATTTTCTTGTCGATGATCAAATGGAGGAGCTCCTTTAGCTTCAAGTGAAAAATGTGACAAGAGAGGTCGAATCGATCTTGCGCCTTCTGGCTAGGTAGTAGAGCTTCCGTGATGTCGGGCCATTTTGGGTTACAAGTCATCGTGATGAATAAATCTGGCTTTTCCATCTTTCGTACAATGGCCATGGCATCCTGGTACAGCCCTTACATGTAGCGTAGGCCGGCAGTGAAGGAAGGGGGGGAAATGATCATCCTCCTTACGGGCACGGCAACATCGTCGGCGGCAACTTGATCAATCAACGTTGGCGTAAGCATCCACAACATATTCTTGAAACCGCCGGCCAGAAAGATGAAGCACTCTTGATGAGTATCGAACCATGAAGTGGTAGGCATAAAACTGGTTCATCGTCACCTTGATTCTTTCCTTTAGTTGCAGGCTCCACCCCGAGCTACCATACGCAAAGAGCAGCACGAAATGGAGCGGATCATAATTCCCGTCAAGCTGATTCACGAACTACACGCCCCCACCACGCTTCCGAAGAACAATGTTGCGCCTTCCATCTCCTTCTTTTCGTCTCCAAGCATAAGAACAATGACTTCAGAGCATGTGGATTGATCATAATAGTGGTCGGGGACAGAAGGCTCGCCGACTCGTAGCTCAAATTCTTGGGTGGATGCGGTGAGAAGCTCTTCTTTGTTGTTCGCTTGAAAGTGGAGAACAAAGGGATTGGCAACACTCAGATAATGGTGGATCTTTTCGAGGATGCTGCGATGCAGATCGGGGAAGATTGAGCTTCGTAGTTTGATGTGGTAGTCCATGTCTTAGATGTAGATTTGAGCAAAGCAGGGAGCTTGACCAACGAGGGGCAGCAGAGCATTTTAGATCTGATGATAGACGCCGCCTTGGATGCAGTAGGTGTACATGCCGGCATGGTTATCAGTGAGGGAACGGTCAAACTTTGCTCTACTGGACGTGAAAATGAAAGCTGAATTGTAGGCTCGAAGAAAACTACGGTAGTGCTTTGCCCTCTTCGTCGTCCCGTCAAGCAGAGCAAGATGCGGTGTCGACGGGCTGGGAAACACTGACAACGTGACCTTGCCATCCTTGCAGCATAAGTGAAACACTGGGTTTCACTTATTGGAACCAGGTTTGCGTTCTTGCATTGACATCTTCGATTGGCACGAAGCACAAGTTGCAATCATGCCTCCGAGAGAATGTGGTTGAACGTTTGCCACATTGCGGGTAGCTGCAAGGAGTGTCCTCACGTTGGCTGATCATGTCGATCGACGATACGCAATTTGCTCCTCCCTACGATTGCCGTCAATAGCGGGCGCAATCAGCGTCCGGAAGGGTACATGAATTCCTATTATTAGTAGTAGAGATTAGTAGTAGAGATAAATGTTTAAAATGAAATATCCAAAATAATATAGGGAGATGTAATATTTCATTACTCATACAATAGAAGTGTAGAGGGGCATATAAAAAATATTTCATATTTTTTACGCCCATTATCTATATTCTATTCACAATCAGATGAAATCCAGATTGAATTTGAAGAACAGATAGTCAGATCTAAATTTCACAATAATCAATAGAAATCCCATTGATTTTAAAGTACATATAAATTCATATCTTGAAAATGCATCTTGTCATTAATCTGATGAATTATTGATGAATTAGAAGAACAGATAAATCTAAAATATACATATGAATTATCGATGTGTATCGTCATTCACGATTTTAGATATTACATTTTCGAAATCTATGGAAATCATGAAAATCAAAAATCCAATACACATAATAAATGAATATATCTTAAATTCACAATCGAATTAGATTGTCAATTTAAAATTCACAATCGTAGAAGAATCACATATTATAATTTCCGCAGGTTTTTGATTTCAAATTCGAGTTTTGAATTTGAAATTTTAGTTCTATTTTAGAAATCATAGTCAAATCTGATTTTCGTTAATAGCGTGTTTAGATTTTGAATCCAATACACAAATTTTGATCTATTTTAGATTTCATATTCGAATATGATTTCCGTAGATTTCATTTTTAGATTTTGAATCTAATATGGAATATAACAGATGAATTGAAAATCTTGAATCCAATACACAATATATTTTTGTTATTCGAGCACAGATATCCGTAGATTTCAAAGATTTTATAAAATTGAAAATAGATTTTACATTTTCAATTTCATATTGGATTTTTTAATACAGTATTTTCAATTGTGTATTCGTAGACATTGATTCAAAAGAATTCCGTAGATTTTCGTGGATTTAAATTTCCATAGATTTGAAATTCACAATCGGATGAAATCCAGATTGAATTTAAGGAACAGATAATCATATCTAAAATTAGCAATAATCAAGAGGTTGAAAATTCACAGATGGATCCAGATGAAATCCGTATTGAATTTAAAGAACAGAAAAAATTCACAATAATTAATAGATATAAAATTCACAATCAAATATAAAAATCACATTAATTAGATGAATCAACATCTTAGACCGAACAATCGAGAATCGTGTATTCAAAAAGAAAATAAAAATAACTATGAAATAAGACAAATAAATGGAAAGGTGATACATTGTACAATATTTAAAGAAAGAGCGAGCCAGAGAAAGATGAGGGCATAGAAAATTATGGTAGAAAAATAAAAGGCTCACCAAGACGAAAAACTATTTCAGGAAAAAAGCAATAGCAATTTTCCCAACGCAAGCAAACACAAAATAATGTAGTTTCATCAAACGAAAGATCATAGATAGATTACATCGAGGGAAAAAAACAGAGCGAGGCTGAAAAAATAATGAAAAAAAAATGAATAAAAGGCAAAGTGATACATTGTACAATATCTAAAGAAAGAGCGAGCCAGAGAAAGATGAGGCCATAGAAAATTAGGCCGGAAAAATCAAAGGCTCACCTCGACTGGAAGGTTACTGCACTACTATTATCGAAATTTAATTTAAGATAACGCAAGAAAACACACAAAAACAAAGATTATTCCAATCGCCAATCGAAATCATTTCAAAAAATGCAAGCGAACACAGAAAACGGAGTTTATTCCAAAGAAGTTCGAAGTGCAAAAAAATTTGTAGTATTATTGGCTGCATGATTAACGACATAAACCACGCCACAAACTAAGAAAAACTAAGGCATTCAATGGGAGCAAAAAACAAAGGATTAAGGATCTTCAGTCGGTTATTTTTTCTCTCTCTCTAATGGTCTTTCTCTTACTCTATCTCTTGGTTAATCTTCCTCTCGCTCCCTCTCTCCCTCTCTCTCTCTCTCATTTAATCTTCCTCTCCCTGTCTCTTTGTTTCTCTCTCTCGGTCAATCGGCCTCTCACTTTCTCTCTCTTTCGATTTCTCAGTCAATCAACTTTGAACAGCTTAGCACAATGTAGCAACACCAGATCTTTGGAATAACCGATTTCTGTGGCAACACCAAACAGGTTATTCTAGAGCAAGAGAAAAAGAGAGAGCGAGAGGAGGATTGACCGACAAAGAGAAAGAGAGAGAGAGAGCAAGAGGAAGATTGATGGAGAGTGAGAGGAAGAATGACAGAGAGCGAGAGGGACATTGACCGAGAAATCAAAAGAGAGAGAGTGCAAGAGGAAGATTGACCTGCAAAGTGAAAAATTCCAGAGTAGCTTCACCTGCAAAGTGAAAAATGATCCGATAAGCGAAGGTGCAAGTTCAATCCGACAGAGGTATTGATGCCAAATCTGATTCAACAACAGCCATCGGGGGACTTCTAGCAAAAAAAGTAAAATCAAATCCTGTAATTTTTAAAAAAATCAACAAAACTGCTGAAACACGGATTCAATCTCGATCGATTTCTGTTATTCTGATGCAACCGCCATCGGATTTTACACTTACAAACATGTTAAAGCGGTAAATTTCTCAGGAAAAACTTGCATGAACAGATTTCAGCGTCGGAGAACATAGAAAACCGAATTGATACCTTGCTTAGATCCCTCCATTGGTGAACTGCGATGCCAAATCCCCAAAATCTCGTCGCGAGAACTCGTTCTACCAAATGCAAGCAGATAATGTTAGATCGGCAGGAGGCTTGAATTGATTCTCAAAGATGATGAAGAGCGTATGTGAATGTAAATCAATATAAAACATACCTCGATCTATCGCGTCTTCTCTTAGTCGAATCAAACAAGCTTGAGGGGAGGCCTTTTGGATCAATACCGGATGACTTCTTGAAGTCTCTCTGAGTAATGGGATGCTAAGGAAAAAAGTCTATTACCCTATGACCCAAGGACCTGGCCCTTATTTATAGGAAGACGAGATACTTAAGTCTCTTTAACCTATCTTAATTAATCTCATCATTATAATTAAGACAGGCTTAACCTCTACACAATTTATAACCATACTTATTGTTATAAGTGTCTTAATCCCATCATTAAGTGAATCACATATAAATTGGGATTTGTAACTGATAGCTTATAAATATGCAATTATATACATACATATATATAATAGTCCCCCAGATCGGGTCGCACTTTGGCCCTATATATATATATAGGGTATAACATGGGTGGCCCTTTAGGTATAACATGGGTGGCCCATTTTGGACTGCTCTAGGCCCTTGTAAGACCTTTATGGGCCACTACAACAGCAATCCCAAGGAAATAATAGTCCATGTTAGGGCTCTCAGAGATAGAAATATCAAAGTTTAAGTTTCAAATCAGCCATTGAAAGGCCGATAAACCAAGTTTAATGGATTTTCACCACTAGCTGGCCGAAGAAGGTCCTAATGTATTGGTCTATATTTGTTGAATGCAAGGTTGGCAGAGTATGCTTGGTATTTTGACTTGAGAATACCCACTGTCATGGATAATCAAAGGTATACATAACAGCAGTCCAGTACATGAAAATTCAGTGCATTGTCCAGTGTAATGAGTTTTCGATGGAAACAATATCTTGCCTAAGTGGGCTCTTTTGTGGAAATCATTTACTCTATACATTGGATGTAGTGTACACATGTCAAATGTCGGTACTAGCTGGCCCAAAGGACGCCAAATACCGGACGAGACTTTGTACTCTCGTGATAAATGACATGAGACAAATATTCAGTTAATTTTCTTGTTATTGGTTAGTCAGTCCAAAGACAGACTTGCTAGTTGGCGGGGAACTTTTTGTCTATGTTATTTTTCACAACAAAATGTCAATTACGGTTAATATTATTGTCCAAAGATGATTCATTAATGTTGCACCCGATGTCTTGCAATGGGTTTGTACTTTATTTGTAATTCAGTTCCTTATGTGAGCTATTTGTCCTATTCTACAGCGACTGCACACGAGTACATCCCGTATAAGGGCATAAAATTCCTATATTGAATCCCAATAACTTTCAGACATGAAAGAAAGATGTAATGCTTTCCCTCGCATACTCAAATCTTTGTTATGCCATGAGATCTGAAAACTAGCAGATGGGATTAATTAAGCCTAACACCCTTAGGCACGTGCTGGCTCGACCTAGGGTCACTATTCATGTTAGCATGTCTATGCAAGGTTGCCTCCATTGTTGAAAATCCAGTCACGTTGAAAGCTTCATCTACATTGGAATGGCAATTCAGAAGAAGTGGTAGCAATAGGGATGTTTAGGTTGCACTTAAGTTCTGGATATCATTTAGACTTGATAGAGACTTTTGTTGTATCGTCTTTTAGACATTATTTAATTTCTGTCTCCATTTTGGACAAATTTAGTTATACTTGTATATTCAGAAATAGTAAAGTTAGTCTCTTTTATGAATCAAGTCTAATTGGCACTGTCTCTTTGTTGACTGATATCAACCTTTATATACTTGATGTGGACATGCCATCCAATGAAATTTTGCATAGTAGTGCAAAAGGGGCCAAAGATGAAGTTAACAAATAAGAATTCCATTTCATTATGGCACAAAAGACTTGGGCATATCTCTCATCAGAGAATCGATCGCCTTGTGTCAGATGGTATTCTGGATCCCTTCGATGACAAGAATATCCATACTTGCATCAACTGTATCAAGGGTAAACAAACAAAACCTAAGGGAAAAGGGGCCATTCGAGCTTTAGATGCCTTGGAATTGATTCATACAGATATATGTGAACCATTTCCTATAGCAATTAGAAATGGTCAACGCTACTTTATTACTTTCACAGATGATTATTCTCGATATGGCCACCTATATCTCATTCACGAGAAATCAGAATCTCTAGAAATGTTTCAGAAATATAAAGCTGAAGTTGAAAATCAACTAAACAAGCGGATTAAGACCATATAATCTGGTCGTGGAGGAGAATTCTATGGCCGATATGATGGTTCAGGTGAACAATGTCAAGGCCCTTTTGCTAAATATCTATTAGAATGGTGTTGCCAAGAGGCGAAATAGAACACTCCAAGATATGGTTAGAAGTATGATTGCAGAATCACCTCTTCCAATGAACCTCTGGGGCGAGGCCTATTTACTTAATCGAATTCCAACAAAGGCAACTAAGAAAACTCCATATGATCTTTGGACGACTCACAAATCAAGTTTGAAACGTTTACACATTTGGGGTTGTCAAGCAGAAGCATGACCCCTGTTACCTAATGAACGAAAGCTTGACTCCAAAACTATCATTAGCTATTTTGTTGGATATTCTGAAATGTCCAGAGGTTTTAAATTTTATGACCCCACTACTAAAGCCATTTTTGAGACGGGAAATGCTCATTTCTTTGAGGATGTTGAGTTTGTAGGGGGAGATAAATTTCATGACATTGTCTTTACAATAGAATTAGAGAATGACCCTTTAGTTATTGTTGATGACCATGAAGATGAATTAATCACTCTTGGTGCACCAACAAAGGCACCACTAATTCAGGATAATGCTTCATGCTCCTCCATTCTAGTTAAACAAACATCACAACCTCAAATACAAGTGCCCTTAAGAAGATCCACTAGAGAAAGAAAATCTGCAATTCTAGATGACTATATTGTTTTTTCTCCAGGAACATGAGGCTGATTTTGAGATCATGGAAGATGATCCTCTTAATTTAAAACAAGCCATGCATAATTTGAACTATCAAAAGTGGATAGATGCCATGAACGAAGAGATAAAATCTATGGTTGACAATGACGTTTGGTATCTTGTCCCATTACCCGAAGGTAAGAAGCCCATTGGCTGCAAATGGATATTTAAAACCAAAAGGGATTCAAAGGGTAATATGGAAAGATATAAAGCTCGTCTTGTTGCAAAAGGTTTTACTCAACGAGAAGGCATAGATTACAATGAGACTTTCTCTCCAGTTTCATCGAAAGACTCCTTTAAAATTATAATGGCACTTAAGCACATTTTAATCTTGAGCTACACCAGATGGATGCCAAGACTGTGTTTCTCAATGGAGACATTAATGAGACCATATATATGGTTCAACCAGAAAATTTTGTGATCGGAGATCCAAAGTCAATGGTCTGAAAATTAAAGAAGTCTATCTATGGTCTAAAGCAAGCTTCTCGTCAATGGTATCATAAATTTCTAGTTGTGAAAGAAAAAGTTCAGACAAAGCAGTTGTCTATTGAGCATATTGGGACAAACTCCATTGTAGCGGATCCACTCACGAAAGGACTACTGCCAAAGTCTTTCATGAGCACATTGCTCATATGGGTTTAATACCTCATGAGGATATATAATTCAGTGGGAGTTTGTATTTTGATGCTCATTCAGTAATAGACACATTATGGAGCTCTTTTCATGCATGATTAATCTCCTAAATTTAAGCACGTCTGAACAAACTTCAGTTGATCTCCATTCAGAATCCGGAGGACTAAGTTGGAAATGTACACGTATGAATCACGTGTTGTGTAATTTCCATGCTACATATCCATACATGATCTATGTCATTCATTGAATTGGTGTATGTGATCATTGTTTGGGTTTAGTTACTATTACTGTAACAAAAGCCCCTTGGTTCTATGCCAATTTGTGATGGACGAGATTGGTTGAAATGTCTTAGTAATAATCGCAAAATTTTGAGCTCCTACAATGATGATATGCAATATTTCATGAACATATTTATATTGTCCAAGTGGGAGATTGTTAGATTAATTTCTTAATCTATGGACAATTATATACATACATATATATAATTGTCCATAGATTAAGAAATTAATCTAACAGATAAAATTAATATAAATTTTCCAGTCGATCTCCCATGCTGACGACGTAATCCCCTGGCCTGAGCGTATCCCTGAACAACTGCTTCTCTCTCTTGTGCACGACGTAACCTCCTGAACAAATGCTTCTCTCTCTCTCTTCTATCTTACTATCTTATCAGCCAATCAGAATCCAGAAGGGTACATGAATTCCTATTATAGTAGTAGAGATATGTAAAAACTCTTTCACACCAAAATAAAATATATGGGGGGAAAGATGGGTACTCTTCAAACATGCATAAAATATTTATCATATTTTGTCTGGAGTTTTTTTAGTTTGGGTAAATTACTAAAAATAGGTAGAGACGGAAAGAAGGATAACATCAAAATTAGTTTTCACTTTAATATTTTCATATATATCTAAAAACTCTTTCACATCAAAATAAAAGACATGGGAGGTTCTTAATTATGGAGGGAAAGATGGGTACTATTCAAACATGCATAAAATATTTATCTCATTTGTCTAGAGTTTTCTAAGCTTAGGTAAACTATTAAAAATATGTGGAGGCGAGAAGAAAAACTACATGAAAATTAATATTTATGTTTAAGATTTTTGGATATATGTAAAAACTCTTTCACACCAAAATAAAAGATATGGAGGTTCTTAATTATGGAGGGAAAGATGGGTACTATTCAAACATGAGTAAAATATAAATCTCATTTTTCTAGAGTTTTCTAAGTTTAGGTAAATTATTAAAAATGTGTGGAGGTGAGAAGAAAAACTACATGAAAATTAGTATTTATGTTTAAGATTTTCAGATTTATGTAAAAACTCTTTCACACCAAAATAAAAGATATGGGAGGTTCTTAATTTTGGAGGGAAAGATGGGTACTATTAAAAAATGAGTAAAATATTTATTTCATTTGTCTAGAGTTTTCTAAGTTTAGGTAAATTATTAAAAATATGTTGAGACGAGAAGAAATATTACATGAAAATTAGTATTTATGTTTCAGATTTTTCATATGTATGTAAAAACTCTTTCACACCAAAATAAAAGACATGGGAGGTTCTTAATTTGATGTCATTCGATTCATACTGATGTGCTCTCGCCATTGTTTAATGCTCAATTATTCCAGGGTGAAAATATGTGACATCATAACATTGAATACTCAATGTATCTTTATGAAGCATTCGTCATCAGAGCGCGCCCAAACGACACCGACGAGCGTCCTCAGAGCCATCCTCGCCGTCGACAACATCACCGACAGTCCTTGTCCAACCCGACCAGCACACCAAAGCATCTGTGAAGACCCCCGGGTTAAAATACCCCAGGTAATGCATGTCCGCGCACGTGCTCGTATTTTAATTATCTGTTTTCATTCGTTTAATTTATGTTTTGCGTTTGTCATGACGAGTGCACCCTACTCGTCGTGATGCGTCCGTATCATCGTGTTTTCGTATCCGTCTGTATCATTTTATTTTCACATCATTTAATTTCTTAGGTTCTTTATTTATGTTGTAAAAAGAGGTCTCTTATTGGACCCCCCCCCCTAATGGACTCTTTGTAATGGGCCAATCATGGCCCTATAAGGCCATGATGGGCACCTCGTTCATTCAGATCTGGATTTTGAAGTGTTGCAGCAACCCACGTTATTCAGATCTCACTAGGAAGAAAGGAGAAGAAGAAGTAGAAGAAGAGAAGAGGAAGATAGGACGAGAATGCACCAGGGGAAAACTTTGTACCGCTGACCTAGCCTGGAGAGATCGCTCCGTGAATCGACTTCTCTGGGCTCCGCCACACAGTCGTTGTGGTGCAGAGACGTCTGTTTGACATCTCTGCGATAGTAGTGCCGTCGGTCAACAACCACGTAGATGGTACTGGATTTGCACCAATCTCTGCCCTGCCATCGCCCTCTGTCAGCACCAGTGCAGCCCGGCACCTCCCTTGATCGCGGCCCACATGATCCCGGTATGTCATGGCCCGTTCTCAATCTCTTTCTGCACCGTCCGTGAGTTGGTCTTACTCCACCGCTGGACCGGTCTTGCAACTAGGGAACGGCACGTCCGGGACGTGATGCCCAGGACGTGACGGGACGGATGATGAAACGTCACGGACAGTGACGTGACGAAACTTTCATCACATCATCGTCATGTCATGCATCCCAGCAAAATACAGAAAAACCGTCACGTTCCATCACGCGTCCGTCTATTGGGCATCCCATCACGTCCACGTCACCGTGACGGCGTCACCGTCACCGGTGATGGGAAAAACCCTCTCTATTTCTCGTTCTCTTATTGCTCCTCTTTCTCTCTCGTTCCTCTCTCCCGACGACTCTCTCCCTCTTCCTCTCTGGTGCACTTCTCTCTCTCTCGTTCCTCTCTCTCAGTCGCTTCCTCTTTCTCTCTTTTCCCTCGCTCTTCTCTCTCTCTCTCTTTAGTTCTTCTGTCTCCCTCTTTCTCTCTCGTTCCTCGCTCTTCTCTCTCTCTACATCTTTCTCTCTCCTCCCTCGCTCTTCTCTCTCTCTGCATCTTTCTCTCTCATTCCTCGCTCTTCTCTCTCTCCCTCTTTCTCTCTCGTTCCTCGTTCTCTCTCTCTCCTCACTCTTCTCTCTTGTTCCTCTCTCCCTCTTTCTCGCTTTTCTCTCTGGCGCTCTTTTGTAGCTCTCTCATTCCTCTCTCTCTCCCTCTTTCTCTCTCTTTCCTCGTTCTCTCTTTCTCTCCTCGCTCTTCTCTCTCTCATTTCTCTCTCCCTCTTGTCAAGACACCTACCGATGCCACGTCACCTAAAGGACCTAACGGCCCTTCGCCGCCATCTTCTGTCATCGCCAGCTTCCCAGACACATCATTTCTGCCTTGTCCCAAGACATGTTATCATGAACAACAGGTTCCCAGACACACGTCGTCTCTAGAAGCTTCTCCTGCTACTATAAACAAGCCTTGAGGCACCTTGTACAAATCACGCTAATTCACTTCTTTCTTCTTCTACTTCTTCAACTTCAATACATGTACTCTACATTGTGTGTTCATTCCAATCTTCTCGTTGCGATCGACTCCTCTCTCTTCGGCTGTGTTCAACATGGTATCAGAGCGCAAGATCGAAGACCCTACGAAAGAAATGAATGAAGAGGAAATCTTCTCTGACTCCTCATCGCAAAGTGGACGAGATGCTGCGCAAGAGAAACCTCCTTATAGGCGATCCAAAACACGGATCTCATCCGCACTCGTGCCCTCTATCAAGCTCACAAAGGAAAACTATGTCGTGTGGAAAACTCAGGTATTACCCACACTAAAATCTCATCGCCTACCGATGCATATTACTGATGATCCCCCAGAGGAAGCCTCCAATCCAGACGACGATTGGTGGTACTTCGATCAACATGTTCTCGCATTCTTGGTGTCATCCATGACAGAATCTGTCATAGGATGTGTTACTGAAGCAGTGACGGCCAAAATAGCATGGGATATCCTCGTAGAGGACTTTGCATCATCAGCAGAAGCCAGAGTACAAGAGCTGCTTGGCAAGCTCCATACCTTGAACAAAGGCAACCAAACTCTTGAAGAGTATATCTTCGGATTCAGGAATCTCGGAAATGCATTGGCAGCATCTGGTGAGCGTATAGATCAACGCTCCCTCATCCGCGCTTTGCTGCGAGGACTTGGCCCTCCATATGCACATGTTATTACAACAGTACGCGCGGCAACATTTCCTATGAGTTTTGAAACAGTTCTTTCTCATTTATGTGATCACGACACAATGCTCATGCACCACCAAGGCATCAAAGAAACAACGAACGATTTTCCAGCTACAGCAAATCAAGCACAAGTAGCTCCAGCAACAAATAACACTAAAAGTTGGGGAAAGTCTGACAACAACAATTGCGGCCGAGGCGGTTTTGGCAGAGGAAATGGCCGAGGCAATACTCGTTTTGCTCAAAATGGAAGACCACCTCCTCGTTGCCAAATTTTCTCAAGAACTGGGCACCGAGCTCTCGAGTGTTATGAGCGATTCAATCGCACATATACTCCCCAAAATCCTCGTAGTCAACCAGATGTACGAAGCACTCACTCTCAACCTCCATCTCCCTTTGATCCTTCAACAAGATCTCCTCAGGCATACAGTGGGGCATCATCCAGCACGCCTACCTCCTATTGGTATCCTGACAGCGGTGCAACGCACCATGTTACACCGGATCCCAATGTCATACTTGATCCACAACTCTACTCCGGGTCTGATCAACTTTTCATCGGTGACGGCACAGGTTTGCACATACACTCCTCAGGTTCTTCTGCGCTGTCCTCCTCTTCGCGCCCTCTCCACCTTAATAATATCGTACACATACCTAAGATCACTCGTAATCTTCTTTCTGTTCACAAATTCACTAATGACAATAATGTTTCCTTGGAATTTTTTTCTAATTACTTTCTTGTGAAGGAACGAGCTACCGGACAGGTCCTCCTCTAGGGCAGCACTGACGCGGGCATGTATACTCTACCTCCCTACGTCTCTCCCCAAGCGAATCTTGGTGATCGCAACTCTTCTGAGATATGGCACAGCCGGTTTGGCCATCCGTCTTTTAGCATTTCGAATCGTACCATAAAACAATATGGTCTTCCGCTCACTCATCTGTCAAAGTACTCCAAATGTGTTTCTTGCTGTTTATCAAAATCTCATCAACTTCCATTCTCTACATCTCCACATCAATCTAGTCACCCACTACAGCTCATCCACTCCGATCTCTAGGGGCTAGCTCCTATTAGATCACATCTTAATTATCTATATTATGTTATCTTTGTCGATGATTTTAGCAGGTACACTTGGCTCTACCCACTCAAAGCCAAAAGCGACGTTCTCACCACCTTTGTCCAGTTTCAAGCTTTAGTGGAACGATAATTCTCCGCCAAAATCTTTGCTTTCCAATCGGATGGAGGGGGTGAATTTCAAGCTCTTACCAAGCACCTGCAAGAACACAGCATCATCCACCATATCTCATGTCCGCACACTCCACAACAAAATGGAGCCGTAGAGCGCAACCATCGTCACATCATTGAAACCTCCCTTGCGATGCTTGATAACATGCAAATAGAAGTTAAATAAATACTAATCTCATCACATTTTGTGGGCTTTTAATGCATTAAACATTTATGTTTAGCGCATGTTATCATGATTTTAGGCTAAAATAATAAATTTCTTGAATTTCAAGTTAAATAATACCTTGAATCAATATTTAGGTCAATTTACACGTTTAAATGATTTAAAATGATGATTATAACAATTTAAATGATTGGAGTTGACCTAGTTCTATAAATAAAAAGAAGCTGAAAATTAAAATCTTTTCGAAATAAATAAAATAGTTTCTTTAATGCATTTAGAAATTATTTCTACAATTTATTTCATGTCTTCTTTTAATAAAAAAAATTAAAATAACTTTTTTTAAAATTAAAACTGGCCCTTAGTGGGCCGGTTTAAGTGCTAACGTTTCTTTTAGAACCCGCAGAATGCACGAACAATGCGCTCCGCATCCGGCGCCGTGCAAGCCAATCAGAAGAAGAAGCCGACCCCTCTATGCGCGACATGCACGTATGTGATTTCGTGCGTGTCGCGCACAAAAAGGAGACACGCAAAGGCTCTAAGAGCCAATCGCGTCGCGTTGTACGCTCAGCGTACAACGCGAAAAAGAAAATAAAAATAACAAAATCCATCCTTCAGCTTAAAAAATCAAGAATGCCGGACTAATCTTCCTTTTTCGCTTTTTATCGCCGCATTCTTCCCCAAAGTTCAAGCTGAAATTCACGGGAATCGTGGTGTTCGTTGCGCGGAATTCGCCTAAATCAAGTCATGATCACTCCTGGTACCTCTAGGTTTATTCCTTTTTGATTTTTTCACTTTATTTCATACTTGATTTTCTGAAATTTGCATTCCTTTTAGGCTCGCCATCGTTCTTTTTATGTTCCAACTTTACTCATTAAGCTTGTGAATTTTCAGTTGTTGACACACCAGTTAGCCTAGATCAATTGCCACCATCCTATTTTTAATCACATTTGTTTCATAAATCAAAAAGAATTCAATCTCTGGCGTCCGAAACTCAGCAAAGCGTGAATCACATTCACGATTTGTTGTTTGAGGACATGTCTACAATTTGAAATTAATTGGTATAAAATTAATAGGAATAATAAAATTCTGCTTAAACTTCCTAAATCCGTGAGAAATTGATCAAATAAAAATACAATTCGTGAGAAAATACTATCTTAGGCATCCTAGTCCAGGAGAAGTTTGAATTAATCATTAGCAAAAAAAATTTGGTAGCAACTATTGGGATAAATTTCCTTCTCTTAATCGTTTCTAATTGACTAAAAAGATAATTTTAAAAAATTATACTTAAGCCACTTCGTAGTGGAACAGTAGTAAGTCTTGCCAAGGAGTGTTAACTGATCATAAAATATGTCAAAAGTAAAAGGAGCTTGGCTATTAAAACTTGAGTGCTACTCCCTAATTTGAGGAAAACTGAATTCATCATCGCCTCCCTAGGATCGACCCCTTACTCAAGTATTAAGGGATATAAAAATTTTAGTGATTAAGCTCAAAAAAATCCCTAAATAACGACATATATAAACGTAATTTTTGAGCTTATCAATGCTCCACCAGGCACAATTACCTTCAAAATTCTGGGATGAGACCGTGTCTACAGCAACTTTTCTCATCAATCGGATGCCACCTCCTCTACTCGGAAACAAATCACCATTTCAGGTAATTTTCCAACGAATACCAAATTATCAATTTCTTAAAACCTTCGGGTGCCTCTGCTTTCCCAATCTATGTGCTTACATGGCAAACAAGCTAAGTATGCACTCAGAATAATGTGTTTTCATCGGCTACAGCATGCATCATCATGGTTATCGTTGCCTCGTTCCACGAACAGGTAAGATTTATATCTCACGTGATGTCCATTTTGATGAAACTCAATTTCCATTTTCCCGCCTGGTATCCTCCTCATATACTACCGATGTATCCTCTGCTCCTTCATCAGACCCTGGTATTCTCGAATCACGGCCAACTCTCTCTCGTCCTCTTCCCATTCCATCCAACCCCTCAGTCAATCCCTCATTCCTCCCACCGAATTCCCCCGTATCCAGTCCATCATCATATGCCTCTCCTCTCCCCTCTGACCCGACTTCAACCTCTACTAACCCCACTCAACTATCTCACACTGTCCACACCTCATCCACCAATTCATCACCCCACTCATCAAATCGCCCAACTCGCACTCTCAGCGACCTCTATGCATCCACCGCCCCCCTCTTCACAACTCCTCAGTGTTACTCGCTACACAAACTCCCCTCTGAACCCACCTCCTATGCCATCGCCGCTCGCCATCCAGCGTGGCGTCGCGCCATGATTGATGAATTTCAAGCTCTCCTTAACAATGGTACGTGGACACTCGTCCCTCCTGTCCCCAAAGCTCGTGTGCTAGGATGCAAGTGGATTTTTCGTCTTAAGACAAATCCGGATGGCTCCATTAGTCGCTACAAAGCCCAACTTGTAGCTCAGGGTTATCGTCAAACCACCGGCCTTGACTACAAAGAGAAGTTCAGTCCAGTAATCAAGGTAACCTCCATACGTCTTCTTTTATCTATTGATGTTTCCCAATGATGGTTCATCCATCAACTTGACCTATCCAATGCTTTTCTTCATGGTGATCTGCAAGAAACCATTTATATGCAACAACCCCTGGTTTTAAACATCCTCAATTCCCTTCCTATATCTGTCTTCTTCAAAAATCGCTCTACGGTCTTAAATAGGCCCCTCGAGCTTGGTTTTTAAAATTATCTACTTATCTTCTCTCTCTAGGATTCAAGGGTTCTCGGACCGACTCCTCTCTTTTCTTTAAAATAACACCCACTTCTCGGTTATATCTTCTCATTTATGTTGATGACTTCCTTGTTATTGGTTCGGATTCTTCTCAAATTCAAACCCTTCTCAAATCTCTTCTCAAAGCCTTCGTCATTCGTGATCTTGGTCCCGCTCGCCAATTTCTCGGTCTCGAACTATTTCCTCACTCCGATGGACTTCTTCTTTCTCAATCCCAATATCTTGATACTATACTTAACGCGCCAACATGCACAACTGTAATCCCACCATCACTCCTGTTCCTCTGACACCTCCTTCCGCGGCATCCGAGCCTTGCGATGCGACTCTCTATCGCCAGATTGTCGGTTCACTTCAGTATCTTACCATCGCCCAGCCTGACATCTGCTACGCCATCAACAAAGGATGCCAACACATGCATGATCCACAATCCATCCATTGGAAAGCCGTCAAACACCTTATGCGCTACTTGAAATGTACAGCTCATCATTCTCTCACGTTTCATTCTAACACACATTCCCAATTGAGTGTTTTCAGTGACGCTGATTGGGTGGGAGACACTCAGGATCGACACTCTACAAGTGGTTACCTCATCTACTTCGGCACCAATCTGATTTCTTGGAACTCAAAGAAATAATCTACAGTATCCAGATCCAGCACCGAGGCCGAATACAAGGCCCTAGCCAATGCCACTTCGGAACTGATCTGGATTCAATCTCTAAAGCGAGAACTACAACATCCGAAGTTGGCTCCCATTCTGTGGTGTGACAACATTGGCGCCACCTACCTCGCTCAGAACCTCGTCTTTCATCCCCGCACGAAGCACGTACAAATTGACTATCGTTTTGTTCGTGAGCGAGTGGCGGCAAATCAACTGCAAGTCCGATTTACGTCAAGTCACACACAACTTGCTGACCTGTTGACCAAGAGTCTCCCCAAGCAACAGTTCCAATGTCTCAGGTCCAAGCTCAACCTAACACCTCGGCTGAGCTTGCCGGGGGATGTCAAGACACCTATCGACGCCATGTCACCTAAAGGCCCTTCGCCTAAAGGCCCTTCGCCGCCATCTTCTGTCATCGCCAGCTTCCCAGACACATCATTTCTGCCTTGTCCCAAGACATGTTATCATGAACAACAGGTTCCCAGACACACGTCGTCTCCAGAAGCTTCTCCTGCTACTATAAACAAGCCTTGAGGCACCTTGTACAAATCACGCTAATTCACTTCTTTCTTCTTCTACTTCTTCAACTTCAATACATGTACTCTACATTGTGTGTTCATTCCAATCTTCTCGTTGCGATCGACTCCTCTCTCTTCGGCTGTGTTCAACACCTCTTTCTCGCTTCTCTCTCTGGCGCTCTTCTGTAGCTCTCTCGTTCCTCTCTCTCTCCCTCTTTCTTTCTCTTTCCTCATTCTCTCTCTCTCTCTCTCTCTCTCTCTCTCTCTCTCTCTCTCTCTCTCTCTCTCTCTCTCTCTCTCTCTCTCTCTCTCTCTCTCTCTCTCTCTCTCTCTCTCTCTCTCTCTCTCTCTCTCACACACACACACACACACACTCTCTCTCTCTCTCTCCACAAACTCTCTATGTCACGTTTGTGGCTCGTTCTCTCTCTCTCTCTTTCTCTCTCTATATATATATATATCTATCTCTTTTAAATGTATTTAGAAATTTAACGTAACGGCCGTCATCTGTGACGGCCATTCCGTCATGTCACGCATCCAGGCCACCTCGACACCGTCATGTAAACCTCGTCACGCATCACCCTCACCATCATGACCTCTGAATTCTGTCACCGTCACCGTCATGTCATCCGTCATGTTTCCGTCACGGTGATGTGTGACGTGACAGATGACGTTTGACGATCCCTACTTGCAACACCGGAACACTGCTACCAGTCTTCAACCACGGTCCTTTTCCCATTGATGTGTCAGTGATTGTCTCGCAAGACCCTTATACGGCCACGCAACTGACTGGCCCCGCACAGAGTTGACCGCACGACCGATCAATTCAATTTGATCACGCGATCAAGCGGCCACATAGTCGACAACGACCAGTCTTGCGATCCCTACTTACCTGATCAAGCAGCTGGCATTATTCCTACCCGTGGCATCCCTCTCGACATAGCGTAACAAAAAATTACAACATTGTAAAGTGGGAGTCACGGCAACACCTGCGCTGCGTTGACGCATGCGGTCTTTAGGACTTTCTCTTGTCCATTATGGGTGAAGATTGCGCCACAAGATTTGGCCGCCGGTGATCGGATCAAACCGACTCCCTGTCGCTGAATTACCTTTGCACCTTGTGTCGCCCGCTCTCTGGGAAGGTACAGTGATTCGCTCTCGGTAGTAATTCACTCTCGACGCTTTTTATCCGGAATTGGTTATTCATACGCCTCCTGGAACTCTCTCGCCGGCTCCATCTCTCTCCGGTCTCTTCTTCGACTAATCCTCTGCTCCTACTACCGCTCCCGCGCCGCTCCATCACCACCAGTCGAGCTACCTGTCCCGTCTCTGACACCCCTCCACCGCACTCTTCCGTACCGGTTCGCGTCAATGAAGACATCGATGACAATCGCCGCCCCCAACGAGGTACGTCGTTCCCCTTGCTCGTCAGTCTATTTATGTCTTCAGTGTATCTTCGGCTCCACTCCACCGCGCTTGGGTTAGATTAGGTGAGAGAATATTATCGCGGAAACTACAAATAGAGTAATTCCCTAGGCACGGGCCGAGCCGGTTCGTTACATGCGAGCCCTACGGATTTATTCCATTTGGCACCGTAGTCGTCGTTGTCACTCCGACAAGGGACAGAAGGTCACTGTCACTGTCATCAGTCGCCCGCCCTGGAGCTCGGAACTCGGCAAATTCCCACAGGTCGGACCTGCGCGTACACTCATCTAGGGTTTCATCGCATCACGTAGTTACATTCACTTTAGTGAATTACCCGTCGTACGATGTCGTTGACGACGTCCGACATCACAATTATTCCAGGGTGAAAATATGTGCCATCATAATATTGAAAACTCAGTGTATACTAATGAAGTATTCATTTATACAAAGATTGTGTGGTCCCAATAGTTATTGTTTTCCAATTAAAAATTCTTCATAATTTTCCAAACCCTCCTTATATATGAGTTGATTCTATTACTAATGAAGTGCTTAATTGGAAAATGGTTAATAAGAGTTATTTTTTTTAATTAGTCTCCATAAACTTTCCAAACCCTCCTTGTATATGTGTTGATTCTTTTACGTATGAAGTGCTTAATTGGAAAATGGTTTATAAGAGTTTTTTTTAATTAGTCTCCTTAAACTTTCCAAACCCTCATTATATAAGTGTTGATCCGTTTACTAATGAAGTGCTTAATTGGAAAATGGTTAATAAGAGTTTTTTTAATTAGTCTCCATGAACTTTCCAAACCCTCGTTATATATGTGTTGATCCTTTTACTAATGAAGTGCTTAATTGAAAAATGGTTCATTAGAGTTATTTTTTAAAGATTCTCCATAATGTTTTCCAAAACCTCCTTATATATGTTTTGATTCTTTAAATAGTGTTTAATCTGAATATGAATTTGAAACTAGGACACATGGGAGGACGAATTGCAACAAGACATGTTATTTGATGTATCCAAGAACTTTATGGAATAAGCATGGCCATGATTTTGATATGAACTTTATGGAATATTTATGAGTTTCATTCTAGCATGACTCCATCCCACATCAAATTACTTAGAGAGAAGAGCAGGTTATTGAAAGATGATGGTGAGGAATTTAAGAGTAGCAAACATTTCCCAAATCCTGATACTTTTTCATATCCTCTAGAAGAACCAAGTTGGATTTTTTATTCATATGGTAGAATGGCATGCAGAAGGATGATCTATTAAAGGGGTTTTCTTCTATGATAAACAAACTAGAGAGGATTCTCATATCATGAATTTAATCAAATTTTGATCAGATGTTTAAATTAAAATGAGCGCATGTCCGGCCTCTTGAGGTATCCATGCAATCCTCGACTCATCAAATCTCCTCATCTTCTAATCAATAAGTACCATCCTCACATTGGGATGATATTCTCACCTTTCTAGTCTTACATGGAGAGAGAAGAAGAAGAGGTGCCCAAAGAAAGAGTGGTATGGTCATATTGTTTGTAAAAGTGCGGGGTTCTTCCTTTTATGCATAATAAGAATTTTTAATAAACATGTCTAAATTTTAAGTATATCATCAAACATCCACTAAAACTTATGTGTTACCCTCTAGTTAATGACTCCATAAGCTCGTTACTCTTTATTGGCTAACAAACTTAATTTATTATATCAAAATTATAGTTAATTAAGTAAGGATTAGTTTAACACAATTGAGAGGTTATGTGGCCAACAAGGTAGGTGCCAAGCTACATGGTGTGTAAGAAAAGGTACAAACAAGTTCATGAACTCTTTAATGAAACATTTTTGTCACCATTTACCATACATTTATAATCCCTCATCAATATGGAAATCCTGTAATGATTTAGGTTATGGTAAGCTTTCAAAGCCCAATTAGTCATTCAAGTAAGGACTGATGCTTTTGGATAAAAAATGAACTACTCTTTCTCTTATTTTTCTAGTATCTTACCCAAGGATTTCATGACACCATCTTCCTTGAGCCTCTCTCCTCTTCATGTAAATGTCTATAATATTAACCATGCTTAGATTATGAACATTTAAGTCATATTCAAGAATAGATTCGTCCATCCATAAGATGTCCTTGGTGTCTCGGGTCTAAGTATCACTTACACAGCCAAAATAAATATGGAATAAATTTTGTAATACCAGCGATTCTTACAGATTAATTCAGCGACCTCCTAGACTAAAGAGCACCACCTCTCCTTTGTATCCACATTAATGGTTACAAGATCAAACATGGTCATCATAAGAGTGGGAGAAGATCATTTTTTATACATATACTGCAATGGCCTTGTTTTATATTCCGTTAATATAAATGTTTAGGGAACATGTTTAAATATATCATGCTCTCATCATAATTCACTCATTAATATTGATATCCTTGGACTAAAAAAAGTAAAAACTGAACATTTGAGGGGAGAGGATCAAAACCTAAGCCAAGATCAACTATAGGTTTGACATAAATAATGAGTCAAGAATTAATTGAAATTGGTTCGAGCTAAGATCCTAGTACTTTAAGGCCACAATAAAAAAAGACAAGTCAGTTTGATGGCAAACAAGATAAAAATTTGGAAGAGAGCAGATCATCGCAATACTCAACTCAATGATAGGTGTGAATTCAACTTTGCACACTTTATTCATTATGGGGTTATGTGATAAGGGAGGGTTTTTTTACATTCAGGTCTTCTATTGAGTTGGACAGGAAGGAAACTATGGTCACAACAGTCACTTGCACTTCTTGAGGTTGTCAATGGTACCAGGGATAGGTGTACCAATTCGTAGTTATATGCACGAATTAGTCATCCTAGAGATGGGTTCCGTGGCCTAGATTTGGATGAAACAAAATGGATTCCTCCGATGGTAGAATTTGAATGGAATGGAAACTTTGTTCAACACCTATTGATTAGATCTCTTATGCATGGATTAAATCTATAATTTCTGGGCTACTCAAGTGAGACATATTAAGTTGCTAAAGGGTGCAGTCTCTAGATGTATCCGTGTGATCCTTGGCATGTTGAATCACCACCTACATCTTAACAGGCCTTCATTCACAATGCATCATTGTCCTTATCTCGTATTGATCACATTGGAAATGGAGAGTAGCAAAGGGGAGAGGGTAAAGAAGAATTAGGTAATGAAATATTCTAGGATGGGTGAATTTTTTTTCAGGGCCTTTCCTCTTTATATTGTGGAAATTTTTCATAAAACAACCAAAATTTAAATATATCTTAAAATGTTTTGAAATTTCATTTGTAAGATGGCAGTTATCCCTACACAATGCATTATTGTCTCGAACAAACCCACTGAGTGGTGCATAGCGTAGAATGCCAAAGGTATTGTCTACCATTATGGAGCCCTTACAATGATATTTTACAAGGGTGATGTCACCTCCTCCATGAACCAATGTTGGCTTCTAGGGTCTTTATCTGGATAAAACACAATGATTCATGTACTTGAAGACTAATGGAGTCAAAACAACATCAATAAAACAATAATCATATCACTTGGGCACGCATTATATCCATGATTTATTAAATCTTGAGTGGGATGTGTTGAGCTGCTCTAGTGTTCAGCCAATAGATGTATCTGAGAAATCCTGGCACGTTGAATCTCCTCCTTTACCTTAACGAGCTCTATTCATATTTTTTTGTTGTCATTACGTTGTCCTAATCGCACCAGGAATGGAGAGGAGCTATGGGGAGAAGGGGAAGAACCCTGAACAGCTTTGGAATGGTGAATTTAGTTTAGTGCCTTCCCGCATTTATACTAAATGGGTATTTTTCTTAAAAACCCCCCAAGCTTCTAGAAGGATACATTAGCTTCTAGAATAGTCCAAAGGACTCCATAAGATTCAAAGCATCCAGAAGGCTCTAGAAGACTCTAGATGAGTCTGGAAAATTCTAGATCATTCCGGAAGCTTCTCGAACATAAGAGTTCAAAAAGTCAACACTCACAGTTCTTATTTTTATCAGTGGATGATTGCATTAAATATTAGGCCTAGTTATTTGCATTATGCAATTAAAATGCAGCATCATAGTTGCTTTTTTTCAAATCTGACGACTTTATTCTTGGAGTCACACACTTCTCATTGGCGGATGCAAACTCAGGTGTCCAAGTTTTTGGACTAGAAACATCCCACATATCATTGAAATGCCTATAAAAAGAATCTCGTTTCCTATATTTTGTGACCTCTTATCTCTCAACTATCCTGTTAAACACTCCACACGTGTATTTCTAACCAGCCTTTTGTAGTGTTGATGAGTGACACAGTTATAATATCATGTTGCTTACCTTCAAGATTACACATTTAAATGATCACATAGACTTCTGTGAAGCTAATAAAATTTTTCTTGTTAATTACCCGTAGTCTTGATTTCAAGTTCTCAATTCTTAAATCGCATTAATATTGAATTTTAAATATTTTTCTTAATTTAATGATGAAAACTCAATTACAAAAAATCCAATAGGTTCAATATTTATTGAAATTTGATTTTTTATTCTAACTTAACAATGATGTAATCATATACTTAGATATTAGCATTTATACATGTTAAAAGTAACATCTAGAATTTATGATCTAGATATTAAAATTTTAATTTCAGTGATCATATGTCATCGAGACCAAAGGCAGACAATCAAACTTTCTTTTTTGGTTTTAAAACAGATAATCAGATCAAATAATTTCATTTTTCCAATATTTTATTGTTTCATATTTTCAAACTCGTATAATTCAATATTCAAAATGATATGCTAAAAAAAAATTGAATTTAGAGACTGACAAAATAATGATATTCACAATCAAAACAAGTAGCACACGTTAAAATATATCATTTATTTCCTAAACCTATAAAACATACAAGCCATATATTTCAATGTTTGGGTGTATCTTATAATGATAGTACTCTCAGACTCATCATACGACACCATATTTCATCAAAATGTCACAATCCAGTTGATAAAATAAACCAACCAAAGAACTCCAAATCTGAGAAAATAACTGACCAAAAATTATAATGAAACCACCATACACCATATTTAAGTACATCGTAACTTATTGTGGATTTAGGAGATAACCACTACATCTTAAAGGACAATCTCATTCGAAGAAGAGCTTCCAAACAAGGGTCATCCAATATGGATAGAAGGGTACAAAAATTTGGGATAGGAGGAGGAGATATCACAATGGAGAGAATAAGATAACAGACTGAGTAACAGGAATTTCTATAAGACCTTACTGCTTCAAAATACCCTCTAATGCCTGATGAAGGAAAATTGCATACTTAACTAGAGTATCGTCGTAATTTTAATTTGCCTATAACCAAATAAATTTGATGAAAATAGAAATTCACTCAGATGTATAGTAGGAGCGAGGTCATCTCCAAAGGGGCTGGCCTTTAGATGTAAATTATAGATTGGAATAAATAATAATAATGATGATAGTGAATATAATAAGTGAAAAGTAGTTAGTAAGTGGAGGAAATATTAAATGGATGAGAGAACAAGATATGAGAGAGAAAATATCAGTTATTATTTATATCTTTTTATTGATGCTAGAAATAATAAACAAGCACGAGATTTGAAATGGATTAATTGTATCATGGTTATAGGTCATGTTAATGTAGGTAGTGGAAGAAGTAAAGAAGATTAATGAGGTAGAGAGAATAATGAAATATTAATAATAGGAGAGAGAGATAATGATAATGGATAATAAGATTTTAGTTCGATAGTGAGTAAGGTGTTATGGTAATAAGATGCAAGTAGTTAGTAGATAGCAGTATTTTGTTTAGTAAGAGGTAAGAAGAATGAGAGAAAGAGAAAGAGAAAGAGAGAGAGAGAGAGAGAGAGAGAGAGAGAAAGAGAAGTACTTTAAAGATAGGAGAAAGTGGGTATCATAAGTTGAGTGATGGACTAGAGTAGATGAAAAGATGTATAGGTATGCTTGGATTTTAAGAATAGGGAAGATAAGTAGAGGTATATGGATTATTTAATTAGTAAGAGAATTAAGTAGATAGATAAGAATAATATCTGATATAGTTGAAATAAATAGGTATTTGGAGATAACGGGAGAAAAGGTAAATATATTAAGAATAATTAGAAGATGGATATTAGTGTATAATTGTATCTTTTATATTTACGATTATCCTAGGTAGATAGTAATATGGTTTATATGGGAAAATATATTTAAGAAATATTTTTTAGTATTTCTCAATAGAAGAAAATTACAAGAAATACAGGTGTTTCTGTCAACACCGTGCAGCTGTTTGATAGAATGCCTCAATGAGATCACACGATAGAAATGGACTTAATATATATTTATTATTACTTTTTATAAGGTAAAATCAGTAAGAAACTTAGATAAATTGGTGAATATCCTTGAATGCACACTAGGTGCTCGACGAAATGTCTCAATGAAACCACGAAACTGAATCTTGATGAAATTAAACTTAATAAGTTATTAAAGTAAATTGAATCTAATCGATAGTGTTTTTCTAATATATATCAACAAGATAGAGCTCAAGAGGTTACCATATCCGCCCTGAACCAAAAGATGGGGGTGGGGATGTCGTTTATCACCCCCTAGCCTTGGTGTGTAGTCTCCCCCTTCCTTCTCCTACATGGTGGCGCAGATCTCTCACTTCCTAGCTCTTCTCTGACACATCATTGAGCTGTCTGTGCAATGAAAAATCTTTTATGACCGAGCCAAGCACTTCCAGCCAAGCTCCTTGAGGGACCTTCGCCAATTGTTCTTCTTCCCATGCGGTAAGACAGGTCGATAGAGGTTCTCTAGACCCTCCAATGGGTCAGACTTGATCCAACAGCTCTCCACGGTTTGTTGGATCAGTCTGTGATCCCCTCATCATTGGCCTCTGTCCGGCTGATGATAGTGTCAGGGTGGCGTAGGACGTCATAGCCCCCCCCCCCACTATTCAATCTCTATTATGATGGGTTGATGGCTGCAATTAAATCGCAGCAGTGGGCACTTCTTTATCGGTGTACCCCTTGTGTCTTCGTTAGCATGCCCTTTCATTATTCACCCTCGTGATTTTTCCGTTCATGGGTCCCTTTGTCATCATCATATGCCATAGCCAATCAGGACGCCCTAAAAAGAACTAAAAATGATTAAATATCATGAAATAGATTTTACCATCTAATCTTCTATAAAGAGATTGGACGGCTAAGATCATGTTCGCGTCAGGCCGGGCCAAGAAGTAACAAAGCAATTGCAGCCCAACGGACTGTGGCCTTTAGAAATAAAAAAGAAAATTATGACCAGGCTTTGAGCCAACCCGGCGTGAAACTCGTATCATGTCGGGCCATTTTAAGCCCTCTATGCAGGCCTTATGTGTGGGCCTTATGGGCCCTCTATGTGCGTGCCAACGGAGGCTCCATGTGTAGCATCACTTTCCGGATGCTGGCCTACTTGAGTGTTGTGCTCTTACTAGCTGGCAACTTGCTTGATTTCTGCCCGCTCCCTCCTGCAGCTGGCCACAAAAATCATTTTTAAGTTATTTTTTATGTATATAAATTTATTTTTTCCTCTATCTCTCTCTCATGAATTTCTTTCTTCAAATATGACTTCCTCTCTACAAAAGCATAGATTTACATACTAGAGGGAGTATTAATCTCAACCATTTTTTAAATACATTTTTTTACTGAGAAGTACTTGGACCTGTAAAACATTTTAATGTAATTTAAAAGTTACATTAAAATGAATTTTTTTATCACTTGCACCATTTAGTGCATTAGATGAAAATTCTTGTAAAGTTGAAGAAAATACACATAAAATTTTCCCAAAATTGACATTAGAATATGCATAATTTCAAGATACATTTAGAGTTTATCTATGGCCACAGAGAAGAGAAGGAGAGGAGTGGTTGCAAAGAAGAGAACAGAATCATGCCGCATAGAATACCATTGAAATGTCCAAGCATTATAGGCTAACAATGTGAGCATCAGTATTGCGGCATTTTCGTTGGCCTTAACCCCCAAGATCACTTTTTGAAAAGAATTTTTTTTATAGAAATATTTGTAGTAGATTTTGGTGTCCTAGATGATGATGATGAGAAAATGGTGACAAATCATCATCATCCTAAATCATGTCACCCATATTAGGGTTTGATAGTCCGGTCCCTATTTTTATCAAGGACCTTAACTGTTAACATGCATTTCTAGTGCCTTATTATATCATATTTACGTGTTTTTATGCATTAACTACTCATATTTTCATGTTATCAAGCTTAAAATGATTAACTCAATTTTTAGAACAACTTTCTGAATTTTTTGTATTTTTTAGGATTTTTCTAACAATATATTCTAAAATAATATAGCTTTTGAGACAGAATATGATTTTTCTGGAATTGTTTGATGTTAAATTTGGAAAGATATAATTTTTTTGAGATAAAATATATATTTATACGTATTTTTTGGGCTTTTATTTTATTTTATATGAAATTTTAAGTATTTTGGTTTTTTATGGCATAGGGTGACGTGGCGCGCCAATGCGCCACCACGCCAGCGTCGAGAATTTTCCCTTTGTTTTTTGTCCTTTTGTCATGTACATGTGGCACGGAATGCGAAAATCCATGGAATACGAAAAGCCACGGAATATGAAAAGCCACGGAATACAAAAAGCCACAGAATACCAAGTGCTTTGACTTCTTAACAGGCACGAAACCGATGAAATTGATGAGGAGAGAGAAGATATTAAATACTAGGATTGCTTCAACTTTTAACGACCATAACTTTTGATCTTCCCCTCTTTCTATCCATACTCTCTGATCTATAAATAGAGGCCTGGATCATTGTAAAAATCATCTTGAACTTGCTTCCTACTTGTGTAGGCTGATTGAAAGATAGTGAGTTTTGAGATCCATCAAGAGTGTTCTTGGTGTCTTGAGTGTGTGGAAAGAAGCATTGGAGAAGAGGGGGAGCTTACCGGCACTCGTAAGTTGTCGTGATCCTGGCGGAACGTAAGGATCTAAGGTAAGTGTCTTCGCCTTACGTTGTCTCTTTCCCGTCATTATAGTTAACACAATTAGGATTTATCATCGAACTTGCACTCTCATTTCACTCTCGTTTCTCGTCTCTCCATCATTGCCATTGTACCACTCCATATCCAACCACTATCCTCATTCATACCGTCATTCATTGTCATATCCATCACAGTCACTTACTCTTTTATTTAAGTGAAATCAACAAATAAATTAAGTACTTCTTAATTGATATCACAAGCTCATATCCTTGAATCATGTTTTTGTCGATCCTCCCATTGATCATCACTAGTTTAAGAAAGTGATTCCTTAATCATCGTTCCCTGTGGAGACGATCCGTACTCATCACTTACTAAGTATTTTTAAGTACAGTTAAATATATTTTTATTGAATAATCTCAATCACCAAAGACGAATTTTAACCCTAAAATTGAGATTATCATTAACCTTATCCAAATTTTGGTCCAGTTATGTTGATTATTAACCTTATCAAAGAAGAAAATTAAAAATGGCATGGAAAATGAAGAGAAAAGATGAATAAAAACAAAGGAAAGAATAAGAAATAAATAATAACAGAAGAAGAAAAAATAATACAAAGAAATAATAATAAAAAAGAAGTCTAAATGGAAACAATTTCTAAGCCATGTCTCTGATATGGCAAAGGACAGTTGATTAGTCTACACCCATGGATACAACGTAAAATCTTCTCATATATTCACATTAAATTTCAGCAGGGTAGTCAGTCCATTTTCATGAATTATTAGAGCTTTGAACAAGTCAGCTATCATCATTGTGATAGAGAAGCTGATGTAGGTCCTGATGCATCAAAAATCATGCTTGCAAATCAACATTTTTTAAGGGTTTATGAAGTCATATAATAAAATGAAGATGCATTTTTATGTTAAATTCTATTTTTATGCAACTATTCATCCATTATGTAAAATATCATATTTTTAATGAGTTTTTGCATTGTTAAAAAAATATTATGAAATTTGTTGATTAAGTAAAATAAAAAAATAATAAAAGAAAGATAATAATAAATATATATATAATAAATAAATACGAGTTCCCAAAGAGCCGCCAAGGCCAAGGCCACACCGCAGGCGCCACTCGCAGACACAGCCAAAGGCCGCACTGCAGGCGGCACCTACAACTGCAGCCAAGGCCGGCTCCTCAAAGCGGCACCAAGGTAACAGCAGCACGCGCCCAAGGTAAGTCATGTTATTTCAATTCGTATGGTTGTGAAAACTTGAAATTTATATACTGTTTGCTTTTTCCAAAATGAGCAATATGGGATTGTTATAACACATCGCTTTTTAGAGGATCGGGCTGGGCCATAGATGATGGGCTGTGATCGTAAGAGAAATACACAGAAAACCAGACCGGGCTTTTATTAGTATACTGATAGAATATTGACTATCGATATTTTTTTTTGAAGATCGAATGGTCAAAATCAGTTTTAAATTATTTTTCTATTTTTCTTTTTTTTTTCAGGCGACAACTCAGTGACGAGCGCCGACTTGGACGAATCAAGCATTAACACTTGGACTATCGACGCTGACTTGGCTTGGTTGACGAAGCAGGACCCATCGAAATTAAAGGGGTCCACGGCTACGATTTAATCATAGCCGTTGAACTCACAACACATGGATCTAATGGACCAGGGGCATCAACGAATTTGTCTTCATCCCCCTGCCATCTCCGTCTCTGGAACAGTTATTCCGGTGACAAAAAGGCAGATTTCCGCTGATTCATCGCCGGAGAGGGTGGGGGAAAAGTCCCATATCGGTCAGGCAGGTCTGTAGACCATTCCTAACCTATAAAAAGTTCTCTAAACAACCTGGAACAGATGTTTTGCCGCCAGATTTGAATTGCATATTTGAAATAATAAAAATGACGAAGGGGAAGATCCTCCATTTTCTTCTCATTTCTCCTCAGTCTCTCGGGCAACGGCGGTGACAGAGCTGTAGCCTGAAGGGGTATTAGCAAGAGAGAAGAGTGGAAGAGGGAGAAGAACTTGTGAGCTAAACCAGGAAGACGATGCCACTGAGCGAGGAGATCTGAAGCCCCCGGCGATCATCCACTCGACAACATAGTGAGGTAAGTCACGAATTTCATTCACTTAACTCTTATCTTGATAAAAAAATTAACTAGAATCCACCATAAATCTTATAGAAGCATTTTTAGTTCTCTGGTGCATTTCGTCAAACACTTGATGTGTGCATCTTGTAAACAATTTTAAACAGTCATTTTAACTATCTTTAAACCAATTAAACATATATAAAAATACAATAAAATCTAGGGCGATATACTTCCTATTTTATATACATAATGAGATAAAATACCTATAAATATCCAGATAAATACAATTTCTTATATTAGGCATTTTATCAAACACTTTGTCTTCAATATTTGATTCTTTCTTTTATCCGATAAATCAACTTCTAAAAATTCTCTAATCCTAAAATCAGTAATATATCTCTACCACATATATATATAAAATTTGAGGTCTAAATAAAATCGTTGATGGACTTCCTTGATAAAATAACTATTAAATTCTTTCTTCTTCTCTCTTAGACATTACAAGAATCACCTAATGGTGTTTGTTTATTACTATTGTGGAAAGTTCCATTGAAGTACATTAAAGTTCTGCTTAATCTTTGTCTAAAAATTCTTAAACACTTCCATATATACTATTCAAATATTAATGATCACATGCAATTCCATATTTAGTATTATCATTCTGAAATTCCTTCTCTCTATCATCCCATACAATTAGTTAATTCTACCTCTTAGTGCCAATCCCTGTGGATATGACCTTACTCAACACTAAACAATTCTGAGTAAGTTTACAAATTAAAAATTTTATTTTATTGAAGCAAAATTAATAACGACAAATTTAACACCCCATTTTCGCTTCGTCAGGTCCCTATCGAAGAGGGAAATTTTAGATGGAAAAACTGTAAAAATAACTGAACATACCTTTAGAAATATATGAATACAAGAGTAGTGCTTATATATGATTTTAATATAAAAAACAGTGCCTTACATTAGTGACTTTATCATCTACACTGGATTCTGCCTAAAATGGTAGTAATGATAAATGTTTTCCTCTTTCAAATTTGGTTGATCTCCAAGACAAATTTTCCTCTAAGCAGTTGGATATCCTCTAAGACATACTGATCTAGATATGGAGATATCGTGCAAAGAGATGATAAATTTGTGTAAATATTGATTCAAATAAGCTAATTAGACGCAGTGACAATCCAGGGGTTATCAAATAAAATAAGTGAATTTCAATCATCTTTCAAAAAAAAGAGAATATCCTCTTCAACCACAGAAAAGGCAGCACCTAGGTTCACAGAAATTGAACGGTGGAAAAACACAGAAGATCTGATGGCCTACCAGTCAACAGGCATTCAACTTTTAGCCAGTTGAAACATCTGATGAACAAAGCCATGCCTCTACCTGCTTCACAGAAAATACAGGCAAGATCTCCTCATAGGATAGTCTGCAGGTTATTTAGACAGGCAAACTAAACAAGTGTAGCAATTTATTAACCCTACTAACTATCCTAACGAGGGAACTGAGTCCTCTTCTCCCTTTTTTTTTTCCTTCTTCCCAGCCTTGCCATGGATCAAGCTCGAACTTACCCCCTTAAGAACAACAGCAGTCCAGAAAGAAAATGAAACTGCCTTCCACATCAAGCCCACTAACTCATCCAACCCTCAATCTGATATCCTCATCTCCACCCCAAGCACATCCTTCACCACCTCATAAGTCACAAAAGCAATTGCAATTGATGGCACCACCTGTCAACAAAATTCAGAACTAGTGAATCAGACAGTTTTGCAAAAGAATAACAGTCTCTGAGGATTTAAAAGACCTTACCTTGACTGAATTGGGAACAAGGCCCTTGTAGAGGGCCCCGAAGCCCTCGTGACGGACCGTCTTTCGGAAGGCGTCGACCATGCCCGAGTACTCGAGTGGTGCTTTTCCGCCCCCCTGCCCTACCACGACTGGCGCGGCGTCTTTCCAGCCCACCATCTGCATCCTTCTCCTGATGACGTCGAGTGGGTAGGCCACGGTCTGGCCCATGGTGCCGGCGGCAGCACCACAGGCGAGTCGAACAGTAACGCTTAGCTCGCCGTTGTCGTTGGCCAGCCCGTAGAAGTTAGACTTGACGATCCAGTCCTTGAGCGACTCGTAAACAGCAAAGTTTAGACCTACGTATGGAACCTGCGTAAAGCAGAGCAGGCGTTAGAACAAGGGAGGCATTAAAATAAACTTATAATATTCATAAAACTAGATCTTAAACCCTAAACCTAAAACCCTGAATCTAAAACCTCTGACCGATAAAAAAACCAAAACACAGCACTGATAAATTGCTATGCCCAGAAAAAGGTTGAGTACAAACCTGAAACCCTTGACCCAAAAACCAAAACCCAAGAGGGCAGAATTTAATAATAAGGTATAGTAGATGAACTTACGACTCCAATAACAGAGGGAAGCCAGCCTTTGTACAGCGCCCTGAAACCCTCCTGGCGGTAGACTGTGGTCAAGGCATGAAACATGCCTCGGTACTGATAGGGTGATTTCTCTGTCTGAAATTATGGAAGAGGGATTAGGTAATAGAGTGAAATTGGCGAAGATAGTCATATTGGAAGACCAAGAAAGCATATACCTGCACAGTAATCCTGCCCCGGACCATATCCATTGGATACGTTGCAGACATTGCAATGATTCCAGCACACGCTCCAGCACCAAGACGCAAAACTGGAGAGAGCTCCGCATTTTCTGAAGAAATCAAGACAGAACAGCGCCACTTAATTCTACATGTAACCGCCCATACTGTTGGAGCAGATTTTTTATACCATCGTATTAAGAAAAGAAAGATATCCGGCTCGATTAATTGTTTTTCTTAAAAATGATGTACCTAAATTTACGCTACGGGAGGGAAGAAAAAGAAGAGATACAAAAAAAATGGATGGAATCGCAGAAATGGAAAAACAGTAGGGTGTAATTTCTCTGAGCTAAACTGAGAGTGGAAACGTTACTTAATAATGTGACGTCACAAAGAACAGAGGTTCGAAAAAAAGAAAGACGCAGGATATTGCTTCAAATAAAAAATCGCTCTCACATTGTCGCTAAACCTGAGAAAACTAGGGTTAAACTACAATCCGTTTTATTTTGAAAAAAGAAACATAGCTCTTTTAAGAAAAGAATGTAGAACATTGTACCGGACAGTTAAGGAATAACGAAAATACATTAGTTAAATTCACTCAATCGATCAACTGACCAGTAAAGAGTGACCAAAGGAATTGTGCCCACGAAAAGGAAGCATGAATTTCAATGGCCAAATAACTTAACGAACCGTAAATAAGCGACCAAACTTTCCTAACAAGGCGTAGCAATAAAAACAAAGAGAAATTTGGTCCACAAGGTATTATGCATTACCATTTCCAGTCTGCTGCCGGTAAAGCCACAATATACCGCTGATACAATATTAAAGGATGTTAGTTTTGATAGGAAAACTTACAACAGAAAATCGGAGTTTCATCGCATTTTTTAGATAATCCAACATGACAATCCCACATTTCAGAGGAACAAACCTGGAGGCTTTTTCGTAGCTAAAAAATTTGACAGCTGAGTTTGGGACAATTCGAGCACAATTTGTGCCGTTGCCTTTAAACAATCCACGGAAGCCCTCAGTTTTCCAGATATACTTCAGCCCCTGGATTGTTCCATTGTACTTGATGTTGTGAGGATTTTGAACCTGATTTTATTGCCAAGACCACGTCAGTAATGCCACGAAAAATATTAGGACAGAAATATTTTTTTCAGACAATAACAAAAGATAACAACACACAAAAGAAGATGCGCAAATAAACCCAAACAAGTAGAATGCAAAAAATGAATAAAAATCAAGCTCTCAAATTGAAACTTAAAAGAATCAGGAGTAAAAATAACGACCGAAACAAAACCAAATATTTCTATGAGGACCGTAAAATATCAGTTTGACCAAAAAGCTGATCTCAAGAAGATTTTCCTTCCAAAAATCAGCTTATGGGCAAAGGACGATGGCTGATAGAGAAGTATCCTATCTATCACAGACGTCAACTTGAAAAGCCGTCAGAAAAGCAAACAGGGCCACACGGTAAAAGTTCCAAATTCAACACAGATATATAAACACAATTCTTGTAGAGCATGCTTTAAACGAAACTAGCGATACAATCTAAATGTCGACCATCAGGTCTTAAAGGGAAAATTATCGAGTAATCACCGAAAAAAATACGTACAATCCAAATGTCGACTACCAGGTCTTAAAGGGAAAATTATTGTGGAATCACTGAAAAAAATACCAACAGAGAACTTACGGTGGTGGAGAACTTTTCAGAGGATACAAAGGTCATATAAATAAAACGGACCTTAAGCAAGCTTTCAAACATGACAGTCACTTTAAAATCAGATGTTGAAGAACTAGAAATATTACATTAACATAACATAACCGGTATCAAATCGGTGTGTGGCAGAATACTTCTGGATCAAAGTTCGGGTTATAACGTATTTATGGGTTCAAAAAATTGAATTTAATAAACTTTTATTGAGGGCTAAAATATGATCCTGGCCGCATGCATACGTCCACTAGAAGTATTTCTAGACATGTAAGAATGTCTTCCATGGAAGGACATCCTAATAACATTCACGGACTTACCAGGCGTAGGTTTAGAAAGAAGTTTGGACGAAGGTGCTTGGGGCAAGAGCATGAATAGTGAAAGAAGTCTTAGCACGATTGACAGCACTGCATGCCAGTACTTCGCTGCAGATCAAAATTCTTCACTATGTATCCATAACTTTGATGCAGGCTACCAAGATTTATCGATTTCTAAAATAACTGTAATTGTTTAGAGTGCTAAGACTTAAATTTAGTTCTAATTACGTACCACATAGAAGATTTTTCATTACCCTCACAGATTTTTGTCATTATATAAGACGAGTACACGAGGGTTTTCAGAAAGAACACAAATCGGGTTAACCTGAATTATCATACCCGTTTCTCGTGATACACATACCAATCGTTCAAATTTGATAATATAAAATCAATCGCACGGGCAAAGGACTAAAAATATTTTAGAGATTCTGATGACATGTTAGATATCATCCATATCCTTCCGCAATAGATGTTCATTAATAGAGTTCTGAAAATGAAAATCAAAAACTATAACCTCCCAGTAAAGCAGATCAACTGGGTTAATGGAAGTGTTGAAAGTTTTAATGGTGTAGTTGTTAGATCATGCAGTACTAACTTATGGGCCAGAGGCCATGTATATGTAATAGAATAACCCTAGGGGATAATGGAAAACCTAACTGAGAGCAGCTGACTGAGAGGGCCCAATAGAGGCCCAATAAGAGCCCACTAAGGGCCCATTAAGGGCCCAATAGTGGGGAGCCCATTAGGGCTAAATATTAGGTCCAATAAGGACCTAATATTTACTGGGCCTGATTAACATCAGGCCCAGTCTCCAACGGTCAGGAAACTGACCGTTGGACATCCAGCTGCGAAAAACAGCTGGATGTAACCTTTCCAACGGACATATTTTTCAAAAATATGACCGTTGGAAAGGCTGTTCTCTCTCTTGTTTAAAGTGTATAAAAGGGGACACTGGTGAAGTAAATAGATGATCCATTTTTCTGCCCAATCTTCTGTGCATCTTTCTCTCTATCTCTCTCCTCCCCCATCCTCTCTCCCATTACTTACAGTAGTTTTCATAACAGTTCTGATCAAAAGGCTAAGCACGTAAATTTAAATAGTTTTTCTATTCCAAAAAAAGGACATTGTAAGAGTTTAAAACGGTCACCTGAAGCAAAATCTTCAGCCGTTCAAGAGGAGCCACAGCTGTCCTAGACCTAAAAAATAATTCATACTAAAAGTTTAGGAAAGCTATAACGATGACTCGCTCAATATCTTATGAGTAACAGGTTAAAGAGAACAGAAGAAAATTAGTCAAAGAAAATGATCGCAAATCCAGTGCCAATACTGCAATCTGCAATCCGAAAAGATTGGAAAGAATTTGGATGCATTTAATAAAGTCGGATGCATAGAGACAGGCACAACAAATCATACTAATTGTTAGGCAGCGTACTCATGTCTGTTTTCTATGTTTCTTTAACTATTATTCTACTATGTGTACTGTAAAGCCCACTACCCATGAGGCTGCCTAAGGGTCGTTATTGAGCCAGACACATTAACAATCTAACATGTATTTATACAGGCCACGATGACTTAGTAAAGTGATTCTTTTTCTGTTTTTTCCTCTCACAAACCCTAGACGTCAAGTGATATCAGAGAGTAAAGGAAAGAAGAAAGCACGATCCAACATGGATCCTGACAGTAATGGAGCATGATACATTCGGGTCTCCATAAAGTTTATCTGACTCGACAAATATCCATAATCAGACAACGTTTCCAGCGACACAACCACTTAAATATTGAATACATTAAAAAATAGAGGAAGCAAATTAACTAACTACAGTAGAATAAAGTGGGAATTTAACGATTGACACGCTTGACATCTGAAATGTTTCTAAGCTTCCAGTGATGAAGGAGAACCGATCTAACTCAACTTAGTTCACGTTAGTTTCGGAAGATTAGAAGTTTCGATTAATATCACAAATTAGGGGGACCGATCAGACTACACTTCCCCCCCTCAGAAATATAAACCGGAGCTCCCAATGATAAACAAATTAAGCAACTAAAAAATTTCTGGCGAAAGATCAAGCAATGCCAGGCTGATACCAATCCAAACAATACCATTTCTCTGAAATGCACGAATAGAGAGAGATATGAAGGATCCTAACTTTTCTAGGAACGGACCTCTTAATTGTGAAATCTATAAATCGCAACTATGACCCAGAAACTATCTAGAGCTCAGCAGCATGCTCTTCGGCATAATCAATTAAGCCTCCAGTTCTAAACTTGTCTGGGAGACGTGAAACAATTAATAATGTTTAACATCTCTAAGAAAAGCCCAGATCGATAAAATATTGTTTTTCAAGGCGTTCAAATTGCAAGAGCTCAAAGACGGAAGAACTCTTCAAGACTATTCGGTCACAGGATAATGCACGGGCAACGGGCATTGATTCAAAAGCACGGCGAAGATTCTATAACCACTACACCCCCTAGTTCATAACTTGCCTCGGAAAAGTGAAACTAATGATAGCGTTTAACATCTCTGAGAATACCCAGATCGAAAAAGTTGTTTTTCAAGGCGATCGAATAGCAAGATCACGTAAATGGAAAAAAAATCCCAAGAATCCACGGTTAAATAGGATTCTAACTCTACATCTTCCGATACTAGCTAAACAAAAAGGGTAAATTAAAGTTATACGCAAGCAACAAGATGATCCCGGAAAGAAGAATGACAACAAGACGATCCATCCCAAAAGAGATAACATTCGAATCAAAACAAGTAAACAAACAACCAAAAAGGTCAAAAACGTACACTCCCCCAGCAATGCCGCCCGCGGCAAGCGACTGGCAAGATTACGTAAATGAAACAAAAAAAACCAAAGAATCCACGGTTCTAGCTCTAAAATTTCCGACATAAGCTAAACAAAAACGATAAATTAAAGTTATACGCAAGCAAAAAGATGATCCCCGAAAGAAGAAAGACGATAAAAAGATCCATCTCAAAAAAGATAACATTCGAATCAAAACAAGCAAACAAACATCAAAAAGGGTCAAAAACCTACAATCCCCCAGCAATGCCACCCGCGGCAAGCGACTTGCAAACGGAGAGAATCGCGTGGCCCGGCGCCTTCACGCCTTCCCTAGCGAGCTTCGCCTCTTCAGCCAGATTCACGATCGTCGTCACCGCAGACTCCCCCGTAGATTTCCCCACTACATCTTCCGATGCCATGGACGATCCCCCAAACCCCCCCCCACCTCAAAATTTCTCACAAAAATCAAACAAACCGCCGATCCCCGAACATTCACCACCGCATCCTCCTCACTTCCGATCTTCAATGTTCTTCCCCGGCGGCGGCGATGGCGGCGGCGGCGGCGACGCGGCGGCGGAAATCGGCAAATAGGAAAACCTAGGACGGTCGCTACTTCCAATAGTCCAATACTCTGGTGGCTGAGGACGAGCCGCCGAAGGAATTACGATAAAACCATGCTCAGAGATGATAAATTTTGGGGTATTATCGTCTTTTCAGTTGGCGTAACTATCGCTTTCGGGTCGGACTCTGTGTGGCGTAGAACGGATAACGGGTCCTGCTCGTGAAGAGGAAACCCGATAACGACAGGCTGGGTAAAGGGAGGAAATTACGATAAAACCTTTCTCAGAGATGATAAATGTTGGGGTATTATCGTCTTTACAGTTGGCATAACCGTCACTATCGGGTCGGACTCTGTGTGGCGCAGAACGGATAACGGGTCCTGCTCGTGAAGAGGAAACCCGATAACGACAGGCTGGGTTAAGGGGGGATGTTTATCCAAAAGCGTCAGCCTTTTTTTGTCTTTAGCTGGAGGTGGGCTTTGGGCCTGAATTTATTATTCTGGTGTAAGAAAGAGGTGGTTTTTATTTTATTTTTTATGGTTATGGATTTGGAATTTCTTCCAGAGGGCAAGGCCGTGGGAGTCGAGGGCCAGGGATTCGATCGGGTCGATCTGGTTGGTGATCCGATACTTCGACGTGTTCAAGTCTGTAGTGGGTTAGTTCCGGAACGGGGCCCGTGGGATCGATCGGCTATTCCCATCTAGCCAGATCTATAGATAGGTAGACTATCAGTGGACCCAAGTGAGACTTAAAATGTTGGCAAAATTGAGGAAAAGAGTTGGGATGAATTTGGATTTTCCACAGCCATATTTTTCTTCCTTTACACATTTATTGACACATTTAGTGGTAGTCTCCTGAGGTGTCCCACATTTATTAATACATTTTATGACTAGTGTTTAGATATGAAAATGAAAAAAATGATAGATGCCCCAATGCATGCCGGAAATATCAAAAAACAATATTAGGTGTCCAGATATCCTTACTGTAACAACCGATATCTGATATCAGGATCAGGAAGTGTCTTCATGCTTGGATGCCGATATCTGCCTCCAGTGAGGGGTATCAATATTTTAGATATCCAACATGTTTATTAAAAACTATTATTAATAATATGATAAGCAGAAGTAGTATAAGCACTATAATTTTATTATTCCAAGCCTGTAATGTTAGGTTAGAAGTCGTTTTCATTCTAATTTCTCAAAGTAATGTTCTAACTTTTGAATTTTGTGCATTGAGCATCAAATGGCCTTCCACCAACATACAATAATCAGCTCTGTCTTCGAGCCTCTAATACTTGGATGAGCAATTGGAGAGAGGTAATGGTGCATGAGCATGTGACAATGGATATAGGTACAATAAGCTGATTCTAGAACATATCCTTGGCACATGCTGTGTCATGTGTGTCAACTTATTTATCTCTAGTTACGAGAGTATTATCGCGACTGAGAGAGTTCTTAAGCACCTATGGGAGGGTGAACTTATTGTATTTTATTTAGATGTTTTAATAGACCATTTTCATCCATCATGAAAGATTTAATCTAGATTTTGATTGCTACTTCTTTGAGGTGATGCATTGGCTTTACACTTGGGCAAACTCTATCAAAGCACTTGAAATAACAAAAGGTGATCAAATTTCAGAAGAACATCGCATAAATAGGGTACATTCCTAAAACAACAACCAAGAAAGGAAAATATTACCCAGCTGGCCCAATTGTCCTCGGCTTCTTTATCTTCATGGTCCTGAGATATGTACGTAGTCTGTATCCCAGTCCATTTTCCATTTTATTGAACATTAGTATTTCATGGATAAATATACCCATTTATTAGAAATTTACCTAGATTTCTCCATTGATTAAATTGAGATTCAAGCATAACTTCGAGCCCAATAAATATTTTACTCACTGTCCCTGGAACAAAAACCAATTCTAAATTAATGATTGAAATATAACATGACCCTTTATTAAGCTGGTACATCACATAAAAATAATTAAAAATACTACTAGCTCTTTGAATGCGCCATTTTTTACACCTCAATGTTTTCCTTTCCAAAATACAAATACTTATTGAAACTAAGAATTGTAAAATCTGATCAATTGTGACTGCCGAAAAAATTCCAATCATTGAATGCATAACCTCAGAAGAAGTATTCTTCAATACTGAAAACTAATTTTTTTAAAGACTTGAGTTAGTTTTGAAAATATGTATGTGATATTATTTTGGAATAGGATTCTGGACTTTAGGTTTTAAAACATTGAATTAAACTCTGATTTATTTTTTAAATGTTTTAATGAGGTGGTGAGGGGTTGGGGGTGGAAAACATTTAGGGGGAGATGGTGGGGATGAGTGGGTGAGGGTTGTCTCCTTATTTCGTTAAATTGGACGCTTTATTCAATTTATCGTACTATATTTAATTTTTTTTTAAATATAGATTTTGAATAATTGTAAATATTTTTCTATTCTTTATCCTCTTTACTATCATAATCAAACTCTCTCTTTTATATCTCTCATTTTCTTCACATTTCTTTGATTTTCAAAGGTAATTATTATTGGTGTAAACATATTATCAATTCATACAATTTCGTGTGGCTCTCTCTTGGTGAAGTTAATCAGAAAAATATTCTAATATCAATAAAAATTTTGATATAATTTATCATGACACAAAAATAGTATCATTAACAATATGATCATTTACAAATCTTGACGATGATTAACCTGCTTATTTATAATTTTTTAATACAGATTTTAATATTTATTCATTTATATGTATTATTTTTTCAAAATATTTTTTTATTTCAGAATGAGCTCAATTTGATATTATTTTTTATGGTTTAAGCATGTATTATCATAAAATACTTGCACATTGTCCAACACTACGCAAAGTAATCACAAGGATGCTGATGAACTCAAATTTAGGGTGTTAGTTTGTAGATTATATGTGAGTTAGTCAATAATAGTTAGTCAATGGTGAGCAAGGTTTGTCTCCAAAGGGATTAGATATTAGGGCTTGAATATTTTTTAAATTAAAATTCAAGATGGATGAGAGGAGATACGTATAAAATAGGAGATTGTGATGTGACGAGTACGAGGTGGAGAGAGGGCGATAACAGTTATATTAAGTATGATAATGATAACACAAGTAATAGGTAAGAGGATGTGGATAGATCAAATTAGAGGTGAGAGAATGAGTTAAATGAAGACGTGAAGTGATGGACGTTGAAAATGAATAAGAAAATAGGATGATGAAATGGGTAAATGGATGTGAGTAGATGTAAGCGGATGTGGATGGATGATGGTGAAATAGAATGGTGGAAGAATAAATGATGATGATCTAACCAATGGATGGAAAGGAAGAATGGATAGATGGTTGAGAGATGGAGAGAGAATGATGGACTAGACGATTTAGGTTTTTAATAAAAGATAAAGGTGACGAGATCGAGATCAGAGATGGATGTGGTAGTGTGAGATGATGGAAGATGGTGATGAGAATGAGATCATGATGAAAATAAGGATGTAGGTCTAAGTAAAGATATGTGAAAATGAGAAACCAAATTTAAGGCAAAAGGATAACCTTAGATCACAATGTTCTGCTGAGATCAAAGCACTTTTCTGATGCAGATCAGCCTCTCCACTTTTTTGTTGATCTTCCCCGAGCACTTTTGATGGACCTTCAAAACTTTATTTTTTAAAATCTGCCTTTTTAGGAGGGAGTGAGCTTAAATATAATTTTTAACTAAATTTGAGGCTATATTTATAGATCCAACAATATGAATAGAAAGAGGATGGAAAAAAGGAGGCCCTGCTCAAAATTTCAGTCAAAAACTCCTTTTGGATAGTAAGATATCGCGATTTGAATTTCGATCATTCTCAGCTCTCTGATTTTCTCTCTCCCCCAACTTTCTCTCTCCTAAAATTTTGAAAAAGTCAAAGAGCCATTACATAATTACAAAAAATAGATATTAATTCATAGAAGTATTACAAATATATTTTTTATTTTTGAAAATGATATATCTTTGAATCTAATGCCATAAAAATTCAGGAAAAATTATATTCCAAATTAAAAATTATATTCTATCAGCATTTACGTCATAAAAATCATTAAAAAATCATAAAAGTGCAAAATATCATTATAAAAATAAATTTAATCATTTTATTCTTGATAACACACATATATAATCAATTTAATGCAAATAAACCAGTACATGTGGTCATATTAACCAACTAAAATATGCCCCTCGAGTCAACCATACTTCCATGTCATATTTAAGTGTATTAAAATAACTATTTATTAAATATTATTCTCAAGTGATATCTTATACTGAAGTCCCTTAATACGAGAAATGCTTTAGTGAATTATAATGATATGATAGTAAAGTCATCACTAGTCTCCAAAAATGTATTCCAACTATTCCCATTCGGGGGATACTTGAGACATACATCAGACTATCAAGTAAGAATAACATTATTTGATCCAACTTATATGATAAGCATGGCTGATCATAAAGCCATTAGTGTAGAGTCACTAAGGCATACGATGGGTTCTCTTTAGGGAAAGAGTTCACTCAATTACTTCGTACGAATCTATGAATGGTATTATACTTAAAGGTTAATTAGGTTGATTCATGTCACTGTTGTATAAGTTGTCCGTTGGCCCGAGACACTAAACACATATTGTGGATGGAAAATTATATTTTGACTTGGACGTAAGAGTCCTAATCATTAGATTATAAATAAGTATTACCATGGATATAAATGTAAGTTCTCAAAGATGGTTGAGCGGTCAAGATAGGATTGTGCACCTTAGTATAGGAGGAGATTGACACATGGAATAAGATGCGTTAAATCCATGTCAAAGTTAATGGAGATATTGGATAAGGCATCTCCAATAATCTCCATTACTCATCAATAGTAACTGGACCAACAAATTAGGGTTTGAAGGTTAACCATACCCTAAGCCATTCAGGAGTTTTTCACGGATGAAGGATTATACCTATATGGTAATCGATGACAATTAAATTTCATGGGAGAGTATATCTAATATTATGTATCTTCTTGAGCATGAGGTGTAGCTTTACCGCATAGCCAGGAAACATAGCCAATCAATTAGGTTAGATCGATCATTGATTAATAAGGTTGGCCAATAAGGCTTATGGGGCCATCAAAGATCTATGGATGGTGGTGGATATACATAAGTTATAAGGGCTTTTTGCAAAAAAATCCCATATAAGAATAAACAGAAGCGGCACCCATTTTGTGCGCCCATGGCATACGTATCTACTAGATCTTAATGTATAGTTGGAGGAGAAGTGGAGATCCATCATTGCATGGATTATGTGAATATATCTGTCATCCAAGCACATGAACAATTGGAAGAAACTATGCCAAGGATAAACCCAAGGGTGAAATTAGTTCCACACAATGCGAATAGATAATTAACTACTTTATTCATCAATTGTGCTTTTAATTAAATCTTCTGCTGAATGAAATGTGATATCAGAGCCCCGAATCTCAACATATATGATTATGCCTAAAGGACAAACATGTGAATGGCTTGAATAAACTATTCTAGGGAGAAAGGCAAGGGGGAAATTAGTTCGATATGAGATGAGGAGATCATCAACTATTTTGTTAATCAATTGTGCTCCGATTTAAACCTTCTTCCATATGAAACGTGATTTAAACTATTCTATCAAATCCTCTAATACTGACATTGGGATAGAGAGGGATAATACATTTATTTTAAATAAGAACAAAAAATATACAAATACAGATGAAAGGAATTGGGGTAATAAGAATCAAAATATGTTAACAGATAATTAACATATTTAATAACTTATGGTGAATTTATGTCAAGGATATGAGAAGGGAGTTAGCTCTATGGATTCATGTAATTATTTAAAGTAGTGTTATTTTAAAATCGAACATAAAATAAGAAAAAAAACAAAACTAGAGAGAGTCAACAAGTATTTGACGAAATGTCTCAACTTCAATATCTTGGCTAATTTGATACAAAATAATTCTATTTACTAATCTTATTCCAGCTAATAAATAACACAAATCTTTATCGAGAAGAAGTTTAAAGTTACCGAGATCACCCTAATTCATCTACTCTACAAAAGGGCCATTGATCTTCGCCTCCTAATACAAATGTGATTCTTGATTTGTATCGCTCATTCTGGAATGGATCCAGACATACCTTGAGCTTCTCTTGTGCCTCACAAACTTATAAAGCCTTCACACACTCAGTCAATTCTTGGATCTGCATCTCCAGTCTTAGATCTATTTTAATTTTCCCAAATGAAAAGGTGGCTCATAGATACATCAAAATTATATTTTTATAGATCCTTAGCCTCTATGTGGCCTATCGATCACATGGGGCACTTTTATAAGATCCTATGGGCACCTTAGTATTGGATCTCCATGTTCTCGCTGCATGAATCCACCATTTTGTTGAAGTGGAAGATGGCCATGGGTGGAGATTGATAACTCTGTCCTTGGTACTCTAATTTTTGTACAAGAATAGGCAAACAACAGTGATTAAATGAGAACAATAAACCTTCTTTGTGTTAGAAATATAATTTTTGATCAACTCAACCGAGATTGATTGCACAAAAAAAAGAAAAAAGAAAAAATAGATAAACCAGGAACATCACCTACGTATAGTTCAATCCTTGATTTCTTGGTTCCTTGAATGAACATCTTTGAGTCATTCAAACGTCCAACCTCTAGACATATCCACATGATCTTTAGAACGTTGGATCTCTTTTTCTTTCCTTAAAATTTGTTGTCAGAAATTTAATTTCATTTCTATCCAGTCTCAATGGAAGCAACACTTGGGAAGAGCAAGATAAGAAAGGGTATCATATGAGGGTTCCTCCCTATATTTAAACTCTACACAAAATTTTTCATAGAAGTCCCAAAGAGATTTTTCATAAAAGCTTTGGTCCTGGGGAAAACTTAGTATAAGTCATTGAATTTAATGAAAATCCACAAACATCATAAAATATTTATGCATGTGACCCTTTTGCCCATGTATCAGTCTAATTAATAATTTTATGGCCCAACTAAGATTCATGTTTTAGAAGATACCAAGGAGTATGTCATGCTTTGCAATCATCGGTTACTTTGTGTAGAATTCTTCATCCGTATGTCACTCCTAAATGACTTAGGTTATGCGCAATTATCAAACCCTAATCAGTCATCCTATTCAGTATTAAGGCATGGCAAAATCATTGGAGAAGATCTTCTCCAATATTTCCACTACCCTAGCTAGGATTTTTGATAATCACAAATAACATGCTATTTTTTATTAGTAAAATTGTGTATTTGTGTGTTTATTTTCATGAAAATGATAAAAATGCATACTATTAAAGCTTAAAATGAATTTTTAAATTTTAGAATGAATTTTAGAATTTTCTTTATTTTATGCACCTCTTCATGATTTGCCAACATTAATTTTATAATAAAATAATTTTACAAGTCATAAAATATATATTTTGATATTCTTAGGAGTTTATTATAATTTAGAAAAATAATCTGAGTTTTCCCAAGTTATAGCATTTTAAAATATATTTTTAAATACTTTTATTAGTTGGAATATATTTTTGGCATAAATATATATTCCAACCAACAAAAGTATACAAAAATATTATTTGATTGGGAAAACTATTATTTATTTGCGGATTTAAAATATTATTTAAATATTTTAAGGGTGTAAAATATTTTTTTATTTAATCTTGTTGGGTTCTACAGATCTTGACGTGGATGAAGAAATCAAAACGATTCGCAGCGGAAGACTTTAGTGAAATCGTAACGACATCATAAAAAAACATTGAATTGAAGAACTTGTGCACGGATTGCATATGTGATTTCTTGCATCTCGGAGAGAGACGAATCGAGCTGTTCAATTGTGCATCCTCTAGATGTATCCATGCGGTCCTCAGCACGCCAGATCTCCTCCTCGTTGACAAGCCACGTTCAACCTATGTCCCCGTCTTTACGCCGTCCCGATCACATTGGGAGTGGAGAGAGGGTGTGGGGAAAAGGGAGAAGAAGGGGAAGGCCCTTGAACAATTCTGGCCTGGGTGAATTTTTTTCAAGGCCTTCCCCTATTTATACTAAGTGGGTATTTTTCATAATCCCCCCCCCAAAACTTATGTATATCTTCCGAAGTCCAAAAGACCTTTTGTGTGTGACCCTCTAGGCCCATGTGCTAGTCTAGTTAACGAATCGAGTGGCTCGATAACCTTTATTGGCCTTCCAAATTAATTAACTATATCATCATATAGATTAATTAACGTTGGATCGATTTAACCCAATCGATAGGTTGAGTCTCCAACACTTGGGCTGCCAAGCTACAGCTCGTGCTCTAGAAGATACAAATGAGTGTGTATCGACTCACTCACAGAACCTGCTCATCATCGGTTACTGTATAGGTATGATCCCTCATCCACTTAATGCCCCTTGGATGACTTAGGGTATGGTCAACTGTTAAACCCTAATCTATCATCCGAGTTAGTACTAATGTATTTGAAAATCATTGGAGAACTCTTTTTCTGATATTTCACTACCTTGGCCAAGGACTCCATCACATCCTCTTCCTTGAGCTGTCACCTCTTATACCGAGGGTGGACAATCCCATCTGGATCGCTCAATCATATTCCTAAACTTCTTGATGCACCTGAACTAAGACTATTTAGAATCCCATGATTACGGACGCGTAGGTCATAGTTAAAGTACAACTATCCGTCCACAAGATGTTTTTGGTGTATCAGGTCTAAGGACCACTTACACAACCGTGACGTGAATCAACCTGATTGATAGTACAGTCTAATACCATTCAGGGCTTTGTACGGATAAATTCAGTGAACTCTTTCTACTAAAGAGCACCCATTATCTATCCTTAGTGTCTCCACACTAATGGCTATGGGAATGTCAATACTCATCATATGAGTGAGGATAGATAGTGTTATTCTATCAAGATACTTTGATGTCCTTCTCGCGTATCCTTCGAATAGGAATATTTAGATCACATGCTTAAAGACTAGTGATTACACGTGCACTATAATGAATATGTTCTACTAATGAACATGGAACGAGATATGGAATGTGTGATTGGCTTGCCGGCCACATATACTTTCATCAAATCTACACGGCCAGGTGTCACAATCCAATTTTGTTATATTGCAACCAATGATTGTCACGGGTCAATCATTGGCTACGACTAGTGATTAGGGTGCATATTTCTATATCATTTTTTACCTAAACAAAAGTTGCAATCATGTTTGAACGCATTTGGACATGTGATAGAATGAGAATGAATAGTGAAAATATGTGTATTAAATTCTCGATTATTTTCTCACTTCTCTCCTTTTCGTAGGAACACATAACCTTTTACGGTTGGGCGCATCGACGATTGGCATTTTTTGCCATAATGAGGCATGTGTCAGCTCATAATTAGAGGGCCTTATGAGTGTAGATCATAGCATAAAATCTTTGAGAAGTCTAATGATTCTGCACACTCTGGTAATATGGTATGAAGAGAGAGAGATAAAATGAAGGTCCTAGGTTATCTAAATTAAAATGGTAATATCCTAGAATTTGGAAGGAGCATAGGGCTAAAAGTTTGAGGCTATTTATGTCTTAATCTCCTCTATCTATCCACCATCTTGGATCTATAAATATACCCCCATCATTCTTATAAAAAAAGCACCTTGAATTGTGTTCCTAATTTTGATTAACATAGTGATTCATTCATTCAAAAGATAGTTTGGATTTTTTCTCACATTCAAAGAGCGAGTGATTGAAGTTGTGACATTATGAGTAAGACACATGAAGAAAAAACATCACAGCCCATTAGGCACATGATGACAATGTTAGTGTGATCTTTGTCTTTTTGGACTCATGGCATTATCCTTTTTCCTAGAATATCATTGTCGATATCCTAGGTTTTCACCATCATGCACACCATCACCAACTATCTTGCTCATCAACGTATATCCTCCTCCATCTTCATTTCCATCAACGAAGGTAAAGTCGCATTACTTGCCCTTGCTTGCCGCTCGTCAATGTGTATTAGAAATTAGAGTTGTAAATTTCATTTAAGACTTATAGTTTATGCAAAAAATATATAATTGACCTAACAACCTTAGAGAAAGTACGGGTCCAAATATGTGATTTTCATCTGTAATTTTCCATTAGGTAAAAAGTGATCTAGAAATAGTGACATTTAAATGCTTTCTGCCAATGATTGGCCGATGTCAATCATGTGCCTTATTTTTCTTACGAGCACAACACGAGTAAGGGTCAAATCCATAGGGAGAAATTATTTAATTAGTGAATTTTAAATTTGATTGCTGTTATATATATATATATAATACAGAATTAAATATAGAGCAATAAAATTTATTGATGAAAAATAATTATAAAAGTTTTAAAAATAGATATGGGAGTTTTAATGAACTTTCTTGCAGAAAATACTAACTAGTTATAAATAAATACCTTAATAGATACTTAAATAGCTCTAGCTCTAGGTGATGGTTTATGGCTGTGGCATGAATAAAGTGGAGCAAATGGACAACAATAGTTTCCCTGATTATATTGGTTATGATGGCAGATACGTGAAAACAAGCATGGGAGTGGGTGGGTAATATGGATCTACCATTGCTACTGGAAATAAAGATAGGGGGGAATACATGCTCGTGAGCACCATAATCAGGGGTGGTGTGCATGATGGTAAAAGCCTAGGGTATTGGTGATGATAACATAGGAAAAGGACAAAGGTGTGAATTCAAAAAAAGATAAAGATCACACTAACCTCATTGTCACATGCTCAATGGGCCTAGTGATTTATCTTCACAAGTCTTGATCATAAAATCAAATTTTCTATTAGTTTGTGATCCAAATACAAGATCACGCTATTATGATTTTGAACGAGCGTATCACTCTACTAAATGTAATTAGAAAGACAATACAAGGGAACCCTTTTTACAAAGTTGTGGGGTCTGTTTATAAATTAGAACTCATTTGATAGATAAAGGGGCTAAAGCCCTTCATATTTTAGCTTTAAAATCCATCCAGATCATTAGATATTGTGATTTGAAGTTGAATCATTCTCAAGCATTTACCTATGTAGATTGAGGAGGAGAGATAAAATATGTAAATGAATTCAAAATTTTATTTTCTGATTTATTTATATATTCTCTATGACATTAAAGGTACAAAACTCTAATACCAGAAAATACAGAAAACATAATAGTATCATTCAAAAAGTTTAACAAACCCATAAAAATATCTAAATAAATCAAAAAATATTTTTCCTGACTTATAAAATTGTTTTATTTATGAACTTAGTCTCAAAAGTTCCATATAATACTAGAAAAATTGAAGAACAAGAATTTAATTCTACAAATATGATAAATCCCTTAAAATATTTAAATAAGTTCATACTCTTACTATGAAATTTAATGTATTTTTTTAAATAACATAATATTAAGAAAGAACAAAACTTTATCGGGAAATTATAATATACTTTCTAACACATAAAGAACATGAAACGTATTCTAATTTAGTTCGCTATGTGTGATTATCATGTATCAAGGCTAAGTACTAGATAAACTGTGACATTAGGTATACTCTGATTTAGGGATTCACATAGATAAATTTAGTGAACTATTTTCCCCAAAGATCACCCACTATCTTTTAAAATTTTGCAACTATTTGAACTTAAGGTTCCATCTTATTAACTGGGACTATTTGAACTTACCATGCCAAACAAATGTGAATTTGATGTTTCTGTGGAGATCTGATTAGTATCAGTTATTTAATGGAAGAAGACCCTAAGGAAATGTTAAAGAATTTGTGCAAGAAGTAGATAATGTTAAAGAAGTAAATGTCTGATGGAACTTCTAAATGTTTTACTTACTATCAGATGATTCAGAAATAATAATGAAAATCAATATAAGGGCTAATCCACTTTAGAAGACACCTCTCGGTAAACCTAAAAAACATAAGCAATCTCACAGCTAGAGCTCACACATGGCTGCGTACACTACACATGTGCCTCAAAGCGAGGTCTATCTCCACCAAAGTTTGTCCCTTGTGCTATGCGTTTTGACATAGCAAGGAGGCACCCTTAGTCAACAACTCACATGCAAGCGTACAATGATATTGAAGACACGTATATAGTAGGCACAAGTATAACCCTCAAGTTTTTAAAATTTTCATTATGGGATTAAGTCATTTTTTTGCAGATTTCATGTATGGCTAGATCAGGCTAAATCATATTTTTTGTCTTTTGTTTCAAATAAGAATGAACGACAATATTGATTGCCCTAATCTTCTTATTATTTTTCTATCTCGTGCTTATGATATGGTGCAGTTGATGAAATGACATGGTCCATGAATTCAAATGCGGGGATTTTTCATGACAAGAATGAGGGAGCACTGGTCAAAAGTGTTGGAAATGTCTGTTATTTCAGCCATGTCTCATTCATTGGTCTCTAATAAAATGTATTAATTATACCAAATGTGTGATGCTTATTGTTGAAGTGTGTGAATACACAAAATGACAAAATAAATTATGATGATATCATAATATGGTAATCATTTGTTTTTAAACATGTTTTTCTAAGTTTCCTATTCAAAGGATGCTTAACGAGGATATAGAAATATCAAAGAAGAATAACATAGTCAAGTCCCTCTCATATGATGAGTATGGCCAACCCATGGCCTAGAAACTCAAGCTATCAATTCGGTGAAATTGATAATTTATTAATCGGTATAATTGATACATAATTATTTTGGCATGCTACTAAAGGTTATTATGCCAATTGATTCATTAACTAGTCTAATACAAGGGCCTAAATGTACGTTAGAGGGTATACCTAAGGTTTAGGGATTTTATGAAAAAATATCATTGAGTTAAATAATGGGAAGACCCCTAAAAGAAAATAACCTACTCTAGAATTTCTCAGGTGCCCACCTTCTTATTCCATATCCCACTGGTTCCTCTCCACTCATGATGGGATCGAAACTAAGTAACAACGACAATGGAATGATAAATGACATCGTGAAGATGGAGGAGATTTGACATGTCAGAAATTATGTGGATAAATGTAGATTCTGGACACATGAAAAACTTAACAGGTATTGTGCAAGGAAAAAATAGATCACGGATCCAATCTGCGACAAACTGATTTGATCATTATGCTTTATTTTATGTTACAATTTTGTTACAAATCTTCTTCTGCATGAATCATTTATGTTTCATATCAATCAAACCTTAAAGCCCAACAAAAAGACTACCACAATATCAAAGGATAAATGTGAACTCTTGAATGAGTTTTTGTTGTGTCATTAGTTGGTTCCATACTGCTAGGAATGGGGTTCGCAAGATGAAGAATCCAACCATTGATGAAGTGTTGTTCCTCATTGCAATTCTTTATAAGCACATGGATGAGTGGAGAGAAAGATCAGTGATGGGACATTTTTCTCAGGTATTAGATGATTACAATAACCTAGCCAAAATCCATGCTAACTTGGCGATCCAAGAAATTCTAGATCAATGTGATAATGTTGTGGAAAAATAAAGCTATAACATAGGTGATAATGATGGACCCCTTCCATAATAGGTGATTTTTTGACACTAAGATAACATCCTACATTTGAGGACTCTTTCCTATTGCCACGCCATTTCCACGCACTATAGAGCGATATAATGAGGGTAATGAGATAGAAACAAATGAGATGTAGTACTAGCTAGATAATACAATGATAATTGCTTCTTGTCATTTGATTGATTCCATGTCACCGAGAAATTAGTTGAATTTGTATTTTATTGACTTATTTGAAAATTAAGAAAAACTTAGTACCATTGTTTTCTTGGTCCACTATGAGAAAATGATGATTTGCCTCACTTGATACAACGAAGAGAGAACTCTGTTCGGTATAGATGATGTGTGTCTAGGGGTACAATTTTTCTTTATTAGAAACACTATGGTAACATAAAAGGGATCTCACCTAATAACTATTAGCATTGAATCCTCCAAAACAATGAAGATCTGGCTTTGTGCTAACAACTGATTTTTGTACAACTTCATAGTATAAGACTTAGATTGTCAATGCAGAGCAATGACATCATGGTGAGGTGAATGAAAGATTTGCTTGTTTCATCAAGTTCACATTCACTCAAATTTAGAATAAATTGTCTAAATATTTTTTATTTCTGCCAAAATTGAATATAATCACAATTTTTTGTTAGATCACAGTTTGATTTCTTAGCAGAAATTATTTTTGATTGGGCATGAAATTCCCATCAGACTGGTCAACTTATGTTTAATTTCACCTCTAGATTTATTTTCATATACCTTTTTGCTAAATGTGCAAGAGATAGTCAAGTCAACCCAAAACACAATTTAATGTTACTATTGTTTTTCGAATTCCCTTCCCTAAGAGGAAGAAGTGGGTCACAACTAACTTAATGCTTACTTTGAAGCAAATAAACAAAATTCTGTTTGATAACCAAAATAATGATTTATAGATAAATAGATGCCGAGTTGTTAGTCAAACTTTAAAATATGAAAATGTTAGTTTACCCATGTATGTGTCATTCTCAAGCCTAAGAGCAAATCTCTTCCCACCTGTTGCCTTCCACATTGACGCCACGAGGCATGCATGCGAGGCAGCATGAAGTACATGAATCCACCATTACAATTCATTGTCCTTTTGACAAACTAGTATGCATACACTTTTTAATGTTGCCAATATGGGACAAATTGCTTCAATCCTTTGCTACTTTCCTACATTCAGACATTCAAACCGATAACCAAGATCCAATATGGCGTCCATCACCATCTACATGATGATAATATCTGTCTCGATCTCTGATGCCTGCAATAGTGCCAATATATATCCCAATATCACATATAATCACTTGCCACCGTGTTGTATTTCCTGGATACAAGGTATCAAAGTGTCTGATACTGGCGCACAATTTACTATAATCTGCCAATGGATCGAGCTGATCAAAAAGTTAGATTTGATTGACAATCTGTGATCGAATCTGTATAGATTCAATGAGCACAATCAAGATCCAGCCCATTTGTTCTATCGACCAACTCGATCTGATCACATATGTCTTTTTTATCCACAATCAAATATGTATAGATTAGGTAAGCACATGAGCACGATAAAAATCCAGCCCACTCGATCCACCGACCAACCCAATCGAACCCAATCCGATCTGATCCGATTCAATCCGAAGGCAGTTTTCTTATTGATCCTCAATCAAATATTTATAGATTAGGTAAGCCACAAGCACTATCAAGATCCAACCCACTTGATTGACTGACAAACCCAATATGATCCGATCGCCATACAGTTTTCTATTTGATCCAGCCACTAGATTGACCCTAATTCTCTCTGATCTGATCCGATCCAATCCAATCCAATCCAATCCAATCCGATCTGATCCCTGTACACTTTTCTATTTGATCCAGTCCAATAGATCAACTCCAATCCAATCCGACCTGATCCCATCCGATCCCTGTACACTTTTCTGTATGATCCAGCCCACTTGATTGACCCCAATTCAGTCCGATTCGATCCAATCCTAGACATGGTTGTTCTGTTCTGTTCGTTTGAAACGAACAAAAAAATCACACAAAAGAACTGCACAGGGCCTTGTTCTTCGTTCTGTTCTTTTTTTTTCCTTAAACGAACAAAATTCGTACAATTGCACAAATTCGCACATTCACAAAAAACTAGAACAAAATTCACACAAAGCGAACAAAAGAACCGCACACGGGTCTGTGCGATGTTCTGTTCAAATTTGTTTTTGTTCTGTTCAAATTGGCACAAACTCGCACTAAAAGAACAGAACGACCATGTCTACTGGAGCGATCCCTGTACACTTTTCTATTTGATCCAGCCCACTTGATCGACCCCGATTCAATCCGATCCGACCCGATCCAGTCCGACCCGGAGGTCTCTATTAAATGGTTCTGTCTTCTTCGTTAGTTGTCAGAGGAAGAGATGTTACGAAAGGGGCCGGCCGGCAGGGGAGGATGGGGGTTGGGGCTTCGACACTGTTCATCGGCATTCATGGCGGGAGAGGAAGCGGAGATCGCCGATTTCTTGAATTTCATGGAGAGATTGAAGAATTATGAGAAGGACGGGGTCCCCAAGGACGCTGGAGTGGACTCTGAAGATGGGTTTGATCTCGGGAGGATGAGGCGGCTGCTGAGCCGCCTCGGCGATCCCCAGCATCATTTCCCTGTGAGTTTTCTCGCGCTCTCGTTGGTTGCTGTCTAATTTTTCGTTTTGAATTGGAAGGATTTCAAATTGAATTCATTGGTGCTGCCGGCGACGCTGTTCATCTCGTTGAAAATTCTCCTTGGCGATTCAATGATGTTTTTTGACGTTTCCTCTGAATTTTAAATTTGGGAGTTTGGTCTTACCAGGCTTGAATGACAAGATTATAAATTCATTGCTTTTACGCGTATGATTTCGAGTTTATACAATCGTCACTGGTGATTTCAAATTGAATTCACTAGTGCTGCTGGCGGCGCTGTTCATCTCGTTGAATTCTCATTGGCGAATCATGGATGTCTTTTGGCGTTTCCTCTGAATTTTAAATTCCAGAGTTTGGTCGTATCAGGCTTGAATGACAATATTATTAATTCATTGCTTTTACGCGTATGATTTGAAGTTTATACATTGTTATTCACTTGAACAACAGATAATTTCATCACTAGTGTGCCCTTTTGAAGTCATTAATTTCATCTATTATAGACGCCCTTGTGTGTTTGAACTAGACAATGGGTCTCAGCATCCGTGACGAAAGAGTTTGAATCGTTTTTGGTCAGCTTCCAAATTCTGCTTCGCGTATTGTCTTCCGTAGTCTCATATGAGCTGTGCATTTCTTTCCTTCGCATAGATTTTGAATGCCAAAGGAGGAAATTAAGTATAACTTGATTGTGTTAATCTCGATTAGGCAATTCACGTTGCCGGGACAAAAGGGAAAGGATCAACCGCGGCATTTATTTCTAGCATACTGCGGGAAAGTGGGTTCAATGTTGGGACTTATTCGAGGTTTGAAAATTTCTTTTAACATCATCCATGCCTCCATACTTGAGTTTATTAAGTAAATATTTTGAGAAATTGTTATATATATATAGGATGCGTCCTCAGGCATTCCTATTTTCACCCAGTTTATTTTCGGATTCCATTAAATTTTTTGTTCGCATATCTCTCCCCAGAATATTCTCAAGGTCCGGTCATTTTTTCTGTTTCTCTCAACGTTAGACGAAGAAAAACTTTTTACTCAATTTTACCTTTTGGACTGCACTGAAAGCAAGCTTTTGGAGAATCAAACATCCAGACATTCATCATTATTTTATATGACTAGTAAATCTATCTTTTTCTGTTGGATGGTGCTTAAAATTAAGTTCTGTGCGTCAAGTATCTGAATTTCCGTCATTATTAAGTGAGTGTGTGATGCAACCAAGGTTAAGTAACTGTGTTTAGATCTATTTTCACAATATTGAATTCACCTCCATTCGTCTTGACATTTTGAAAAGCCTCATCATTGGAGGTGACAAATTTCGAAGCAAAGGTAAGAACATTTAATTTGCACTGTAGATGAATGGAATATATGGATTATTTTCTAAAAAAATCAGTAATCCTCATATCGTAAATCTTTGAGATCAATCGAAAAAATAAGTACAGTATATAGGCCTAACCACCTTTTTAATTAAAAAATATAGACCTAACCACCTTTACCGCAAGGGTGCGGCATATTTCTGACTCTGAAGCTTTCTGGTTAAATTCTTTGTTTTCTCAAGAGTCTGTGTGATCTCTTCTGTTATAATGTAGCACATGCCCATCAAATTCTACATACGTGTCTAGGCAATATAGCCTTCACTAAATTTCCCGATTACCTGTAGATATTTATTTTTTGTCAGGAGTAGAAGTTAGCCGTTTCTATTTTTCTCTAAGATTGGGGATTGCTCCTCTTCCCTTTCTGTGCCATGGCCGTCATTTTGTTATTTTCCACTCGCATTTTCCCAGACTTCTATTGTTTATTTTATCTGTCATTCTGTATAAGGATTATTTTATCTTGCCTAATGTTAAACAAATGAACTCCGGGAATGGTTCTGATGTTGGCTACTTGCAAATCTTGGATGCATTTCCGTTTTACTCGCTTCACTATCAGGGTGAAAACAAATGGCTTAACCATTACATTATTGATGAGCCAGATTGATGATACTTGATGATTGACTCTTTTCTGTGGCTATTGGTTGGCAGAGAATATTAGCGAATTGTATCAATGTTGTTTAGTTATAATTATCTACTTACCATTTTCACACGCGATCCTTTAGTCTACCTTGATGGCTAACCCCACTTCTCTAGTCTTTTCAAATAAATTTTAATGCTCGCTGAAAATTTACACCATCAATCTCTTCCTCATTGGTGTATTCATGTTAACTGTGATGTCCTATTCTTAAGAAAGTTTTGCATGAGTATCCCCTTTTTCTCCCAGGCAGTCCACACGTAAGAACCATTCGGGAGCGAATGTCTCTCGGAAGAAGCGGAAACTATGTTTCAGCTAAGACGCTGAGGAATCTCTTTTATGATGTGAAAAGAATTATCGACGAATCTGTCAAGTCAGAGAATGGATTGCTTACTCATTTTGAGGTCAGTGAACGTAAAACTTTCTCTTGACCAATTACTCATTCTGGTTGAAGTGGGGGCTGCCTTTATCCAAGTTCATAATCAAATTGCTATCGTGTATTCTTTGTTTCTTCTTCAAATATTGGAGATCTGTTAAATAACCTTGATATTAAGGGCATTCTTGTCTTTTTTGCTTCTGCATGCTCTCTTTAAGTAGGCTGGCCCTCCCTTTAGGAGGGTAGCCAGAAAGTATCTTGCTATTGGAAGCGCTTGTCCGTTCTCCCCTCTATATCCAAGCCGTTTCTCTTCCTCTGCGATCGGCATCCCTCGTGATCGTCTCCTATTTACTCTCTTCCGGCGGCTCATCCTTGGTCGATCCCTATCTCCTCCGTTTGGCCTCTCCCTTGACCTTGCCCATTCTCTTCTTCATCCTGGGAACACTCTCTCATGAGGAACGTATCAACTTTTCTGCTAATTGCATTGTTAGCATATTGTTTGGAAGCATCTCATGTCTCTCTGTTCATATTATCCATCTATCCATGTGCACACCTAGCGCTCCCATCCCTTCAAATTTTTATTAACTTCTGCGGCTACCTAAAGATTTATTGCTGTGATATCATCAGGTCTTTACTGCTCTGGCATTTGCTCTGTTCTCGAGAGAAAAAGTTGATATCGCAGTCATTGAGGTCTGTGATTATTCTGCAACCGTCTTCCACCTTTACATTTTTTTGTATTTTCTACATGTTTTATATCATATCCTAAAGAAATTCACTCATTTCTGAAATGATCTACTCTAATACTTTCTCTATATTTAACAGGCTGGCCTTGGTGGCATGCGAGATGCAACGAATGTCCTGAGCAGCAGAAATTTGACCGCTGCAGTTATAACAACTATCGGAGAGGAACACTTGGCCGCCCTTGGAGGATCGTTAGAGAGTATTGCTCTAGCAAAATCAGGAATCATAAAGAGCAACTGCCCGGTACTGCTCTTCTCTTTGCTCACTCTTCAAGGATCTCAATAAATCCAAAATTATCGTCTTTTTAGTTATGCCTCATGCTCTGATACTGATACTTCTTATGTTTCTTTCTTCTTTTATCTTGGTTAGAGTTGATCGATTTCAAGAAATAGGTATTCTTTTTCTTATCTTTTTTCAAAGAGAATCTGCATTCACCATGGTGAAAATTTTAACGACAATCAACTATGAATCATTCACTTTAAATTTAGAATGTTGAACGGCTGCCGATTTTCCTATATCCTAAACCTCTGAACCCAAAACATAAAACCCTAAACCCAAACATCCTAAAGTCTTAAGGTCTAAACCTTAAATCTGCAATCCGGAAGCTGCATACCTGGTTTTCTAGATTACTCCCCTCTCCTCGCTCCCCTCCTCCCCCCCCTCTTCTCACTCCAATCACCGTTGCTTTTTACCATAACTCTCTTTGACGGTTCACCCCTTTTGCTTTTCAGGTGGTGATTGGCGGCCCATTTGATCCACATATAGAAAACATTATCCGGGGTCGAGCTTCAGCATTGGATTCGCCGGTAGTGTCGGGGTGTGACCCTGGAGTTCATGGAGTTATCAAAAGCTTTGGAACTGTCGATTGCAGGCCATGCCAGTCATGCAATATTCACATCAACATTGAAAGAGACTTACGGTTGGTAAGATATTGTCTTCTGCTTAGAGGCGACATGTTATTTTGCAACTAGTCCTTTAAAAGCCTAAAATAAGTATTTTTTTCTGCAGTCAGGAGATTTCTCTGATGTTAATCTGCGAATGCTTGGCCATCATCAGCTGCAGAATGCCATTACTGCGACGTGCACTGCTCTGTGTCTCCGCAATCAGGGTGAGTGCATTGACTGTCGTTAGGGCTACCAAAATTAGTAAAAATCTATTTGACTGTTTAAAAGATGTTTTAGCCATTAAATCTAAACATAGTATCATAATAGTAGTAATTATTTTTAGTGATTTGTCATTTTTCTCATTGGTTGACATCCTCAAAAACAATCTCCTCTAAAAATCTTTTGAGTTATAGGATGGGCGATTCCTGCCAAGTCTATCCAGGAGGGATTGGAGAAGACGGAGTTACCCGGAAGAGGCCAGTTCTTGACTTCAGCTGCTATCGAAGGGCTAGGGTTATCGGGAGTATCAGTGCTCCTTGATGGAGGTATTCATCATGATTTAAATCTTTTATCTGACTTGTCCACAGATCCCAGGTAGGAACCATGATGACTGTTCTAGGATTATTTTAATTTTCTACCCAAATTTCTTTTGTGCTCTTCAATTATTCTTTCATTCACCTCGATGTTCAAGAATCATGGCTATGCATGAGAACCTGTGCCAATTGAGGTTGGTGGGTGAAGAATGATGGTCATCCCTACATTTTGTCATCGTCATTGTCATGGTTATTGTCCACTTGTCATCATCTTTGTTGACAAGTGAACTCTACTCTGAAAAAATCAGCAGATGGATGATGAATTCATCATCGTCATCCACAAAATTTGCCGTCCTCATTGTCATACATGTTTAGCTTGAACGAATGATGATGAACATGACAGGTTCATTATTAACGCAGTATTTTATTCACTTATGTTTATGACAGTTACGAGGATACGAGATCATCATAGTCATTATGGTCATGATCACGATGCATCTTCATCGTCACGATCCCCATTCTTCTCTGTTCTTATCCATAATCAATAAATTTCAGCCCATACTGAAGCTTCTGCCAAAGCCCTGGCGGACATGGTCAACGCTGTTGCTCCCAACCGGCATCTGGCCTTGGTGGTCGCCATGGCCAGTGACAAGAACCATCTCAAGTTTGCAAGTCAACTCCTCTCTGGTAACTACATCTAAAAAGTCAACAATCAAATGTTGTGTTTGCCATCACAGATGATGATCATGGGTCGTCGTCGACTTTTCGTCCTCGAATGGATGACAGTTATAAGACAAAATAATAATCATCATCGTCTCCCATCATTGTCCCTGTGTTAATCTTGCTCTGGTGACGAGAGACGATGGTGAAATTATCATCATCAGTCATGCTGACAGACGATGACGATAACTTGTTATCGTCAGCGAACACCTAAAATAAAAAGTCTCCTATTTTATTTTTTTTGAAAATTTCTCCATTTTCTCTCTAAAATTCTGTTCAGGTCTACGGCCAGAGCTGGTGGTGCTGACGGAGGCGAGCATCGCGGGCAGCAGTTCCCGCACGGCCTCGGCTCTCTCTCTAAAAGATGCCTGGGTGGATGCGGCCGCGGGCCTCGGCCTTGGCTTCAAGCCCATTGGGCCGAATGAAAAAATTAACCCCGGTGGGCCCACAGCCTTCGTCAGCTGCTTGGGCTTGCCAATGGCCTCCTTGAGACTCGCTAACGAGCTCCTCCCAAATGGGCCTGTTGATATAGGGTTGGGCCGTTTAATTGTGGTCACGGGCTCGCTCCATATTGTCTCCCACTTTCTTCCTTCAGCCTAGTAGCTTATTATTTTTTATATTTCTCTTTTTATTTTGCTATTATTTCCAAACAGTGGGTCCCATTCATTAGGCTCTCGAGTAGACATGGTTGTTCTGTTTTGTTCGTTTTAAATGAGAAAAAAATCGCACAAAATAACCATGCACGGCCTTGTTCTTTGTTCTGTTTTTTTTTTTTTGAAAACAAACAAAATTCGCACATTCGCACAAAACTAGAACAAAATTTGCACAAAGTGAACAAAAGAACTGCACATGGGTCTGTGCGATGTTCTATTCGAATTTGTTTTTGTTCTGTTTGGAAAACTGAACAGAACAAACAATACGCACAAATTAGCACAAAAAGAACAGAACAATCATGTCTACTCTCGAGTTGGCCGGCAGATAAATTTCAACACGTGGGTTCATAGTGCACGATCCTCCAGGCAGGGGACATTGGACGGTTGGGGATAGTTCTCGTTCCATCTCATGTCCCATTTTTTTTGGGTCGTCCAAAACTGCACTATCCCATCCAAAACCTTATTGTGTAATCATCCCAAGCAGAACAGTTAAAAACCCCGGACAGCCCGATTACTTATGACATTGGGTATGGAAAACAAGAAATTGATAAGAAAATCATAAAATGAAAATTTTGCACATTCGTCCATTAGAGCCCATAACTGCCATTAGATCGCCCAATACAAAAAGTGGGACCCACCTATAGTGTACAGAGGGGACGGGACGGTTTTCTCGTCGTAGAACGAAAAGTCCGTCCCGTCCATGTTCCGGTGAACGAATTTCCGTCTCGTCCGAACCCCGAGGCTCTAAGCGGGACGAGAAACCTTCCCGTCCACGTCCGTACCCTATACGTGGGTCCCAATGTTTTGTAATGGGCCGTCTAAAACGGTTATGGGCCTGTACTACGGCCCAGTAGTGTAGTTCTATCGTTATTAATATTTCCAAAATGTGGGTCCCACTTTTTTAAAATTCAAATTTGGTTGATGACCGTTGGGGTTATCGTCCTCTCCTATATAAACCCGAGTTTCCACTCTCTCGAAATCTTGTCTTGTTCGGGAAGTAGAAGAAGCAGGAGAGCAGACAATGGCGGACGTAGCGGCGATTCCTGCTCTCGAAGCGCAGAAGAAGAAGCCGAGAGGTCGCAGGGCGGCTTTGAAGGATCTGTCCACCAACGAGATGTCGAGCGAGGAGAGCAAGAGCGCTGGAATCAGCGATTTGCTCTCTCCGAAGAAGTCCAAGGCTGGAAATAAGCCCAAATCGAGCAACGCCGGAGCTTCAATCGCTGATGATCTTGAAGAGCTGCAGGCCAAGCTCAATCAGCTCCGGATCGAGAAGGAGAAGGCCGATGAGATGATCAAGGAGCGGGACGAGCTTCTAAAGCAGAAGGACGAGGAGCGGGAGAAGCTTCATAAGGAAATTAAGAAACTCCAGAAAACTAGGGATTTTAATCCCAGTGTGGTGCGATTTTCACTCGATGTTTGTTTTTTTTTCCCGGAGAGTTTCGCGCTTATTATTCTTGCGAGTTTTGCAGAGTATTCCTCTTTTCCAGTCGCTTGTCAGCAAGGATCTGGAGAAGAAGGACGTGAAGAAGAAGAAGCCTTCGCCTGCCTACGTGCTATGGTGCAAAGATCAGTGGAACGAGGTAACAGTTGTTTCACGTTATTCACGAATCGGAAGGCGAAATAGATCGCTGAGGGAAGTTTGATGCACAGATCAAGAAGGAGAAGCCGGAGGCAGAATTCAAAGAGATTTCCAATTTATTAGGCGCAAGATGGAAATCTCTAAGCGTGGAAGAGAAGAAACCGTACGAGGAGAGATACCAGTCCGAGAAAGAGGCTTACCTTCAAATTCTAGGCCAGGAGAAGCGCGAGCAAGAAGCCATGAAACTTCTTGAAGAAGAGAAGATGCAGAAGACGGCCATGGAGCTTCTGGAACAGTATATTCAGTTCAAACAGGAGTCTGAGAAGGAGATCAAGAAAACAAAAAAGGAGAAGGATCCTTCGAAACCCAAGAAACCCATGTCCGCTTTCTTCCTCTTCTGCAATGAACGTAGAGCAGCGCTGGGCCAGGATAAAAAGAGTGTTCTTGAGGCGGGCTTCAACTTTCAATCCCTCAATTTCCTCTTCTGGGCGTACCCGGTTCTCTTTTATAACAGTTTATAATCCCTCTCTTTCAGATTGCAAAGATTACGGGTGAGGAGTGGAAGAACATGGATTCCAAAAGCAAGCTTAGATATGAAGAGATGGCGAGGCAAGAGAAAGAGCTCTACACAAAGCACATGGAAGAATATACACAAAAGAAAGCCGAGGTGATTGCTGAACTTTACATTTACGGGTTTATTTATCTAATGAATTACTTTGCCGACTCAAAGATGAAACTTTATCTCAGGAAACCCTTCACCTAAAGAAGGAAGAAGAAGAACATCAGAAGGTCATGAAACAAGAGGCTCTTCAGTTGCTGAAGAAGAAGGAAAAAACAGGTCACATCATCAAGGTGGATTGCTAATTTATGAAATCTTTTTTGTAGTTAAAGCTTCTTCACAGCTTCTTATAATATTATTATTTTATTCTGGAGTGTAGAAGGCCAAGGAAACAAGGAAGAAGAAGCAGAATGTTACAGATCCGAATAAACCCAAAAGACCACCGTCTTCTTTTTTGCTCTTCAGCAAGGAAACGAGGGCACTTCTGCAAGTGGAGAGGCCTGGGATTGATATTTCTACTCTCAATGCTCTCATTTCAGTGAAATGGAAGGTTCGATTGTCCTCTCTCTTTCTAATAAACACATACACTCTCTCTCTGTCAATCTATAGTTCAATCTCTCCCCCACTCAATCCTCATGAATATTTCTTTTTATTGTTCTTCATTTTATTTTTCCATCTTCATTGTTAATCCCCCGCATCTTGTCCCTCACTGCCTTGTTCAAATTGTTCTTTTTGATATAATTATGAAATATTCTTTCTTTCGTTCTATGTTTTTCTCTCTACATCAAGATCTCTCGTATTTATCTATCTTTTTTTCATTCTTTTCTCTCTCCTCTATTATTTCAATCCCTTCATACAACTTTGGTCTAAGTCAATTATTGATCAGGATCTAAGCGCTATAGAGAAGCAAGTCTGGAACGACAAGGCAGCTCAGGCGATGGATATCTACCGAAAAGAGTTGAAAGAGTACGCGGACAAGGCAGCTGCTGAAGACAAGAATCAAGCTTCTTCGAACAAGTAATTTTTTAATTTTAGGTTTTCTGCTACTTTCAATGTTCAACAATTGTTGTTGAACACTCTGCACCAATTTTCTGTCCTACTTTTGGAGAAAGAGCTCTTATATTATACTAACATTGAGCATTTAGTAACATCAATATTATCTAATCCAAATGTTAATTACATAATAAGTTCTGTGAGTCATATTTTGCTAAACGTTAGAGAAAGTTAGGAGCGCAGCCAAACTAGTTGTCGTTATCAAAATTTTAGAGAAGTCTTATTGAAAATGGACGAATAATTGATGTGTAGTGTTGTAGTTAATTTCATTATTTGTGGTCCAAGCAACTAAAACATAGATTGATCAAGTTCACTAAGGCGTTTAAATCACTACTCAAAATCATCATACAATGATGTAGAACAAAAGAATCCAAACTTTAATTCTTCAAATGCGATAGTCTTATGTTGATGACGATCTTTGAATGATCACCTGACATATGATGAAACTTGAATGATTATTCTTTGAATAATCTTTGAATGATTATTCCATTGTTTCTCCTAAAAAATTATGTTAATCATAAAAAGTAAAACTGAATACATCTTAAAATACATATTTAGTTCCAATCTTTAGTTGGTTCTACCACATTGTACCTATCCTGGATTTCCACCTCATATTAGTTCTTAATCAAATCCACATTGTTAACCTTGATTTTTATGAGGAAACCTATTATTTAAGAGCAGACTTTTTCTAAAGCAAAAATAATAGCTAGCAATTCATTCTCCGGGGTGTTGTTATTTACCTTAGCTTGACTTAAGGAAAGTGGCTTTCTGTCTACCCTGTGAGCTAAAACTGCTCCAACTAACACATCAAAATCATCATACAAATGTTAAAAAGGAAGGATTCAACTTGAAGCCTAAAAAAATAGGAGCTGAAATTTAAGCTTCTTTGAATTGTAGAAATGAAATCTTGACATTGTCATCAGAAATAAACCAATGTCTTTAAATAGGACATATCAAGGACTTGGAGGTTGAGTAAATTCCTTGTTGAGTCTCCTATAGAAGCCATCATGCCACATGAATCATTCAAGTTGTTTGATGATGGTCGGTGAGTTGGGATTTTGATCTCTTCAATTTGGGATTGCCTACTTCTAGCATATCCTTTCTACTTCAAAACTGTTCCCTCATCCAACATGGGGTTGACTTCTCCCTAGATAATTCTCTACATATGTTTACAAAACTGTGTTAAGTTTAACAAAAAAATGTATCAAAATAAAACTCAACAACTCAAAATTACTCCATAAAATGTCAACAAATACTAAGAACCCCATAGAAACCTAGAATTGAAAGATCAGAGAGCATATCACTCATACATCTTTAAAACGTAACTGATGCATTGGGTAATCCAAAAATAAATTATTTAAAAGAAAATTTACCATATGACAAGTGAAGGTTGTTTTCTCTTGGTCATTTTAAAGTGTTTTGATTTTACTCTCACACTAGAAGCTATTATGGTATGTAGTTACTCATCATTGTTAATTTTCTACACATTGATCCCTGATTTTTAGATTCACCATTTCAAGATTTCTGCCCAAGGACTATTACAAATGGTATTAATCAAACCAGCCTTTAGCCATTTCAAAATTTATTAATTGAAAACCTTAAGGATATGTGGATTCAATGGCTTTTGAGGGTTTCTTGTGCGCTTAGATTTTTCTTCATTAAAATTTATGTTCTCACATATATCTAGGCTACTGCTCTATGTATCATAAATGGTCCACCCCTTTAGATATTAATATGAATTTAATAATATAAATTATGTTTGTTACTGTTCTGACAGTAAAATTTGCATTATCTGATACAAAAAGAATTACCAAACTGTAAAAATGCATATTTAAGAGAAGATGGAAACTGTTGGAATTAAATATCTGAGAAATTGAGAGGTTCAAGGGATTTTTATTCAAAGTTTTCCCAACATCAAGAGTAAAATAAACCATAACTGCATGGATCAAAATCAAAACCATCTTATTCCACCAAACTCAAAAAGTATCTACATGTGAATATTCAACGTACTTCATTAATTCAGGTATAGGTATTTCAATTTTTCCTATTCCTATTCTCAGTTCTATCTAGTGATATGATTACTTAGACTTAAACATTTATATTTAAGAGAAGAGGGAAAAATTTTAAGTTAAAACTTCGAGTAATTTTGAGATTCAAGGGATTGTTATTCAAATTTATCTCAACATAATGGATCAAAAGTATAATCATAATCTTCCACTAGACTGAAGATATTAACATGTTGATCTAGTTATTTATGATATTTTCTTAATTTAGACATGGTTTGTTCAAAATCTTCTATTCATACTCTTAATTATACTGTCACATACTCCAAGCTATGATGGCCTTGGTCGTGCCTTGAAAGGCCTGCCTAAGATCATGGGTCAATGACTCAAATTTCTAGTGAATTTAATGATTTATATTATATGGCTGCCAAGCCTATCACCCCTGCAAAATATATCTAATTTTAATGAATAAATATTTATTAACTATTATTCCCGTGTGATGTTTACAATGAAGTCCCTGAATATATGCAATGACTTAATAAATTATGATGAGATCAAACTAAAGTGATGATTAGTCTTCAAGTGTGCATTCAAAATATTCTTATTCATTGGATACTCAATATGGGCATCACATTATTCAGATCGAATAACACTATCTAGTCCTAATATAAAAATTATTGTTGATCTTATGGCCATTAGTATGTAGACAATTATTAGGATAGATGGTGGGTACTCTTGAGAGAAAGAGTTCGATAAAGTGATCCATATGAAGCCCTTGGTAGTACTATACATCTTGTGTATGGACGGACATATTTTGAGTCCCTAACCCACGTGATTCAAACGTGTCTTAGCTTAAACATGGCAAGAGATATACAAAGATGCTTGAGATGTCAAGACAATACCATCTAACATCGGTATAAGAGGAATTTGACTTGAGGAAGAAGTGTCAAATCCCAGGCCAAGAAAGTAGAGATATTGAAGAAGGTGTTCTCCATTGATCCTCATTACGCCTCAATACTTACTAAATGATAAGTAATTGTTTGAAAACCAACCATACTCTAAGTGACTCAAGTGCCTCGAGCGAACAAAAAGTTATTCATTTTTGATAATTGATAATTGTAAAGGTTCCATGAAAGAGTTTAGATACTTCTTTGCATCTTCTAGAGCATGAGGTGTAGCTTGTCACTCCATAGAAACTTAACCTATAGATTGGGTTAAATATGATTAATGAATCTTAATAGCCCTTTAAAGTTATTCTAAATTGATATATGGGCTTAGAGGGTCAGACACATAATATTAAAGGATGTTGGAAGATTTACTTTTCTAATAATAATTTAATGCAAAGTTCCTGATAAGTATAAATAAAGAGGGGGACCCATTTTAGGTGCCCATACCAGCAGATCTGGGACCACCCCTTTATTTCAGTTTTACTCTTTATTCATTCCATTAGAGATTATTGATGGTGAGAAGATCAACAAGATCTTCAAGAATAGATGGGAAAAAAGAAGAGGAGATCCAAAAGTCATTCATTCATGACCTAGAACCCATCATTTCATAGCTGTCACTGGAAAATCCACATGAATGACAAAGTTCTCAAGTTTTTATATTTCATCCTCTAGCTTTTCAATAAGGTTCCCCAACATGTCTGTCAGCTCATTATAACTCTAAAAAAATAGGATCTACATCCCCAAGTTGGAATTTACCATGGATAGATTTGGAAAAATTGAAATATTTGAGAGTCTCAAAGGGACCTAGTAAAATTATTCCACCCGTTTCACATTTAATTAATGGTGATTCAGGGTCACCTGCCAAGTATCACTTATGTATCTTTTCCCTTTCCCACACATGGGCATAGATGAGTGGGATCCGAGTGTAATTGGGATATTTATGCTCGCTTTATGCCTACAAACGCTAGTAAACAATCTATTTCATCTATAAAATACCCCTTGGGTGGCATCTAGGGCACGACTGGATCGGTCTACGGGCACAACCGCAGGGTTGGACGTACCCAGCACCGTGATTTCACAAATGATGATTCAGGGTCTCTTCTATTTACAAGGATTGAATTCAATGAAATTTAACTGATATTGTTAAAGATGAACCCAATATTGTGTCCTAGTGGGATACACAAATAATGGGATAGTGATGGTATCCTTTTTAGATATATTTTGGAGATGATTATTTTTGGTTTATCCATGGATGACTTTAAGGATATAGGGGGAATTGCAGTTTTGATATGGATATAGAATTTTCTTTTGCCCTTTAGCATATTGTCAGTCTTATTCCCATTGATTATTTACCACATATTGTGGTTTTCTTCTATTTTAAGACCATACTAATCAGGTGTTTTCCTTCCAATCATATGTTATACATACCATACTTGTATTAAATATCAAAGGTATTATCACTAGAAGAAAAAATACTGTACATTTGATCATCAGATATACCATTACAATAAAGAATACAACTAAAAAAAAGCTAAGTTTTTTACAATTAACTACAGTCTGAGTTGGGAGGTTGACTTAAGTTGTGTTGTTGAGAAAAAAGTTCTATCCAATTTACCTTTCATCCTTTTAGTTTTTGGGTTGAGTTGACCTGCGCTCCTTATACGGACTTCATCTAAAGCTCCCGCTTCACCTGTTGAAGGTGTAGAATAGGAAATGTTTGATTCGACTACGTTAAGTGAGTTAAAATTATATATATATATATATAATTTTAGATTCGCAGGAGTCTTGTATCGATTCTCAAGGATGACGAAGATCGTACATGAATGTAAATCAATGTAAAACATACCTCGATCCATCACGTCTTCTCTAGTTGAATAGAACAAGCTTGAGGGGAGGCCTTTCGGATCAATACCGGATGACTTCCTGAAGTCTCTCTGAGTAATGGGATGCTCATGAGAAAAGTCAATTGCCTTATGACCCAAGGACCTGGCCCCTATTTATAGGAAGAGGAGATACTTAAGCCTCTTAAGCATGTCTTAATTAATCCCATCAATATAATTAAGACAAGTTTAGCCTCTACACAATTAATTACCACACTTATTGTTATAAATGTCTTAATCCCGTCATTAAGTGAATCACATATGAAATGGGATTTATAACTGATAGCTTAACAATATGCAATTATATACATACATATATATAATTGTCCACAGATTAAGAAATTAATCTAACAATCTCCCACTTGGACAATATAAATATGTTCATGAGATATTGCATATTATCACTGTAGGAACTCAAAAATTTTGCTATCATTACTAAGACATTTCAACCAATCTCGTCCATCACAAACTTGCATAGAACCATGGGGCTTTTGTTACAGTAATTGTAACTAAACCCAAACAATGATCACATACACCAATTCGATGAATGACATAGATCATGTGTGGATGTGTAGCATGGAAATTACACAACAAGTGATTCATAGGTGTACATTTCCAACTTAGTCCTCCAGATTCTGAATGGAGATCAACTGAATTTTGTTCAGACATACTTATATTTAGGAGATTACTCATGCACGAAAATAAACTCCATAGTGTGTCTATTACTGAATGAACATCAAAATACAAACTCCCACTGAATTACATATCCTCATGAGGTATTAAACCCATATGAGCAACATGCTCATGAAAGACCTTTGGCGGCAGTCCTTTTGTAAGTGGATCCGCTACCATGGAGTTTGTCCCAATATGCTCAATAGACAGCTGCCCTGTCTGAACTTTTTCTTTCACAACTAGGAACTTTATGTCAATGTGCTTTGACTTTGTTAAGCTCTTGTTGTTATTGGCAAACATGACGGCTGACTATTTATCACAATAGAGCTTCAGCGGTCTTTCAGTGCCATCAACGATTCTCAAGCTTGTGACAAAATTCTTCAGCCAATTGCCTTGATTTGATGCTTCATAGCATGCTATATATTCTGCTACCATAGTAGAAGATGCTATCAATGCTTGTTTCGCACTTCTCCAAGATATAGCTCCTCCTGCTAACAGAAAAATATAGCCTGAAGTAGACTTTCTGCTATCAACGCATCCAGCAAAATCAGAATCAGAATACCCAATGATCTCCAATTGATCTGATTTCTTGTATGTGAGCATATGTCCTTTTGTTCTCTAAAGGTATCGCATGACTCTCTTGGTTGCTTTCCAATGATCCATACCTGGAATACTTAAATATCGGCCAAGTACACCAACAATATGAGCAATATCTGGGCGTGTACAAACTTGGGCATACATAAGACTCCCCACAGCTGATGCATAAGGAATCTTTTGAATTTCCTGGCTTTCAAAATTGTTCTTCGGACACTGATCAACATTGAACTTGTCTCCTTTAGCAATAGGAGTGTCTAGAGGTTTACAATCCTCCATGCCATATTATTTAAGGATTTTTTCAATATATCCCTTTTGAGACAAACCTAAGATATTTTGAGAGCGATCACAATATATCTGAATGCCCAATACATATGAGGCTTCACCGAGATCCTTCATCTCAAAATGACTCGACATAAATTTCTTCGTGTCATGAAGTAGGTTTGTATCGCTTGTGGCAAGTAATATGTCATCGACATATAGGATGAGAAATATGTATTTACTCCCACTAAACTTATGGTACACACATTCATCTGCTAAATTTGCCTCAAAACCGAAAGAGACAATAATTCGATGAAATTTTTGATACCATTGACGAGAAGCTTGCTTTAGACCATAGATGGACTTCTTTAATTTGCAGACCATTGACTTTGGATCTCCAATCTCAAAGTTTTCTGGTTGAACCATATATATGGTCTCATTAATTTCTCCATTAAGAAACGCAGTCTTGACATCCATCTGGTGTAGTTCAAGATTAAAATGCGCTACAAGTGCCATTATGATTCTAAAGAAGTCTTTCGATGAAACTGGAGAGAAAGTCTCATTATAATCTATGCCTTCTCGTTGAGTAAAACCTTTGGCAACAAGACGTGCTTTATATCTTTCCATATTACCCTTTGAATCCCTTTTGGTTTTAAATATCCATTTGCAGCCAATGGGCTTCTTACCTTCGGGTAATGGGACAAGATCCCAAACATCATTGTCAACCATAGATTTTATTTCTTCGTTCATGGCATCTATCCACCTTTGAGAGTTAAAATTCTGCATGGACTGTTTTATATTAAGAGGATCATCTTCCATGATCTCAAAATCAGCCTCATGTTCCTGGAGAAAAACAATATAGTCATCCGGAATTGCAGATTTTCTTTCTCTAGTGGATCTCCTTAAGGGCACTTGTATTTGAGGTTGTGATGTTTGTTTAACTAGAATAGAGGAGCATGAAGCATTATCTTGAATTAGTGGTGCCTTTGTTGGTGGGCCAAGTGTGATTAATTCATCTTCTTGGTCATCAACAATAACTAAAGGGGCATCCTCTAATTCTTCCGTAAAGACAATGTCATGAACTTTATCTCCCCCTGAAACTCAACATCCTCAAAGAAATGAGCATTTCCCGTCTCAAAAATGGTTTTAGTAGTGGGGTCGTAAAATTAAAAACCTCTAGACATTTCAGAATATCCAACAAAATTTCAAGTGACAGTTCTGGAGTCAAGCTTTCGTTCATTAGGCAATAAGGGTCATGCTTTTGCTTGACAACCCCAAATGTGTAAATGTTTCAAACTTGGTTTGCAAGTTGTCCAAAGCTCATTTGGAGTTTTCTTAGTTGCCTTTGTTGGAATTCGATTAAGTAAATAGGCAGCCGTCTTGAGTGCTTCGCCCCAAAGGTTCATCGGAAGAGGCAATTCTATATATATATATATATATATATATATAGAGAGAGAGAGAGAGAGAGAGAGAGAGAGAGAGAGAGAGAGAGAGAGAGAGAGAGATGGAGAGAGAGAGAGAGATGGACCGGTGTCCACCCATAGAGGCCGATAAGGGGCTCCTCTTCTCACAGAAGGGATGCCCCTTGACTTTCATGAAGGCTTATTATACCTATATTATCCTTTGATATCTCTTCTTCTCCTCCATTTTCCTAATAAGTTCACTAGAGAAGGATGTAACAGAAATAAAGGGCTTTAAATAATGATAGTTTTGAGGAGTTTGGGGACAAATGGTTGCGGTTGAAAGTTGTTCATGTTACCTGTATTTCAATTCTATCCTTCATAATATTCCAAGTGATATGGGCTTCATCTGTCATACACAACGTAATTTCATAAAGAAAATTATACACAAAAACACAAAGAGCTATATGTTTGATTGACCTAAGCTTTATATTCCTTCCCTTTAGCTTCCTGCAATTTTTTTTTAAAATTATTTGGTATGGTCCTCATTGCCTTCATTATCCCAATATATGTTTCCACTGAAGCCATCTTGAATTATTCATCATGTCTTCACATTCATAAATACTCCAAAACTTTGTCTTGCATTCCTGCCATTATAAAAAAATCTTTGATCCCTTATTTATCATTTTTATTCAGATATACCATCAAGGCATGAAGATGGAAATCCTTCATAAACAGGGTCTATTCATAGAAGTCAAAGAGGTATGCTCAATAAAATTCACATCATAAATTAAATCAAGATTTCTGTGAAATTGTTTTATTCTTTTAATTGTAAGGGAGGGTCTGATGACACAACAATGATTAGATTACTTTCGTTAAGTTTACTTATTTATTTTCAATATAATGATTATGTATGCATGTTATCAAGCTTAAGAATATCATATTAGTTTTTATGGAAATTTGTGACATCATATTCAGAAATAAAATAAATTTATGAGTCAGAATATGAGTTAAATATATTTTACAAAATAATTTGAATTTTTATGTATTCTCCTCATTTTCTGAAAATCTCATATCATGCTGGCAATCTGCCGCATGGATTGGGGACGAGAGAAAAAATTGAGTTGTTGAGAATGATTCAATTCAAATCATGATTCTAACAATCTAGAAGGATGTTAGGGCTGAAATTTTGAGGGTATCTTGGTCTCTCCTCTATCTATATTGTCAGCTTGACTCATAAATAGACCCCTCCATGCAAGTAAAAATCATCCTTGTAGCTGGAGTGAAACAAGTATAATTGAGATTCATCAAGTTTTCTTGTTGCTCATTGTTGATAAAGTTATAAGACAAAAGAGAAATTGAGGGCTCTCCTGATCTCACAAATCACTTTGATCCCAGAGGAGTATAAATGTCCATGATGCATTTACTTTCACTCAATTCAATCTCATATTCTCAACATCCATCCATCAATTTATTCATAATCATTGATATCTCAAAATTTAGGTCTCTAACCTAGTCGATGTTTAATTTTGAGATTTAAGCAATAAACTTATTATAAACCCTAATTCACTTATAACTGATATAAATGGTGAGAAAGGGGTCGAACCACAAAGAGGGGTTTGGGATTAAGCTTGAGTTTTTAAAGTAATTTAGTGATGAAGAAAGTGGATTAAATTAGGGCATGTGAGAGAAGAGATAATTAAGCGTGTATGATAGTTGGATTTTAAATAAATATATGTATAAGTAATAATTAAGAACTTGTAACAGAGATTATTATGATATTAAAACCGTGGAATGAAGAGAAGATGAGAGAAATGTAGAGATTATTATGAGGAAACTCTAGTTTGGGATTTCCTACAAAAACCCTAATTAGCAAATGATGTATAAGCTTTAATTTCTAATCATAGAAATTAACAGCTTACAACAGAGAGGCGGAATGATGCAAGCTCATCTAAATGGTGGAAAAATGGTAAGACATGGAATGAAACCTCTTATTAAGTGTTCAGGACTTACCTCCTTCTTTAGTTATGCTCCCAAACATTAATCTCCCTTCATGAGCCTGTATATTTTGCCCGGAGCTTGGCGTGTTGCAATGGACACAAAGATTGATCAAGATAGGGAAGTAATTCACGTTTGGAAGAAGCTGAAACCCTACAAATTGGCACTTCCCAGAATTTTTTTTCACAAGGTCTCCTAAATGGAGAAATACTAAATGAAAAGCCCCCTCTTTCCTTTCCACAGCCCCTTTACCGTAGCTCTCGATTGTCTGGCAGTAGAGACTCCCGCCTCAAAGTTTTCTACATTGTCATGCTTTTTTATGAATTTTTTTGGCTGTTTAACCATCCCTGATGGTCAGCTTCATCCTCAGCCATCTGATCATTGGGAATTCGATCTGGTGCAGTTGCGCTCGTCGGATGCGATGGAGTTGAAGTTCACCACACCAGATTTTGCCAGATTATCTTGTGTCTTCTCCCTGCACAAAACTACAAAAGCGACCCGGTAAGCTCACCGCTTCACCAATCACGATTGTGCAATCTAGATGATGCCATGCCGCACTCCGCCGAAGTGAAGAATTTAACCCCATATGGAGTAAATTCAAGTCAAATTTATCTATAGCTGACATTTGATGTTTGAAATTGTACAGTTAAGCTCCCATATGTCTTCTCTCATGCACACATTTGTGTTCATTTATGTTCGGCCTCTATGGTATGCCATGTAGGCGTGTCTGCCTAACGGACGTGACATGCCAGCCCGATGGAAGTGGACCCACTTTTGCCCTGAAAGTGCTTCAAAAATATCCAATGAATTCCAGACAATGACGAGAATTCAACTTTAACTACCTTTCAATTTGCAACTCTTTTTAAGATAAAATTTTCTCCAATTTTAATCTTTTTTTAAAATATATTTTTCACTAAATTCATAGAAACATCAAAATATAGTCATTTTAATGTAAAGAACGATCATTTAGTGAACTTATCTAGCTTTAGTGAAATTACCAGAAATTCATGATAACATGCAGAAAAATTAGCCTAATTATGCTCTAGATTCCATGTTTTAAGCATTAATTATCATGCTTATTTTCATGTTATCAATCATCAATCCACATTCTTTGGGTAGCCCATACAGGTCAGTCGATTGGCCCTATGAGCCTTGTCTAGAGAATTCTTGAAACTCTATAAATTACTTTAATTCATGTAAAGTAAAGAGAAACAACAATGCTACAATGTTAAGTAAGATCAAATGAAGTTCACAGATTTTGCTTCTTTCTCCTAGAAAATCGACTTTTGGCTTTGACTTAGCATTCCACTGAATTCTCGACTCACTTGCAGAATCCCTTAATCACGATAAGCTATTAAATAACTTCTTAAATTTCTAAATTTAACTTCTTAAATTTAATCACGCACCAACAATTCCACTAAGAATCAAATGTTGGTCCAATAGGTAATTAATTTAGGCACATTAAGACTCTCCAACTTTAACCCACCAAAGTTTTTTAACTTTGTCCAATAAATTCCCCTGAACTGTTATAATTATAATGTTATTCCCAAGAAATCAATTAAATAGCCCATTAAGGTATTTCCTTGATCTTCCTTGATTGCCCAATCTCTCTCTTTCTACTCCTCAAAATCAGTCAAACGCTTTCTATTTCTAAATAATATTCATTCTCAATCTCTCTCTAACTTGATGCTTCAATTCTCCTCTTTCCTTTTCAAATGACTTTACTTCTTCTCACAGATATTCTCTATTCAATCCAAGGATTTCCCTCTTTCATTTCTTTAAAATTTTCCAAAATCCCTCTAACTAGTCCTTTCTCTCTCTCTCTCTCTCCCTCTCTTTCCTATTTAATGTATGAATAATGTAAAAGTGGAAATGTGCACCTCCTGAGGATTCAATCCTCGATATTTGCTTATTCCCTTTTCCCTTCAATGATCTTCCTTTCATTTCTTCTTTCCATGTCCAACTTCTTTTTAATGATCCCTTCGATGATCCTCCTGAGGATTCAATCCTGAAATTGATGCAAAAAATTAAAGAAACCTAGACATACCAGGAATGGGGAATGAATCGTCTATTCTTCCTCTTACTTTGTGAGAGATGATTGATAACATGCACTTTTAGTACCTCAAAATGGAACAATATTTACATGTTTATTTGCATGGAATTTATTATACATGCATGCTATCAATCTTAAAATGATTAAATCTATTTTTAAAATGATGATCTGAATTTTCCACATTTATATGTATTTTTGGGATTTTTATGACAACAGATTCTAAAAGAATATAATTTTATGAGTCAGAATATGTTTTTCTGGAATTTTTTGACATTAAATTTGGAAAGATATAATTTTTGTAAGTCCAAATATATATTCATACGTATTTTTTGGACTTCTATTTTATTAAATATGAAAATTTGTATCCATTTTGAACCTTTCTATTTTGGGCCACCAAGTGTCACCCTTTGATTTATCGACAGCGACGAATCTGAACTAACGATAATGATTGGCGACAACCAATCATTTTCTAGGCCTTTATGGCATGTGAAAAGTGATGCCATAAGGCATGCAACTAATGAATTATGTTTTTCGCTTTTCTCTGGTGCAGAGTGATGTGAACCAATAAAAAAAAGATGTCTTTTTTGTGATTTTAAAGAAAAAAGGTCAACTTGGCGGGATGTCATGGCGCCAAGTGTACACGTGGCCTATGAGTGTACACGTGGTGCACGCGTGTCGGCAGCTGGTTAGAGGAAAAAACAGAAAATGCTGACATGGGCTAGTACCTTATTATATATCATATTTGATATTTGCTTATTATTTTATTGTCTTTTTCCAACTACACGTACATGTCGCACCTCCTGAAATTGCGAGCGTGGAAGACAATGCAGCATGGACTCCTAACAATGTGACAGTTTAACGGAAATAGGAAAAGAGGAAGTGTCAGCGATGCTGACAATGAGGGAGAAAGAAATCAAATGCTAGGATTGCTCCAACTTCAAAGAGCGATATCTGACGATCTACAACTCTGATATTTGTCTCCCACTCCTCCTTCTATACCGCTGATCTATAAATAGAGTACTGGATCATTGTGAAGTTCATCTTGAACTTGATTCCAACTTATGTGGGATGATTGAAAGATAGTGAGTTTTGAGATCCATTAAGTGTGTTTTGGGTGTCTTGGATGTGTGGGAAGAAGTATTGGAGAAGAGGGGGAGCTTACTGGCACTTGTAAGTTTCTGTGATCCTGGCGGAACATAAGGATCTAAGGTAAGCGTCTTCGCCTTATGTTGCTCTTTTCTTGATATCGTCGTTACCTTAATTAGGGGTTTTTATTATCTTTTCACAATCATTTCACTCTCGTATCTCATCTCTCGCTTTACCATCACATTGTTTACACACTTGACCACTATCGTATCTCTCACTTCCTCTACCTTGTTCTCGTAACATGCCCGTAATTCTACTTTTACTTCCTCTTTTCTTTGCTAATTCCAAGTTTGAATTATAATTATTACAGCCTTTTACCCGATTTCACTATCGTGCATATTATATTCTCATCTTTATCTTTTCTCGTATTGTTAATCAACATAATAAGAAAATTAAATCCTTAATCATTGTTTCCTCTGGAGACGATCCGTACTCATCACTAGCTAAATATTCCTAAGTAAGTATGGTTAAATATATTTTTATTGAATAATCTCAATTTCCAATGACAAATTAAAACCCTAAATTTAAGATTATTAATGATCAATGGGAGTGTTGGATACTTGAATGCCTCGTTTTTTCTTTCTTGCAGGTGGCTGCACCTTGGTTCATGTGAATAATTGATTCATTGAAGAGAGATGACCTAGGACATTATGGAGAGGGCCATTTAATTGACTAACTGAAGATAGAGCGAGTAAGTTTAATCATGTATTAATTTGAGGTCAAAATGAAGGTTTGAAACGTGAGGCCATTAATATAATCCTTTGGCGAGGACATTCTCTATTTATCTGAAGTAAAACAAAATCATATAATGTAGGATTAAGGGAAATACATGTGACTTACCTCTTTGGGAAAGAGGGGAGCTGGCTTTTGAGGGAAGAGATAAGCGAAAATCAAAAGAGTAATGTAATCTATTTACCTCTTCATCTTTTCTCTCTATCATCAAGATGATGTCATATCAACCTCATCAAAATAATCTACATAAAATATTTTAAAAATCAACCAAGGCACTTTTGTTTGATCTACCAAGCCTACACGCCAAAATACACTTAAGGAAATTATGAAATTAATTCAATGGAAAACTTATGAAAAGTCAAATTTTTTATTTTAAAAGTAGAAAATAATTCAATGTTTAGTTTACAATACAAACATTCATTTAAGTAACCCATTGTTGACCCGAAAGCATAAACCCAAATTTTGGCCAATGAATTTGAGTTGATCCATATCACTGTGATTAGTGATCGGTCATCCGATATCCGTCTGTATCCTTTATTGAACAACCGATATCCAATATTCGGTTAATGACAAGGCAGTTTCTGATATCGGAACGTTCCCCAATTCTGACTTTCTCATTCCCTCCACTTATCTATCACTTATCTACCACTCCCCACAATCTCCCACTACTGCTAGACTATTAGTGAAGGTAATTTAATTCATTCAAATTCAATTCATGCCCTAAAAATTCCACAAATTCTTAAAATTCTAATAAATTTGCATATTTATTTTATTTGAAAAATTAGTTTCAATTAATTTTGTTTTATTTTCATTGAAATCAGTTCCTAAAAATCATAAAATCTGAAAGCACAAAAATGTTATTGTAGGATTTATGAATGAAAAATTCACTAATTGAATACCTGATTTCAATGGTGTGACCATTACTTTTTACCCCACTTAGGAAAATTTCTAAATCTGTTGCATAAAGAAAACATAAAATATAATCATTAAGATGATTCATTTTTTTCAAGGAAAATATGAATCATATAATCAAAATAATATTATGATATTAAAAAGGGGATGATATGGAGAATGCAAATTTAAAAAAAAACAACGGAAAAATTAAAATTTCATGAAATACATTATGAGGGAGACTATCTCAAACTTTAAAGGATCCAAATCGTTGTAAAATACACTATAATAAATGAATAATTTTCTTTATTGTGTTTATTGTTTTTCATGTATAAATGTAATTTCTTCAATTTAAAAGATCATAAGAGAATATGTGAGTCTCATGAGTTCATTCTAAAGTGTAATGACAATGGATGGGTTAATATCCTAAAAACATTTCCCAAAAATGAAGTGATTAATAAGTCCCCCATATTTGCTTGTGGTTGAATTTGTACAAAGCTAATTTTCAATGTATGACACACTTAATGTTACATTTTTAGAACAGTGTTCTGATTTTTGGAAAAAAATTATTATGTTTATCTGAAATTTAATTTATAGAGAAAATAATTTTAAAATCAGAATATATTTTTTATTTCCTTTAGGACATGAAATTTATAAGTCAAAAACTATTTTAAATAAAATTTTAAAATCAAATATATTTTATAGAATTATGTGAAGAGATTTCATAATTTTTATGGATTAAATCACGTGTATTGATGTGTAATAATTGACTACATTTAAATTGGGGGTAATCCTTCGCACAGTCAACAACTGGCTCATTCATTATCACAAAAAAATGTGTCATTATGGCATCACAAATAATTAAGCCAGAATGAATTCTGAGAAGGGTCCCTTTTTTAATTATGCAGGACGATATGGACCAATAAAAATCCTATAATTCAAATGATGATCAATGCATTGTTGAACTTGGAAAAAGGAGGGAGCTGTGGACTAATAAAAATTATAATATATTTAAATCACAATCAATGCGACTTTGGCAAATGAGAAAACACATACATGTGATATGTTTTGACTTGAGGAGAAGAAAAATGCAGATTATGATGTCAGGAATTTTAGAGATGATTTTGGATACAGGTGGAAAAATCAGAGTGGATCCTTATAGAAAATGGGCATATATTTTGGGGAAATTCCATGGTGTGCCTGCTTTTTCATATCCTTCTAAACATTTATGTTTTCTTATCCATCAACAAACAAAAAACCACATCAATTCATCTGTGTCTACTCATCCACATCTATCCATCTCATCCATATCATCAATCATTATCTGATTTACATATCATCATCATTTACCTACCCACTTATTTGGCTCATTTATTTATATTAACTATCATCTATATCATCTATATTTATTTATTTTTTGATTAACTCAGACTAAAAGAAAAATAATTATCATCTATATCATTTCACCATATTTGAAGTTTGATAAAATAACTATTATCCTTCCCTAATTAACATTTTAAACAGCATTAATCACCAATATCTATTCTCTAAGGAGATAAAGAATGATCATCACTAACGATTCATATTATTTTAATAGTAAAAATTTTACATGTTTTTTAAAACAATGTAAAAAACCACAAATTTGACTTCATCTGCAAACATATTTGGCCATCATCATGAGAGTGGAGGTTATAAATGGGACATTAATATACACTCTTCTCCATCATTTGACAGTGTGTATGTGCCTCCATCTCGATTGTCACTCATGATGATAAATTCCCAATCAATTGTTACCCGCCAGCTAGGGAAGGCAGTGCGGTGCAGTATGAATATTCACACCCCTTGAGCAAATTTTTGGTCGCACCTATCCCGTTCATGATATCTGGCGGAAATTTGTGCATAAATTTGCATTGAGCACTGCACAAATTCCCTCAAAGGATTACAAATTTGGACTTCAAATGGTAGATAGAAATGATCAAGTGACATGGAAAGAGGGAGAGAAGACTGAATGAGAAAGAGAAGAGAGTGACAAGATATAGTCTAATTTCCAAGAGAAAAATGAGATGAAAAAAGGAGAGACAAGATGGGATGACTCATGTGAATGGCTGATTAAGCTTCTTAAATAAAAAATAGTATTTCAAATGAGTTTTTAAGCATCCTCAAGAATATTAAGTTTTGCTGAAAAAATAGATACATATTTTGATATATATTCCCAGATAGAAGGATACATAGATAACACACATACATGTAGATGGACAAGCTAGATATACCAATATATCGATGGGAAGTAAAAATTAGATAGATAGAGATAATATTGTATCACCAATGGTGCTACTCTAGGGCCTTCACCTATGTTGCTTCACCACGAAAACAGAAAATGCGTGGAGAGGAAGGAACAAGAAACTTATAAAACTCTCTTACTTTACAAGGTATTCCCTACTGTCCTAATAGGGTTACAATGTGAGCCCTAATTGGGCATTCTAAGTAAAATGTTAACACTTAATACCCTAGAGGGTATGTACACATATATGAAAGGATAAAGGTGCAAAAGTAAAGGTCTTCGGCTGACATATAAATTAATGGGTAGATAGGTACATAGAGAGATAAGGAGAAGGTACTCAAAACAATATAAATGTACTGCATGAAGGCTACATCACAGTGTACCTGCCAGCATCACATGATGTAGAACAAAATGGGGTTCAACCTATATTTTAGATGGGACAAACTACAGGCGTCCTATTGATAGATGATGATGAGAGTGTTATTTCCATGCATTTTATATGGTTTTATACTAATTAAGATTCACTATATCTTGTTATTACCTTGACTAACTGAGTATTATTGCATCACTTATAAATTCCAGTTTCTGCACGTTATGGACATTTTAGCTTACCCTAAATGTTTTGAAGTCAAATAGTTAAGTACTAATCAATATTTCTGTCTATGTGTATATAGTTTACAGATTTTATATCACCATATGGAGTCTTGATGAGAATCAGTGAATCATAATCATACTAGTTGGTGTTTCATCCCCCACTAAACCATCATTACAATTTTTGAACTTTAAATAACTCAGAGAAAAGGGGTGGATTAGATTCTTTAAATTTTAATTACTCTAATCTAATTAAAAATGTGAAATATGGTGTACGTATCTAGGGAATGAGATGGAAGATAGTGTAGACTCAGTTATTGTTTTATACAGCTTAGGTTAGTCCTTGATGCTGTTTGAGAGTATCCAGCCTGAGATGATTATGAGCCCTAACCAAGGTTGTGTAAATTCCCCCGACACAAGATACCTTGAAATAAGGCATGAAATGGATGCCAAGAAAATATAATGTGGGGGAAGCTTTGTCGTCCATGATCCCAAAGTTATCCACAGGGTGAAAGTGCTTTAATTCCTTTGACTCAGCCTCAAAATATTCTCTTCTTCAGAACCTAAAGTCCCCAAAGTCTACTAGGATCCACTTATAGTTTCTTTATTTATTCGATTCAAATACTTATCAATCGGAAGATAATTTTAACCAATTATAATTTTAAGGATATTCAATAAGAAATTATCACTGAAGATATTTCAATGGCATTAAACATTGGATATTCAATAACTTATAACAAGATGGTCCAATATACCATTTTTTACCTATCTTCTGATACTATTATTATATTCTCCTAATGTCTATCAGCTCTTGTATATTGGTGTAGATTTTGAAGTTTCTCAGAATCACATTCATCTCCAATTGAATACGTGTCGAAATATAAATGTTTTCTCCTATTTTTGCACTGTGCATGATGCAGGAAAATTATGCATGAACTATCTGCAGAATTAGTTAAACCTCAAGAATATTTCCCACAAGTTGGATATTTCTTTTTCTTGTTGATTTTGAAATGCTCTACTTGTTTCCCCTGTATCTTCAATTCCTCTCATGATTTTAGATGATATGGGTTTTTCTGAATGTTTCAAATAAGTTTTGTGTTTAATTTTTTTTGAAAATGATTCTCCAAAACAATCATTTTCAAAATATTGCAATATTTTATTATATTCATGTATATTTATGCTCTTTTAGAAAGAATTCATTGATTTACAAATAATATCTAAAGTATGTTAATGTTGGTTATCAGGTTTCATTAGTCAAATGGCAGATGATTTATATAAATATTTTGCTATAAATATAAGTACTAGTTCTCAATATGTCATAAAAATCTGGAGGCCGTAATCATTAATTTGGCCCATTGACAAGTTAGTCAAATATCAATTATATTTACATACATGAAGGTAGTAATCCAATTCATGTGTGGGTTGCATAGTTTGAACAATATAAAGTCGTTTATCTTCATATGGATAGTTCCTGATATGAAAAAATAAATCTGAACTAATCTAAACCCATTGGCTGGGGGATGGAGAGTCAAGATTGAAGGCCATTGAATTCAAGTTAATCTATGGATTTTGATGAATTTACCATAAAAAGTCTACATGCCATTCAGTCAAACTGATGCTGGAAGACGGAGGTGTCGTCGCCCGGACGCGTATCAAGACGATGCTCTGATACCAATTTGATGTCGGACATCGTCGAGGACGTCATCCAATCAGTGCTGAGGATGATGGCTCCGTACCTCGATAGTGATGTCGGGCGTCGACGGGGTCATCGTTTGACGGATGATAAACCCTAACAGGTAGATGTAACTACAATGCAATGAGAGTGCGGCATCCTACGTGTCGTACGTGCAGTCCCCCGACTTGAGGGAGGCGCTGAGCTCCAAGCTTGGACACGGTCACTGGGTGATGTTGACGGTGGCCTCTCGAACATTGTCAGAGCGACAAAGACATCTATGGCTGAATGGAATCAATCTGTAGGGCTCGTACCTAACGGATGGACTCATCCGTACCAGTAAGATGCTCAATTTTGTCGTAGTCTCTCTCAATTACCTCTCTCACCTACCTAGACAAAGCGCGGTGGAGTCAAGAAGAAATTATACTACAAAGGATAATTAAACGAGCGACGAGAGAGGGTGGCGTACCTCGTCGGCGCGGGGCTCATCGAGCAGAATAGTTGACAATTGCGGCGGGCAGAGTGGGTGTGATGGAGAGGCGCTGGAGAACGAACAACAGCTCGTCTGGCGATAGGTCGCAGGAGCGCTTGATGAAAGGTCAAAGGAGAGGAGGCAATGGAGCAACCAACGGTGGTACTGTGGCTCAAGCAACTCTGCCGAACCCGTCCGGGCTAATGTGTGGTAGTCGGCCCGGGGGGGAGTCGTGTAGCAAGTGCGAGCTGCAATGATCGTTCACCTGCAGGGGGGTGGGGAATCCCAGAAGCGTCAGGTAGTCGGAGGCGGGCCAAGCCGTCACGAGCCGGCAGTGGTGACTCAGGCTTCCAACGGATCTGCGGCCTGTCCCAGTTATCCCATGTTTAGACACCGACGCGATAAGTGGCCACCAGTCGTCGGCAATGGGGGTACAATTCCCGTCCCAAAGATGGAGCGTCGGCGGCCGCTAGACCATTGGGTAAGCTAGCCCCTGATATGAGGAGTCGTATCGTGGCTGTCGTGGAAGCCACGTCACGGGGGGAATTTCCCATAGGCAGCCTTGGGGTTCAGCAGCGGTAAGACTCCTCTGCGGATGGGTAGAATCCAGGGAGTACCATTCAGCTTGGCCGAGGACCAGCCACCGTGAAGGAATTGGTCCACCGATGTAGCTGGAGTAACGGTGGTGTCGGCTTCCCTAGGAACACTAGAAATCTTGGGCAGCCCGCAACGAAGGGGTCATCAATCTCATTGGGATCCTCAAACCAATGGAGAAGTCCAATCAGACATTCCGAATCATCAACGCCGCAATTTGGGGGTCGCGATTCCTGGCCGTCGCGACATGGAGTCGGAAGCGGGAATGCGACTGTTGTCGGGCGGGAGCGGGTTGGACGGCCATCACCCATGCTCCTTGGATAGCGATCTCCACGGTGGAGGGGAAACTGGGGTGGAAGATTAGAAGGGCCGGGAGATTGTACAATTTAGGGTCCATTATATTTGTCGAGATCCCAGTTTTCCAAACATGCCATACTCAGGCACTAGTTAAGCTTAATTTTTATACAGTCAAAATAATTAGAGTCTATGAGAAGGAAATAAAAAAGTAGGGGGATTTTTTGAAACAACTTTATATGGTTTTTGGGGCAGAATTAGATGACACATAATATACGTTCCTAAGGAAAATAGGCTGTTGTGATCCCCTCTAGACACAACCCTCAACCACCTGATTAAAACTATTTTGTTAATTTATTTTTAGGTTTCAAGTTATTCCACATTTTAGTTGGAATAACCTAGAAAAAATTAGTGTTTCAATGTTGAGTCACAAGCCATCCCATGCGTATTTAGTGCGTTTTAAATTATTTTTAATGCATTTTAAGGGAAAGGATCACAGTGAAGTGCAAAGGCGATAAAAATCAAATGAAAAAAAATGGAAAGTATAGTTATTTCAATTTCCAAAAGGCCTGAAGAATTAAAATAATTTTTATTCTGTGTTCATATTTTGAGAAATGGGATTATTATATCAATGTGAATGGTTTTTTAAAAATGATGTTGATTGATTATTTTTGAAATAAAAGCAAACTTATTGAATTAAAAACTGATACATTGAATTTGATTTCAAACACAGGTAAATTCCTGTTTGGGGCAGAGTTTTAGTTCAGGCTTAGTTTTGTTCCTCCTGAAACACACTTTGTTATTAGAAATGCTTTTGGATTTTGCCATAATTAATGTCTCACGTCACACTCGTGCAGAATAACAAATATGCCTCTAATTGGACTTTGAAAACACTAAGTAAAAATACTTTTTGAAACACTTTATTTGGAGTCTTGTATCATGGAATTATAAATGGCCAAAAATACAACATCACATTAGACATCTCATTCAACATTCATTAATACAAGAGATATTTATTATAATCTATGTGTGAGTCTTATAATGAATTCCAATAAGTTAATTATGATGAGAGCATAATATGGTGATTTCTCATCTATAGAGGTGTACCCTTAACATTACTATTCATTTGATATAGGATAAGAACATCGAAATATCAGGATAGAATAAAAAATCTTCTCCCACACTTATTATGAGGAATGTTGGCCTTGTATTAATCAATTTGGAGATACTAAGGATTTATAGTGGGTAACCTTTGGATAAAGAGTTCACAGATTCACAATGTATGAACCTATGGATGGTTATATCCCAAGCTGTCCCATCAGATCGATTCATTTCACAGTTAGGTTGTCTGCAGACCTGATACAACAAAGCCATATTCTAGATGTATGGGTGTATTTTTGCTATCACATATGAGTCCCTAATCATAGGATTCGAGCATGCTTAGATAAAATGCAGAAAATGTTCCATGAAAATGTTTGTCTGGTCAAGATGAGATTGTTCAACCTCTGTATATGGGTATACTAACTGAAGGAAGACAATGCAATCCATTAAAGTTGTTTGAAAAGCTAGTGGTAATAACAGAGAAATAATTATATGATCATTTCCCAATGCATCATTCCTAAATAGGAAGACTGATCAGGGTTTGTACCGTGACCATCCCCAGAGTCATTCCAGGAATGCCCCATGGATTAGACATTATATGCACATGGTAACTGATGATAAAAAGATTAGATGAAAGGGTAAATGAACCCCTTTTACCTTTTAAAGAAAAAAGTATTGCTTGGAACCTCACGTGGTGATGACTGAACCTATTCATTTGGTTAAATTCATCAAATATGAATTCATTTAAATATTGAATATATTTAATTAATTTATTTATTTATAGCACATATATTGATGAATATATTTAACCATAAAAATACATTAAAACTTGTGGATTATTTTGTTTTATACTTGTTAGACTATTTTTTATGGGTTAATTACATGTTAAGATGAGTGTCATGAAATTACCTTGATTTAAATGTTTTGAGAATTTATTACACCATACTCACATTGATGTGAAAATTATTAATAAAAAAGGAGTACACAAATGGGGACTACTAGAGACACATTGTAAAGTGGAAACAATGTGGTTGAGGATAAAATACAATTTGCTGGTCCAAATTGCATTCAAGAAGGGTAGTCATATCCTTAGTGCTCCCTACATGAGAGGCAATAAGTTATAAAATTATATTTTGATGTTCTTTATCAATATGATATTTTCTCCATTCCTCTCATCTATTTCTATCTTATTTATACTACATTGTCCCCTCTTTTGTTAAAGCTAACATCCAGATGAATTCAACATTTTCTTTTGAGATAAACCCTTAACTCAGATTAATTTTTCCAGGCTTGGTATTGATGTTATTCCTTCTTATGATTAGGGATTTTTAACATTTTATACAATTAATGTTTGTTGAATAATCTATATGTTTCTATTTTTCTTTTTCTCTCTTAATATCTTTCTTCGCTTTTTTCTCTTTCTTCTCTTGTTCCCTCTATATGTACCTTCTTGAAGAGAACCCTAAAGTAAGGTGTTTTGTTTTCTTGTACACTTTCTCTCTCCTCGGAGCTTTCTCTCTCCTCAGATCTTTCTCTCTCCTCAGAGCTTTCTCTCTCCTCAAAGCTTCCTCTCCCCTGAGGATTCTTCATGGTATCAGAACCTTCTCCTCTAAGCCATCTAGCTCAATCTACCGCTTGATCTATTGCCATCGAGCTTGACCTTCAAGCTCTACATGTCTGTTGTTCAAACTCGACCAAACGCCAACAAGGAACCTTCGGCATTCAAGCTCGACCTGCTCGGTGTGTTCTCATTGCCTACCACCTGTTCGACATTTGTCCTGAGTCAACATTCCTGCAGATTCAAGCTCAACCGGCCGATGTTTCTTGGTCTTCATTCCTTGGCCTTCATTGCTCGGTGTGTTCTCATCGCCTACTACCTGTTCTACATTTTTCCTGAGTCGACATTCCTGCAGATTCAAGCTCAATCGGCTAACGTTTCTCGGCCTTCATTCCTTGTCCTTCATTACTCGGCGTGTTCTCATTGCCTACCACATGTTCGATGTTTGACCTGAGCTGCTCTTCGGTCAACCTTCCTGCAGATTCAAGCTCAACCAGTCGATGTTTCTCAGCCTTCATTCCTTGTCCTTCATTGCTCGGCGTGTTCTCATTGCCTACCACCTGTTAGACATTTGTCCTGAGCTGCTCTTCGGTCAACCTTCCTGCAGATTCAAGCTCAACCAGCCGACGTTTCTCGGCCTTCATTCCTTGGCCTTCCATTTAGCGTTCCTTGATCTTCATTCACCATCAGCATCACTCGGCGTTATCAATGCCATCTTGATTTCTTCAAGTCAGAGTATCTCCTCGCTCCTATAATCTTGCCAGATCTCTATCGACAACATGGCATCTAATGATTCTACAACCTCCGCTGCCTCTTTGCCATTGGGGCTGTCTCCTCATTCATTCGAATTGAGTTCTTGGCACTATTCGTTGCCCTTCTGAATTTCAATTAACTGAGTTGAATCTTCTTCAATGGTGTTAGTATGTTTGAATTACTTTGAAAGGGAAACTTATGAAGCATCTTTTAGAAGAGCCGCCACTTCCCACTACCTCGCACTATGATCATTGGCTTGATATTGAGGGTGTGGTTCATCGGTGGCTTCTCGACAGTATCAATCCATCATGTGCTGCAGAATTCTTATCTCTAAACTCAGCCAAGGAGATATGGGATGCTGCTCAAGAATCTCACTCTAAGCGAAACAACTTGGCCATTATTTATGAACTCGTGATTCGCTCCACTAATTTAGTTCAGGGCCCCAGATCTGTTCGAGCTTATAGCCTGGAATTGACATCTCTTTGGGCAGAGTTGGACCACTACATGCCTGCTGACCCCAACTCGGTTGATCATGGGTATGTTCTCCAACTCGGGGTCTTCAAATTTCTTATGGGGCTGAACCCCGAGTACGAGTCTCTACGCAGCCAACTTATTCATCAGGAAAAGGTTCCAACCTTCAAGGAGGCCCTTCTTGCCGCTCAGATGGAGGAGACATGCCTGGGCATATTTCACTCCGAACCTGTCTGGGAAAGGGCTGTGCAGCCGCTGGGGAACTCACAACCTACACCTACTCGGGGTGGGCACCCTCATACGTCCTCTTCCCCAGTGCTGCAACCTCACGTGATTCCCACAGCCTAGAAGTCGATGAGTACAGGTAACGGGCCCCATGGAGATTCTTCTCTTTTCTGCAATTATTGCAAGAAAAGTGGTCATACTAAGGTTACGTGCTACAAGTTACTAAAAAAGAATGCTCACCAAAGTCACTTGGTGACCACTTTCGGTGCCTCCGATCAATACCCTACCTTCACGGGACCATCCACGGCGTCTTCTACATCGCTTCTTGGGGCACCTCAACCGATTACCGCCGACACATCTTCTAAGGGAGATCAACTCAGGCGCGATGAAATTGACCAACTCTGGCAACTCCTTCAGTCTTAATTGGTTGACTCTACTTCACTGGTTCATCACGGTACACATTTTCCTCTTCCTCTTCTCATATGCAATGGATCATTGACTCAGGTGCCACCGCTCACATAACTCCCTCCTCAAAGTGTTTTCTCACCTACACCCGCTCTCCTAGCTCTCATAAAGTTTGTACTGCATCTGGCCAACTCCTACCTGTGGCCGGTGTTGGGAGTGTCCAACTCTCTTCCCATCTTACCCTCAAACATGTTCTCCGTGTCCCCCCCTTACCCTTAGCCTTTGTTTCCCTTTGTCACCTTGTTCAAGATCTTGGCCAAGAGTTATTTTTCAACCCTAATACTTGCTTCTATCATGATAAGGTGTCGGGGCAGATGACTACACTTGCTGAGGAACGCTGTGGTCTCTACATCCTTCACCACTCTCCACCTATTTCTCCTTCAGTCCCTGCTGTTGGTGTGACTCTCTCCACTGCAGCCCAAGACACTCTTTGGCTTCTTCATCATCACTTGGGACATCCTTCCTTCTCTACTTTGAAACTAATGTTCCCTCATTTGTTTCATGGACGTCCTGTGGATGGGTTTGTTTGTGAACCATGTCAGTTAGCTAAACATACTCGGGCAACGTATCCTCCTTCTGACCCCTCCTCGCGTTCATCTTCTCATTTCTACCTCATTCACAGTGATATCTGGGGCCAGCCCCCATCTCTAGTACTTCTAGCGCCCACTGGTTAGTGATATTTATGGATGATTCCACCCGCTTTACATGGGGTTATCTCCTAAAAAATAAATCAGATCTTTCTGCAACTATCATTTTGTTCCATGCCCTCATCCATAATCAATTTGCAACGTCTATCAAACGCTTCCGCTCCGATAATGCCCGTGATTATGTTAACTCCACCATTTCCACATTCTTCATCTCTCATGGTATCATCCATGAAACGTCCTGTCCTTACACGCCTCAACAGAGTGGTCTCGCAGAACGCAAATTTCGCCACATCTTTGATACCACTCGCTCTCTCCTTCTTCACATGAATATGCCCAAATATTTTTGGGGTGAAGCTTCTCTAACTGCTATCCACCTCATTAATCGCCTTCCCTCTCGTGTTCTTTCTCATCTTTCCCCTCTCGATGCCCTACATCGGGTCTATCATAGAGTTTCTTATTCCACGTACCTTTTGGTGCACCTGCTACATTGCTAACCATCATATTTCTCGAGATAAACTTGATGTTAAGGCACTCCGTTGTGTCTTTGTGGGTTACTCTTCTCATAAAAAAATATATAAATGCTATCACCCTTCTACTCATTGCCTCCTCGTGAGCAAAGATGTTACCTTTGACGAGTCTACTCCGTTCTACCTTCCTAGCTCATCGTCCTCTCCTTCCCCTTCCTCTTCATGCGATGAGTCCCTTGATTTCCTTATTCTACTTACATCTTCCTCCTTATCTCTCCTCTCTACTACTCTTCCATTGGCTCTCCCCACCTCCGCTCCTCCGCAAAAATTTGATGGGACCATTTACCATCGTCGTCGACGTCGTCCCTTGACTGCCCTTGCCCCGACACCTGCACCACTCCCTGTTACACCACCCTCTCCTCCCTCCTGCGATGCCCTTTCACTAGCCCCTCCACCCTCTCCACCTCCGGCTGCCCCGAACCCTTCCCTTGCCTGTGACAAAATTCCCACTGCTCTCCGAAGATGAACACTGTTCGTCTTCTTATTGCCCTCGCGGCTCATCATGATTGGTCTCTTCAGCAGTTCGATGTCAAGAATGCCTTTCTTCATGGTGATCTCCATGAAGAGGTTTATATGGCCTTGCCTCCCGGCTATGGGGCTCCTTCTTCCGCACCCCCCTTGGTGTGTCATCTCAAGAAAACTCTCTATGGCTTAAAGCAGTCTCCTCATGCTTGGTTTGGTCATTTTACGCACTCGATGAAACTCTTTGGATATTCTCACTGCAATGGTGATCATACCCTCTTCTATCATCATTCCTCGTCTGGGGACGTCACACTGCTTCTTGTGTATGTGGATGACATTATCACATGCGGGGAATGACTCACATGCGGGGGCTCAGTTGGCGGCTCACCTTGCTGGTGAATTTGATATCAAACATCTTGGCCTCCTACGCTACTTTCTTGGCATTGAGGTGGCATACTTTGTGACTGGAATTTTCTTTTGCCAGAGGAAATATATTACGTACCTTCTTCAGAGGACTCCCAACCCCTTACCACTCCTATTGAAGTGAATCACCGGCTATCTCTGGAGGAGCATGAGGAGGTTGTTGACCACAGACAGTATCAAAGATTGGTTGGTAAGCTGAAATATCTAACTCACACTTGCCCTGACATCGCTTATGCCGTGGGCCTGTTAAGTCAATTTATGCATTCTCCCAAAGTGAATCATATGCATGCTGCCAACCATGTACTTCACTATCTTATGGGTAGTATTGGGCTTGGTCTAGAATTCAAGCATAATGGTGGTCTCCAATCAGACTTCTATACTGACGCCGATTATGCTGGTTCTCATGTTGATCGTCGCTCAACGATGGGTTACTGTACCTTTCTTGGTGGAAATATTGTTACATGGCGTAGTAAGAAACAATCCGTTGTCTCTCGCTCCAGTGTTGAAGCAGAGTTTCGTGCCCTGGCAAAAGGTCTCTGCGAGGCGTTATGGATCACTAATCTTCTTGCAGAACTAAAGCAATCGCGTCATCAACCTACTCAAATTTTTGTGATAACAAATCAGCTATCAGCATCACCCATGATCCAGTGCAACATGACCACACTAAACTTGTTGAAGTTGATCGTCATTTCATAAAAGAGAAGCTGGAGTCGGGACCTTTTTGCATTTCTTACAATTAATGTTTGTTGAATAATCTATATGTTTCTATTTTTCTTTTTCTCTCTCAATATCTTTCTTCTCTTTTTTCTCTTTCTTCTGTTGTTCCCTCTATATGTACCTTCTTGAAGAGAACCCTAAAGTAAGGCGTTTTGTTTTCTAGTACATTTTCTCTCTCCTCAAAGCTTTCTCTCTCCTCAGATCTTTCTCTCTCTTCGAAGCATTCTCTCTCCTCAGCTCTCTCTCTCTCCTCAGCTCTCTCTCTCTCCTCAGATCTTTCTCTCTCCTCAGAGCTTCCTCTCCCCCTGAGGATTCTTCAATGTTTAGTATTATATGGTGCAGAAATTTGATGAATATAGCTGCTTCACATGGATTATGAATTTCTGAAATGTGGTGGTGTAAATATTTGGTCATGTATTCATGGAGCAAAAAATAAGCATAGATTTATATGGGTATTATTCAGAGACATGTGGATACACATATTATAACATTTAATCATTAGGATTTTTATTTAATAAATGATTAATGAGAATTAATTTCAACTTAATGAACGTACAACACAAATGGGAAACTATTACGTGAGCTATCTTGGATCCCATTGGCCAGCTGTGGATGTCACAATAGAAGGAGTGTTCATAAGTACTAGGATGTTAATAATATATACATCAATTGAGGATGGTTCATGATATTTTGAGCTTACACTATTCATCTAAATACACCTAAATTTATCTTGATTAAAAAATAAATATATTCTCATATGCTTAAAATTAAACGGGTTTCTTTTGGAAAACATTGACCTGATTTCATAAAAATTAAAATAAGTATCCCAATATATGAAAAATTTTTAAGGGTTCTCAGTTGTCTATCCTAAACAAACACTTATCAAAATAATAATTTTTACTTCTAAATTCCTCAAAATTTTTATAAGCAAAAAAATTTAAAATATACCTTTTCATTCATACCTCATGAAATGAAAAATTTACTTATAAAACACAATAATAATATATTTAATTTAAATATATTTATAATTTATAAAAATTTTATTTCTACATTATCAATGCACTAATTTAATCAAATATCAAAATTTTAATTATTTGTCAGAAATGTAAAAAACGATCCTCATATTATCAGTGTATTTAAAAAACATCCTTAATTAAATTGAATTCTTCATTATGTTGAATGAAGATAACTATAAACACACTTTGTCATTCACCTTTTAATATTGTGAAGAAATTTTTTGAAAACCTGTTTCAAGAAATATTTGGTCTAAGAAATATAATGAATAATTTATCAAGAATTTTCTGTCTATTTGATTACTCTAGATTCATTAGAATGGCGAGTTCAATTCTGAGAATAAATTCAAAATTCCTATTATTTAACTAATTATTAAGCTCATGAAATTTCTTCATCATGAAATCCACATTAAAAAATGGTACATATATTTTCGGACAAATCAGAATATTAGGCAGGTACTGTCAGAATGTTTATTTCGTGAGTATAACTTATGAATATGAATTTTAAGACTTAAAAAAGAATATTCAGGAGAAAATAATCTTATCAATCAATGGAAAGCATGTTGGCTTCCATGATTCAATTCATTGATTAAAAGTTTTAACACAGTATATCATCTCCAAGTAATCTACAACTTCTTTGTGAAACTATTTATATTTTAAAAAATGAAATAGGAAAAATAAAAATTTATCATGTACACTAAAGTCACACATATAGTCTCAAATGAAAGAAAATATAGGTATTATAATTGAATATATTAATCATAGGAACTGAAAAATTCTGAATGGATTTCTCAAGGCTATTAGAATAGTTATCAGTTGGTGAATGCAATCAAGTTTTTAGGACTTAAAATAGTTTTTTTTACTTAAAATTGAAGAGAAAATAAAATAATAAGCTTGATTTCCTTTTCCAAACTATATATCATACACTGCAACATAATAAACAAAGTTAAATTTGGAGAATCATCGTGATCAAACACAAAACCTGGAACTATAATTTGTAATTCATGATAAACGATATATAACCACTTTTACTTAAATATTAAGTCAATTAACAATGGTAAAACTTAATAATGATAGATTAAGTCACAAGAAAATAGATGGATACCTATTTCAAGTAAAGATAAAAAAGAGACTTTAACTTAAGAATCCTCTGTATTCAACTATTTTAAAATGAGGGAGATAATGGTAATCGACCATGTTTTTTTGGTGGATGACCAAATATCATTTTTATGAAATACATATACGAATATTAATGAGACTTCATTGAATATTTTAAAATATGAAGTCTCAGATTGCATTAATAACCTGATTTATTTCTATTTCAAAGCTCTTGGAAAAGTAAGATATTGGTTAAGTGGAAGTTTCCCAGAATATGGATTCCTAACCTGAAATACCAGTATTTGTCAAAATAAATTTTCATCGACAAATATTTGACAACTTCCTTTTGTATTTTAAGGAATAAGAAATGATCAAATAATTATAAAACACTGAAGTTTTAAGTTTAATTTAAAAACCTTATCCTCCAATCTTTGAGGTGGTACTTAAAGATTTTATTGGGGGGTCAGCTTTATCTCAAACAAGTGCAATACATCAAGTCATTTATACCTAAAAAATATTGTCAAGATGATTGATAAGAAAGTGTCAAAGCATTTAAATATTTCATGATTTTAAATAATTTTTTTAGTTATGTTAGATTTTTTTGTAGGATTAAAAGTATGGTATTCAATATTTATTTATATATATCAAATTATTTTTATCTATTTACTCAGCCACCTGTCTGGGCCACTCACCCATGACAAATTCAGTTTCCTACAACCCACTGGTGGGGTCTATCAAATCTAAACAGTGAAACCCAAAATTTTCCCTCATTTGATTTTTCCAAAGCACCTGGCCAATGGTTGATGCCTTTGAACATTCATGACTTTTAAGGGTGTTTACGATCATAATTTCACAAGACTAATATTTAGTGATGTTTCATCACTCATTACCACTGAAATAATTATCAAACTTCAATGTTTAATTATTGGTTTAGAATCATCATTAATTAGGGGTGAAATTTATACTTCGACTTTCATTTCATAAGTGCCCCATGTGACTCTCTGCGTAACAACACCTATGCCATATGATGACCAAGGTGATGCAAGTTTTGTGAGCTCATGACCCTGCTACCTAATGATTTCCCAGTCCCAAGTAGGGCATTTGACCAATATGAGGCCACCGCGTTGATAATACACGTTGGCACTGCAGAGATGGCCTATTGAGAATACTTATTGGGCTGAGTACCTTAGCTCTAAGATAGCCAGACAGTATGTGTTTGACCCACAAGGCAGTCTGCATGGGCTGCAGAGGAGTGCGGTGGTCCATGTCATGTGGCATGCACATTGTAGTTCTCCATTTTATAGCATGTATGGTAGGATGATTATGGGTCTGTGAGATCCAACTAAAGACCTCTACTCAGGACTTGAGATGAACCAAGAGGAAAAGTACACTGCTCTTAATTACATACTGGACACCACATCAAAGCTTCAGGTTATTTTTTCTGTTGAACTACGTTTAATGACTTTTCCCTATCTCACCTACATATCTTTGAATTTTGTTTTAAACCAACTGATTTTAGTTTCTATCAGCTGATATCAGATGAGTGCCTTAAGATATTTCCACTTATCACCTATTATCTCCTCCCTTTTTATGACATCTGTTGAGTAATCAAGCGTTTTAAGTTCATCATGAAAAACTACAGCAAAACCATTTGTCCATGTGAATTCGCCAGGATGCATGTTGTATAAACGACCAAATTTTGACTTATAGCTCAATTCCCTTAATTTATTAAATTCAATATTGTTTTGGACATTTTATTAACAACAACAAGATTCCACAAAAAAACTTGTCTTTGGTACACTGACCAACTAAGTGGGTTACTATTTTGTTCCTTTAGGCGAGAAGGAGAGTGAATTATAAAGTGTCTCCTGCTAATTTTGTGTCTATCTCTATGTGTTCCTTTTTCTCTCTGGTGATACTATTTTCATCCACTTCATAATCCAAGGAAGCCCATTATCAATAACTATTGACCATCTGATTGGTTAAAGATTTTAATCTCGGGAGTCTGATTGACCTTCATTGATTCATTATATTCTACGTGAAAATGTTCACTAGAAAAAAGTAATATGACTCTTTAGATGATTCATTTCAATATTTTCTTGTAAATGAATAAATTAAAACTTTTCTTCCATCATTTTGATTTAAAATTTATTTTAAATACGACCTTATAAATATCTATATTTTGATAAAAATGTAATGACATGTCAAATAAAACCTCAGGAATACTGATCTAAACATTTAAAAACTAGAGACCGTTTGGTTAAATATCATGGAAAAAACAGATATTAAGCAACCAATTTTCGTATTGAAAAAATAGTGAGACAATTTCCTCACAATAAACTATTTCATACACTTTGAGTTGACTATGTTATTTAGTTGGCCGAAAGTTTTGATCAGTCCTGCAAGACACAAGTTTGCATCCTATGAAATTTACGTCTCAACTCATAGGTTTGATATATTGACCTTGATGTTAAATGTAGACTACATTTTTTCTTAGTAGACACAATTAACACAATTTTTTTTTCTTCTCCCCAAAAACTGCTATGTTACAATCATTCAGCCAGTGTTGCACACGGTTTGACACAGACCAGATGGCATGAAAGAATATTTGACTATTCCATTTAAGCTTAACTGATTACTAACTTTGTATATTTATCACGATACACATATTCTAAGTCTGTAACCTAGAATTGATTCTTTGCATAGCTATATTAATGGTCAAGCACTGAAACATATTATATTAATGGTCAAGATGCAAACTTGCAGACCCAGTTCTTTGTCTTTGATTGGGTAAGCATGAAACAGCCTAGCTTGTAGGTTGAGGTTGGTACTATGAGTGACCTGTCCCCTATCTCAATTAAACCTCACATATGATGTATACCATCAGGTCTAGAACTGAACTCATTATTTGTCTATGTTGTATATTTTCATAGACTTGCCAAAGGTCAATAGAACTTTTAGGATCAAAAGTTTCCTGAACTCTTATATGTACTCAATATATTTGAGTTGATTAACCATATATAATATCTATAAGTGTCATGAAGTTAATGAAAGGAAGCTCATCGTATTAGCAGTGCAATGTTACTCCCAAGTGGTATTCTTAAAGGGGAAATATCCTAACTTGAGCTCCATTGATGGAGGACCATCTGGAAGATCGAGTCTAAGCTCGTCAACAGTCACGTCGTGGAGCCCAAGCCAATTCAAATGACCCAAGCTTCAAGTTTCCAGCTTGGTGACATGCCTCCATAGTTTGTTTATTTTCTACACATTTCTCTTCGTTGTGGATTTATTGAGGGCCCCTGTGTTATGGCCTCTCGACATCTCTTTTTTGTGTCTTTTTGGTTTTGTTCGGCCCATTAGAGGAAGTCCCCCAAGTTGGATGTTCCCCTAATTGGGCCCATTAGGGCAATCCCCCTAACCGATATAAGGGAAGATACGCCCAAGAAATGATTGGACTTTGCTTGATGAACATTTGAGTTTTCCACTCATAGTCCCATCCTCTCCGCTGGGGAGATTATCTTAGCTTATGTTTGAGCAGGTCGAGGATGACATCATCAGACGATCCACCATCACCAGATCACCGCCGCGAATACGATACCGATGTCAGAAGAACAACCATCACTGCTGCCGTCGATGACCTAATAGTCAGCCATCAGTATGATCCTTCTCCGCACACGATCACTGCCGTGTTGAGTCTTCTCGACGTCCCCTTAGCCGTATCGCCCAGTCGCCTGAGACCGTTGAGCTTCCGGCAGCTGAAATCGGCTGTCCCCAGTCGTCTGCGACCGTCCACAAGCCATCTCCGGGCGTCTCCAGCTGCCTCTGACCATCCCCGGCTGCCTCCGGCCGTCCCCGGCCGCCGCCGACCGCCTCCCCCTACGACCGGCCCCCCTACAACCGCCGCTCTAGCAGCTGCCTGCTGCGACCACCGCCCTAGTGGCTCCGCCTACGACCGTCGCCCTCACGGCCTCCCGCTACGGTCCTGACTTTGACTGCCTGCCGTCTTGCTCGCGGGCCGCCAGCCGGTGCCCGCCGCCGTGCTCGTTTTCACGCTCGTCACCATGCTCTCCGTCGTGCCGCCGCCATTGGCATTCGCTCCTACGCACACTATCGCCAGCGGCCACTCGTCTACTGCTCGGTGTTTGTCGAGTTCCCATGTCGTCGCTGATCAACTGATCGTGACCTCATTGATGGGTCTTATGATCCCCCTTCGCCATCGATGACTACGCCTCAAGCACTCAGGGCCTGGACCTGTAGGTTACACATCCCTTCCCCTTATTTTCAGTATTATTATCTTCATTAGTGCCATCCTCGACTGCTCCACTACTGAGAGTTTTTGAGTCATATGAATAGCCACCAAATTAACGTTAGGGACTTTTTATTTTTGGTGTCAGATTTGTATAGCTCTCGGTGACGGTCGTGCAAGCTCATGGACAGTGATTGATCCCCTCGAGTGGACCTTCGGGCTTATTACTCGAGTCATTGGGAGCCTGCCACTGCCCTAGACCCTCATGTCGTTACTCTGGTCTTACCCCCAAGATCCGTGGCATCTTTTGTATAGTTTCATTGATTTTACTTCACTTGCATCACGTCTGCATTACTGCATATCCCACCGTACGCTCCTCCCTGTGGTGTAACACGAGTCATTCGATCCTGACCTCCTTCTGGTTACATCATCCATGCATTCAAATAACTCTCATAGTGTCGCATTGCTGGTCCTATAGCATTCAAAATGCACAGCAGGACCCGATTTGAGGCCCAGGTGACAAGGCCCTTCAAAATGCATTGGACGGGTCAAATATCAGATAATGTCTACCCTGACACAACTATTGGCCACTTGATGCTAGGCAGCACTAGATTGATAATGATTGAGGAATACAAAGTAAATATTGGCCAGTTATAAGAAATATGGCCTAAATTTCGTACAAAATAAAAAGAGTTAGGCTTGAGTGATTTGTACTGAGAGAAAGAGAGAGAGCTGAAAAGTCTGAAGCAATGTTTTACTCATTGAGAATTGTGGGCTATATCTTATCATTTGCGTGAGAGAGAGCTGCAGATAGAGATGTGCAGAGAAAATTGAAGAGGGAGAAATGCAGAAAGAATCTAAGGGAGAGAAAAAGAGAGAATTGAAGGTGGAGAGATATGCAGAGAGAATGGAAGAGAGATAAAAAGAGAATTGAAGAAAGAGATGCAGAAAAAATTGAAGACAGAGATAGGAGAGAATTGAAGACAGAAAGATGCAGAAATAATTGAAGAGAGAGAGTTAGAAGAGGTCGAAGAAATAATCTAATCCTTGGCCGATCTCCCAGACTGAGAGGGAAGCACCTCGAGAGCGTGCTTCATCAAGACGCAAAGATATGGAAGCTAATGAGGGGTAAAAGATGGCGTGCCGTCGATTCTTGTCGTCCTCATAGAGGAAAAAGTGTTCTGAGCTTTCTCTCTCCCACTGCAATGCTGGTTTGTGTTTCTGAAGAAGAGAGAGGTATCCCCTCCCAGTGATGGCTTCACTGCCCACATCTACAACCAGATCGAATTAATCAATATCATGAGAGAGATAAAAATAGATATTTAGATACTTGCATGAAAATATATACGATCAATAAATTAACACATTGATGGACTGAGAAATAGAGAAATGGATGACTATATTTAGACACGTACACATATATACACCTATGGAGAGAGACAGGTTTTTACGCATTCAAATTTATTGATGAATAAAACAATAGATATTTAGATACATTGACACTGATATAAACATAGATATACACCGAAATAGGTATTAAGATAGTTCCATATTTGGAAACATAAATAGGTACAAAGATAGGAATTAAAATTGATTAATAGATAGATAGATACAGGGATGAATATTCAAATAGATAGGTACGTTCAAAGATATGTATTTTGAGAGTTAGATACGTAAATATTTACAAAGAGATATTCAGACACATATAGATAGACATATAGATATTTTAATTACATCGATACAAACAGAGCTAGATGTAGAACGACAGAAACAAAACTACACAGTGATAGAAAGATACTGAGATATATATTCAGATTTATATTATATACTCAAGACAAATAGATAGTATAGAGATAGATATTAGAAATAGATCTATTGATAGATACACACAGACAGGCAGAGAGAGAAAGAGTATATGGGTATTAAGAGTTATCCTGACCTTGTGAGAGAAGGAAGTCATTCCCATAGAAGTTGATGCCAACAAAGATCTTGCGAGCAGCCTCGGGTGAGATAGCTGGGTCATTAAGCAGCAGATCAAGGGTGGACTTGATCCAGGGGAGAGGAGCATTGGGGCCAGGGTTGTGGGGCCCAGAAAAGTCATATGTCATCAGTGAGAAGCCATCCACAAAGTCAACGAGCTGGACAAAGTCGTCTATGCCAAAGTCATGTTCTCTGAGATGCTTCGACCGCACTGCTGGAATGACAAAGATCAGCTCCAACCGCCTTCCAGTTCTTGCAGAGTAGTTCACAGAATGCAGAGCCATAGCCATCTCTTTCACAAACTCCACTGCCTAAGAATAGAAATCCATTTAAGTTTATATTTATAATAAGGAAATGAAAATCCCATCTAGGAAATGAAGTGTCAGATTAAGTAGCTGGACTAACCCTCCTGCGCATCTCTATATCATGTAGAACATGATGCATTGCCCATATTGACCAAGATTCCAGCACAATCCCATCATATCCCATTTGCCTAAGGATTCAACGAACGCATGAGCAAGGGAAGAACAAGGAGAAATTTAATTATAAATATTCCACTCCATTTAAACGTACTTGCATTCAGAGATTATGATATCAATGACTTTTTGCCGCAGTTTGACCTTTTTCAGCATTTCTGAGTGGAACAATTCGAGGACAACTCTGGGAAGAACCTAGCAGAGTTTAGATAAATTACGTTATTCAAATTGGTAGAATTACGAAAGCCGTTCTGAGATCCAACAAAACAAGAGAGTTTGTTGAAAATAGGAAAAATGGAGCTCAAAGTTCTAAATAACGCATGTTGGAGCCAGAGGTGGGTTTATGGGCATACCAGAATGTTTGGGTTGGTCTTAATTCTAGAAATCCACCCAGAATCATAATTATGCCGCCCTTCGAGAAAATATGTCGTTTTATCACTAGAAACAGCAAGAAAAAAAGGCATTAAAGAGAATAAATAGAGAAAAGAGTGAAATTATTCTCTTTGTGTTCAGACCTCTTCAACTCGTACCAAACGGGTGATACGTGGGTCAGTTTGAAGCAGAACATCTCCGCTAATTCATATCCCCGAGAATTCCTATAATAACGACGTGAACATACTATTTAATCCACAAAGAATTTTGAGGGAATTTAGATTTTTTTGTTAAATTGTGTCTTAGAATATTCTTTCTGGATTTTCGGCCATAAACGAAATACAAAATAGTGCACGTACCAGGGCGTCACGTAAGCGAGGATCGGGTTCTGAAAATGACGGAGCGATGAATTCTTCGAGACTCTTGAGTTTTCCTGGATTTACAGATTTAAAAAACAAATAATCAGCACTCAAATTAACAAAAAAATCATGCAATTGAGACACTGTCAAAACAATCCGGTTAAATAATAAAAGGAATCAGTTCTTCTACTTACGGAGATAACTTCACCGTACGTAATTTCTCTCTTAACCAGCCCCCTTTCATAAACGGAAAGGATCGGGCTATCTTCGGAAATACTGCGGAAGTTTCTGAATTTGCCAGCTTTCAAGTAGAGGAGGACGATCGAAGCAAAAACAAAGAAAAGAAAAAGAAAAATCGAAATCCAACCACATCGGGCACTACTCCTTCCTTGCCGCGGACTGATTCTTGGGGGATCGCTCCTCGCGGCGGAGATCCGGCGCTCGCGCTTCCTCGTACCCATTAACGATCTTCTTCACTCTGTAGAACTAATTTAAAACAAAGACGATAAACGGATACAAAATCGATTAATCTGGACCGTTCATCTTCTTCTATTTTCGAAATCGGACGGTCCCGATTAGAGTGGTATTCCTCGATTACTTTTCTTACTACCTTGCAAATTTTTTTTAGTGTAAATATTTTTGTTTTATAAGTGTACAGAGGAATAAAATTTATTAATCTGGACCGTTCATCCTCGTCTATTTTCGAAATCGGACGGTCCCGATCAGAGTGGTATTTCTCGATTACTTTTCTTATTACCTTGCAAAAAAATTTGAGTGTAAATATTTTTGTTTTATAAGTGTACTGAGGAATAAAATTGATTAATCTGGACCGTTCATCCTCTTCTATTTTCGAAATCGGACGGTCCCGATCAGAGGGGTATTTCTCGATTACTTTTCTTGTTACCTTGCAAAATTTTTTAGGCGTAAATATTCTTGTTTTATAAGAGTACTGAGGAATAAAATTGATTAATCTGGACCGTTCATCCTCTTCTATTTTTGAAATTGGACGGTCCCCATCAGAGGGGTATTTCTCGATTACTTTTCTTGTTACCTTGCAAAATTTTTAAGACGTAAATATTCTTGTTTTATAAGAGTACTGAGGAATAAAATTTATTAATCTGGACCGTTCATCCTCTTCTAGTTTCGAAATCGGACGGTCCCCATCAGAGTGGTATTTCTCGATTACTTTTTCTTATTACCTTGCAAAAAAATTTTTAGGTGTAAATATTCTTGTCTTATAAGAGTACTGAGGAATAAAATTGATTAATCTGGACCGTTCATCTTCTATTTTCGAAATCGGACGGTCCCGATCAGAGTGGTATTTCTCGATTACTTTTTCTTATTACCTTGCAAAATTTTTTAAGTGTAAATATTTTTGTTTTATAAGTGTACTGAGGAATAAAATTGATTATTCTGGACCGTTCATCCTCTTCTATTTTCAAAATCGGACAGTCCCCATCAGAGTGGTATTTCTCGATTAATTTTCTTATTACCTTGCAAATTTTTTTATTGTAAATAAAAACAAAAAGTGTACTGATGAATAAATTGATTAATCTGGACCGTTCGTCCTCTTCTATTTTCGAAATCGGACGGTCCTGATCGGAGTGGTATTTCTCGATTACTTTTTCTTATCACCTTGCAAGTGTAAATATGTTGGTTTTATAAGTGTACTGAGGAATAATATTTATAAATAGTTGTTTAAGATAAATTTAGAGGACAATTATAAATTTTGAGAAGAGCATGATTTATGCAACAATATTTGTCATTGCACTTTGAAGATTAACACTTGATGAGAATATTATTAAGTGCAAACCTCGAGACCAGCACTGAGGCAGAACATTTATTCTCCATTGGCCACAGATGGTAACCTTCAAGGGCTCGTAACACTCGATGCGTACTAACTACGCAGAGCCTCATGGTGGAGATGGGCTTTGGGGAGAAGTTTGATGGAGATTGGTGAGGAAGGTGATATTTCAAGTGGCATATTGATTTTTAGACAGTTTTGCTGAGCTGATTTTGTATATCTTTATAGTTTTCCCCAATATTTTATAAAATTAATTTCCCTACATCAAAATTTTTCCCTCTTTATCTTCATCCTCATTTCTCTTATACATCTGTTCTTGCTCTATTTATTTATCTCTTTTGCTTTTTTCCTAAGAATTCATTATCATGTCTTACTATTTGCTCATAACTTCTATTTTTCTCTTCCCACTTGTCACACGGTCAAATCCCAAGCTAGGTCTCTTGCTCGAATTTGGCGTGTGCCGGCCTCAATGTTCAGGGCAAAACACTGAGCACCCTTGATCTCTTGCAGCGGAAGCTTTGTAGATTGCTTAAGATCGCATAGAAGGGGTCAGAGGAGATGGTGGAGACGCAGCCTCGTCAGGGAATAGGGTCATTGCATTGATATCATAAAGAGTACATCATCATTGGGGATAATTACATGGGGGAAGACGAGGGGTGATACAAGGAACGAGACGAGGCGCTTTGTGCCGAGGTAGTGTCACCACACCGCCTCAAGGCCGCCGCTCTGCGCGCGCGCCTGCACTGCCGCTACACAAGTGCGCCGGGCGGGCGCCGTATGCCTGCAGGCATGGCGGTCACACACGCCACCCCTGCCTTGACGATCACACACGCCACCGGCACCCGTGTCAACACTCTCGCGCGCAGTCCGCGCGACGCCGCCGCATTCGACGCCCCGAGCTGAGCGCTGTGCACCCAACACTACCCGCGGGAATGCTACATGCTCTCTGTGTTGTCTCAGCGCTCAACGTGCCACATGCCTTAGTTTCCTGGCGAAATGACTCCCGGCCCGGCGCCCCGCACACGCAATGCGCGCGCTGCCCGCGCGGCTGCTGCGTGGCACCCCGCACAACTCCGCGCGCTGCAACCGCGGCACGCAGCCCGGCCTGCGCGTCTCGCACCCGCGCGCAATGCTTCCTGCCCCCGCATGCAGCACTCGGCGCTGGCGCGTAGCGTTGGCGTCCGAGCGTGGCGCTTGGCGTTGGCGCACGACGCTTGGCGCACGCGCGCACACACTGATCAGCCTGCACGCCCAACACGCGCGGACCGTACCTGATCCGTCCCGCCTTGGGCGTGGACGGGCACGTTCATCGTCTGCAGTGTATCACCACGTACAGGGCCAATGGCCTGAAAGATCAGGTATTTGGGCATCGCTACCCATAATGACCCAGTCCTTTAATGTCGTGAGCCTAAAATACACGGACACGCCCTCCCAATAAGCACGCAGGCCTCTGGGCAGGGAATGCCGCCTAGTTAGGGACCTAACACCACTTCATAGAGCTATCTTTCTATTCACTTGTAATCGTCTCTTATTTCTTTCTTCCTCACCCTCTTGTCTCTTTTCTCTCTCACCTATTTCTTCTCACCCCCTCCTTTCCCATCTTGTCTTTTTCTCCTCTTTTTTCTTTATCCTCATTTTTCTTATCAATCACTTGTTGCTCTATTCATTCTTCTGTTCTATTTTTTGTCATTTCACTTTTTTTCCTCTATTTCAGTTTCCCCATAACTTCAATTTTCCTCTTTTTACTTTGTAATCATCTTTTTTTAATTCACTCTTAACTATCTCTTCTCTCTTTGTTCCTCCCCTCTTCTATTTTTCCTCCCAAATTTTTGTGCTTTGTCCAGATTTTTTTGGATGAAGGAATTGTTCTTCAACCAAATGAAGGGAAAAGGTACAGACTTTCAGTTTAGTGTCTATGTTAGAGGATGAAATGACGTAGGACGGCTACGGAATGGACGACTGGGTTGACGGGACAGACTATGGGTAGATGGACGACTAGGGATGGATCGGATACTAGAGGGATAAAACAGCCACAGAAATCACACGGTCGAATTCGGACTTTAAAACTGATGAAAATCAGGTGGTGCAACTCCGACCCTTATCAAGGGCGGGAGTACTGTCTTCCCCCATCGCGACGATGCCTAAGCACCAAAATCAATATACGAATTTGCGTCGCGAAGAAACACTCAAGAAAGAGAGAGAAGAAGTGGAAAATCCAAACCAAATCTAATTCTGACGGCGGTGGAAACTTCTCGAGAAAACACTGGACGGAGAACACTTTCGACACCAAGGGTTTCAGGCGTACCTGATAAGCCAAAAATAGGGGTGAAAATTACGCAAATTTTTTAGCCCTTGTCGTTGTGAATTTTTGGCTTATGCAATAAAATTTATAAAACTCTACTTAATATGTATAGTGATAAGTATGAGTGTCGTCCAAGGGAGGCAAGTAGGAATTTCAATTTGATTTTATTTTTGGTGTTTTAGATCCTAATTAGAGTGAATTTGATCTTCAATGAGGATCAAGTCACCCTAATTAGGTGAGAATTTAGAGAGGGGGGTAGATGAGATGAGATGAAAAGAAGAAATGTGGGCTCTAGATTGAATTAATTGATCCAATTGGATGGATCAAAGAATTCAATTAGAGAGGTTGGAAGAAATTTTTGATTTAAGTTTTGGTTGGTTTTGAGAATTTGCTAAATCAGAAATAAAAAGGGAAATCTTAATCTCCTAAGAATTAAAACTAAATTTTTTAGAGTTTTCTTTTGGAACGCAATTGAATGCCAAGGTAAATCCCTCAATTTCTCCTCTCAATCCTAATCAGGGCTTGTACATGCCGCTCAAGCCAAGCGATTTAGAAGTTCAGATCAGAATAGAGATGAAGAAACAAACAACTTAACCTAATTCATTCAAAATGCATAAAAGTTCAAATACAATCAAGGAAAAAAAGTACCAGATAACTTGATCCAAGCTAGAGCTCCTCCCTGTCTTGCAGCTGTGATAGAGCACCATCCAGAATGAGCTCCCCCTCTCGAAATTTAGCTTTTATACTTAGGTTATAGGGTAAAAATCACCATTTTACCCCCGTTTAGTACTTAATATTTATCTGTCAATATAGGCTACATCTGAATGATATAACTGTACAAATAGAAAGAGGGGATCAAGACGAACAAATCCATTAAAAAATCATCTCAATCGGACTTCAGGATCAAAAGTTATTAATAAATCAATTTTAAACCAATTTAATCCATTGGATTTAAAATTGATTTATTTATTAGTTTCGTTTTTAAACACGCAATGACGTGTCGCTCTCTCATTGGCTGGCGCATTTTGAATCCTCCTTTTTGCAGAAAAGTCCTTAAAAAGCCTGGAATTGCTTTTGGACACCGCCCAAAAGTAATTGCGTATATGCCCCTAGCGCACTCTCTCTCCTCCGATTTCTCCTAAAACATTAAAAATATATATTAAAAATTGCAATAAAACCCTGAATGATTTTAAATAGGATCTTTACGCCTGCCGTGGCGACCGAGAGCTGTTTTCAGGGTCTTTTTGCAACGAAACGTTGCAAGAAGGCCCCGAAAAGTCTAGAAATTGCATAAATACATTTTTCTCTCTTATAAATATGCCTTTTTTTCATAGAATAAATGCATTTCTTCTTGAAATAAATCCCAGAAAATTCCTAAAAATTCGTTAAAAATTCTAGAAAATTCCCTGATTAATTCCCATGTTGATAAATGTCGAAATAAACTTTTTAATGTGCCATTTTCATCCAAAAATAATTATTTCGAGCTTCAATAAATCCTTAAAAATTCATATAATTAACAGAAAATTAGGGAAAAATCAGAAATTACTTGGAAGCATTATTTTTGTGTAAATATATGATAACAACCCAAATTTAAGCCTTTTAAATGCATAAATCATGCTAATAACATGAAATAAAGACCGAAATTAGGGTGTTATCAGTACCTCGGCACCATAGTGCGTGAAGAGGGGGCGGAAAATTCCGATCGTGATGAGGCTGGATGAATCCGGGCGTCGAGCGGCCCACTGGTCGAATAGTCTGGGCGTTCTGGGCGTTGTACGGCCCTGGTGGAGAGCGTGGAGGTCGACGGGCACGGATGGAGCAAACGGACAAGGACACCAGTCCCGGGCGGTCTGGGGCGAACCGCTCTGGGCAGCCTGGGCGGCTGGGAGGGGCCGCCCATGCTACCTAGGGCGGCCTTGGTTGGGCGGCCCTTGGGGCGGCATGGGCAGGTGCCCAAGGGGCTGCCTTGGGCGGCCCTAAAGGGGCAACGCGTGCGGCCCTAGGGGCGGCCTGGACGGGTGGCCAAGGGGCTGCCCTAGGTGGCCTTGAAGGGGCAGCGTGGGCAGCCCTTGGGGTGGCCTGGACGGGAGGCCAAGGGGCTGCCCTGGGCAGGCCCTAAAGGGGCAGCGCGAACGGCGCTTGGGGCGGCCTGGACGGGCGGCCAAGGGGCTGCGTTGGGCAGCCCTAAAGGGGCAGCGCGGGCGGCCCTTGGGGCGGCCTGGGCGGGCGGCCAAGGGGCTGCCCTGGGGCGATCCTGAAGGGGGCAGCGCGGGTAGTCCTTGGGCGGCCTGGACGGGCGGCCAAGGACTGCCTTGGGGGCGGCCCTGCTTGGGCAGCCCTTGGGGCGGCCTGGGAGGCGACCAAGGGGCGGCCTTGGGCGGCGATGGAGGTAGACTAGAACGGCCCTTGGGTAGCCTCGATGGCGGCCAAGGGGAGAGTGAGAGATAGAGAGAAGGATAGAGAGAGAAGAGAGAAAAGAGAGTGAAGAGAGAGGGAGGAAGGTCGAAGGGGTGGTAGGCTGACGACGCGAGACGGCGGCGATAGCGGTGGCGGCAGCGGCGGCGGAGGTAGGGTTGAAGAGGGGATAGGGAGGCTTGGGCAGTCCTCCAAGAAGAGTTAAACAAAAACTCAATTCTTGAATTATGACTGCCTAAGTGTTTCTTGAAAACAATGGCCTATATATAGGCCTTGGAGGAAAGAGAAAATGACGAGAAATTAGAGACGAGAAATTAAAGACAAGCGCCGTATCACGCCAAAGGGCAGTTGTGGATCTGCCTCTGGCGTCGTGTCATGACGTGCATAGGGACGTGCACGGGTGGAGACGTGCTTGTTGACGGTTGTGGCGTGTTGACTTTGGTATTGACTTCGGTTGAATTTGCTGTTGGGTCCATAGCAGAAGTGTTGACTCTGGTTGACCATGGCGACGCGTTCGACGGTAATGTGTTGGCGTCCTCGCCATCATGAAATCAAGCTTCCTACTTTGTTATGGTTCTGAACTTCGTTGACTTTCTCCCTTTCCACCTGAATTCTGTTCATCTCAGAACAAAATTTTACTTTATTTCAATTTTAGATTAAGAGTGGTATTCCTATGATACTATTACTCTTACCAGAAATTGAACAGTTATTGAGGTTTAGATGAATTATATAAAAAATCAATAGTTTTTCAACCCTAACACTTTATAATGATCTTAGGAAAGAGTTAGTCAACTGTTTTCAAAGAAAATAATCTAAACATTATCTCATTTTCCAAGAAGATTTCCCTCTGCCGAATATGGGATGGCTTGTTTGGGCCTACATATTCTCTTTGTTATGCACTAATGTTATAAACTAATGTACCAGCCCTAATCAATGTAACGATTAGAAGTTTTGTTCCCAGCGTTGACGTGGTGTCAGATTCATAAGGCTCATGATTGTGACATCTACTGTTGTCACTTGCTACCACTAGCATGACCTACCCATTGCTCTTGGGCCTTTTGTTGTAACCACAACCTGCTGCCGCTACTCTAATTTGTTGTCACTCCATAGTTTTTCCTGCTCTTATTGTGTTCTCTATTGTTGATCTGCGTCATGTCCTACTTTACTATTATTGTATTCTGTCACTATGGCTGCTTCTTGCTAGTGCTCCTATGATCTTCCCCATTACCGTTATGGATTTTTAATGCCAATGAAGTTTTAGGGCATAATTGACAGGATACCTTGACGAATTGCACAACAGGACTAAGCAGAGTTCTAATCGACCCTCAAAAGCCAATGATCTAATCACCGTTGTATGAAAGATCTGAATTTTATTAAATCCTTGAGTCATCGTGCTTAGTTTCTCATGTGTGCAGCCTATAGACATATCCGCATGATCACCAACACGTCAAACCTCCTCCGTCTCGAAGATCCCCATTATAAATCTATTATCAGTGTTACACCACTCTAATTACTTTAAGAGTGGAGGGGAGCCAAGAGAGATAAGAAGACATGCATCTAAAAAGTTATATTGTGGGTTAATTTTATTCAAGGTCTTCCCCTATTTATACTTAAAGGGTAAAATAAGATTATTTAAATAGATCAAAATATATTTTTCTGACATGTGAGATTATATTTTTTATGACATTAATGTAATAAATTTTTGTTAAAAATACATAAATTTAAGAAAATGAAGAACTTCAGTATAAAAGTGTATGAATTTATTGTAAGCTTTAGTAACATGCATTTATAATCATTTTAATGACAATAAGCACATAAAATGCATGAAATTACTCATAAAATAGCATGTTGTTTGTGATTATCATATTCTAACAAGCATTGTTAATAATCTGAAAATTTTGAGTGGGCACAAGTCCTGATCTCCACCACAGCCCTTAGAGCTCCTTCACTGCCCCTCCATCGGTATATAGTTCTTTTCCTATTCTAACTATTCATAGGACTTTGACCCCCAAAGAGTATGAATCATGGAATCATGTTATGACAACTCTATCATATGCTTCTACCTATTCAAAATTTTCATCCACTTTAGATGATTCTATGTAAGATACCCATGCTATACTAGGTTCTAAGCTGGCATGAATTATCTACTCAGGGACCTCCATTCATATGAGTGGTAACCCTTCACTCGTTTCTACTCTTACACCACCTCAGCCCATCCCTAGTTGCAATTACTTATTGTTGAGCATTTCCATTAAAATACATGGCCATGCCACTCTCACCTTCCTTCCCTTACACAACCTCATATATGTTCCTAGCTTATAAATTACCTATGATTAATTAATTGCATAACTCGTGCTCTTAATTAATACGTCTCCTTGTCCCTTTTTATTGTCTTCCCAGATCTGCATACCACACAATGGGTTGTATTTAGGCGTGAGAATGGACATGATATTCACAAACTCACATTAGAAACTCCCTTTTTTGTTCTCCTTGCCTTTTTTACAAACTCTACTTCTAATTCTTCCCCCAACTGGAATTGTCATTTTTGCCAACCTCTTTTTCTAAAGTAAAAAAATCTTAATCATGGTCTTCTTTTTCTTATTTTTTATGTGACTTGAGTCAACTTGACAAGCATCACCACTTATATCTCTACCACAGCAGAATTTCTCCTTCTATTACCTTTGATCTTGTTTGGCATCACCACTTATATCTCTGCCTAGTGTCTTCTCCCTAAATACACATGTTAGTATGGTATATCTCCTTCAGAATCGCTCCCAACTGCTTTCCATCGTCCAAAATTTTATCTTTAAGGTTATCTCCCAATTCTCCATGACCCTTGAAATCCTACAAACTAATAATGCACTTGAACTTGTTAAGATCGACTTTACATTACTTGCCCACTCCTCAATGAGATGAATTCTCCACACTATCTCTGGTAGAACGCCCTAATGACTGCCACATATCTTCCTAATCAATTTATTTATTCTCTTATAGGAGATGATGTTCAGTTCATCACCTTTTCCCTAATTTCACTCTATTTTCCTCACCCCATTGAGTCCTTCACTGCACCACTTTTGTTTATAAGCATAATTCTCTCTCTAACTTACGCCTGTGCCCTCAAAGGAGTTTTCAAAGGGTCTACTATGCTTACTTTCCTGACGTCTAGCTGCTACGTCACTTCAAAGGATGTTGCCTTCCATGAGGATACTTCTTATTTCTCATTGGCATATCTATCATCTTATGCATACTATCTCTGCCCTGACTTTCCACCTTCTGTTCACTCTCCACCTCACCTTGTTGACCCTCTGACTTGAGACTACACTACTGATTTCACTGCCCCACATACTCTTGACTGCCTCTTTTTCCCTGGTGAAAAAACTGTTCTCTCTAGCCTCTTTCCTTGACCTCGGGTTCTCGTCTACCTCCATCTTCAGATGATCTTCATATTGTCATTGCCTTGTGTAAAGGCAAACACTCTTGCATTCAACACACCGTCTTTCACTGAAGATGATTTTCACCCCACCCTGTGCATATTTTCCCTTTATGTGGTCTCCGAGTCAATTCCATAGACATATCTTGAAGCTCTTCACGTTCTTTCATAGAAGGCTGTCATGTACTTACATTCCCATGCACTGGTAGATGATGATAAATGGAAGCTTTTCACGTGCGCCCCTGCCAACATTGTGATTTCTAAGTGAGATTTCACCTTAAAGTATAACTATGATAGTTCCATTACACCTCATAAAGGCCATCTGGTAGCTCATGGATCTCCATGATAACATGATAAATGCATGTTTATTTGCAGAAATTTGAGATGATTTTCGTATTATTAATTTGGAATTTATCATATTATTATTTAAATTAACTGAATATTTATGCATTAGCTATAAATTTCAATTTCTCCACCTTATGGTTATTTTAACTAAACTCCTTGACTTATTTGAAGGCAAGCAGTTTAATTACTGATGAGTATTTTACAGTTCCACAAGTGCAGAAATTTACAGGAATTAGAAGATACTACTCTCAATGATTTGGAGTTGGAGAATATCAAGGAGTTGGAGCATTTTTTGGAGCTCAATTATTCTACAAATGGGCTGGAGATGATCAAATGGTGTTATGGGCTTCCAAAAAGGAAATCTGAGGGAGTTGGGCCACGGCCTGACCTGCCTATTGGGCTTTCAAACACCTCACAAAGGAAGAAGCTGAAAGTTACAAGGCAAAGCTCTCACCCAATGGAGAAAAAGAGGCAAAATGACAAGAAAAGAGAATAGAAAATGCCCAAAGGGGTATTTTAGTAATTCTCTCAATGTATAAATAAAATTTTCTTCCTCATTTCCCCTCATTCTGGACGTGCTCTAGCAAGTGGCTGGCCAGCAGGACACGGCATTGTCAGAATCCAAGTTGTTCAACTTGCTTGATGTACGTTTGTTGAATATTTCTCTTAATCTCATCGCTTTCTTGCATTGAAAAATGCTTGATGCTGGAAAAATATAAGGATCCAGACTTGAGAGGAAGCATTGAGTGATCAATGAATTTTCATTGAGGTTTAAGGAACTTAGATTTCCATTTTCCACTCTATCTATTTCCCCTTTAAATCTATCACTTTCTCACTCTAAACATTTATTTTCCCTACTTTCTCACCCTAGATTTGACAGTTTACCTCTCTAGACCTTCATCCATACCCCTAATCTGTTCCCCCAAAATTTCATAAGAAATCTCCACCATTTTCACCTTCAAATTCCATCTCAAACTCCTACACCATTTCTTCATTTTCTCTCTCTATCTCCTCATTTTGACCACTTTCTCTCTCTACCAGTTCTTATCTCTCTCTAGACCTTCCATCATATCTCCAATTTGTCTCTAAAAAAGATCATATTAAAAAATTCTATTTTTATAGTTGAAATCGTGTTTTCCCCATCCATCGCTAGTGCCGTGCAGTGGAGTGCACTGCACGACAATGCTTGGGGGGGGGAGCGCCTTCCGCCAGCCGGTTGTGCACGCGCACAAAGGCATCCCCCCTGGGCACAAGGCACCCCCTTCAGGACTTCGCCAAATTTTAGGCTACTCCCGGAGAGGCCCCAAATGGTCCGAATCGGTTCGAACCGGATTGAACTGGATCGAACCAGTCGAATCCCCCATTTAAATTTTAATTATTTTTTAGTGTTTTAAAAGTATTAATAAATGAGAAAAATCCCTAAAATTATTATTCCCAATTTCTAGTGATTTTAAGATTTACACAAATTATAAAAAATTCTAACTCTCATTTTTTATTATTTATAGTGGTTTTTGTTGTATATTTAATTTTAGAAAAATCTATAAAAATATATTTTCTACTTCTGGGGATTAATTAAACCTAGAAACATTAGTCTAAAATATTTTTAGTGTTTTATTTGCATTTCTGCTTAACTTTAAATCATATAAAATTGTATAAATTAACTAAAAATCTCAAAAAATTACATAAATTAAATTTCTCTCTTTTAAACTCATTTCTTTCATTTCAAGCTTAAAAAAATATGAAATTAAATTTCTACCTCTCTGTGTATCGACCCCTTTCTTGCCCTATATTAACGATAGAGGATTTAAATGAAATTTTTTATAAATATTGTTGGTTATGTCTGGATTAAAATAACGACATTAAACCCCCAAATTTGGACTTATCACTCCACAGACAGGCTTTCTATATAATAATGTTCTGCTCTCCATAGTGGAGCATCATTGTTTGTCTCTTATGTTTTTCTTTTTAGCGATATGGGTAAACATGTGTTTATAAGCAACCTCTAAGGTTGTTTCATATGGGGTGACTCCTCGGGTATATTTTCGCTGAAGGGTTATCTATGGGCTCAAAAAGAGCCATCGTATCGAGTTTACTCAAATTAGATGCCTTCTCACTATCTTTGGATTCACAATATGCATGAATGATCACACTATCGTGAGGATGGCCACATCTGGGTTAGGATTAACCTAGATGTCTATATTGATTACATCATTTTGAATATCATTGATCAGGTCTATATCCCTATGACTAAGGATTGCTATCATCCAAATAAACTTTCAAGGACCAAAATTTGGAATTTAGCATCATGCCCCTCTTGATCTTTTGCTCAATGTCAAGCAACCTTAACCAACACAACATAGGTCTTTTGAATATAGAGGGATAAGAAGTAATGGTGCAGCCTTTGAGAGATAACATTGTGTAGTATTGCCAAGATATTCACAAAGGCAGCTGCACTAGATTATAAACTCAATTTTGGGGTGTTTAATTTTTCCACTTCATTTGATTTAGTCAATACAAATTTATTAACATTAGACTCATAAAACTATTTCACTGGTTAGATATGATCAAGGGTCATCTTCATAGGGAAAGTAAATTAGGGTTTAAAACACCTTTTACTCGGTAATTAAGGGATGTGAGGAGATACACATAAATTGTGAATATAATGAGAGGAGGAGGATAATGAATGTAAGAAGTGGGTGTCGTGAATGACGATGACATGTAAAATGGAGATGAAAAATGTTTATGTATTTGATGGATGAGATTAATGTGGATGTATAAACAAGAATGGATGGATGTGAATAGGTAGATGATGTCAAGAAGAATATGGTGAAGTCAATTGAAGACGACTCACTCTAGATCCTTATATTCTGCCAAAATCAAGGCAAGTTATGATCACAGGAGAGCCCCTCCACTTCTCTTTCACTTTCTAACTTCAATCAATTTGATGGATCTTGCAAATCACTTGGTTTCACTTGGCTTACTAAAGTAGGAGAAATTTCATGATGATTTTCCCTTGAATTGAGGGGTCTACTTATATATCCAAGTGTATGGGTGGATAGAAGAAAGAGACAGAGCTAGACTGAAATTTTCAGCACAGTGCCATCTTTAACACATGATGCGTTCCTAAGGCCCTCCTAATCTTTCGTCTGATGTGCATCATCTAGAGGTTGTACCAAGCATGGGGGTCTCCCTTCTCTTGTCAACACCACCTATGTTAACCTCCTAATCTTGTCGGAGTCAAGCAGAGAAGGTCCTTTCGTGCAACCGGTGTGATCTTGGTGCATGCAGTGAAGTTCAAATTTTCAAACCACACATCGTGCAGCTGCCAGAATAATTGCACTGGACATCACACAAAGGCTTGTGCGATGTGAATGTACAATTGCGTGCAAAATTTATGAAAAATTAATTTTTTTAAAAGAGAAGAATTTTCTCTTAATCCTATGTCTCTATCGAGCTTCTCTCTCACTCGCTTTTCTCTCTCTATCAAGCTTCTCTCTCTCGCTCTCTCTTCTATCATATTATATCGCTCTTGTTAAGCCCTCTTTCTTTCTATCGCCCATCTCTCTCCTTCTCACTTCTGTCGCTATTCTCTCTCTGTATCATTCCTCTCCTTCTTTCTCTTTCTTTCTCTCGCTCTTCTCTCTCTCTCTTGTTCCTCTATCTCCCTCGTTATCTCTTCGTATTGCTCTTCTCTCTCTCCCTCGTTGCTCACTCTCTCTCTCTCTGCTCTCTCACTATCGCTCACTCCTCTCTCTTCCTCTCTCTCTATCGTTCTTCTCTCTGCCTCAGCACTCCTCTCTCACTCTCGCTCGCTCCTCTTTCTCCCTCTCTCTCTCTCTATTGTTCTCCTCTCTCCCGCTCACTTTTCCCTCCCTCTATCTTTCTTAATCATTTTATCCCTCTCATTGGCTCCTCTCTCTCCTCCCTTTCTCTCTCAATCATTTGTGCAAATTTATGCAATGCGGGATGGGAATTTCTGCAGAAGTTTGCCCCAAACATTGTACAAGGGTTTTGGTGCAACCAAAAAATTAGGATAAGTGTGTGAACTTTCAGACCGGACCGCACCACACAACCTTCTTTAGAGTCAAGTTATCAAAGTGGCATAGTTTGGTGAGGAACAAGCCCATTATTCTATCTTTTTTCTTTTCATTTTTGAAATGATTTTTTTCTATTGTATTTTCCCTTTTAAATAAAAAGGGGACATTTCTGAGAGGCTATATAAAGCTCTCTTGTGACACCCACAAGGCAAAGTTTTTTGGAGAAAAAAATCAGTTACAATGATCTTGCTGCCATCACCTGTAGTCGCCGCTGCTGCAGCGTCGCGTTATCTTATGGTAACACTATCTTTGCCTGCTTTCACTAGCATGTAGCTAGTGCTACATCCTCGTCATCTTTTCATGGTCTTTGGAGTCGCTGCCAGCTCCATCACCTTTGTCAATGCCTCCTCAAAATCACTGCCTTCCTGTCACTATCACCATGGGCCCCACCCATCTTACATCACCATGCTATGACTAAAATAGTTTGTGATAAGACATTGCTCTGCTCCTTGCAGGATAACATGGGGATCACCTTTTATATGATTATGACAATGTGATAACCATGTGGAAATCTTCATGATGGGGAACCCAATCCTTTGGGAACAGATTAAATATATCAGGTTTATGATGTTATTTGTTCATAGCAATGTTACACAATGTGTCAGATCTATGATGCATGTGACTTCCTTCAATCAGTTGGGGTACAGCTTCACCAAGAACCTTGGTGGCGTCTCCTATGATACTTTATTTTAAAAGTTGGGCATGTTTGACTTGTACGCTTCAGGATGAAGGGAGTGTTAGAAGATCTTAAATGGCCAATATGTGAGGGCCCGTTAGGGCCTATAACTTCTCTTCGTAATAAACTCATGCTGCAATCCTAACAATACAACCATTAGGTTTTTGGTATCCTCATTCATACATCCATTATTCAATATTGTCTCTTGACGATTCTGAACATTACGTTGAAATCAGAAAGTAGATCAAATCTAAAAGCTCACCAAATATGGTAATAATGATCTTAAGAAAATAAGAGGCTGAACATAAGTGAAAGTGTATTTATTTTTATGTGTTTTGAGGTGAAAAATAAAGAAATATGGAAGCTCATATTCTGAATATAATAATATTAAATATAGCAATATTCTATGTCATAATTCACATACTAATTTAGTGTATCATAAAATTCTTCCAAAATGACGGCCCAATGTCTCAGAAAATCCACCCCATCCTGGCCGCGTCATCTAGGATCACGTCTCCGGCATCGACGGCCCTAGGAACAGTGCATTATCCTTGACAGCTGTCTCCCATTTTAGGGATCCCGACTCGGACGGCACGTCTATCTGGGACATTGCTCTGATCAATGATCGGATCGGATCGGATCGGATCGAATTGGCATTTCGCAATCTGAAGATCAGAAAAGTCCATTCATCGGTTGGCTGGACGTTGAATTTTGGGGCCATCACCAGTTAGATCATCTGTCAGAACAATAGTGCCGGATCGTCCCGGACGGGACTGGACGAGTTTCGTCCCGTCCGACGTCCGGCTACAGTGCACGGGCGTGGATGGGATGATTTTTCGTCCAGCGATACAAAAACCGTCCCGTCCAGTCGTCCCGAGACGAATTTCCGTCCCGTCCCTCGTCCCGGAGTCGGAACAAACTAATCTGATCATCGACCAACCGATCAGCCGACCGATGAGATCGAATCCTGGACACGTGGAGGCCATGCGTGTCGCCACGTGTCCATCGGCGGACCCTTCTCCCGCCAAGTGCTCTCTTATTACCAGTGTTCTACACTCTTCTCCATCTTCCGCGCCGATCGAGCGGGAGAAGATGGTGAAGCTCGCGACGGCGAGGGAGTTCAGGAGCTACGGAACGCGCCAGGCTCGCCATCGCTGCGAGTATATCAACGCCGGCCTCTACATTTTCGCCGCGATCCTCCTCTCCGGCGGATTCCTCGCGCAGTTCTCCGCGGCTTCGAGTTCGTCCGGCCTCGCGATTCTCCTCATCAGCCTCGCGATCTTCGCCTTCGTCCAAGCGCACGATCTCGCCGCGCATCTCGCCGGGATCGATTTCCGTCTTTCTCTCCTGTTTCTTGATCTCCAGTTGGCTTTCGTGGAGATCGCCGTTCCTGCGGTCGAGTTTCTCGGATCCGTCCTCGCCTTCGTCGCCTTCCTCTTGCTGTTCATTGCGGTGATGATTTGATTTTTTCGATCACTAGTTCTGATTGATCTGTTGCGCGCTTCTGATCTGGTGTTCTTGATCGCAGAGAGAGAAGGCTGATGGCGAGAAGTTGAGGAGATACTCGGCGAGGATGCTGGTGGCGGGACCGGCGCTGTGGTTTCTCGGATCGATCCATGATCTCTGCCAAGTGTACGAGAGATCTGGTGGCCACGTCCAAGTTCTTCAGAAACTCGTCCAGATTCCGTTCTTCGCTGGGAGCCTTTTGTTCCTCGTTGGCGGAATCTACAACAGCCAAGAAATCGCGGTACGATTCGAATCTGTATATTCATGCCTCAACTGTCCTGTCTCGATCAAGAGCCCTTCAATTCCGTACGAATATTCATCTCTGATTCAAATCGGAAGAATCAGGCGGATATTCTCCATTTCCGATCCGGATCTTTGCAATCCCTTCGTGAATGAATCTCCATTTCCGATCCCAATAAGTGAAGGCCTTCAATCCGCACTTCCAAAGCAGATAAGTTCGATGAGACCGTTAATCTTCATTTCCGGTACAAATCTTCATTTCCGTCGCAGGTTAGTACAATGAGACCGCCAATCTTCATTTAAGATCCAAAACTGTTCAATCAGGCTGTCAAATCTTCATTTCCGACGCAGGATTGTTCAATCAGGCCGCCAATCTTCATTTAAGATTCAAAACTGTTAAATCAGGCAGTCAATCTTAACTTCCGATCTGAAAAAAATAAAAAAATTTCGATCCAGATCAGTTGAATCAGGCCGGCAAATCTTCATTCCCGCTCCATATCAGTTCAATCAGGCCGCCAAATCTTCATTTGCGATCCATATCAGTTCAATCACACCGGCAAATCTTCATTTCCAATCCAGATCAGTTCAATCAGGCCGGCAAATCTTCATTTCCGATCCATATCAGTTCAATCAGGCCACCAAATCTTCATTTCCGATCCAGATCAGTTCAATCAAGCCGGCAAGTCTTCATTTCCGAACAAGATCGCTTTCAATCAGGCTGCCAAATCTTCATTTCCGAACCAGATCGCGTTCAATCGGTCCGCCAAATCTTCATTTCCGAACCAGATCGCGTTCAATCGGTCCGCCAAATCCTCATTTCCGATCCAGATCCTTTCGATCAGGCGATCAAATCCCGCAACGAACGTGCATTTTCGATCAAATTGAGGACAATATCTCCAATCGCAGGGGGAGAGCTGGATCTGGCTGAGCCTCGGCGGGAGCCTGTGCTTCATCCTCGGCGGCCTGCTCAACGTGGTGAGAGTGTTCAAGCTGCAGCAGATGGACGGAATCAGGCTAGAGAAGCTCCGCGGCCGAGCTCAGGAGAGACTTACTAGAGACAGGGAGAGCTCCGCCCCTCTCATCGTCGAAGAACACCGAACTCCCCCCCTCTCCACGCCTTATAAAGACGTCCTCCTCGGCCCTTCATCCTAGATCTTTCTCATCTCCGCCGTTGGATCAACAATCTCGTATAATCTTTACACGATCGGACGGCTATACAAATTTTTAGGGGGCGTGGGGGGGGAATTCTACGAGGTCAAAGTCAACTCTGGGCGGTTATGGTACAGAGGCGAGGTGGGGCCCATTTTTTTCTGGAGAGGCCCAATGGTCAAACGATGTGCCTGCGGAGATAGTCAACGCGGGCCGGGTGCTTGAGCTTCATCAGGGCTTTGACCTCGTGCTTGCGCACCATCTCCCGCGAAATGCTCAGGTTCCCGGCGATCTCCCCCAGCGTTCGGTCGCCCTTCCCGTCGAGCCCGTACCTCTGCCGGATTACCAGGCTCTCCTTGGGCTTCAGCGAATCCAACTGCGCCACGTGTCGTGGTCAATTTAGATACGTCTTCATGTTACGAAGTCAATGAAGATTCAGATGAAAGTTGTCTTTAGAGCATGGATAAAGAATAAAGGCCTAGATTCAGAAGTCAAACATACTGAAAAGTCAACAGAGATAGAGGAAATACCACATCATCGAGCGCAAGACGGAGGAGGGCAGGCTGCCGTCGTCGGTCGCCGCTCACGCCGTCCACATCAGCAACGCCTTTGATGAACTCTTCTTGCGTGGTCGCGTGTCTGGCGTTGAGGGAGGCGACGGGCTTGGAGGCTCGTAAGATGTCCTTGTACCGGTCTGGCGAGATCCCCACCCTCGACACAATCTCCTGATCCGTTGGCTCTCGTTTGAGCTCGAAGGTCAGCTCCAACTTGGCTCGTTGGATCTCCTGCCTAACCTGCATAAACCCACTTTTATCATGATGGATGCCATGATAGACTTGCTATTACGGTTTTAGTGGATGTCATGCTAAGGATTCATGTGGGTTTGACCAATTCTATTTATTAGACTATTAATCATGATGGATGTTAAATGGGGTCGTCATGTGGGTTTGGTCGCATCCCATTTAACAATTATGATATTGTTATTAGGGAGATGCTCATGTGAGTTTATGCCCACTGATCCAGTTTAACGCTGCCGTCTGATCATGATGGGCATCAACCATAGTGAGGTCTTCATGTGAGTTTGATCGATGCCCATAAGCAGAGTAGATCACCAATCACGGCGGATTGGTTTTCGTGTGGGTTTGACATTGCCCTCTGATCTACAGTGATGGCTATCATGGTAAGGCTGTAATGATGGTGTGACCCACAGTGACTATGTCATAAGACCATGATGAATCTCAAGCAAGTCTGACCATGATGAATCTCAAGCAAGTCTGACCATGATGAACATCATGCAAGGGCTTAGCTTCCTGCTAGACTGATCCATCTGTTATTTTTGTGCGAATTTGTGCGAATTATTCGTTCTTTTCGGTTTTCCGAACAGAACAAAAATGAATTCGAACAGAGCATCGCACAGACCCGTGTGCGGTTCTTTTGTTCGCTTTGTGCGAATTTTGTTCTAGTTTTGTGAAAATGTGTGAATTTCTGCGAATGTGCGAATTTTGTTCGTTAAAAAAAAAAGAACAAGGCCCTGTGCGGTTCTTTTGTGCCAATTTTTTGTTCGTTTCAAACGAACAGAACAGAACAACCATGTCTCCTTCCTCGATATCTAACTACTTGAAATAAAAAGTAAGATGGTTGGAGTATGAGATGTGGTACCGATTCAATGCCAAAAGGAACGCGCGCAAAGCTGGAGATGGTCATGGAGCGGATGATGGCATGGCGGATCCAGAACAGAGCGTAAGTGGACAAGCGAAAGCCGCGCTTTGACTCGAACCGGTCAATGGCCGTTATGAGGCCTTTGACTCCGGCCTGGCAGAGGTCTTGAAATTTTTGACCGTTGGCTATCTCATGATAATACTTGTTGATTGCGAACAACACAAGCCGAAGATTGTGCTGCATAGAGCAGAGTAAAAAGAGATTAAAATCTAATTAATATTGACTAGAATTGAAAGAAAATGCTAACCTTGATTAATTTGTTTCTTGCTGCGTGGCCAACTTCTAGCTGTCGTCTTAGTTGTAGAACGCTCATGTTTGTGGCACGTGCCAATTCACCATCTGTGGGTTCTCTTCCCAGCTCCTTGTGCAGATTGTCCTTGATTTCAAATGCAGCCTGAAAATTCCATGACAAAAATAATCAGCATTAATGCCTTCAATTACACTTGATAGAATACAATTCTTAAATCGTATCAAATAATGATAAATCTGGAGGAAAAATCCAGTACAGTAGGAATAATTCGACCAAACAAAATAATTCACCTTCGCGGGAAGCAGCAGTTTGAACAGGAAAGTATGGTCCGAAGATGAGAGAACAGCAGGAATTTTCATTTTTTTCCAATCTAAGCTGACTAAATCTGTCGACACAGAGTAATCTCTCACAAGTCTGTCCAAAACATCTCTACTGCTACCCTCCTCCACGCTGCCCTTCTTCTTCATTGATATTCTCTCAAGAAGACTTAATCTCTTCGGCTTCTTCTTGTCGTTCTTGAAGACCTCCGGCGCTTTCATCTTCTTACTCGCATCCTCTTTACTGATCTTTCTTCTTCTACTGCGTTTCTGCAGAGCTTGATCTGATCTCTCTAGCTGAGATATATCTCCGGGACTGATCTTATAAAGATTTTCTAGAACGGCAGCGACCTCATCGTAATCGAGCTCGGCTATGGATGAGGCCTCATCGACGCAAACAGCCTTTCTTTTGGTATCTGAGTAGACCCTTTTCACAGGGCTGTTCGGATCCTTCACTGAATCAATCCCCAGAGCTATAGTGTCTTGCTGGGAGCTGAAAGACTTGTTCTTCCTCTTCTCTATTTTGAAAGCCAGAATAACGGGTCTTCGGCAATTTTGGCTCCTCGAAAACTTTGAATTCGAGCCAAGAGGAAGCCTAGACGCCGAGCTAGGCACACTCACAACGCCCATGCCAAGATAAGTTTATACTCTTTGTGGTTTTTTTGTTCAGCTCAGCTCTGCTCAATTATCTGCAAAGATCGCCAAATAAGAAAACAAATAAGTAATGTGCATCTTGATGGGTGATTCCCCCGTAAACTTCCGAACATAAAAATAAGAAAGAGTGAGAGGACAGATGGATTTCCCCGACAAAAAACTCTGAATTTACATCGAAATCATGCACCGAGAAAATAAAACTTTCATAATCCATGCACGGACCAAGTCGATTACACAACCCCAATACAAACCATCGTTTATATGTTCTGATTGCCTCAAGAGAACGCGAGATTAGCAGCCACAAAACGTTAACCACAGAGGGGAAAAACCAAGATCAAAGATCGAGTTGACATCAAAATAGAGCATGCATCAAAATCAATCTCACCCTGTCGATCCACAGATCTGCAGTGACCGATGAAAGCCTAGCAACTTCAACAAGATTTTAACGAAGAATGAGAGGAAGAGCTTACAGCGAGATTCAAGCAGTCGGAGAACACCGCTGACCAAATTCCCGAGAGAAAACAGCAGATCGGGGAAGAAGATTAACATCAACTAAACTATCGCCCTCAAATTTAAGCGGATCGAGGAAGAAATCGATCGAGAAAAGGAAGAAAAATACTCGTGGAGCGCAGAAACCACCACGAGGCCGTGCCCCCTTCTTCCTATTTCGCCGTGTTCGAGCGACGTGGCCGACGGGGAGCCAGACGACCTGGTGACTCAGATTTTTTGGAATATCCCGTGGATGAGGCTTACCCACGTGTCCCTTTCCCATTAGCTGTCACAGATATTAGCTGCTCGAGCTGTCCCGTGGGGCCCACTGTCCACTTCAACCCTTGCCGGCTCTCCCTCTTCCACGTCGGCGGGATTTCTGACCGCTCGCGCTGTCCTCTCTGCCGCGTGGCGGTGACGTGGCATCCTTGGAAATAATTTTAGATAAAACGTTTTTTTGGAAAAAAAATGCGTACATAAAAGTTTTGTACTCGCTGACTCATCCAGCCGTGCCCTGGAAGCCACCGGGGAGGAATTTCGCTATACTGTGAACTAAAACAAGGGTTCTTTATGAACAGGTTAGTTTTCTTTTAAAAATTCTGGATTTTTTAAAGATATTCATTTTTGTCCAGAACTTGTGCATTTTACGTGGTAGTAATGCAATCACGTGATCTATATTTTTTAAAATATATTTTTAGATAAAACATTTTTTCTTATTGGGAAAAACACCGCCGGGTACGACCAACCCAAGTTTTGTGCTCGTAGACGAACCAGCCGTGCCCTGAAGGCCATACTATGAACTAAAAAGAGGGTTCTTTTTTAACAGGTTAGTTTTATTTTAAAAATTCTGGGTTTTTTAGAGAGATTCATTTCTGCCCATGACTTGCGCATTTTACGTGGTATTAATTAATACATAATGTGATCTATATTTTTTTTCCCGAAATTTTCTCTCGTGGTCACCCATCCCAAATTCCTTCCACCCCATCACGATTTACTTCAGATTTCTAACTTGTGATATCTACTCTAGCAAGCCAGACCGGTCTGAACAGGTTAGTTGGCATTATACTTCCGGGATGCGGACGGGATGAAGATTTCGTCCCGGGACGAGATTTTCGTCCCGTCCATGGGCGCGGATGAAAAATTGTCCGACGTACCCCGGACGGGACGAATCTCGTCCCATCGGACGGAAAGTTTGTTCGTCTGGGGTACCCGAACGGTGGACGTCCGAAGTGGACGATAATTTATAATTATTTTTTGTATTCTTTATATATTTTTTCTTTTCTCTCTATATATATTTTTTTCTTCTTTTTGATTCTGAGATATTTCACTCATGTAACAAATTCATGGAAAGAGTGGAAAAAGTGTGACACATCTTAGTTATAATTTTGATATCTTTCTAAATAAAATACTTGACCTTGATAAAAGTAATAGAGATTTTTAAATTGAGGTTCGAAAGTACACTTACGTTTAAACTCTAGTAAGTACAAACCTTAGGTGCACCCGTGGACATGTTTAAAATATAAACTAGGATTAAATATATATTTTAAATTATTTTTTGGATAATGACTTCGTCATCACATGCGTAACAGTCAAAGGTATATTTTTAATTCACAACTCTGAATTAAGTTCACTGATTCATTATAGTAGATACTATCAACATTCAACACTTTGATCCTGGTGATGGCAGTCCACATCTGAATCATTATATAGCAGTGCTTAAATTTTGAGTCTTGTGCGCCATTGATGACTTGTATCCATATCTTTTGGAGTTTCCACATTAACACAAATTAATTGTTCAAAAAACAGGCTTCAGTCACAGCAAAGGTGAAACAGAAATAGAGAGTGTTTTTTCAGAAGCTGGGACAGAATCTTGAGGCAGAGTTCATGCACCCATCCTTCCACCTCGCGCAAAATTAGTCGGTGTTGAGATGGCCGTCTCACATGTCCCACATGTAATCCGTTCAAATTGAAATCAAATCAAAGTCGTAAGGAAACATACAACAGTAATCAAATCGAAGAAGAAGAATAGGAAAAATAAAAAAAGGGGGAGAAATGGAGAGGACAACATGAAACAAGAAGGGCGAGGGAGAAGAGGAAGAGAAGGAACGAACAAAGAGAAAGAAGGAACTTGAAAAAAGGAACAGCATTAGATGGAATGAAGAAACCACATTAAAAAGAAACATAGAAGATATAAGAATAAACACGGGCAGCTGAAATCTTGTTCCTGTTTCATTTATTTTCCCAACAATTTCACACATCGAACTGTTAGGCTGGTGAGCATGACATGCATACTGAAGACAACATGAAGATAGGCACGCTCTTCTGCACTCTTCGCTTAAGCCTGGGAGCAGGCGAATAGTATGCACCCTTCGTTTAGGGGAAAATACTTCACCAAGTTATTTAAACTAAATTTCAGACCAACACTGTAGGGAGATATTCACTGCAAACATACGGAACAAAAATATATGGGGTAAGAAGCATGACTTACTGTAAATCAAGAGGGATGTAAATGGGGGCCACCTTCCTTTTTTGCCGCTCTTACGCTGTCAAGTGGAAAGGAGTGAGTTAGAAAAAAAACATGCAAAAACAAAAGGTCAAAAAATGTTCTAATGTAACTCACCGTCAGAAGAGCTGTCATCATCGTCAATGTCATCCTCGGAGTCAGACGAGCATTGCTCTGCGCGACGGAACCATGCACGGAGCATCATCAGCGTCTCTATGCTCTCTACATCTAGGCGACCTCTACGGTACGTGGTGATGCCTCGACCAATTGAAAAGAGCCTCTCCACTAGTGCACTTGTGGGGCTTACGGCCAGAAATTGGGACGCAATTTTTGTCAAGTTCGGGAAGTACTGAGTTCCAACATCCTTCCACCAGCTTAGTGGACTGTCTTCCTCCTCACTGCACGGGATATTCAGATACTTCTCTAGCTCCTGCCGAGGTGTTGCGCGTGGGCACCGAGACTTGCACGGACGGGTATATTGTCGCTTGTTGGACACAAAGTGATCCGGACGGCGTCTTCCAGCTGATTTGTCCTGCTCTGAACCACACCCAGTTGCACTCGTTGTACACGCGCTGTCGAGAAGACTACCGAGGTAGGAAAGCACGCTTTCCCGATATGACGGATGCACGATATCTCTTGGAGAATGAATCAAGGGTTCCCGCCGTCGCCACTGTGTGATTGCCCCAAATGACCTTTGCGTACTGCATCAACTTGTTATACATGGCACTACACGCCGAGCGCAACGCTTCCCTCCGCTCGTCATCCAAGGTAGCCCCGGCACTATACATAGCTTGCTCAAGTTGGGACTTCAGGTCCGAGATCAACAACGTCACGTCAGTGATTGGCAATCTCTTTGCGGAACAGACGTAGTAAGAACCTTCACACAGTGGCCCCAAGATACTGAGATATTCCTCAATTAAATCCCAGTCCTCTTGACATAGCATGTAGTCCTTACACGATGTGGAAAGAAACCTCACAACCATATGGTCGAGTACCTCCCTCTTCGCAAGAGCACGCTCTAACATCTTGAATGTGGAGTTCCAGCGCGTCGGGCAGTCCACTTTAATCTTGTTCGAGTTCGAAAGCTCAAACATCTTGCACATATCAACATATTTCTCCATCCGGTGCGTGGACCCTTGAATAGCGTTGACGATGGCTCTAACGCATGAGACGACTACTCCCAGGGGTGCAAAAGTCGTTGAACTACATTCGTCGCCTTGCGAGTCGATATGTTCATCCGTGACCAACGCAGCATATGGCTGAAGATCTCGAACTCGTACTGTGCTAATTTCTGGTGCTTCAGGGTTACGTACGATCCTTAGTCCGGACTGGACTACAAGGTTGAGAACATGTGCAACGCACGGTACATGTCTATCCATAGTGAATTGTGGATTTACAGTCTTCAGCTGATCTACAATTGACGCCATCATGGTTCTGTTGTTAGACGCGTTGTCCGTCGTGATGGCACGAAGCTTCGACTCTATTCCATACTCATATGCAACCTCCACGATGAGCCTCGCCAAGTTGGTGCCGCAATGGGATCCCTTGCTCCGCCGGATAGCAAGTAGTAGATCACAGAGCTTCCAATCGCCGTCGATCTAATGGGCAGTTCTACCTAGAAGGGAGAGGTTATTTCTTGACATCCACGCGTCCACTGTCAGAGAGACGCTATGAATTTCAGCAAACATCTCTACTAGTTTCCCTCGGACTTCTGTATACATGGTAGAAGCCGTAGCTTTCACCGCATCAGGGCCAGGGATGTCACCAACCAACTGCGTCCTGTAGAACCATAATCTTCGGAAGGACTTCTTCTTCTCAAGTCGCCACGGAAGATCGTTGTCACAAATGAATCTGACGAACTCTTCCTTCGTACGCTCTTTGGTGATGCTGCGTAAGTAAAGCTTGGGTGACAGAAAGTCATATTGGATTAGCTTCCTCTAATTCTTGTGGACGCCCTTGAGTTCATCGTGATATTTATGATGCGCTTTCTCTATATGTCTCCAGAACACAATCGTGCTCCTATCCTTATTCCGCCTGATGATGACCTTATGAGTGGGGTTCTGCGCTTGACAAAGCGTACACTGGTACTCGTCCGGGCCAAGTTCAACAAATCGATCTAAAACTTTAGACCGCTTGCGTATAACATTTCGAGATGACACATTGTCATCAATCTCTACCGCGTAGCACTCCGCAGACACCGATGGCGTAGCCCTAGCTGTTGACTTGGGAGTGGTAGCGGATGTGGACTCCATATCTATAGCAGAATTAATCACAATACATATTCGTTCATATTAACCACAAACATAGCAATTTGAACACGGTACTAAAGTGACACTAAAGTATGATTAAACAAATGGAGACTGTAATAGATGTGTACAACAATCAACATTCATAAGGATTACAAATGCGGAAAAAACTATTCGGAGATGACCGTGGATATTAGCCTCAAAACTTGGGCCGAGGCATTAATAATATATCAACACAGAAAGATCGATAGATAGCTAGAATAGCTACATAGAAAGATCGATAGATAGATCGATAGTTAGAATAGCTACATGGAAGGAGAGATGTTTGTTACAAGTTATACAATTGAATAAATGAAATCTTTGTCACATACAATTGTGTATTTCATAATCCAACTTTTGAGTGTCCGGAAACTACTGAAGTCTTCATAAGATTATATAGTTTATGAGATTCATGAAATCAAAAATGTGCAGATCATAGATGACAAAACTATATATATATATATATATATATCTCCTATATTAACACAAATTTATCCATACACATGCGTATGAAAAGGAGAGAGAGGAAGCAATGGGCACACAGGTAAAAAATGAGAAAAAGTACCAGACACTTAATATTCAAGCAGAGCTTCTTAGAAGAAAGGAGACGACGCAGCCAAGCCTTGGGCCTGCGCCAACCCGCATAAGCAAAAATTTTATTGAACAGCGAAAATAATTTTTAATAAGAAAAAAATTCAGAGATAATTATATTTTTAGAGTTCCAAGAAACTGATATTTCGAAACAACGCCGTGTTTCAAACAGAAATATGCTGCTGGTTGGCGAGGGAAACATAGAAAAGATGCAGAGAACGGGAGATGGATAGAAATGGGTTGTCTCTACTTAATTTGTTCATATTCCAATAAAATAAGTCATTTTTTTGCCAATAGACATTGAAACTAAATTAGTCATGGATAACTATTTTCCTAAAATATCTATTTTAATCTCGTTAGATAAAGAGAAATTTGTACAAACACAAAAAGAGAGAGTGAGTGAGAGTGATGACACATATTTAGAAGATATTTCGCAAGTGAGATATCACCATAAGCAAGAACCCTAAGTAAGACGGACTAAAATTAGCCCATAAATTACCAAGGATAACCTTGGTAATCTAGAGAAATATATATATATGTATATATATAGAGAGAGAGAGAGAGATAGAGATGGATGGATGGATTAGATGGATTTATAGATTGAGAGAAAGAGAGAGAGAGAAAACATCAAACTGATGGTAAATATAAAGAAATAGAGAGTGAGGAAGAGAGAGAGAGATAGGGAAGTTGACATCACATATTTCAATGTTAAGACTAAAACTTAAACTTAAAGAACCATAAATAACTATCAATGTTAACATATTTCAATATTTCAATCGCAAGGTTAAGACTAAAACTTAAAGAACCATAAATAACTATCCATGAAGATACAAGGAATTGATATCTTCATTTAAAGGGAAATATGGAGAGCTATGCATTGATTCCACAGCTTTTTTATCTTTCAGGTTCAAGATATCAACAGAATAAAATAAGAAACGAAAATAGTCAAACTGAATAGTCCCATAGGATAAATATTTTCATCAGCTACCTTTCTTGAGATAACATTTTGTTAACATTTAACGAGCGAAATCTTAAAAAGGAATTAATCGATAGACAGCTACATAGAAAGATCGATAAATAGCTAGAATTTGACATGGTTTGATCGCCAGTGAGTTAGATAGGTAAAAGGTGAGATAGTTGGACCAACAGAAAGATAGATAAATAGATAGATAGAAGGACAGATCGATAGAAGGATAGATCGATAGACAGATAGAAGGACAGATCGATAGAAGGATAGATCGATAGATAGATAGCTAGGTAGATAGATAGAAAGATCGATAGATAGATAGATAGAAAGATTGATAGATAGTTAGATCGACTGTTAGATAGATAGATAGCTAGATAGATAGATAGAAAGATCGATAGATAGGTAGATAGATAGCTACATAGAAAGATCAATAGATAGCTAGATCGGCAGATAGAAAGATCGATAGATAGGTAGATAGATAGATAGGTAGATAGATAGATGGATAGAGAGAGATAGATATATAGAAAGGTAGATAGATAGAAGAATAGATATGTAGAAAACATACCTTGCCGGCGGTGGAACACCTTCGCGATGGTGAATCACCGCTATCACTCGCAGAGATGGAGGAAGACAAAGGTGGGTTTCAGAAGGCAACCCGATGGCTCTGCAAGGTACTGGGTACGACTCGTGCTTCCCGACGCCGAATTCCTTTCGAAGGACAATACTAGGGCTGGAGGCGTGAAATTCTCTCTATTTTCGTCCGGACGGGACGAAAATTCATCCAGGAGAGTTGGGACGGTCCGAAACTTCGTCCAAGAGATGTAGGACGGGACGGTCCCGGACAAAATACAGTCCCGTCCTTCGTCCCGGGGGAAATGATGGACGTCAGCCGGGACAAATTTCGTCCCATCTCGTCCATCGTCCTCGTCCGGGACGATCCGGAAGTATAGTTGGCATCAATATCACCTGTTAAGGTGAACTTAGAGGTTTCTTGTGTTTAAGCTGGTTCCAAGATAATTTTGGTGTCCATGGGGAAGCCTTAAGATGAAATATAAATGCGTACTCATAATGTGATGGGAAGAGTGTGATGATTGGCATGAGTATGATTCTAATGTATATGGAATATTATATTATCATCAACAAGTAAAACAGGTTCTTCATGAAAACTAGACAAAAAATAGATGGCCTTGGACATGAGGACTAGAAATCACTCATATGGCTCCAGCCATAAGGTAACATAAAAACTGATAAATTAAAATTTTCTAAGGTAAAAGTAATGTTTACAGAATAAATAAAGGAAACTTTTTCAGAATTAGAAACTAAATATTGTTTCTTAGGAAAATAACCCATCCCATTTTACAAGATTTTGGGGACCTAAATGATATGCACCTATAATTTTTCAAATAATGAATATTAGATCTGGGGAAAATTATCCAAAATGGGAACCATATGTGAGAATATGGTTCCAAATAAAAATTCAAACACAGAATAGTTTATTTAAAATCTTAGTTAGTAAATTTTTTACATAAAAAATTAAGTACAAACCCATAATAAAAACACTGTTGGTTGCTTAATGGTCATTATGTTAATGTATTTTATGTTTTAATTATTTAAATACTTTTTTGAATTTAGCATGCACATATGAACTTACTGATTATTATGATTATGAGTATTACTCTCTCTACACATAATATCGCCGTTAACTGATGTTAAGTGTCCTACATGTAACCAAATACAAGATTTATAATTGAAATATTAGGTCATAACATTGTATGGTTCACCTTTCACACATAGTTTCTATATTGTATGTATGGAAATGTATTGGATCTTTGATCAATGCTTGAATGTATGCTTAATTGTTAATCCCAAATATTCCATGATATTTAAGTGTCTTATTATTTCATTAAATCTTATACTGAACTCAATGTGGTCATCGCTATATGGTCTCACTACACTTGAAATATGTATTTTTTTCATGATAATAACTGAAGTATATTTAAATTTTGTTTATATTGAATAATTGACAAATAGATTATGTAATTTTTAATATTTTAAATAGACAGAGTTTCATTTAAATCACTTAATGCAGTTCCTGGGTACATTGTAACGCCAAGGGTATTTTTAGATGAAAATGACAACATAACCGCCTAATTTAAATTATCGGTAATCATGAAATAGGTCAGGATCTATGCCTGATGTGTTCATGTCTTATGTCATGATGATAACATATTTATTTTAATACATACTAAGAAGAATATTCAGGAAGCTTTTCGTACATGTTAGACAAGATGTGTTCTCATGTTTCTTTTATTGGAGAATTGCACCATCTCTTGGTGCCACATGATACTATCATTCAAAATTTACATTTATTATTAAATTAATATAAAATATCATTCTCTAAATAAAATTTTATAGTCACATAATATAATTAAAAAATATAAAGAAATGTAAGAGTTGCATGATCTCTTTCAGATCACAAGTTATGATATATCTAAATGATTTATCCAAGTTAAATGATTCAATTTGAAACTATATTGTTTGCATATTGTACGAGTACAAGTATCTAAGTTATAAGAGTTGGATAAGAGGGTCCCTAAAAACTCAATCACATTTTCATAAGTTTACCGTCATATTATCCCATAAATATAACCTATTTATCATATTTTTATTGGTATGAAAGATATCACTCTTTGTAAAAGGACTCTTGTATTGAAAGTTTAAGGGATTTCTCTTCGCTAATATTCCCTAATATTATTACAAATATAATTTCTCATTTTGTTTACATGTTTCAACTCACTATTTTGTCATACTATCCATGTATATGATATATTATCTGCAAAAATATATTTTTTATACTTCTTGAACTTTGTTATAAAAAATATGTTAAATAGTTATAATTAGCTTCAGGTTGACAGAATAAAAATACGTAGATCAATATTCTAGATACACTATAAATATGGGTGAAGCGATGGTACTTCTCAAATAAAAAACTAACTTCTTGAGTTTCAAGCAACTCTAACTTCAAAGTATTCCTTGATTTCAACTATATTTTTCTTTCTATACTCAGATTAGACATCAAATTCATTTAATGCAAAAATCTGGGCTTACTCTTGACATATGAAAAAATTGGAATACTTTATTTAATTAAGAATGCCATTTTATTCTATGGGAGATAGAAAATAGGAAGCATATCATAGGGGTTAAATGAAGATAAAAAGTAATCTAACACACCAAATTTAGTGGTTTGATAGATTCTCAAAAATCCATGCTCAAAATTATATGTTTAACCCTTTTCCAATTTATTTTGGCCAATATAAACCCATAGTTTACCATAAGAACATTCCAAAAAATCTCATAATTAAAAAAAAACCAAGAAACATATTAAGCTTGATTAAGATGTGTGGAGTTAATAATTAATACCTTAGTTATTACAAGTAAAATAGTTTTTTGCAGTAGCGTCAAAGGGCACAGCTAACGTTTTTTCATACGAAAGTTTTAATACATAGAGCTTAGTATGTCATTTATCATAAGTAAAAAATTTAGATAAATCAAATTGATTTGGGTATACAAAGGATAAGGTAAATGCCGATGTTTTAGTTGGCTCATATTGGGTGAATCATTAAAATATTTGAATATGATAAAGCGTGGAGACAAAATAAACTCATCAACATGATAATGAAAATATATATAGAAGATATTTCAATTTTATTAGATCTTTTGAGTCAAAATTATTGTGAAAAAGGGTTAAAAGATTTATTTTATAGGTTTTAATTGTGAATACTGTTAAGAAATACAGAATATATGGATTTTACTGATTTCAGATATTTTTTCATTTAATCACTAATGTGACAAGCCTGGTCTGTTTAATGCATAATATTTGTCAGTCTGGTCAAAACATTTGTTCCAAGTAAGATAAAAATGTTGACAACATGAAAATTGATGAATTAATACTATCAAAATTACATTTTAGTTGTAAGTTTTTATAAATTTGATATGCATGGTATTATAATTTTTAGTGGTTAATTTCATGCTTAGATGAATGCCATGATTTTCCCTAAATTTTGACATTTTCTTAAAATGCCCCAAAACAACCTTCCCTAGACATGAGTTATGGACATAAAGCACTTGTTTTTTAACATGTGCCAATCATCAAGGGAAAACCCTTTTATCAAATGATATTTATGCTTTTATCTGGTTTATGGTTTTGGAGTTATAAATATTTTTATGTAGTGGATTAAATTCATCTTCTCAATGAATAGCTTTTGGAGTGAGAATATTTCTCTTCTTCTAAAATATGATGAAAAAACGATGCGAAATATTTAGGAATAGGCAGAAAATCAGAGTCAGAAAGAGATTAGAGAATGACTGAATTGGTTGAATGTGTTAGGGAGAACAAAATTGAAGGAAAAAAGGGGATGTCAGTGAGAGAGAAGACTAGATAGAAACTGGATGAAAGAAAATAAGAAAAGAGAAAGAATAAAAAATGAATAGATAAGATCAAGAAATAGGTGACTATGTGAAGGATTATTAAAGGAGAGAGAGAGAGAGAAAGAGAGAGAGAGAGAGAGAGAGAGAAAGAAAGAATAGGAATACAACTGTTTTTAGAAGAATGCTTGAGTTCTGGTACTGTAATAAAAAATACAGCTCCCCAGTTGCAGACTATGGTATGAGGAACAAGAGAATATATGCGAAAACTGAGGGATGATAATAGAAAAGATGATAGATAAATGAAAAGAAGGAAAAACTTTAGGTAATCATGGTGTAGATTAATGTTGCAAAAACGCTATAAAGACAATAATTTTGTAACAGGAGAAGAGTTGAATAATAATAAATCCTGGAATAACTGAGGGAATATTGTTTTCTGATGATTCTATAGAATTATGGTAACATATTGAGTTCACAATCAAACAAAAAACAACACAATTGTTATATTTTAATTTTTCAAAGAGATTAGAAAATTGAATTTGTGTTTTTAATAGTTTTCAAGATATTGACATAATAAATGTGAAGTTTTTATGATTATTATGCTATATATGACATCAACTAAAGATTATATATTCTATTCAATTGCGTAAATCCACAATAACATGTTTTTTATGAGTCAATTTGTGTAATTTATATGTTTATTTTCAATAAACTATAATAAATGATATTTACTTAATCTCAAATTATATTTTAGGATGAAATTAAATCTTTGTCTCAATGTTTTGGTATTTTTATTGAATTTTTACTTTGAATTCTAAAATAAGAAATTTGGCATGTCATAATATCGGTAAAAATAATTTAAATATTTCAAGGGTTTATATCTTATACTATTTTTAGGGATTTTGGACGCTAAATTTATTAAGCAAATAATTTTTTATCCAATGATCTTTTACAGATGTCACAATCAAATTTATATTCTAATGTATTCAAGAGAGTTATTTGATAATTTGTATATTTTAATATTTATTTAATTACATTCATTGAATCTATGCGAGTCTTTTTTTGGTAAAATAAATTGAAAGGATACTTTTATTTAGGGACTGAAACTGTGGAATTATCCACTAATTTTCTTATCTGATGATATCTATCAAAAACTAATTTTCTTATCCTATGTAAATCTCTCTCTCTATATATATGCATATATATGTATTTGACTCTTGATTAAATAAAAAATAGTGGCTGAATGTTGTTCAATGGCACTGATAAATGAAAATGGCTTTCGATAAGAAATTAAATCTGGATATTTTATCTGGTAAGACGTGAATTTCATATTTTATAAAATTTTCAGAATTTTAGGAGTCCCATACATTGAAAAAAATATTTTGTTAGAATCTAATTTCTAGTGAATAAATTTTTTTTAATTATTTAAAATTAATAATAATGTATACACTAACACACTCACACACATATATATGCATAGGTTAACACACACACATAATTTTCTTATTTAGAAATGCCATTTGAATGCACCAGCCCATTCCAAATTTCTTAGAACCTTAATTTACATATTAATTACGTGATTCATTAATATGAACTCAAGTCCACTTCATACTTTTTATTACAATAATAAAATCATTCTTGAAAATATGGAAAACATTGACTAATTTTCGCTTTCAAAATTTTAATATTGATACTCAAACATAATTATTTCAAAATACTATATCTCTAGTTCTTTGGATTAATAAGATTCAATTAAATAAGTATCATTAATATTTTTAATGGGTTTGGACTAACAATTCTCTATATTCATTATGAAATTTGGTTTTTCTCAAAATTTTCTAAAGCCATCTAATTAAATTAATAGATTATTTAAAATATATTTTCAGTCATTTTTATTACGTTTACATCCCTATAAAAGATGAACCATAAGAATTTTTTTAAAAAATTATTTTATCATACTTATTATTTCATAATGAGCTAAAACATATCTTAATTTTCCAATATTTTCATCTGTCTGACAAAAAAAATTCAAGTCTTCTGTTCCCACCACTTCCTTAATTCATTTTTAAGGTATTTCAAATATCATCTGATTCCGAGTGTATATACATAAAATGGTTTATAACTCTATTCATTCTATCTTTTATTCAAACTGGAGTCCAACTGGATGTTGGCGGATTAGAAATTATTTATGTTCACAGAAGAAAATTTATATATATATATGGATTTAATAGAAAACAGATTTACTACAGATTATAAATTCACCAAAATAAATAAAAACTGTCAATGAAATTCAAAATGTTTTGAAAACTTTGAGATAATATCTTCATTAATTATCAAAGAACGTGATCAACACACTTGATATTTGATTGAAATATTTGGTCAAATTTTACTATTAAAAGTGTAGTTGAATTTTATGGTTGAATCAATGTTCAAAGTAAAATTTTGGTACATGATCTAGCTGATATTTTTAATCACCATCTGTGCAGAATTTTACTGAATGAAACAGGGTAGCTCTTAAAGTTTGTTAGATATCCCAGAATAGTTTTATGTTCATGTGGGCTTAAATATATTTTAATAATATTACATTAAAGTGATGCACTAAAAATATAAATTAGAAGAAATAATATCCATATAAATATCTGATTAAAATGAATTTGCCGAGTTTTTTTAGTGGGTGATAGAAAAAGAGATAACATAATAAGAAAATACTAAAAGCTTGAAATAAGAAAATAAAGATAAATCCAGAACATTAAAAATGTTTTACTTAGGCGTTTTTTACACAAAACAATAAGGTATAACGATATAATAAGATCCAAACAACAATGAGGCTAAAAATTTCAACATAAAATGCTCAGAAAGCTAACTATTCTTCTTCTAATATATATGACTATTGATTCTTCATTTGTATTAAAAATGGTTTCCATTTAATATGAATTATTTAAAAAGTATTTATGTAAATGAAGAGATAAAAACTCAACAATACAAAAAATAACTTCGTTAGATTAGAGGCAAGTCTCATATGTCTCGGCCTACACAAGGCTGATATTTGGGTATACAATGTTTAAGGGGGGGGGGGGGGGAGGTCTGATAAATTCAGGGAATTCATCCATATGTATAAAAATGGTTTTTGTTTAATATGAATTATCCAAAATTATGTAAGTTAAAATATAAAAATGCACCAGTACCAAAAATCACTTCATTACCATTGAGGCAAGTGTCATATGTCTCGGCCTACCCAAGGCTGATATTTGAGTAAAGGGGTTGGAGGTTTGATGAAATCATGAAATTTGATCCATATGTATAAAAATATTCAAACAGACAAAAAAAATTTAGAAGCATATCACTTCATTTTTGTATGCTTTTATGTATGCTTATTGAAACAAGTTATTTATTGCTCTAGGGAAGGATTATAAATTCAGTTTTGAGAATTTATATTTTGTGTCTGGAATGGGTAATTAAACTATAATCATGAAACCAATTTTTATTTTAAGTGTGATAAGCCAAAAATAGGGGTAAATTATGCAATTTTATTATCCCTTATCGTTGTTAATTTTAGCTTATACAATAAAGTTTATAAAACCTTCACTTAAGATGTATAATGATAAGTAGAGGTGTCGTCCACGGGAAGCTAGTAAGTTAATTCAATTGATGATCTACTTGAATAATTTGACCCTAGTTAGAGTTAATTTAATCTTCACTGAAGATCAAATCACCCTAATTAGGGGAAGAATTTAGAAAGGAGGGTAGAAGAGATGGGAAGAATAGAAGAAGTGAGGAGCTCTAGATTGACTTCTTTGATCCAATAAAAAGGATCAAAGGGGTCAATTAAAGGGGATAAGAAGAAATCTGATTTCTATTTAATTTGATTTTGGGAAATTTGGTAACAAAATTTACTAACTATTGGATCATAAAGGCAATCTAATATTTCCTAGAAATTAAACTTTTTTTATAATTTCTTCTTAATGTGCAAATGGAATAGCTAGATCAATTTCATAATTTCTCCTCTCAATCCTAGTATGGGCTTGTATATTATGCTCAAGCCAAGCAATTTAGAAATGCAGACCAAGATCAAGAAGAACAATCATAAAATTTACTAACACATAATCCAAATCACACTAAAAATCAAATACAATGAAATAGAAAGCACTTAATAGAGTTGATCTAGTATGAAGCTCCTCTCTGTCTTGCAGCTGTGATAGAGCCACCTCCAGAATGACCCCCTCCTCTCAAAATTTGGCTTTTACACTTAGGTTACATGGTAAAAATGACCATTTTACCCTCATTTAGTAATTAATTTTTATCCATCAATGTAGGCTTTATCTGAATGATCCAGCCATACAGATACAAAATGGAGGTTGAGACGAGCAAATCCATAAAAAAATCACCTCAATCAGACTTCGGGATGAAAATTTATAAATAAATGAAAACTGATCAATCATAGCCGTTGGATCAATTTTCATTTATTTAATTTAATTTTTCTTTGACACACAATGTCGTGTTGTTTTCTGATTGGCTGATGCATTTTGAACTTCAAATGGCGGGTTCATTCTCAACGCACCAGGTACCCCATGTCCTGGAATAAAAATAAAGAAAAAACAAAAAAATAAACATAATAAATAGCGATTTGCACTTACCTGTGTGCCTTCATATTTTAAACCAATCACAAAGCACCACGTCACCTCTTGCGTGTGCACTTTGCATGCACAGCATGCGAGGTGAACTTACCTCCCAGAGAGAGAATGGCCCAGAATTTTGCACAAACTTCCCTGTTTAAATACACAAGCACAAATCGATGCCGCTCAGAAAGATTTATGTATATATTCTTTTCGCGCTCTCTCTCCTCCAATTTTCCTGAAAATAATTAAAAAAAGTCTTGGTTAATTGCAATAAAACCCTGAAACTATATTAATCGTATCTTTACGCCTGCACACACGACCGAGAGTGATTTTAAAAGCATAATTGCGACTACAATTTAAGAAAACCCCCTCCAAGTTTAGATATTACTTTAAAACTCATATTTTCCTCACAAATATACTTTATTCTCATTTAAAAATTAATTTCTTCCTCGAATAAATTCCCAAAAATACTAGAAAATTCTAGAAAAATCAGTAATTCGTCCTGCCATTAATTAACATGAATATAAAATTTTAATCCTGCATCTTCATTAAAATAAAATTATTCCATGCTTAAATAAATTCAATAAAATTCATAAAATTACATGAAATAAAATTATGCATTTAAAGAGTCTAAAATAGGGTTTTTATTATATATAACATGTTAATTAGGGAAAAAGAAAATTTTACTTGCAAAAATTAATTAACATGTAATATATAATAAAAACCCTATTTTAGACTCTTTAAATGCATAAAACTGTGCTGATTGCTTGAAATAAATACCAAATTTAGGGTGTTATCAAAGTGTATATATAAATGGATTGGAACATGTAAAGTTATTGGAGTTAAATATATCCCACCACCATCGGACCAAAAAAAGTTTTGGGAGAAAAATCTAGGCTGTGGGACATATCTAGGGGTTTAAAAGAATTTCATGTATAGAGATTGAATTCATAATATCAAACCATAGAGTCTTAATAGGTCACTTAGATGTCTGAAATTTTGATATTTATACTGACATAAGTGTTCTTATTAATCAGATGAAATTTAAATCAGATTCAAATATGAGACCATTATGACGCAACTGAAAATTATATGTTTACCATTTGAGGTTATAAAAATAATGTAATTATGTGCAATATATATGGTGATCTAATATAATATTTTGAAATAATAATTTCAAAATAGATATGAATGTATGATTTCTATAGATATAGTTTTATAGTAGCATATATTGAGGCGTAAAAAATGTATTTAATTTATTGGGCTCATAAAGATACAAAACCATGAAAAATAAATGTATCCTCAATTGGACCATACCATCTGGGAATACCTTTCAAGCCTAAAGGTAAAAAAAAAATCATTAAATATCATTGAAAGGTTATCATCATAATATTGGATTATTTTTGGTATCATAGGAGGACAAATCAAGACTGACATTGTGTGGTAAACCTGGCACTTTTCTAAAAGTGCTCCAGAAATATTAGTAAGAGGTTTTATATTTTGAATATTTCTTCATAGTATATTACTGCATAAATTCCCATTTTATGATTTTTTTTCATGCCATAATATTATTTTTAAAAATTCTGCTCAGTAGGAGGAGAAACAGATCTAATCCCCATATAATTTGGAAGAAAGATAGCGTATGTATTTAGCACCAACTATTAGCATACTAGCAAAAGTGTCCATTCCCGTGAGAGATGAGAGGGTCACCTATTTGTTGAGAATTATGAGGTCCCTCTTATCCATGTCATCAGACCTGGAGAATAGTATGTTACTTTTCTCATCTTTATTAGCTCTTTCTAAGCTAGGAGAAGGTTGACTTACATGCCATGTAGAGGTTGGTGTCTAAGTTGTCATATAATGTGTCCTTTACGTTGGGTTTTGGTGCCTTGGTTCAGTCATGGAAAGCATGTGTTTCCATGAAGCGGGAGTGAGTATCAATTCCAAATATATCTTTAAATCAATACATCACATGTACCTTATGGGGAACTGATTCCACCATTGACTTGCTCACTTCGAGATTATTTTGAAGCTGATCATGTGCCCGTCCTCTAGAAGTATCCACATGATCCTGTTGCTCTTGGATCTCTACTTCTACTTCTCTAGCTTTTTTAAAAAATCTTGAAAATCTTCTCACTATGTAGATTCTCTCCTTGGCTGATTAGACAAGGGATCAGAATGGAGAAAAAGGGGGCTCCCAGTTCTGGCTGATCTGGGTGACTGAAATGGGTTCCCCTTCCCTAATTTATATTCACTTAAGTTTTCTCAAAAACTTTTTAAGTAAAATATATTCACCAATGCCCTTATGATCTTATGGGTGTGACCCTTAGGCCCATATATCATTCTATTAATAATTTTTGTGACCCAATAACATCTATTACCCAACCTTATTAGGTAAATATATCAACACATAGATTAATTAACAGAGGATCGATTTAACCTAATCGATATGTTAAATTTTCATCTCATGGGGTGCCAAGCTACACCTCATGCTCTATAAGATAATGAGTAGTGTTTGAATTCTCTCATCTAACCTTTACCATCGTCGATTACCTTACATGTATAGTCCTTCATCCACGTGAGACTCTCGAATGACTTAGGGTATGGTTGATTGTCAAACCCTAATCCGTCGTTTGATTAGTACTGATGCGTAAAGGGGATCATTAGAGAATGGATTCTCCAATATCCTCACTACCTTGGCCAGGGATTTTCTGCATCGTCTTCCTTTAGTCAATCTTCTCTTATACTGAGGGTGGATGATCCTATCTTGACCATTGAATAATCTCCGTGAGCTTCTTACTACATCTAAGCTATGACTTGCTTGAACCCCATAATTAGAGACTCATATGTCATAGTCAAAATGTAGTTGTCCATCCACGAGATGTCCTTAGCGTCTCATGTCAATTGATCACTTATAAAACCATGACATGAATGAAACTGATTGTTGTTTAGGTATAGTACCATTCAGGGATTCTTCTGATCAATTTAGTGAACTCTTTCTCCATAGAGCATCCACTATGTGTGCTTAGTGTCACCACGTTAGTAGCCATAACATCACCTATACTTATCATATAAGTAGGATCAGACATTGTTATTCTATGCGGATAATTCGATGTCTATCTCGACTATCCATCCAATAGGATTGTTTAGAATACATGTTAAAAGACTCACGATCACTGTATTATGATCTCATCAAAATTTCTTGGTGATTACATGTATTCATGGACTTCATTTTAAACATCAATGAACTAATATTCCATACAATTAATTTAAATAAAAACATGGTGGTGTGATTTGGATTGACGGCCACTTAACACCCATCACTTTATTAATAGAACTGAATGATTCATGAAAAATCTATGGGCATTCCTAAGGGTATTTCAATTATGTGATTGGGGTTGTTTGATAACATCAAATTAAGTCAATAAAAATGTGACTATGATTTTTGCCATTTAGTTTTCAGTTTTTACTTGGATTATTCATCATTTAAGGTATAGAAAAATTCTACTACATTTTCCTAATTTATTTTTAAGACTAGGCACAATTGACTCCTTAGAGTCAAGTACTTTTTTCTCACATCCTCTTCAATTTTTATGTGAAATACATGATTTAGGTGAGTAAAATGGTGAAATTTGGATACAAATGATATAAACTTGAAACCCAACACACATCCTAGAACAAAAAAATAAACCCAGGCTATGACCCGGAGTGTAAAACAGGCCTAGTACACAAGTCCATCTTTGGAGCCCATTTGAAACCTTTTGAGAGCTAGGTCCAATAAAGGGAAGAATTGGAGAACTAACCCACAAATCTGATTTTGAAAAGTATTTTTTTTAATGTGAGTCATCAAGGATGTGGATCAAGGCCTACAAAATAAGAAATCCTAACGCTCCAAACCCTAGGAATCAAATCTAAGGGCTGGGAGATTTAGGGCACCTCCATTTAAACTCTGTTCTCATATATGTCTATTCCATCTTAGGTTTCTTCTCCAAACTTGTTTTCGGCAGCATTTCATATCAGATTTCTTTGATACATTCTTGTTCTACAAGAGATTGTGAGAGAGGGTTCATATTTGATCCAAGTTGTTGGAGAAAACAAACTGCTTGGCCCTTGGGGGAAGTGACAATGAGGTTTGTGTGATCTACTATCTTTTTGATCTAAAATTTCTTCTCATTTTTTCTAGAAAAACATTCCTTGGATATCCTAAAATCTTCCAAACCACGCCAAAAATTCAATCTATATTCCAAGTTACATCCATTCTAAGGTACTGCACATCACTCTCGCCAACCACCACCAATCATTGCATGCACCACATGCAGGTAGCAGATGACCCGGTCACCAGCCAAACTGACTGCTTGCGATCAGCAGAATCGTCAATCCAATTGGGTCAATTTGGTGTGACAGACTGAAACAAAAGCGGGTTTGAACTGAACTGGCTGGTTCGATCCGATTTTACTGGTTCACAATATGTCACCATGTTTCTGAGAGAGGTAACTAATCATAGAGACCTTGATGTCGGACATCGTCGATGGCGTCGTCCGAAGGGTAATTCACTAGGAGACGTAACTACTTGATGACGTGAATCCTACGTGGATGTACGTACAGGCCCGAATGGACGACTGATGACGGTGACGGTGACCTCCTGACCCTCGTCGCAGCAACGACCGTGACTATGGCGTCAAACGGAAGAATTTCTGTTGGCGCTCACATGTAATGGACGGGCTCGACCCATACCAAAGAATTTTCTCGATAAATTCTCTCACGTAATCTAACCCGAGCGCGGTAGAGTGTAGCTGAAAAAATACTATAGACGTAATTTAATGGCGAGCAAGGGGAACGGCGTACCTTGTCAGTGGCGGCGTTCGTCGTCGGCGTCGTTGTCGGTGCGAGGGCTGGTATGGGTAAGTCGGTTGAGGCATGCCGGAGACGAGCGCAGTGCTACTCAACAAGCGGCGGGATACGTCGCTGGAGTGGGGTGCTGAAGGTAGTCGAGGATGAGGAGGAGGTGCAGTCGGAGGCAAATCAGCTCAAGCATTCAGCCGTCCCAGATAGCGTATCCTAAGAAGGATTGGCGCGACCGGGTTGAGCAACTGATGTGAGCAGTAGCAGAGCTCAATGGCACTGTGTGCGGACAACGTCAGCATCAAAGTGGTGGCACAAGAGTGACGACGCAGTGTGCTGCTTGTGGGTAGGCAGCAGAGGCTTGTGCTCGCGCGAGCGTGGAGACCGATCAAAATTCCCGCGGGGCGGCGCATACGTCCACGGGTAGATCAGAAACACTGGGGTAGCTGGGCGACGCTTGCTAGCATGCAGGATAGAACATGCAGCTCGTGAAACGGCGGTAGCGCACTTGGACGTGCCCGGGCGAACCAGATTGATCCAGTTCGTAAAGCTGTAGAGCGAGGCGGGGTTCACAGCCACGCAAGGGCGATGACGGGTATTGCCAGCGGGCACTCTTGGGCGTAGCCAGGCGAACCCAAAAGGATTCAGTTCGTAGTGTCGTTGGAGGAGGCGACGTTCACAGCCACGCAAGGGGGCGTCAGATCTTGTTGGCGAGTGTTGACCGAAGACGCGAGGACAAACACGCGTGACAGATCTTGCCACGCAAGGACTTTCGCACCGCGTGTTGAACGAAAACGCGAAGACAAACGCGCGCGATGGATCTGGCCAGCGGACCTTGCCACGCAAGGACGTTCGCGCCGAGTGTTGACCGAAGACACGATCAAAAACGCAGACGAGCCGTCGGCAATAGGTCTCAGCCGTACAAGGCTCCGTGTAGGTTGCGCAGGGCGGTCGTCAGAGGCAGTGCAGCGCTGTAGTGGCAGTCAGCATCGAGCAGGTGAGGGTGCAACTCCGCCGATGAGAGAAAGAGACGATGCCGTGGCACGCACACGAACGTGCAATTTAACCGAAGAGAGGGCGGCGTTGCAGCGATTTCCCTTCCCTAGCATCTCCTTTTCTTCCTTCCCCTTCTCTTTTCCTTCTTCCTCTTCTTCTCCTTTCCTCTCCCCTCACGGTGAGACCTGGAATGATGAACGATAACTGCCAAATGCAACTTCCAGATCTGCCATCCTAGGGGACCCATCTCTCCCTTATATGGGGGGTCAAGATAGGCCCCTTAGTTAGGTCCAGTAAGGGGTCCATTAAGGGGGCCCTTATACATTGGGGCCTCTTTTACAACAAAAACAAAGAAACTAAAGAGATATAAAGACATGGCCACATGGCGCACGACAAACACGACACGAGACAATGACATAGACGACGTAGACGAAAACACGAGCATGATAAAACAACGAATAGGATGAGCACGAGCCGGCAAGAAATTCAAAACGTGCGATGATGCGGTCGTGCTTTTCACCCAGGGTGTTAAACCTGGATGCCTTCACCATCGCCTTGGCGTGCCGGTCGGGTGGGGGGCGAACCTGGCGGGCCGTCAATGGCGAGGATGGGAACTCCGATGGAGTAAGCTGGCGCGCTCCATCAGACCTGAAACCATAACTTTATTAGATGAGTAAGAATTATTAATCATCTGTGTTTGGAAATATGAGGATAAATATTTTAATAAAATTTCAAGCAAAATATTTTGCTATGAATAAAGAAAGGCTTTTTCTTAAAAATTCACTATTTCTGGGGGATTGTTATAGAGCTAAGAAAATGTTCTAGAGGGAAAAGCCACCTTTTTCCTCGCATCGTCTTCATTGGTTTCACTAGTAAAGCTTTTCTAGGTTGGTTGTGTTGGGGCCAGCATTCATAGGGCCGGTCAGGGCTTACACCATGGCCGCAACTCTAGGTAGATTCTCTCACGCTTTTTGTGCTGACGGATTTAGGATGGTAGTTTTCTGAAGACAAATTGCCGTCTGACGTGATGCTTTGGAGATGACTGTGAACGGACCACAGCCGATAGATGTGCGCCCCTCGCTCTCTCTCTCTCTCTCTCTATCTACCTCTATTTCTGTTTATCTCTATATCTCTACATCTCTCTATCTATATCTCTCCTCTGTAGGCTTCGGGGATTCGGACAGATCGTTCAAATGTTTGATCGGATCAGGCATTCGAACAAACGAATCTGAACACCGTTCTGCCCCATTCAAACCCGATCTGAACCCGATCTGAGCATCTGTTCAGATTGGATTGTTCGAACAAGGTGCCTGTTCGGATCGAATGTTCGAATAAGATCTGATTTGAACATGTTGTTCGAATTGGATCGAATCGAATGTTCGAATCCGGCGGCCGCCCGCGCCGACAGCAGCTCCCAGCGGTGGCCAGCACCGCCCAGCTGCGCCAAGCGCCGGCCAGCGGCCGCCAAGCGCCGGCCAGCGGCCGCCAAGCACCAGCCAGCGACCATCCAACGGCCGCCAGCACCTGCAAGCGGCCGCCAGCACCTGCAAGCAGCCGCCAGCACCTGCCAGCGGCTGCCAGCACCAGCCAGCGACGATCCAGCCGCTGCCAACGCCGGGCAGTGTCTGCTAGTGCCGGCCAGCGGCCGCCAGCGCCGGCAAGCGGCCGCCAATGCCAGCCAGCGACCATCCAGCCGCCGCCAGCGCCGCCCAGCGGCCACCAGTGCAAGTCAGCGGCCACCAAAGAGAGTCGCTGGCGGTCGCTGGCGCCGCTGGCCATTTGTTCGAAATTGTTCGAACTTGTTCGAACAAGGTCGAACAAATGGTAATCGAACACGAACAAACCAAATTTTTCGTTCAAAACTTTCAATCGAACACGAACAAAGGGTCTGTTCGATCGAAAGATTCGAACAAATCTTTTGAATCGGCTTGTGTTTGTTCGAATCTGTTGATCAAGATTCGAACGATCCGATCCGATCCAATCCCTGATGCCTACTCCTCTGTCTCTATCTCTCTATCTCTACATCTCTCTTTCTCTCTAACTCTGTCTCTATCTCTATTTCGATCTCGATCACAGTCTCGATCTCTCTATCTCTCTCGATCTATATCACTATTTCTCCATCCATCTCTATCTATATATCTGTCTATCTCTTTCTCTCTCTCTATCTTGATCTCTATCTATCTATCTATCTATCTATCTCTGTCTTTCGATCTCTATCTCTCTATCCATATCTTTCTCTATCTCTCTCTGGATCTCTATCTTTCTATCTCTTCTCTCTCTATCTCTATATCTTTCTCTCTATCCATCTCTTTCTCTATCTCTCTCTCTATCCATCTCTTTCTCTATCTCTCTCTCGATCGCTCTCTCTCTATCCATCTCTTTCTCTATCTCCCTCTCGATCGCTCTCTCTCTATCCATCTCTTTCTCTACCTCTCTCTCAATCGCTCTCTCTCTATCCATACCTTTCTCTATCTCTCTCTCAATCGCTCTCTTCTATCCATCTCTTTCTCTATCTCTCTCTCGATCTCTATCTTTCTATCTCTCTCTCAATCTCTCTCTCTCTCTATCTCTATCTCTTTCTTTTTATCCATCTCTTTCTCTATCTCTCTCTCGATCCTCTCTTCTATCCATCTCTCTCTCTCTCTCTCTCTCTCTCTCTCTCTCTCTCTCTCTCTCTCTCTCTCTCTCTCTCTCTCTCTCTCTCTCTCTCTCTCTCTCTTTCGATCTCTCGATCTCTATCTTTCTATCTCTTTCTCTATCTCTCTCTCGATCTCAATCTTTCTATATCTCTCTATCTCTATCTCTTTCTCTCTATCCATCTCTTTCTATATCTCTCTATCTATATCTCTCTCATTCTATCCATTTCTTTCTCTATCTCTCTCTCGATTTCTATCTCTATCTCTCAATCAATCTCTATCTATATATCTGTCTATCTCTTTCTCTCTCTCCCCCTCCATTTATATGTACATATCTCTCTCTCTCTATCTATCTCTATCTAAATATCTGTCCATCTCTATCTCTATCTCTATCTCTATCTCTCTCCCGCAAATTTTCACCCATAGTGAATAGTACAGCCAGGTTGGAGAACCTCAATGTTCTCGTATTCCACCCCTACACGCGACTATTCTTCATTCGTCCCCCTTGAAAGTTTCTGTGTAGAATGCACCGAACAGCCGTGTAGCAGTGAACAGTTGACCAATGGGAGATCCCCTGGCTGTCTCTCCTCTCCCACCTATCTTAGCACCTTCTCTCTCTCTCTCTCTCCTCTCTATAGAAGGCTACTGTGAGCTCCGTTGCAACTTTCTAGATTGAGTAGGTGTCCCGATTTCCAAGAGGGGATGGGGTAGGCGGACAGCATGCAAATCAACTTCTTCCGATTCCCCGGCATTGCCATCAGAAAGCATGAGTGTATTTATTACCTGCACCCATACATAAAAAGAAAATAAAGGTTGATTTTCGCACAAAATTTCATCAATGTTTGCCTTCGGTAAGGTCAAGAAATCGCAGCTGAACCCGTGGATGTATCCAATTAATGGCCTCGTGTTTGTTTGCCGCAGGAAGACACTAGGACGGTTTACTTGGAAGCATTCGGGCATTTTTTTCTTTGGAAATATGTGGAAAAATCTACCATAGAAAATACATCATGTTCTTCCCCGTCATTTGTTTGGCAGCTGTTTTGTTTCTTTCTCCTGCTTCATTTGGACTGTTCCATTCCGATCTATTTTTGGTCTCAAACATCATCCTTCTCTCCTTTGGTAATCAGCTGTCATTTTGTTATACTTATCTTTAATCTTACATTTAATTTGATATATTTCCAAGATGGAGACACCGAAAGGAAGAAGATTATTCTTTTGGGAGGGAGAGAGAGAGAATAGATACAAGGGAATGTCAAGATTCTAATTGCACATATGTAGATGCATCATTGGGTATATAAATCCCGCAATGAACAAGGTTATAACAACACATATATCCGGAATAAAATCGCCAATAGTTTCTCGCTCTTCGGTTTCTCCATCAGCTCATTCTAGCTCTTGGTTCTTCTCTACGATTCTCACCTTCTTAGAAGTTCTAAGTAGCTTAGCCTATATAAAGAAAGAAACGAGATGGCATCCAAGTTAGCATATGATGAAAATGAATAAGATTGAGCGCTTAACTGACCTGCTCATCGGTTATCTCCACGGCGAAGCCATCAACAATGACGAGAGAGGACTTCTTCCTGTACGTGTTAGGCTCCAGAATCTCCGCCAATAGCCTCTCGTGCTTCCTACAGAGATATATGTCCAACTCATCTTGTCTTGCTCTGTTGCAAAGTCGCAGCATTTCCAAAGTCAGCTTCTTCGGAGAGAGAACGCGGTGGAAAGAAAGATACAGACAGGGAGAGAAAGAAAAACGCATCCAGCGAGAAAGATAAATAGGGGGGCTGTGGGATCGAAAGAAAGGCGTATACAGGGAGAGAGAACGATTGATAGAGGGGGGGAGATAGACAGAAAGACGTAACAGGGAGGGAGAGAACGATAGATAGAGGAGGGAGAGAGAGATATAGGAAAGATAGAAAGACATACAAGGAACGATAGAGAGATACGGAGAAATATAAAGAAAGACATGTACAGTGAGCGAGGAAGAGATTGAGAGGGATGTAAGAAAAGCATATACCGGGAGCGAGATATTTAAATAAAGACAAATACAGAGAGCGAGCGAGAGAGAGATATATAGGGTGAGAAATAAAGAAATACATATTAGGAGCAAGAGAGAGATAAGGAGAGATAGAAAGAGCGACATATGGATGGGATAGAGAGGGAGAGAGAGAGACCTGTTCTTGCGGAGCCGCTCGTACTCGGGGTCGAAGTTCATGAAGACGAAGAAGGTTTTCTTAGAAGCCATTGCCTCGTTCCCAGCTAAGCCGGTTTCTTCTTCTTCTTCTTCTTTTCACGTCCTTAGACTGTTCTTGGCGACTCAGCCTTCCCATTCCACCAGTATTTATACGCAAGAAAGGAGCCGGCTAGATCCTTGACAAGGGCTCTTACCTCTCCTTTTCCTTCACACACACGCACACTATTTATCTATCTATCTCTCCCTCCATGTCAATCTATCTATCTACCTACCTATCGGTCTTTCTTTTTATCCACGCATCCTTCCCTCTTCATAGGCAGGAAAAGAGGGTTAGGTCCTTGACATGATCTCTTATCTCTCCTTATCTCACACTCTATCTCTCTCTCTTTCTATCCATCTACATATCTATCTTTCTTCACTAGGCAGCACATACAGAGATGGGCGTTTAGCAAGATTAGAGGTACTCAATCTAGATTCCTACAGTCTCTTTTAAATATTTATATGATTTTATCAATGTATCTATCTATCTCTCTCTCCATGTCAATCTATATATCTAGCTAACCCCTATCGATCTTTCTTTCTATCCTAGCCTCCTTCCCCTTCCACCCATCTTCATAGCCAAGAAAAGTGAGGGTTAGACCCTTGACATGATCTCTTATCTCTCCTTATCTCATTCTCTGGCTCTCTTTTCCTATCCATCTACTAATCTTTCTTCTATTAGGCAGTAAATACAGGGATGGTCGTTTAGCAAGACAAGCGATTCTCAATCTAGATTCCTATCCGTCCATTTTATATATTTATATGATTTTAATAATATATCTATCTATCCATCTGTCTGTGGGGGGCCATGCAGCACGCACAATGGGGGACAGAAATCTCTATAGCTTCCAATACTTGCTGATTTCACCCATGAGTTGTTCCGTGGGAGGCATCCACCAATGCCTCTCGAACACGTACCCCCAAACACATCCACCGAGAAGAATGACTACGTTGATCATGAATTTTACACGTGGCCCATGCGAAAGGCAGTGTTAATGACGATCTTTTTCAAAAGAGAAGGTGTTAGTAGAGAAGTAAGAGGGGCCAACAGTCTAAAAAAGAACGCGGCTTCTTACTTCTGAAAACGAGAAACAAAGGGTGGAAGAAACATGGCATCATGGGAACAAAGAGGAGGTTGACAGGTGAATAGTTGAACCTAACTCTGGTAGCCTAAGAGATTCTCTTGGCCCTCTTTTGGTGGGCTGACCAATTTTGAAAGAGATGTGGCCTTGCACAGCTGGCATTGGTGTGGGCATGAGGGTCCTTTTCCTCTCCCCTTGCTTTTCTTTGGTGTCTTGTCAAAGATTGACCTATGTTTTAGGTGTGCCTTTACAAGCGATGAGAGATTGGGGTGAATTGTTGATGTGGGTTTTGGGTACCTTTAAGGCTAGGGTTGGGTCCAGAGCAAAATGGGAATAAATTTTTTTAATAATAAACTAGCAATATCAGAAAAGCAGAGAAGGGATGACGAGGGATCATAATGAATGTGGGTTGCTGCTTTATAGGGTCACATTTGGAGAGTTGTCTCCTGCATTCGTTGTCACTCTCTCTTTTTTCTCACAGTATGGTTACTATTTGATAATGAGCACTCTGGATCTTTATATCATGCATTTTTTATGAAGATGCATATTTGATACTTTTTATTGGACCTTTAAGCATAGTTATGCGAGTCTCAGATCTTTCCTATGCAAACATTACACATGACACATAAATTGACAAAATATGAAACATATTTTTCACTCTCGTGGCTGATTACTTTGGATTCTTTAAGTTAACATTTTTCAGGAGTAAACCCTCTCATACTTTCTCAATTCGAAACATAAAAAGATAATAAAAAACAAACCAAAATTATAGATGTAAACCATCCTAAAAAACATCCTAAAAAAGTCTAATTTTAAAAATATCAATAAATACATATTTTTTAAGGATATTTATTTATCAATTTGTGAGTGTAAATAATGTGGCACAAGAATGCGATATTTATTCTTATGCGACTCTACCACAAGTAATTGCAAAAAACTAATGAAAGAGGCATTAGGAACCAAAGGCATGGATAATAATATTTTACCCCATCATTCCCTTGCATTTCATTGCATTTTATTCCACTTTCTATCTCTATCTATCAATTTCCTGTCTCTAGGATACAACACTTTATTTATCATTTTCTGATATTACATTTCGTGAGATATTATCTTTTAAGGCAAACTATATATTTTAAAGATATTAACGAATAAAATTATATATTATGGAATTATTTAAAGGGTTTAGATATTTCTCTAGGTTTATTTATGAGTTTTACACTCGTTACCTGATGGCACAATCTGATTAATTTGGATTATTATCAATTAATAGCTACATCCAATCCATGGCTGGTGTTAATAATTGACATTTTAATCATTTCAAAAAGCCACCTTTTTGTCATTACAAGTCAGCATGTCTTAATTAGTGAATCACGATTTCACATCTTGCTCATTTAAAGGTGCAGGAATATGTGAACAAATATAGAAGACTGATTTTGAAGTCCTGTATGTCAGCCACGAAATATGGTGATTTACTGACCATAAATTCAATTTGAAAGGCAGATAAAATTCTTAAGATTGGAACATTGTTAGTTTACGAAAGGAATGAACACATATTATGAAGCCCACATTTTTTAGAACCTGAAGTTGCAATTTTCTTTAACAAAATGTGACACAACAGCATTTTAATGATTATATAATCTGGGGGAATCTTTGGTGAATCCTATGATTCATGGACATGTTGGGGATCTGAAACCTGGATTGATGAGAAGAAAGCAAAAATAACTACTGAGGATGATGCAACATCAAAACCCTCGTAATCTTGAATTATCTAATGAGATTTAAGGGTAGACTGTCTATTTTCTCCTCTATCCATCCATAACCTTAGATCTACAAATTGATCCCTTTTCAATGTAAATTATTCCACCTACATTGGTAGGCTGAGTGAAAGAAAATTTCTCCTTAGATCCATTGTTTTTTTGGTTTCCATAGCTGACCAAAGTTAAGAGGGAATGAAAAGTTGAGGCACTCTCCATCAGTATCAAATCCCCTCGATCCTGTCAGAAAATATGGATCTAGGTTTGGTTCCGCTGCACTGACATCACTATCTTCTTCTCAACATCAATCCATCTTGCATCCATATATGAATATCTACTCATCTACACAAATTTGTCGCAACCATCCATATCTAATTTTTCTGACCTCCTTATGATTAGGAAAAACATACTAATTTAGCTATGCATTCATATATTTTAGATATTTATTTTCATTTTAATGATCATAAGTGCATGTTACTGAAACTTAAATAACTTGCTATATGTATATATTGATATTCTGACTTTACCAAATTCTGGGTATTCTACAGCATTTTCAAAACTTAAATTGATAAAGAAAATAATCTTCTAAGTGTATGATTGATTTCAATTATTCCATTAGTTTAAACACATTTATAATTGATTTAATATGCTCTTCAGAAGTAACAATCTGATTCACTTGTAGCCAATGATTACAATGCATCCTTCAGATTATTTCTTACCATAATTTTCTACAAAAAGAGTATATACCAAAAGGAAAAGGAATAGATTTATTTTGCATGTCCACGTGACACGTATGTGACACATGGTGTGTGAACAATAATTGGGAAAATAGTTTGCGTTTAATTCCCATACATCCTTCACCCGATAAAAATAGAGATACTATTTGTGCAATAGATGCATGCGGGAAAATCATGGCACATTTCATGACACATGCCAAAGCAGACCAGGTCATGTGTCACACCCTTAGCCAACTATCTGGGATATTCTGCTATTGATTAATAATTAATGATTGGGATTTCATTATTGTGCACATTCAACGCACAAATTTTCACAGAGTGGAGTAATCAATAGCGATAGTATTGCTCCAATTGGGTTGCACATTTTCGAGAAAATATGGATGCAGAAACTCTAAATGAGCTTAAGATGATGTGAGAGAGAGTGAAGATATTGGACGACCAGGATTCAGTGATTTCAATCCTTGATATCATGGGATCCAACCGACAGATCAACCTGAAATTCTCAGGGTGCTCTTGTCTTTTAGTCCTCTTTCTATCAATACGGTTGGATTGCTCAAATAAGGTCTAAAAAGGGGGAAAACATCAATAATTTTTAAGTCAATTTTTTTTTGATTCCTTGGGTTAATTTAGTGCATTTCTTAATCTTGATCCTTTTCTTGTTTATTTCCAAAATGCCAAGCGTGGACAAAATATTCACGCTTGAGGAGAGGTTATTTAGTGAGAGCATAACCTTGGCTCACTGATGGAGGCAAATTATGTGTTAATTTTATATTTCATTGTAAATTTAATTCGCCCACGATCAAATAAAGTTTGATAAAATATGAAGCTTACTCAAACGTATAGTGGAGGAAGGTCGTCTCCATAGGGACTGGCCTTTAAAGATATAATTAATATTTGGGTTACTAGATAATAAGAAGGGGCAACGATAGTAAAATTACTAATGTGATAATGGGTGCAATGGCAGATGACTAACTAGTAGGTGATAGATGATATAATATTTATTTATACTTAGATATACTAGTAATAATAAAGAAATACGAGATGCAGTAAGAGTTATGATAAGTATTAGGTGGAATGATGAAATAAGTATGACCTTTTTTATAAGATATTATGACGTTCTATAAAAAAACAAACTGTTACCCACTTGACTGCTGATGAGCTCTATGAGAATATGAGCAGAATTTGAGGATGGTGGGATTAGTAATTAAAAAGAGAAATAGAAATTTTAGTGATAAGAAATTAGAAGAAAGTTAAGAGGTAGTAAAGATATTAATAAGAATTTTAAGGATGACTACTATATTTTTTAGTAGAAGTTAGTTACAAGAGAAATTTATGAGTGTTACTATATGTTGTTGTGTATGTGTTTATATTTTCTTGATATTCATTTATAGATTTTAGGGGCAATGTTCGGAGCAAGATTCAAATTAGTTGAACGCCCAAGAGGTGTTCAACCAAACGATTAAGAGGAGGTCGAGAAGAGAATATTATATATTTATACGCCGTATATATTATATACGCTTATTTATAGTTGAAGATAGGTGGTTAATGGGTAGTCCTATTGAACGCCCTGAGGTGTTCGACAGAATACCTATGATAAGTTCTGTAGATAGGTATATATATTATCGTTCAAAAAGGTTTCAAAAATGAACTTAGATGAAATAGAAAATGAATTATCTAAGACGCCAGGTGTTTGATACTATGCCCAAATTGTATCCCGATGATAAATCATGATTGAACTGAATTAGATTGCTGAATAACACTTAAAGTATCAAATACCAAATGTCAACCGAGAAGAGCTCAAAGTTACCAGATTTTGCTGTGAATCGAAGAACGGGGATGGCGACGCCGATCGTCGCCGCATAGCGTTGGTATGCATGTTCCCCCTCTCTTCTCTCCCTTTCTGGCACAAAATTAAGCACTTCTGGATCCTCTCTGAAGCCTTCTCGATCCTCCGCAACTACCAGCGCTGTCACTACGCCACTGTCTTGCTTCCAAGCTCAAAAGGGACCTCCGCCTCTGTTTTTGTTCCTGCGACGAGAAAGTCCCTTTGGCTGTCTGATGGAGGGGGACGACCCTGGGGGTCCTCCCGAGCCATTGGATCACCCAGCGGTCCCCCCTCTCTGGCCGAAAATTGCAGCCAACGTCGACGGCCAAGAGCAAGGGTAGACAAAAATGGCAACGCCAACGCTTACATAGCAGCCGTGGACCCCTATTATGGTGCACCCCAGCCTTCGCCACATCAGCGCTTCATCAGCGTCCACGTAAGCAATCCACGTCGCCTTTGCTGTCTATGATTCGTTCACCGTAGGGCCCAGCATCCATATCAGCCTAAAAAGAGAAATAACAGTTTAATTGAGCAAAATAGATCTCATCGTCTAATCTTCTCTAAGAAGATTGGACGACTGAGATTATATCTCGCTATTTAATGAGAGCCCAAGAAGACACGGGCTTCGGGCGGGGTTGGCTCGAATCCCGATCTCTTTTTTACTTTGTTTTCTTTAATATCGCGGCCCATTGGACCGCGATCAATAGATTACTAAATGCCCGGCCCACCGCAGATCCAAAATAGACTAGGGATCAAAATCCCATATTGAAAATCTTTAAGAAATGAGACACTATATAAATGTCCACGGATTATTTTAACTGAATCAAAATAAAAGACAGACCATTTCCCATGTGATCCTTGCTTCTGTGGGCCTGTCTTGGGCTCGATGTGGGCCTACTCTTTAGAGCTCCTTGTACGACGAAGTTCGCTGGCAGCTGGGCTGGCTTGAGTGCACTGCGCTCGCTGGCTTGGCGGCTTGCTTGATGGCCGTTGTTTGGTCCCCTAGTCTGGGAATAGCACCTTTCTTTTTACCCAATCATTAGTAATTTACAAATGAAATAATAAACCCCTTTTTTTCTTTAACATTTGGATATGATTTTAGTAGTAAATATGGAGTTTTTCTGAAATTTCATAAAAATGCACCAAGAGTAAAATCATAGTGGAATAGAGATGGTTTAAGTAAAATGATGCATATAATGATGCTAAAATGTGTATAATTTTGCTACTGAAAATCCATTAATCACTCACGAGTGCACACCATTTTAGAAAAGTAAATAGTTTTTCTCTCATTGCTAGGATCACGCTGAGACTATGTTTTAGGAAAGTTGCAGAATTTATTTCATTTTGCTATCATCTTTTTCTTTGTTTGGTATCCTCTTCTTCTTTTGTGTTTAATTTCTATTTCCCAAAACCATAAATTACATTTAAGATTTTAGGTCTTCTCCTTCTTTTGTATTGATCCCTTTCACATTATATACTTCCTATATTTGAAAGTGGAAACTTTAAATGCTATTTCATATCTAAATCCTAACAACATGATTAACTCATACCAAAACACACCAATTTTAGGATTATCACCCCCATCTATTTAAAAAGGTACCATTGGATTTTATTTCTAATTACGATTAAATAAGTAATTTTCTCATTTAAAAGACGTTTGGATGCATTTTTTAAAATCTAAGAGGGAGGAGTGAATGTGGTGGCGACAACATCAACGCATCGACACCGGATGCACCACCACCGTCATTAGAAGTCAACGCCACTGATAAGGACGTGCCGCCCTCGTCACCGGACCAAGTCAACATGCCAGCATCAAGCACGCCTTCACCCACGCACGCCTTCACCCACGCACGCCCCTTCAGGCATCCTGACACGTCGCCAAAGACAGATCAAGAACTGCCCCCTGATGTGACACGAAACCATGTCGCTCGTCTTTATTTTTGTTTTTATTTAATTGTATTTTCTCTTTCCTCCAAGGCCTATAAGTATAGGCCAATGTTCCAAGAAACAGTTAAGCAAGTTTATTTCAAGAATTGAGTTGTTTTCTCTTCTTGGAGTACTTTGCCCCAACTCCCCAACTCCTTCTTCTCCGGATCGCCGACGTCAACGCCACCACCGCCACCGTTGCCGCCATCGCTGCCCTGATTCCTCCACCACCATCTCTTCCACTCGCCCCTCTCTCCCTTTCCTTATTCCTCATCCTCCCTCTCTCTCTCTCTTTCTCCTTGCCCCGCCGGTTAGAGATCTGACCTAGATCTCCTGCCGACACCAGCGCCTGCCTGCACCCACCGGCGCCATGCACGCCAGCACCCACCAGCGCCAGCGCATGCCAGCGTCTGCAGGTGCTGCGCACACCAGCGCCCGCCGACGCCAGCGCACACCAGTTCCCGTCGGTGCCAGTGCACACCAGCACCCGTAGGCGCCACGCCTGCCAGCGCCCGCCGGCGCCAGCGCACGCCAGCGCCTGCGCACACCCGCGCCACCGACGCCAACGCACACCAGCGCCCACAGGCGCCGTGCACGCCAGCGCCCGTCGGTGCCAGCGCAGGCCATCTCCTGTCGGTGCTCATGCACACCAAACCGCTTGCACCAGCGCACACCGACCATCGGCTTTCGCCACTCACCCCACGTCCTTGCTAGGGCCGATCAATGCCTAGAATGTCCAGTCATTTCATCCTGTGGGCCATGGAACGCCGAGCCCTAATACAACCAGAATTTCCCGCAGCCTCTTCACGCACTCCGGTGCTGAGGTACGCCTGAAATCTTGGTGTCGTGTGTTCTCCGTCTAGTATTCCTCGAGGATTCATCCACCGCCACCGGATTTGCTTTGAATTCCTTGGAATTCTCAATGATTAGTGGATTAGGTTTCTCGTGCGTTTTCCCACGAACGCGAATTTAAAGTATTGGATTTGGTGCTTACGCATCGTCACGGGGGTTGAAGACAATACTCCCGCCCTCGACGAGGAAAGGGGCTTTACCACCATTACTTCATTGGATTTAAGTTTTCAAAATTGATCGTGTGGATTTGTGGTCTTTTTTATCCCTCCTACCCTCAACCACGTCCGGCACCCATATCCATTGTCATCCATCCTATCTCCTTTAATCGTCAGCATCCATCCCTCTAGTTGTCCTGCATCAGAATGAACACATAGGTGATCAAGATTTCTAAACAATAAGCATCAATAAGCTGATTAGGTATGTGATGACAAGGTTAGTGTGATGTCCTATTCTTTTTAGAATCATTTTTTCATCCTTTATTAAATGTGACCATCTGTAAGGCCCCAAATTAGGTGTCATTCATGCAGAGAGGCTTGCGTGCTAGCTACACAGAGTGGGCAGGCACCCATACCCTTGGGGGAAACCCCCATACTTGGACTCAGGATTGGAATCCAAGTTCACCACGTGAACTCCACAGGCATCACGGGTGATGATGTCCACCCTTGGTTGTTAAAGCCAATACCCACATGATCCTCATGGTCAATGGTGCACATGCACGTCAGATCAGCGTAGGCCGTGCACATGGGCCGATGATGCGTGTGCCACGGTTTGCATGTACACCCATCATGGGGACGGGACCATATCCCACCATGGGGCTAAGGCATCCAGATGTCACAAGGGGTAGCCATGACATGCGGAACGCCAAGACAATTACAGGGCACTTGGAGTTTCATTCTAGTTAGTGATGTGGTGCATAGGCCCTAAGTAGAAGAGGTGTCAGCACGGGCATTGGATGTGCGGGCAGCATCAAAGCTGAGCCCTGAGCATGGTGTTGTTGTGGGTGGACGTCAGAGCGTGCGATACAATCGATTAGCGGGCATGCCAAGGGCCATAATTCATGTGCATATGGCACATGGCCCAAGGGCACGCTTGTAGAAGCGGTGAACACATGCACCTGTGTGGGGCTGCGGGCCTCAAGGCACTAGAGTGCCACTGGCTACAGACGTGGACAGCAAGTCACCTCTACATTTCGGTGTTGTTCTTGTGCTTATGTAATGGCTATAGCCACCGATGTAACTTTACTCGTGTGGTAATAAAAAATGTCTTGATGTTCTTCTAAGGTCCTGGGCCTAGCTCTTTCCTTAGCCCTTAAGCAATCTCAAACCTTCCAAAGAGACTTCCGCAACACAAATGAAGGATTCTCAATGATCCTGCCCAAGCATTGAGGCTGGAGCGCATGTAATCAGGGTAATGTTTTTAGCTTTGGACTTGACTGTGTAACACCATCCCATAGGATAGTCTAAGTTTCTCCCTTCCACATACCATAATCGACTCCAATCTTTGTGTTAACATATCTGCCCCCATTCCTGGTTTGACCAGTGACTATAAATCCACATATCTTATTCCACTCTACCACTCTCAAACATATTCACCGCCATCTCCTTCTTCTATCCATGACTGTATACAAAGTTTACTCCAGTCAATTCATGCACACCACTCATGTCCCCACGATCCCTCACCCATTCCTTCTTTGACCAGGATTCATAAAAGGGTATGGAAATATATTGAACTGGAAATATAAAAGAGATGTGGTTAAAGGTCCTTCAGAAATGTGAATTCATAGTTCACTTAGCACTCCTCTGTGTTACTCCTTAAGCTCCAATGCTTCCAGTTTTCAATTGTCTAACCATTTCAATAGGTATCCTTGACATTGATAAATTTACCAACAAATTGTGTAAATTGATGTATTGTACCATCTCTCACATTATCTTGATTCACTCCATAAACCTATTAAGTCCAAATTTTCTGGGTTTTTATCTCATTGTTTTAATTTTGAATTCAGAAAAAAAAAATTTATGATATTTACACTAAACTGTTATACCAATCCACAGGGACAATCAAATTAAATTTGGATTTATTCTTAAGGTTGGAAATTAGACAAATGGGTTTAGTAGTGAAAATTTATTTGAAGGAATTCAAGGATTATTTTTAATTGTACCTAATTTTTAGAATTTAATATTGTATCAGAAAGGAATGAAAATTTATCATAATACTTTATCTTATCTTAATATTTTATTAATATTTTTAAAGGAATATTGAGGTTGAGAGTTTGAGAAAAGTAAAAATTCTAGAGAGAGAGTGGTAGAAAATGTGTGGATAAAGAGAGAAAGAGAGGACAAATGAAGGAAAGGAGGAAATGGATGGGAGGAAATAGATGTAGGCTCCTAAATTTCTGACGCCCATCGTTTGATCCCCCAATGCCTCTTCCTAAACCAGGATAGTTATACTTCCTGAAAAGATGAGCAAAGGATGAAACTTCAAAAGACTTGGACAAACCAGGCTAAGAAATAGGATCCTATAGTGTATTGCCTTTCGAAATAGCCACTTCTATAGGATGTCTAAATGAGGTAAAGATAGAAATAGGAATAGAATATCTATACATGTGCCTTGTTTCTTTTCATTGTTTTTTCCTCTTTATAATCGGTTGATAGCTACACGGCTTTAATTTCATAATCCTTTTAAAGAGAAAAGTTAGAGATATTATTTTTGTCATAATGTGCAAATCAAGAGTGATTTTTGGTAAGAAGTCCATACAATCGACTAGATCAATCCTTCTCATCCAGATTAATTATTTTCTTCATAATTATAACATCTCTTTAAGAAACCTTTACCTTGCTATTATGTCAAAGGTGATAAGAGTTAATGACTCTAAAATGGCCCAAATTATCTCAAATACATTTTTGTTCAATAATAATTAAAATAATGTATTATTATATGACGATCTCAATCACTAATGATTACTCGCGAACACTGAAAACCTAGATAACTTGTGTTCCAAATGAAATTGACTCTAAACTTTTAATCATTTAATCAAATTATAGTACTGTGTCATCACCGACAGGTTTCTAAATATATATGCAACAAACCATTGTGAAGTCACTATGCATTGAAGTTGATTGTGTATCTTATGATGGACTGCTTCTAGAAGTCGAAAAAATGTGTTTATGCTCTAAGTTTTGATTCATTATAAGTACACTTTGTTTCTGATGTTTATGAAGTGATGTATTTCACTTACATCCATTGAGTTGCCCCAGAATGAAGTACTCAAAAATGTTTCCTCTCAGTGACCTCTAAATGTTTTGGCAACTCACTTTATGACTATATTTGTGATCATTTCTATTTTCTACTGATTTCTGTATTTTCTCACATTCATCCCAAGTGGTTGGCATTTTATCTACACTTTGTTCCATCTCAAGAATACAATTTTTATTGACATCTGTTTGAATTTAAATGCAAAATGAAGATAATATAAATAAAAGAAAACACAAATACGTACAAGAAAAATGATAGGGACAATAGAAATATACAAGAACCAAATCAGAGGAGAATCTTAAATTAAAATATTAGCAAAATGAAAAGGAAGATAATGAAATAAAAGCAAATAAATATTAATAGAAAGTGCACAATTTAAGCAAACTAGAAGAGGGAGAGGGGGATAGATAGGTAGGGTAGAGAGAGAATTGGGAGAGGGAGACGACAAGAGGGAAAACAGATAGGTGGGTTGAGAGAGAGAGATTGAGAGGGATATGGGAAATGGAGGTAGACTAAAAAGGAAAGAGTGAGAGGAAAAGATATAGAGAGTAAATTATGAGATGAAAGAGAGATAGGTGGGTAGAGTGGGAGGGATAGAAAAAAAGGTGCGTAGAGTGAAATATATAGAGAGAAAATTGGGAGATAGAGGGAGAGAGTGAGAGGGAGAGAGAGGGAGAGAGACCAACAGATAAATAGAGAGATAGACAGAGATCAATTGGGAGAGAAGAGAGAGAGAGAGAGAGAGAGAGAGAGAGAGAGATAGGTAAGTAGAGGGAGAGACTGAGATGGAAAGAGAGAAAAGTAGATAGATGGAGAGAGTTAGAAGGAAAGAAGTCACAGTGGATAGCGGGAGAGAGTTTGAGGCAAATGAAGCTAGGTGGATAGCAAGAGGGAGTGAAAGGAAAAGAGATAGAATTGGAATAGGGGAGAGTAAGTGGGACATTGAGATAGATAAATGGGAGAGGGAAAGAGAGAGTGAGAGAATCGGGAGATGGAAATAGTTAGAGAGAAATTGGTATAGTTAGGTAGATGCATGGTTTGGTAGGCAAAAAGCGAGATAGAATCAGGAAAGGAAGAGAATGGGAGGGAAAGAGACATAGAGAGAGATATATTGGACAGGAAGAAAATAAGAGGGATAGGGGGAGAGTAAGCGGGACATGAAGATGGGTGAATAGAAAGGAGTGTGAGGAAAATGGAGATTTCTGGATAAAGGGAGAGACTGAGATGCCACGAAACATATTGATAAAGGGAGAGGATAGGAGGTAAAAAGAAAAATTCATGAAGATGAGGCATTGGGAGGGGAAAAGAGGGTGATATAATTTTGGGAGGAAGAGAGTAAGAGGGAAAGAGTGTGAGATGGTTGGAGAGAGGATAGAAGGAAAAAGAGATAGGGATGAACAAGAGAAGTGGGGGAGTGATTGATTTTGAGGCTGGGAGAGAGTGAGGGAAAAAGGGGAGAGACAGGTGGGAAGGAACTAGAGGAAAATGAGAGGTGATTAGGGGAATAGTTTATCTGTTTTTTCTCCAAAATTCCATCATCCATTCAATTTTTTGTCATGATGTATGACAGAATAATTCTTGCAATATAATGCTGACAATAACAAAGTTCAATGGACAGAAATCTAGACAAAAAAGAGCCCTCTAAGCAGATGAATTATCTGAATGAACAACCATTCAGTCCAAAATGTCATTTATCATTCTTCCACCAACCCTAGTTCACAGATGTTCTCATGTTCCTCCAAGATAAATCTCACGTCAATCATTAGACAGTTTATATTCACTCAAAAACTGAAATGGAGGAATTATTTATTTATTTAAAATTTAAAGTAATAGAGACTTGGTTCCCTCACAATGATGTCAACTGATAAATTTATTTTTGTTACATACTGTTGTGATGATTGCAGGTTGATATGCAGAGAAAAAGGTTTAGCTGATCAAAATGTTATGTTCAGTAAAATAAGGGAAAATATGGTATAAATAGTAGCAAAATAGATGAGAGGGCTTGATAGATTACCAGAATGATCAAGAATATCCTGATCTTATTTTGAGGGTGAAGATGGTGCAAATCAATGTCAAAAATTATAATGTGTAGACAAAATGGTAACCAATTTCAGACAAATTTCTAATAAAAATTTAACTTGTAGTATTTAATGATCTATTCCAACCTAGAAGTGCTCTTAGTTAAATGACTCATGCAAGGGATTGTAAATTATGCCCAATCCAGGTGTTTTGTAAGGGGTCAGTGAAATACAATGTATGTAAGAAGAAATCTTATTAGAACCATAGTATATACAAAGAGCTAATCTCTAGCCACATTTTTCCTACTAATGAACCATTGTTGTGTTAGGTTACATGATGCCGGACATCGACCAAGGCATCGTCTGATGGGTAATTCCCTAACGTGAATGTGACTAGGTGGAGTGTACGTGCAGGACCGATGAGTGGGAATTCACCGAGTTCTGAGCTCCGGAGCGAGCGATCGTTGACGATGACAGTGGCCTCCTGACCCTCGTCAGAGCGAAGATGGCGACTATGACGCCAATCGGAATAATTTTGTTGGGGCTCGCACGTAACGGACAGGCTTGGCCCGTACCCAGGAAGACGCTCAAATTGAAGTTTTCTCAATAATCTCTCACCTAATCTAACCCGGCTCGGTGGAGTGAAAATGAAAAGTATACTGGAAGATGTAATTAAACTGACAAGCAAGGGGAACGGCGTACCTCATCGGTGGTGGCATTCGTCATCAATATCTTTGTCGGTGCACAGGTGATGCGGGCATGAGCGATGGAGACAGATGTTGCTTGACTGACGACGGGGGCCTTGTAGGAGTCGATGTCGGAAGTAAGAGTCGAGGAGAGACAAAGCTGAGATGCGAGCATCGACCGTAGTGCTCAAGTGTCAGGCCTGATTGAGGGGCGTAACCAGTGCACTTATAGTTGGCACGACAAACTACACAGTCTTGGTTGTCGGCATGAAGGGTAGGTGACCACGTGGCTCTGCGCGAATTCGACAACACTAGAGCTGGTGCAGAGCAACATCTGGAGACAAACACGAATAAGGGGTGATACATTCGTGCAAAGACTGTTCGAGACAGCCAGTTGACTTCACGTTTGCTTAGGCAGATTCCAGGCACATCAAGATGGTGTGGATGCATTGAATCAATGTGTACGCTCCATACAGAGATACAATTAGTCGATGAAGAGAGTCCGTCAGAGGACACACGCAGTCAACGGTCAGCAATCGGCGCAGAAAATTTCGTTCAGGGAGATCACACGAGGGCGCTAATGGCGTTCCATGTTGAGGAACCAACGTCGGAAGCATTGTGTGAACGGCGACCAGCGGAGATTCTTGACGGTGAAAACTCTCGACCGTGATCGGTGATCACCATAGTGATTCTTTCGACGGGACGCGCAAACGGTGGAGATGAAATGACGCACTGTCGGGTCAGAACGACACTCATTGATGCGCGGGTTGCGATGCAGGCAGTTGCCGACAACAGTCGTCCCACGATTTGGAAACCTTTTGAGAACGCAGACAGGGAGTGCACGATGTCGTTTGTCAAGATCAGAGACTCCATGTCAGGATGAAGCAAACTTCCGCATGATGCAATGTGAACCATCAAAGATCTGGGAACCCTCCACTCAGAAGGGTCGAGCCACTGCTCTCACAGTCGATGAATAGTTGCTGCATGGCTGAGGTGACAAGTCAACCCAACAGGGTGATGGAGTGTCGTCCTGGGTGCAAGATAGATCCGGCGGCTTGGCGTACCCTTCCTTTTTCTTCTTCCTCTCCCTTCTTCCCTCTCTTCTTCCCTTCTTCCTCTTCCACTCTTCTCTTGATGAGATCTGAAAATGACGATAACTGCAACAAACAACTTCCAGATCTGAAAACAATGTGGGGCTCATCATGTCCTTATATAGGGCCGTGATGGTCCCATTACAAGGAGTCCATTAGGGAGGCCCATTAGGTAACCCCCCCTTTTACAAAAAAAATAAAACTAGAGACATTAAAATGATGCGAAAATGACATGGACGGATACAAAAACAGAAGGACACGGAAGCGTCATGACGAGTAAGGTGCACTCGCCGTGACGAGCATAAAAGAGAAATCAAAACGACTGAAAACAGATACTTAAAACGCAGTGATACGGACGCAGACGTGCTCTACCCAGGGTATTTAAACCTGGGTGTCCTCACTGACGCTTTGGCATGCCGGTCGGGCTTGGCATGGACCAATGGTGATGTTGATGACGGCGAAGAAGGCTCCGACGACGATTCATCGATGTCGTCTAGGCGCGCTCCATCATTACATGGCTTAGACCCAAAATATGAAATTTATTCTGTAGTAGAAATTGAAGAAAAAATGTGTGTTTCAACCAAGAAACACAAAAAATTGCCTCTCAAGACTTCTTGGACTAGTCTCTGCTAGTGAATTAGATATCTGGACTCTAGATATGTCCATGCAATCTTCAAATATTTGGATCTCTCCATCGTTCCCACAAACTGTTATAACAAAATTATGAGTGACGTTTCTAACCATCCAATATAATTCAAGCATAAATTGGAAATAGCAGGAGAAGAAAGATGAGGACACTAAGAAATCAAATGCATAGGTAACAAAATTGTTCACCCTTCCCTATTTACATGTTAGGAAAAGTTCATGAGAACCCCAAGGAAAATTCATTGAATTCCTCAAGCTTAGAGTACATCTTATGTGTTTGGCCCTCAAGGCCCATGTGTCATTCTAATTAACAACTCCAATCGCTGAATAATATTTATGGTTGAACCTTATTAATTAACCATATTATCATCTAGATTTATTAAATAAATAATAATTTACTCCAATAAATAAGATGTGTTAATTTTAGTGGCTAAATAGTAACCTAAGAGGAGGGGATGAATTAGGTTGTCTAGATATATTGTTTTTAAAATTTTATTTTTTAAGTAACCTAGGAATTTTCTACTTAGAAAATGAGGAAGAGGAAATGGTAGACACAATTATATTTTTAGACAGGGTAGGGTAATCTTTAAAGTTGTTCTAGAGTATCCATCCTGAGGTGATGATGTGCACTAACTGTGTTTGTGTGAATGTCTCCAAGAAAATCACTTGGAAATAGGGTTGAAAAAGGATATAAATAAAGGGAAATTTTGTTGAAGTTCTGTCGTCCTCAACCCTAAAGTCTTCCACCAAACGACGTTGCTTGACGTACTTCAACTTGGCCCCCAAAGCCTTAACCAGACTGCATACAAAGATCTATCAAGATTAATATATTTCTAAAAAATATGTTCTCCTCAACAACACTTATTACAACCAATTCGTAAGTAGTATTCAAGAGAAGGCCTAATTTCATGTATTTCAACAGGAATATTTTTAGATCAAAATTTAAAAAATGTAATTATGACTTCCTTGTCGGAATAGCTTCATGTTTGTGGTCGTTCTTACCTGAAGTCATCTTCTCCTCCATGTTTTTCTTTGCATGAAACTCCTTGATTTGTCTTTGACCTTTGGTGCTTAAAACTACAACATATGTTTTAATCCTAAACCCAATGAGACAATTATATCTGGAATGGTTTTGTTACACAATTACAAACAACTGTTATTGAACACAAAATGTTCAAAGACAAATCAAATTAATCTCCAGAGGTTAATGTTTCAATGCTCTTGGTTGATCATCTAATTCCTCCACATCCAAGTTCAAACCCCAGTAACTCTTTTAAAATGCAACCAAAATATGTGATTCAAAGTTCTATGGATTTGTATGGATGTTAACAACTATTCATAAGTTGAAAAAAATCTCAAAATAAATATAAAAATTATGTTAAAGATGTCAAACTTATAGAAAAGTCAAGGATGTACCAAATTTGGATGCCAGCCTTCTTTCCTTTGAATCTAGAATCAACCTATACCAATAACCACAATCATATGGTCGACCTGTCAGTATTAGAAATTCCATAACAATTTGACAAAGTTATTAAACCAATCAAATGAGGTCAAATTCATACCAATATTTGAAAAATGTTACAAAATATGTTTACCTTCATGTCATAGTTAGATTTTTTGATTTAGGACCACATCAAAAATCTAACTTGTTCGCGATGTGGTCAAATTAAGTAGCCTTTTAATATAACTATGGATGGATATTTGAGCTTCACTTTCAATTAGTCAACTAGTTGATTGAGGACCTATTGTGTTTGATCACAACCCATATTGGGGAATGCATTACTTTGAACATTCATAAAAATACATATTAAAGCATTTTACTAAATCTTCAAGTTGATTTCCTATTATGTGGGCACCAAGATACACGTTATGCTCAAGAGGATATAAAGGATCATGTCAACTATCTCATGGATCCTTTACCATCATCAGTTGCCGCATAGCTATAATTCTTCATTCATGCAAAACTTTAGAATGACTTTGGCTATAGTTAACCATAAAAATCTGAAAGACCATTCTATTTAGTACTCATGTGTGGAAAGCACTGGAGAGCACCTTCTTCAATATCTCCATTACCTTGGACATGGATTTAGTTTATATCCCTTTATCTTAGAGATTGTGGATCTTGTCGTAACCACATAAGTACCGTTTTGGACATCTTGATGCATGTGATCAAATACTGTTATCGAATGCACTGTTATATACTCTCAACTTATACTCAAAATACAGCCATCGTTCCATAACGTGTCTTTGGTGAATAGACAAGCACCACTACCATGACTGTGACATTCATTACTCAAATACCACTCTGGGATTCATGTATGCTATATCACTTATTTTACTTGTTGTATGTGTATTCCTATAGTCTCAGGATCATGTCTTGCCATAATTCACCACTTCTGCTTGAATTCTTAAAATTTTAAAATTAAGAGAACCATAATAGTAAGAAGAATTTGGTTGTATATTATGAGATAGCAGAGAATGGTTTAATACTAGGAGGCAGATAGAGGTAGAAGAGAGAAATGATAATATTGAGAATACTATTTTGGGTGAGAAAATATGATATATATGCATTGTTTACAAGTGATATGCAGTGGATAAGTGTGAAGAGAAGAATTTGTTTAAGTATTGGGATGATGATTGATGTTAAGATATATAGTAGAAAATGTCTTTTCATTTTTTTATTATGATATTGATAAGCATGAATTTTTCATTGCATACATAGAGTAAAATGCTACTTGTCGATGATAAATTATCATTAAAACATGCATTTGTGCCTATCTTAACATGAAATACCATATTTATGTGAAATAAGTGCTTTAATCCTGGCATGCATCATTTTATGCATATTTATGTGTTTATTTTTACAAACTAACCCCATTTGACTTCACAGAAGTCAAATGGTTCCGTCTCACAATGAGTATTTGGATGCAAGGATAGGTAAGTCGTTGCGGTATGGTCACAATTACAATGCCAAGAAAGGACTAGACACACCATTGACTTTGGAGAATAAAAAATAAGGTTAGTAAACACTTAAAGGGCCATCCAACTCTGTTAGGATGATCCACGCATTTAAGAAGTCAACCTATCAATTCCCTCTCTCTAGGGAATTGACTCGAGGACCGAGTCTACCCCATCAGTAGGGTTATGTTCATTATGTGTTAAAACCAAATTATATATATTATATATTTTATTTGATGGTTTAAAAAGATAGAGGACGAAATTCTTGATCCAGTGGAGAAAATTTGGGGTTAAAATGATCTTAAATTAGAGAGATATCGCAATTCTACTACAGAGGGGGCTATCTGTAATTTCCTACAATTTTAAGGAAAATGGGGTTTCTGTAATTTAAATAAATATAAGGATTTCGAAAAAATTTCTCTAAGAGAAAAATTTGTTAGAGAAGACAGCCGCCCGATCTCGATCATCGCAATCGGACGGCTGCTATTAAAAACATCTCGCTCTCTCTCTGACACTTGACGCGCATCAGTTTGTCAGGCCATCCGATCACGATGAACGCGATTGGATAGCCATTAAAAATATGCCCCCCCAGTCAAGCCTTATTCAAAGTTGAATATTAATATCATGGACCATCCGATCGCAGCCCACGTCAAAGCCAATATTTTTTTTAAAAGGACACGGTCGCGCCCAGCCAGAGCCCGACACCTGACCCATCGTCGGTGGATTATCAGGTCCACTGATCTAACAGCTCATATTAATCCAAACTGAGACCTTATTATCTTTTGATCCACAAGTCAGAATCAAATGAAATTTTTAAGGAAGCTTTCGTCAAATATTATCTATCGTTTGGTATGGTTGGATCTTGATTTTCAGTTCTAAAATATTTTATGAAATATAATGACCAAAATGCCCCTTTTAATCTAAGTAGCCTCTATAAATCCCTATATTTTCTCTATCTTTGTGTCTTTTGATCTCATCTTAGCAGAGGGCTACCAGACGGGATAGGAGAGGAGCAAGAGCCCATTCCCACCATTATTTGATTGATGCTTGGGAGTGATTTTGGAAGCAAGATTCAAGAACGCAAGCGATCGGAGCAAGTCTAGCATTGCCCAGCCAAGGATTGGCGTGTGACAACGGGATTGTGTGACAATTTGAGTTATTCCAACCTTGTTTCTCTTTCTATTTCATATTCTAGGTGTTATTTGGTTTTTAGTTCAGTTTGATTTACTCATTTCAACATAAAAACACCTTAAAAATTGTCTCTAGTTCATTTCTCTTCCATTTCTTGTTTCTTTCATCAAACCCATTCCAAAACCCCTAAAAACATCATCTATTATATCTAATTATATATGAAAATCATCTCATATCCACTGTCAACTCCTAAACTTCAACAATTCTTCATCTCTCACCTAAAATTACATTCTTATAATCATGGTTATTTCTCTCTCATCTAAATTGAAATCACCTAATCTCTATACCTAGCCTCCCTGAGGATCGACCCTTGCTTACTTACTAAAATAAGTGAGGTTTATAAATTTATTGCTTGACACTCAAATCACAACAACGGCATAATTAAAATACGTAAATTCAAGTTCATCAGATATACAGTAAATAAGTTGGACAGGGAGAGACAAAAGGAGAAATTAATTTGGATAATAAACTTACTAGAGGATATGTTTTTATTTTTATTTAAATCAATTGATTGGGAGAGGTTATGATGGCGCACGCCATCTCTTACTGTCGACAACGCCGTTTGCGCCGCCCACCATCGTCGTCAACAACCGGGTGCAATAGGCTCATTCGTCACTTTTGATTTTCATCGTTTCTTTGTCATGTTTTGTGTTTTTCAGGTCTCGTCGTCATGTTTTCGTCGCACTGCGACACGTCCCGTCTACGCCCATTTTCATCATCATGGGGTGGGCCCTCTAGTCCTTCCCCCTTTTTCTTTTATATTTCAATTTCCCCTCTATCGGGAATGTGGAAATTGAAATATAAAAGGCCACTTAGGGGGCCGATTTGACCTCCCCCTTTATAACGGAAGAGGGAGGCGGGAGGGTATTCGCATTGTTTTTTTTTCTGGTCTCCCTTCCTCGTTCAAGAGAAGGATACAGAGGAAGGAGGAAGAGGGAGCGGAAGGGAAGAAGGTGGAAATTGGGGGGTCGAGTACGCTTCCCTACCCCCACAATCTCGCTCTGATTGTGAGTATTGTCGTCCCTTCCCTCTGAGCGGCCAATTCTCACGGTCAGAATTGCCCTCTTCGCCCTTGGCATTCCACCACATGGAACAGATCCTCGGCAACTATTTCATCAGCTCCGGTCAGTTTCCGTTGCCCGACCAATTCTGATGTGGGCGGTCCTAATTTCGGTGATCTGTTGAGGGGAGGACTCTCCCGACGGAATTCCGTCTCACCAAACGGCTTCTCGACCGGTCAGACCACGTGGAATTCCGCTGTTCAACTGGACTTCTGAGATCAATTGGAGTTCTGCTGGAGTTGACCGATCAGGTAGAGATAAGAGAAAACCCTCCATTCGAGTGGGATTCCCTTGACCTGAACGACGACCCGGCATCCACGGAAGGAAGCTCGTGTCAGCAATTTCGGTCGTGGGCACCGCAAGAGCTCGATCGACGTCGGTACATTGACCCCCCGCCGTGTCGACTAGACTTCAGACGACCACCCATCTCCAGCGGCACAGCACTACAATTCCGATCAATGGTGACGCTTTACCAAAAGCTAGGGCCCTCTCTGGTCAATCAAGGTTACTCTCTTCACCCGAAACGAACCAAGAGCGACTGCCCGTCAATCCCACGACCCTGATTGTCTACCACCAACTCTCGACCACTGCCCGAGGGTCGACCTACGTGCTGCCGACGTGTCAAACCGTTGCTCACGTCGCCAGACTGAATTTGCCTGCACCAGTCCCCGTAAGGGCGCTCCCGGATTCAGAATTATGCTTGAGCCGGTTCATCTCGGCCCCGACCGCAATCCCTCCTCCTCCAACCTTTACCATTTCTCTGGCATCGCACCGCCTGTCGAGCCGCCATCAGCTCTCTGGCGCCTCTCCGCCACACCCACTCCGACCGTCGCCGACTGTAGACAAATTCTGCACCACCAGCCACGTGCCGACGAGGTACACCGACCTCTCCCTTGCTCGTTTAATTATCTCTTGCAGTATAATTTCATATTGACTTCACCATGCTCGGGCTAGGTAGGTGAGAGAGGAACAATTGAGAGAAACTACGACAGATTGAGTGTCTTACCGGTGCGGCCGAGTCCATCCATTACGTGGCAGCCTACGGATTGATTCTGTTTGGCCGTAGACGGCTTCGTCGCTTCGACGAGGTTCAAGAGGCCACCGTCACCATCACCTGTCGATCCCATCCAAGCTCGGAGCTCGGCGCCTCCCTCGAGTCGGAGCCTGCACGTATGACACATAGGACACATCTCCATCACGTCGTAGTTACATCCACCCGTTAGAGTTTCATCTGTCGGACGATGACACCGTCGATGTTTGATACCACTATCCATTTCAGTAATGAGACATCATACTCAGTGCCGACCGGACGACGTCCTCGACGATTCGAGATGGCATGCACCATCAGGTTATCTGTGATAAGAGGGCTAGTTATAGTATTTGAGGAAGATAAATTTTAGATAAACGAGTAAATTATATTTTTAATTTTTAAGAAACTGTGCAAGAGATCAAATATAGAAAACAATTGTTAATGATAGGAAATAATGAGATATTTTTATTTGATAATAATGAGATATTATAAATATTAATAGAAGATGAAGAGAGTAGACTAGTTAAAGAAGTGCTTCATATAGAAGGATTTATAGACTTAGGGAACTATATTTTTCTGCAGCGCTATTGCAGAGATAGAAGGGAAATATGCAAAACTTAACACAAATTCACATGAATAGAGGGTGTTCAATAAAATACCTCTGTGAGGCTGTTATAAGACACTCCATTTCTGACACTTAGTCTAATGATTTCAATTCAAATCTATCTCTAAATCAAGAATTACTTTATAAAGAAATTCTCCAAATAAAAAATGATGGGGACATTGATCATCATCCTCTACCTCAGTGCGCTTCCACAACTATTGTCATCCATGCTTGCACAACTCTGAGGGGTTTTACTTGGGCCCTTCATGTTCCTCTGTATGGGTTTATTCAGATCTTTTTCTGCCTCCTTGTCATGCTGCATCTGTTTGACCACTGGCACTTGATGGCCATCAGCTAGCTTCAATGTTGATGCGCTTGTTTGCCACCTGATGCTGCATATCCCATTTCAGAGTTTTCTCTATTTTTATTTGAATACAACTGTTAACACATTATAAAAATGTACTCCAATAAATAATTAGGCCTAGAAATATATTCCACCTATTAAAGTCACAACATCAAAATAAAAATGAATTCATGATACCATATATTAGATGTTTCATATGTAAATCATTTAAACATTCATAGTAGAAAATCTACAAATAGTACAATGGACCATTCAATGCATGAAATGTAATTTTTCACTAGACTGGGGATAAAAAAACAATGATGGAATAATATGGCTTTATATATGTATGCTTACATGCATATTATTATATTAGTCAATGGCTTTCAAGCCAATCACATTCTATGTGATATGCCTATAGCATAGGTTTATGAATACTTGTAATGACTAAGAGCATTATCATACGAGATCATAATATTGTGATGATTAGTCTCAAAACATGTGATTGTGTTTTAGCGCTTGGCTAGCTTAAGTGTTCGGATGCAACAACAAGTCCATGAAAGTCATTGTCTGGTAAAGATGGGATCCTCCACCCTAAGTATTAAAAGAGATTGATTCAACGACTAAGATGTAGCTAAATTCCTAGCCATGTTTTTAGAATTATCAAATGTGTTCTCTAATGATTTATCTATATATTAATACTAACTAAAATGACCAATCAATATTTGATGATTAATTTTACCCTAAGTCATTTGAGAGTCTTGTGTGGATGGAACATTATACAGATATGCCGACGATGGTAAAGGTATCATGAGAGAGTTGACATACTCCTTTGTATCATATGGGCCAAGAGGTCTAGCTTGAAACCCCATTGGATATGTTTTCCCTTTGTATCGTATGGGGCAAGAGGTGTAGCTTGTATATATGGGGTTAGACATACTACAGTAACATCGAGTGTGTTTTCCCTTTTAGATCCATTAGATGGGCTTGATACTAGATGACGCATCGAGTTATGATTCTAAGTCTTATTTGGAATAGTAACCATCACACTCAGTCACATCTTTTTTGACTCATCAATAGGCTTATTAAATCAATGATTACATTGAACACTATCCATTCTATCATGACGAAACTTGGAACGAATCATTCTTATTATCACTCCTCAAATAGGCTCTAGTTGTTATGGATAAGAGATTATTCATGGAGCTACTTGCCAAAGGATTACAATATGTTACATTCGCAGTACCATGTTCCCTACAGCCTTACACACTCATAATTGTCTATGCATCACACCGAGACCTAGTATGTCATGCCCTATGGGGGAACTCACACATCATATTCAGGACTACCCTCGGCCTTTTGATCTCCCTTGGTTTATAACCAGGGGTTTCAATTGGACACATGTAGTTAGTGAATGCTGGGCAGACAAGACCCCCTAGGTTGAGGTCCGTGGAGACATTTGATGACTTCATACACCCGATATCACTCATTGAACTACCTACTATGGGTTAGATTTGGACATAGTTCAATGAGCAACAAGCAGATGCTCGCATACATGAGAGGCTTGATCATTGTTTAACAAATGGCATTGCCCTGATGCAATGCTCTATTATCGTATTATTATTATCACTCACTGATCCTCCTCCCGAACTTGAGTGCTACAAACCCTAGACCTCTTTTCTGGTTCCAAGCCATCTGATTCCAACATGAGGATTTTTCAGAGCTTTGTGTGACACCACTTGCATGAAGCAATTTCTACATCGCATGTGAAGAACTTCAGTTATCGACTGAGGAATCTCAAACTCCACCAAAAATAGTGGAATAGACACGTATTCGGGGATGTGCACCTACATGTTATTTAGCCCCGAATTGAGCTGCTAAAGACAGAGCTCATAGTTATTTAACCCCAAATTCTAGGAGCCGAGACCGATGCAGCTGGAGAGTAGAAGATTACAATTAGTAAGCAGCTTGATGATGCCATGTGATGACAAGAGATTTACTATCTCCAAAAAAATATGTATCTAGTGTCTTAGAGAGGGAAATGGAACTAGGGAACAACACGTCCGGGACGTAAATTCTCAGATGTGATGGAAAGGATGACGGTTAGGGATGGATGGTGATGTGATGATATGTTTGTCACGTCATAGTCATGTCACGCGTCCCAGTTTTTAAAAAAAAACTGTCACATACCCATCACGCATCCCTCCAGAGTCGTCCCATAACATCACCATCGTTGGTGACAGAAAATAGTCCCTAAATTAGAAGTTCTAAGAGCTTACCTTCTCGAAGTATTCCCCGTCAGGTCGAAGTCAAATGCTCTTCTCCAATCTCCATTGATTTTCTGTCGAGCTCTTTCCATGTTGAACGCTCTTGCCAGGTCGAGAGAGTTCTTCCTAGGTCAAGCTCTTCTTTGAGTTTCTTCTCCATTGATTCTCCATCAGTCCGGGCCTACTTCCGCCAAGAGTAGCTTCTCCGTCAAGTAGTAAGTCGTCTTCTCCATTGATTCTCCAAAGTTTTTGTGCAAATAGAGTGTCTCTTTGATCTAGCATCAGTGGTTATCTGAGTTAACTCTGATGATATTTTAAAGTTGATCTGTGTATGCAATGTTGGCGTCTTTGAAACACCCTATTTCTCTATCTCCCTATTTCAAATTCTCTATCTCCATACCTCCATCCCTTTCTGCTCTCCCTATTTCTCTATCTCCATATCTCGATCACTCTCTCCTCTCACTCTCTCTATCTCCCTATCTTTATCCCTCTCTACTCTCCCCATTTCTCTATCTCCCTATCTCAAATTCTTTATCTCCCTAGGTCGATCACTCTCTGCTCTTACTCTCTCTATCTCAATATTTCTATCTCTCCATCTCCCTTTCTCCATCCCTCTGTGCTCTCCTTATTTCTCTGTCTCCCAATCTCAATCTCTCAATCTCTCTATCTCCCTATCTAGATCACTCTCTGCTCTCACTCTCTCTATCTCCCTATTTCTATCTCTCTATCTCCCTATCTCCATCCCTCTCTACTCACCTTACTTCTCTATCTCCCTATCTCAAATTCTCTATCTCCATATCTCGATTACTCTCTGGTCTCACTCTCTCTATCTCCCTATTTCTATATCTCTATCTCCATACCTCCATGCCTTTCTGCTCTCCCTATTTCCCTATCTCCCTATCTCGATCACTCTCTGCTCTCACTCTCCCTATCTTTATCCCTCTCTACTCTCCCTATTTCTCTATCTCCCTATCTCAAATTCTCTATGTCCCTAGGTCGATCACTCTCTGCTCTTACTCTCTCTATCTCCCTATTTCTATCTCTCCATCTCCCTTTCTCCATCCCTCTCTGCTCTCCCTATTTCTCTATCTCCCAAGCTCAATCTCTCTATCTCCCTATCTCGATCACTCTCTGCTCTCACTCTCTCTATCTCCCCATTTCTATCTCTTCATCTCCCTTTCTCCATCCCTCTCTACTCTCCCTATTTCTCTATCTCCCAATCTCAATCTCTCTATCTCCCTATCTCCATCCCTCTCTAGTCTCCCTACTTCTCTATCTCCCTATCTCAAATTCTCTATCTCCCTATCTTGATTACTCTCTGGTCTCACTCTCTCTATCTCCCTATTTCTTTATCTCTATGTCTCTACCTCCATCCCTTTCTGCTCTCCTGATTTCTCTATCTCCAAACCTCAATTTCTCTATCTCCCTATCTTGATCACTCTCTGCTATCACCCTCTCTATCTCCCTATTTCTATCTCTCCATCTTTTTATCTCCATCCCTCTGCTCTCTCTACTTCTCTATCTCCCTAATTCAGTTTCTCTATCTCCTTATCTTTATGACTTCTACTCTCACTATCTCTATCTCCCTATCTCCATCCCTCTCTACTCTCCCTATTTATCTATCTCCAAACCTCAATTTCTCTATCTCCCTATCTTTATGACTTCTACTCTCACTATCTCTATCTCCCTATCTCCATCCCTCTCTACTCTCCCTATTTATCTATCTCCAAACCTCAATTTCTCTATCTCCCTATCTCGATCACTCTCTACTCTCACTCTCTCTATCTCCCAATTTCTATCTCTCCATCTCCCTATCTCCATCCCTCTCTACTCTCTCTATTTCTCTATCTCCCTACTCCATCCCTCTCTACACCATCTATTTCTCTATATTTTTATCTTAATGTCTCTATTTTACTATGTCTATCAGTTCTCTTCGAATCTTGATATGTGACTGCATACATCTTTTTTGTTTCCTTTTCTATGTTTCAGTCTCTTTTTCTATCTACTTATATACTGATCTACCTTCATGTCTATCTGATTGTACACACATGCATTTTTTTAGCCATCTTGTATGATTGATTGATTATCTAACAGAATATTTATCTCCATAATGGACATGCAATTTTGTGGTACCGACTTGATTAATTATCTTCCATCTATCAATGTACTCCTTAATACTTGCAGATTTCAGAAATATTAATTAATTTATGCTTGTTTCTCACTCCTCTAATCCAGATATCCATCTGTCTATCAATCTCATCAAGGAGAGGTCATTCGAAAACCAAAAATTCTGACATTCTGCTTGAATTACCATTCGTAGTATGAAAGTTTCAATGTCAAACTTTGGGTGCCCCGTAAATGAGGTACGCTTGAAGGCAATAATTACACACATGGCTCCATAATTCTGATATCTATTATGTGATCTAAAACCAGTCATTATCTACACGTTTGCATTTTTGTGATTCCTTTTGAGTTTAGAATGATGGTGACACACCATAAATTAAGAGTCTTAATGATTTTTTTCTTCACTATTTCACATGGGGTGATTTTCTTCACCCCCCAAATTCTCAAAAGACAAATAGGAAACTTAAAATTTTAAAAATATTTATGCCAAATCTCATAAATAATTGTGCCCATGTGATGATGGCGTAGCTCTAATAGTTGCACATGTTGTTTCTAATGTTCATAGTATCTTTATGTTAATTTCATGGTGATTTATCCATGGAATCAGTTAATTTTTGAATTTGACTAAATGAGAATTTTCACTATTCTCTATGACAAAGTCGCCGATGGAAACTCCAATTGGCGAAATGTGTGTTGACTTGGCAGTAGAGTCATCGGAGGAGGATGTTCAAGAAACCCCTCTACCGGTGGTAGGGCCGTCACGTCCCAGACGCAAAGGGAAGGCTGAAATATGTGATATTTCATGGAGGTTGGGTCAGGCATATGGTCGTGCCTATTATGCTGCAACAAAAAAGTTGACCCACTACAGAATAGGTTGAAGCGACGAAAAGACGGGTCGACAAACATATTCTGGAGGCACTTGGAGTCCAGTCATGGCAGAGTATACAATAAGCTAAAGGGCACTAATCCCAATCAACAGACAATAGCTGAGGCGTACGGGCAGGGCGGTGTCATCATGAAGACAATGGACAAGACAAAGGAGATCATAGTACAGTTTTTTTGCCTCACGGACTCCCCATGGGCCAGTGTGGACAATGTGTGGTTCAAGATTATGTGGAAGTACATTGTGGAGATGACAACTGACCCACTAGGTTCGAAGGCAATAAAGGCTGCAATGCATAAGCTATACTGGACCATGAAGGGGAGGCTCATAGAGTTATTGGTAAATATCCCCAAGTTCTCATTGACGGTGGATGTATGGACCGTTGAGAATTCGTGTGGTATTCTCGGCATCATGGTTCATTGGGCGAACAACTGTTGGGAACTATGTGAACGTGTACTTGCTATATGTGAGCTAGTGGGGAAGCACGATGGTGAGAATATGAGCACAATAGTCCTCCAAGAATTGGAAGACTTCGGGTTGAAGATGAAGGTCGGCAACATCCCGTCTGGCTTCATTTTGGTTCGTACTACCTTATTGTAAAACTAACCTTTTGAGCATGCAAGTTGGATCTATCACTACGGACGATGTGTCAAGTAACGAGCGAATGATAGCAACACTCGCAAAGGAACTCAAGCCAATGAATGACCATTTCACAGAGGACCAACATGTTTTGTATGCTGCCCACGTGCTGAACATCATCGTCCAGGCTCCATTAAAATCATTACGTGTATTGTTGAACACACCTCCTCCTAAGACTACGAACAGCTGCTTTGCGAACGCCCCATATGAGTGATTACGACACTGATATAGATGATTTGGACGCCATGCGGGAGGCTGTGACAAGTCATGCGCAAATGGTCATTCATGACACTGGCCTTGTCCTGGGGGATGCGGTTGCCCATCTTAGGCACTTAGTGACAAGCATCTGAGCATCGACACAATGAAGAAGACAGTACGTAAAGACGTGCAAAGACATGCAGAAGAACCACAACCAAATCTCATTAGACTGACCAATGCGGTGGACCAGTACGCATGACATGTTGCATGCCGCGTTGGAGAAGCGAGAAGTCATAGATTTTATGGATTTCAAAATCTTGTCTGTAACGGATAAGGACATGAGACTCTCATGTAAAGAGTGGGAAATGTTGACCAACTTTCACGACATTCTAGGGTCATTTTACAAGATGACAAACTATGTTAGTGGCTTGAAGACAATGAGAATCGTGGAAGTCATTCGCATCTTGAAGGTGCTGATGCGACATATCGACACAATCTTGCTCAAGTTTGATATGTCTACAATATTCACATCGGGAACAAAGATGACCGCTACTCAAATTGCATTCATCTCTATATCTTGTGAGAGCATTAAGTGTAAGTTGTTGAAATATAAGAAGATGATTTCGAGGAATCGTGTGACAACAACTACAGCAATTCTTGACCCTTTCAACAAGGGAGCATCACTCAATTCTAGTGGCATTCAGGATGCATTGGCCTTTGTCTGTCAACTTATGCCCCTATAGGGTGACCAAGATATAATTTGTGACGACCGCGAGGATGATGATTGGCTAACAACTCATCGATGGCATAGCGCCAGCTAGGGAGAAGGAATGATGATACCATCTCCAACGAGGAATTGGAGACGTATCTACAATCAACGGAGAGGAAGGACATAGGCACAGTACTAGGATGGTGGGCACGCATAGGTGCATGAACCTACCTGCGACTTTCTACCCTTGCACAAGAGTTTCTCACTATGTGCAACCAGTGCCCCAGCAGAATGTTTATTCTCCGCAAGACGTGCAGTCGTCACTTTCAAGCGGGCACGTCTTACTATTGAAAGCATTGAGCTCTTGGTCACAGTCAAGTGTTGGTTACGTGTCGAGAATGCTCAGATGTGTGATGGACATAGTGTGAATGACTTTTCTAACGACGAAGACTAGTGTAAGTCATTATTCTTAATCTACTTCTATCGGTCCTATCTTCTAAGGTAATTTTATTGGACAATTGTTTTGTCGCTATGGCGATCATCGTTGGGAAAATTGTCTCTTCCATTCTTCTACCCCTATCGATGTCTTTTGTCCTGATCCAAGTGCAAGTACCTTTTTTAATAACCAAACTAACTTGCAATCTGCCTTGAGTTCTCAATCAGAATATTGATATTCATTTTATTTTAAAAATCAAATTTTTACATTAATTTCAATATCTAGATATTAAACATTAAACTCTTCATCAAGAGTAGATTGATAATTTACTATAGACGATGATTTAACCTCTTGTCTATGAGTGTAATGCATCAAGGCTCGATGAGTCCCATATACACATCCTTGTGTGTGTGATAGTATAGTTCTCATTTAATGAATTATTTTACCTCCACGTGCCTGTCTATATCTTGTATATCTTGCTCTAGCATACCAAACATTGATGGTATTTTTTTTATGTTCGGATTTGTCTGTTCCTTGAGTTTGATCCAGGAGTCCTAAAGAGATGTGAATTCTTAATTTCTACATAAAATCTTGTTCCGAAAGATAACCCACTTTAAGATTTATTTATTTCCTTACAAGCTTTCAATAACCCACTTTTTGTTCAGTTTGCTTCCACTTGGCCAATGGATCATCCAGATTCTAACCCCTCCCAAAATGAAGTAATATCTTTAAGACGCCCACATCGTGTTAACTATATTTGAGCTAATATGATAGCTCCCTAACTTCTCCCTAGTGTCTTATTTCTCAGGTGTCTCCATACTATGGAAAGCACTAGGTTCTTTTTGTTCTTCATCCAAGTAAGGCAACTTACTTTTGATTCTAATTTGTTCCTTACCCTTTAGTAGTACAATAGTTTCAAGCTATATTTCATTAATTTTAAGCTCCAAGTCGTTGTTGCTACCCGCTACAGTGGAGATAGGCATCCAAAAAGTTATCTCTTTAGCCAAATATTTTCTTTTATGTACTTTTCTTCTTTCATTAGTAATCATTTAATGCTCTACATTTTTTATTCTTTACAACCTTACTTTTTTATTGGCAAATGCATTATTTTTGAAACATCATCTATATATGATCATTCCCATCCATCACATCAGATAAAAGATTATTCATAGTTAGTCCTTTGAAGCTGATGTATGCAGTCTAACAAAGATCAACACCTTTATTCTTGTATTATTCTTCTCCACTTTGTGATGATTCATGTTCCACACTTTTATGGTCTTAATGATTTTATCCATGTATTCAATTTGAATTTTTATATACTGGAGAGTCGTATTTCCTTTACACTTTGATTATCTTCTTATGACCCTTGTCATTCAGGGTATTCCGAGAAAAACTGACCATGATCCCTGCAATTAAAGTGTGTTTTATTTTTTCAAAACTTAACTACTTACACACTTCCCTATAGAATGGCTTGGCCTCAGAGTTATGAGTGAATTTTCTCTTTCTTGCCAATGGATGACTCATCATTTCTGTGCGCCATATCACTTTGCTTCTCCTTTGCTTTGCTTGTATGAACTTGATATCGCGATGCCAACTCTTTTCTTCTTTTTTGTTTATCTCATGGCTAATGATGGAATCCAATCTCATTATCATGGTCTGACAGTGAAAACTCTCTTTTCTTTTTTGTTTGGAGTCTTCAATCGTTGTTTCATTCACCTTCCATTCTTTTCGACCACTTCTTCAAAACTATATACAAACTGTTGAGTAGCTGCTTACTTATCTGGTAGCTATTTCTGGAGCATTTCCATTTAGGAAATTAAATTTTTTTATTTTCTGAAGCTTCAACAATTGTTTATTAGTCATTCATGATGCTTAGCTGGCAGTTTATGTCTTTTACTCCATCACTAATGGCCAGAATCCCTGTTGTCTCTTGTCGATCTTCCTTAATCCACTTTTTGACATTGTTTTAGAGATCAAATCGTCTTTAAAACCTGTTTCTTTGAACCAAAGTTCTTATATTATCTGTTTCACCATTCCTATTTTCGTGTATTGTTACTATTTAAAAATAATGTTGACAATGTTTATATGAACGACATACTCTTAGAAAATGGCATTAACCATTTTTGTAAAAATGACACTCTTAGGAAATGATGTTAATCATGCTTATATGAATAATGCACACTTAATGTAGTTTGAGAAAGTAATGTTAACCATCTTTATACGAATAATGTAGTATTAGAAAGTGATGTTAACCATGTCTATATGATGTCTCAGATGGAACCGACTGCACATGAGACATTCTACGCAGCTGGCCCCGGGGTCTCTCTAAACTCCATTGCAACAATTTTCCTCTAATTATCTCTTTGAGAATGTTTTTTGTTATATTATGTCATGAGTTTCTGTATGGAATGAATGCTTGTGAACGGACATGAACATGATCATGTTCCCGAAGCATTAATTTTTGTCTGAAATTTGGAGGAATCCCATGTGGGCTAATTTAGGCAGACATGAACATGATTATGTTCTCGAAGCATTAATTTTTGTCTGATATTGGGGGCAATCCCATGTGGGCTAATTTAGTTCGGGCAATGGCTGGCCAGCCATAACACTTTCAGCCCCTCGTGGCTGGGTGCGTTCATAAGATAAAAAATTCTAATACTTAGCACTCCTAGAAAAATTGCGGTAATTTCATCCAAAAGAGGACAAAGATATGCTACTTTTTTAATCTCTGGTTGTATTTAAAGATATTTTATTTATAATTTTCCTTCCATAAACTAGTTATTAAATTGTATTTAAAAATATGTCAGTAAATCCTTAATTTCTCCTTCAAGAAATTAATTAATACATTATTTACACACATTTCTGTCTGTAAATTAATTACTAAAAAGAATTTTTACAAATCAATAAAATTCTTAATTTTAATGTCATGAAATTATTTATTATATTCATAATTTCATGTTCAATATAATAATTATTAGATTTTTTTCAAGAAAAACCTTCCTAAATCTTTAATTTTCCATCAAGAAATTAATTATATTCACAATTTTACATCAATAATTTATTATCTCAATATAATAAAACAAAAGACACTATTTCATTAATTTTTCAATCAGTATATCAATTTATTAAATTCATTATATTCATAATTTTCAGTCATTGAATTCATTATTAAAATGTCACGTCATGGTTGTCATTCATGATGGACATTTTGTCACGTCACACGTCCAAGGCACCCCGTCACTGTCACATAAACCTCGTCACGCGTCACTGTCACTGTCACTACCCTTAAATTCCGTCACCGTCACTGTCACGTCATCCGTCACGTTTCTATCACAGTGATGTGTGATGTGACGGATGATGATTGTCGTTCCCTAAATAGAACTACGCATTTATTTCATGCATCAATCCGACATAGATCTCGACCTAACTATACGAACATACTAGGGATGTGTAATCAAGATCGGGAACATTTTGCAACAGCTGGAGCAACCTACTTTCATTCCGTTCTTACCTCTTCCATCCCACACCTCATGACTGATCAGGAAAATACCATACTCATGGCCCTTCTGGCAAACACAGAGGTCAAGGAGGTGGTCTTCTCACTTAGTAGGAAGAAGGCCCTACGGCCTAATGGCTTTTTAGTTGAGTTCTACGTAGCTTGTTAGTGCAGTCTATCAAATAGATCTTTATACATAAAGTCTTTCCTAGAAGTTGGAAATACAATTTCCATGCACTTATCCCAAAAGTGGATAATCTAATTTATTTTAAAGAATTTTGACCCATTAGTCTTTGTAATGTAAGCTACAAGGTTATATCTAAAATCATTACAAATTGACATGGGACCTTCCTTGATAGACTCATCTATCCTAAGCAGTGTGGTTTTGTTAAGAGCTGACAGATCCATGGCAATATCATGCTAGTTCATGAGTTAGAACAGTCATTGGGCACTCATATTCGGGGTTCAAACGTCATCATCAACCTTGATATGGAGAAGGCCTTTGATAGAATCGAATGGACTTTCCTTAACAGAGTGTTGCGATGATTTGGTTTCACTAATGCATTCATTGATTGATGCTTGTAATAGAGACAACCATTTCTCTCTGTTTGTGGATGGAAACTCCACTCGTTTCTTCTCTGCCACACATAATGTACAACAAGGTGACCATATCGCAACCACCTTTTTCATATTAATGGAAGAGATCATCAATCGATTACTCACACGAGTGACCGCCCGAAGATTCATCCAATCATATTTAAAAAAGGGATTGCCCAATCATCTCGCATTCTCTATGCGTGGATGATTTGATTGTTTTCCTTCATCGATCTAAAAAAAACCATTGAGGGGCTTACGAGTGAACTTACTACGTTTGATAGGCCCTCAGGCCAGCTTTTCAATGCCTCAAAGAGCTGCTTTATGGTAGGACCATCTACCATTGTAAAATACTCATACATCATCCATCAACACACTCGATACTCACAAGGATGCCTACATTTGAACTATCTTGGATGGCCCACGCATCATCATTGTTCTGATGCCTTGTTGGTAAAGCTGAGAAAGTAACTCAAAGGATGGAAACTTTATTTTCTACACCCCCAAGGGGTGCATTCCACTCATACGCCCCATCTTCATGAGCATCATGCTGCATACCCTAGCGGTACACTCTATATCCCTCATTGCTCTTTGCTATGTGGTGTGCCTATGTGCGCACTTCCTATGGTCAGATCACCTAGAGGGAGGCAACCGACATTATTGGGTCTCTTGGCAAAAATTATGTTGACCGACAAACAAGGGGGGGTCTAGGTATTATGCGCCCTCAAGACGTCCAAAACATGCTTGAAAAGACACTTGTGTGGCATATGCGTACCACGAGCTCCTTGTTGGGGCACTTCATATCGTCCAAGTACGCCAAGTGGGCTCACCAAGAGTGATGGAGGACCATCTTAAAGATCAAGCCCAGACTCGTCAACAGTTGTGTCGCGGAGCCTGAGATGACGTAAAGAACCTGAATTTCTGATGCTAACTTTGACGATAGCTTCCTATCATCATTTATTTCGTTCATCGTCATTTATTTCATGTCGGTGTCATTTCCTTTGATTGTAGGGAGCCCCCCCACACTGTGTACATGGGCCTCCCCACTATCATTGTTTTTGTTGGTTTTGTTTTTTTTTGTTTTGATCCATAGGGAAGAGTCCTTGTTTGGACCCCTCCCTAAGGTGGCCCATTAGGGCACCCACACCCCCTCCCTCTTACTATATAAGGGGGAGGGTGATCATGCAATGAAGATTGGGGACTCTTTAAAGAAGAAAAGAATTGATCGTGTCATGCGACGGCTGTGCATGGGTTCTCTTTGGGCACACCATCCACGTTGAGCTTGAGACCCCATTGGCGGTGGGTGCCAACAAACAATCTGTAGCTGGGTGGTGATGTAGGTCAAAGCAATCGGGATTCCCCAGATGTGAAGAACATCACACATAGGTAGTGAGCATCTGAAAATGGGTCATACGAGGCAATGAGTTCTCTGTAGCCATTTCTTGATGCGTCGCATGACAAGATAAATTCTTTTCTTCTTTAAAGAGTCTATAATGGCGGATGCACTTGCCAACTATGCGGTATGCTCTCGCACCCCTTCCCTCTATAATACGTGGCACAATCTTCCTCGGGAGGCTAATGGCTGCCATTGCATTGAGAAACTCGGCCTGCCAGCTCTCCACACATGGCGCACCCTTACGCATGGCGATCCTCCCGAGTGGCGTATTGTATGGAGCACTAGAGGTGTGCGTGCACAATATCTCACCTAAATGTTGTGCCCTTTGTGCACCTCTACGAAGAATGCACATCCTCCATGCATCACCAAATCCAAGGGATAAGAACAAGCTATAGGCGACTGAAGTCTCCTCCACGACCTGCAATGGTATCGCTATTGTATCTTTTTTCCTTTTCATCATGGGCGTGGGCGAGTAGGGTCCGTGTGTAATTGGGATGTTTACACTCGCTCCACACCTATAAACTCTTATAAAAACTCCATCTTAAGTATATAAACCCCCGAGGTGGTGTCTAGGGCTTGGTTGGATCGGTCTATGAGCACAACCTTTGGGTTGGTAATAACCGCCACTACGTTCTTAAAAAATCAGGTAGGTTAAATTATTTGTTGATTAATTAACCTATAAGTGATATAACTTATTAATAAGGTTGTCTGATAAAGGTTATTGGACCAATGAGGTTGTTGTCTCGGCTGATACATGGGTCTAGAGGGTCACAAAATCAACACTTTGCGACGATGATGGATAAACTTAGGGATTTTTTTTAAATCCTCCTTGATACAAGGACTTTTACAAAATTTTCCTAAGGACTTTGATGAAGATTTCCCATATAGTATAAATAGATGGGATGTTGGGTTTTGGGCCCCTGATAGAATGTTTGGAAAGCCCTTTCTATGAAGCATAACATGAAATTAATTCACAACTTATTTCTAAAACATAGGAAACTCAAAGTACACCATGAAGAACTTTCTCCACCATTGACTTCCTCCGTAAGAGAGTGCCTTCAAGCCATTCGTGTGCTGAGAAAACCTGGCTGATGTCCAGCACATGGGCAGGCTACCGCTTGGCAATTGATTGGGTGTCTGTGGAACCCCACCTGTTAAGGCCTATAGACATATCCACGTGATCGAAGGACTATTGGATTGTCTCTTCTTCTTCTCCATGTCTAAATGAAGATCTAATTTATCTTTTACCATCAAGACCATCTAGTGGAATTATTGGCCTATGAAAAATTCCTTACGAATGAAGTGTATCTATCAATGTCCTTTTAATCTTATGTGGGTTAACCTCTAGGCCTGTGTGTCAATCTAGTTAATAACTGTAATGGCCCAATACTATTTATTGATAAAGTTTGGTAATTAACTACACTGACATAGAGTAATTAATCAAAAACCAATTTAACCCAATAGATAGGTTAACTTTCCATTTTATGGGGTGCCAAGCTATACCTCAACCGCTAGACGATACATAGTAATCTTTTAAGTCTCTCAATTCCATGTTTATATAATTCTTCTGATGTGCAAGGATTTCAAATGGCTTAGGGTATGGGTAGTCATCAAACCCTAAGTTGTCCTTCAGCTAATACTAATGCATAACTGGACCATTACAGAACACCTCCAATATTCCTAGTACATTAATAGGGATTTGGTGCATCTTCTTCTTTGAGTCAATCTCTTCTTATATTGAGAGCAGACAATCTCATCATGACCACTCAATCAGCTTCATGTATTTATTTTTCTGTTTGATCTGAGACATACTTGAATCACATACACAAGATGAATCCCATGTTTTATTCCATGGTTAGAGACTTATACATCTTATTCAAAACATGACCGCCCATATACAAGATGTCCTTAATGTCTCAATTCAATGAACCGCTTAAACAACCATGACATGAATGAACCTCATTTACACTAATGTGTAATATGATTATGGGAAACCATACATATTAATTCAGTGAACTCTTTCTCTAAATAACACCCATTGTATGTCCTTAGTGTCTCCACACTAATGGCCACAAGATTTTTCATACTTATCATATAAGTAGGATAATATAGTGATATTATATCTTCATCACTCAATCTATGTCTCGAATATTCAACTACTAAGAATATTTGGAATACATGCTTGAAGACTAGTAATCACCGTATCAAATTTCATCATAATTCATTAAGTTGTGGGTGCATTCAAGGATTTATGATAAACATTATACGTGAGTAATAATGCTTAAATAATTATTCAGCAAACTTAAATACATCATACAATTGTGATTGATGGACACATCACATCCATCAAGGTGATAAAATGCAGATTACTAATAAAATATCACACATATTACAATAAAATTTCTATTAAAATGTCCATATTTTAATTTTATCATTTATTAAACTGATTAATAGAGCATTTTAGTGATTTTATATTTTTTCTGGATTGCCTGGTATTTTTTCAGAATTTTCTGACACTAAGCTCCTTAATAAACTATTTTTTGTTCTTCAATATATATATATATATATATATTTAATTAATAAAGGCATTAATTACTTCCTCTAAATTTTCTTGTATTTATTCAGAATGTTTGGATGACTATATTTATTGTGAAATAAATTTTAGAAGACAGAAATGCACTTTATCTTAAATTTTGAGGGCAGTTTCTTCTTTTTCCCCTCTATCCATCCATATGGTTGGATTATGAAATTGATGATGGGAAGGCATAGAAATTCATATTCAGTAGCCTCCTTGTGGATCAACCCTTTCTCATTGTATATATTCTATACTTTGAAAAAGAGAATTATTTACCCTCATTTGATACACATGCGAGTCAATTAGTAATCCTCTCCCTTCCTTTTCTTTCTCTTCTCATGCATTGCTTCCAGTGAAACCAGATGGAGAGGAAATATGATTTCTAGTAGTAGACTTTGAAGGGAAGAAGAGAAGATCCAGTGCTTTGAAGTTTAGGTAAATATGTCTAAAGGTCAGACATATGAATGTCTTGAAGATGCTTTTTTTTGTTTTTTCCTGGTTAATTGATCTTGCATAGTGTTAATCAAGGCCCTTAAATCCCAGCATAGTGGCCATAGGAATGCGGCCGGAGGGGTGTGCTTCAGCCCACCCTAGGATCTCTACTAAAAGAGACATCCCCCTGAGGGTGCAGCACCCTAAGCACTAGAGGGCCAATACAAAACATTACCATTGAGTGCTATGGGGTGCCTTAAGTTGGAATCTCCAGCATGCATGAGATACATTCAATTTATAATTTAATTAATCTGTGTTCAATTATTATGTAGCATTTTCATATTCCTGGATATTTTATTATGTACTAACATCTTTATATTTCAAGGGACGTCATGTATCCAAAAGATATAAAGGAAAATACAGCTGGATGGGCCACAAGTGAAAAGGGAACTTTTAGGAAATCAGCATTACGCTTCTAGCCAATATAGCCTAAATCCTATCTGGAAATCAGGTTATTTTGAAATCATGTCATAATTTTCTTTGTCCAATATTTTACAATAAGTTTTGGAGGTTCAAAGTCTAATATTTGACATAAGTGGCATTTTTGTCTCTCTCAAGTCGACGACTGGTTATAAGAATGGCAACAATGACCATTTTGATTTGATCTGTATTCCCACCTGTCATCTTGATTCTTCTTCCACCTTGTGTGACCTTTTGGTCAACGAGTGAAAGTTCTAGAACCTGAAGGAGGACAAAGGAGGGAAACTACAAAATTACATAAAAGAAGGAGACGATACAAGAGGGACCTATGATAATGATCCAAAACGAAAATAAGAGCTCAGGATTCAAGGGTTCTTCCCACAACGAAAATATGATAGTAATCCAAAACAATTTGGAATATAAATTAGGAAATATATCCTTACATCAGTGTTCTATGGATAACCATAAATCTCTATTTATAATTTTCTGAACAATGACGGGTCTTTGAGTATGCATGTTCTTAAGTATCCTTAAATTATCTAGGAATTTCAACCAAGCTAAAAATTCAAGAACACCATAAGATCTGGTCACCATATATGCCTGATAACTAAAATTTTATCTGTCTTTTGTTTTGGCCGTTTATCATGTATGTAAATGTGCTTTGCTCTGGGTGTTCTGTGATCTCATAGAGAGATTGGCTCATACCGGCAACGTAGAGCTGTTTGGATCTCACAGTGATTTTTTGAGTGTTTGATAGATATTAGAAATTTCAAGGAATTGACGATAATTTGAGAATGATTCCATCCTGGCTTGGAGTATGAATAAGCTAAGACCAGTATTAAAAAGCTGTGTTCAATCTTTCTTGATTTCTTTGTCTAGTTTGAGGCTACTAAGGAACTACTAAATAGAAAGAATATTTCTAGTTTTATAGAAGAATAAACATATTAAAAGATAGCGTAGAGTAGATATTTGGTAATAGCATAACATAACCCCCTTGTCAGAAAATATTTTCTAGAACTGGAATTGGACAAAATATCTGATATGATCAACTATTGTTCAGAATAAAATGAAGCCACAACTGCAGTTTGCTGGAACAGACGGACACAAGGTGTTATGTCCCAATCCCAGAATAAATTATCCTCGTCTACACTTAAAGACATGTTATTTGTGTAGGATCTGAGACATAAGAATAGTGCTCATTTCAAAAAATTCAATCACTCATTTTTAGGGTTCTTGAAACCCTATGTTTCAATAGTGTAATCATCGAATCAAGTATGCAATACGGATGCTCAAAAATTTTGAATGCCCAAAAAACATTGCACCAACATCAGCAATATGGATGTTTATCTTTCGGCCAAAAACTACAAGTAACAGTCTAATCATTAATTTCTATTAAATTTATTTAAATTAGATGATGTTGTCTTATACTTGGCCGCGTTTTTAAGTTGACAGAGGTCATGAACTCCATTGCAGAAAGTTATAAACCATAAACCCAGTATGTTAAGTCAGTATCATTCCATAATGTATCGACTGGGATGCTACGTTCCGGTAATATTCACATGAAATCGCTGACACTAAAGTATTTTAATGACTCGTGATGTGATATGTAGGCAAAAATAGCATGGAATATAAGTATACCAAATCTGGATAGAAATAAACATAATGAAGATAGGTAAAACTAAATACTGAACCATGAAAATTAGCATGAGATGCGAATCAACCTATCAAATAATGTTCTGACTTGCCCAAATAAACTCGATGTTGTTAGCATAAATTGCATAAATTACATCTTTATTTTAACAGCTGAAGCAGTAAACCAGAAATTTCTAAATTTCTTCCTTTGAGTTGTTTCCATAGCTTTACAAGAACGCTCAGCACACATGGAAGGCAAACAAAAAGGAGAAGGACAAGAAAAAATTGATAAGCAGTTTCGTACAAAAAAGAAAAGAAAGAATTAGAATAAAAGCCTGGTAGAAGAGATGGACGGCAGGAGGCAGTCATGATCTCATCTTTGGTTTGGGCATATAGCAACCGAGACGCTCCCCATGCTAAATAAAGCCGAGGATTAGAGTAAGAGATCTCTTACGACCCAAACGTTGACCGACCACTTGCTGAAATAGCACAGTGGGAATTCTGATCATACAATTGAAGGGGTTGGACGTGCCCAGATCACCGCACAATTGAACAAAAGGCCCCTGAAAGTTTATAAGTTCTTGAGAAGAGAGTCTCAAATGTCGGGTTTTCTACTCATCAATGTCAGCTTCATTGTCAAACCCATTGACCATCACGGAGAAATGATGATGATGATTATTGGGTCGTTGATGACGAGTTGATATTTGAAGATGATGGATATCATAGATGGTTGACACCATCTGTCAATGCCAGCCATCACCTTAGAAGAATTCTAGTTTACAGATGGAGGGTTGAGGGTGACGACAACATTGACAATGACGGCGATGACGTCCGCAATTCATCAGTTGTTATCATCAATGTCCCATATCATTATCGTCAGAATGCAACAGAATCAACTTGGCAGTTGTGACAAAAAACATAAAAAAGCAAGAAAAATGAGCCTGATTCAAATTAAATAATTTTTTGATTACCTGGAGTCCAGAACGAACAGCAAAATTGGCCATCATGGACATAGTTAACGTCTAGTCCTATCAGCCAAGAGCCGACGCTAACATCATCATAAGCATACGTCCTCAGGTTGGACCTGCAAAAGCTCAAGAGCTGACTAAGGTGATTTGCAGCTTTAATAAAGAAAGAGAGAACGAGAGTAAAGTGGACTAAATTTGACCTGTTAATTGAGATGAACTGGGCTAACACTCGAGATAGTACCAAAATTTCTCCTGATGCATGGCGGAAATATCTGTAACGTGGATGAACAATGAATGGTGATAGAGGGAAAAGTCAACTGCTGGAGTTAAATCAAAATAATATTGAAGATCCAATAAGTTTTATGGATTCAGAGATGATGCCGGAATCTCCTTATAAATATGTCATTTTTATTGATTTCATCATCTTCATCATCGTCCCCAAATCTCATCATCATCGTTGTTTTCCATGTTTCAGCTTAAATTAATGATAATCCCGAAGTCAGTGAAGAATTCAACAGATGGATGACGATGATAATGAAGATGACCAATTTTCGAAATAATACGACAATGATAACAAGAATGATATGATAAAATGCTCATCTCATCTTGGAAACCGATGGATAACTACAACTATGACAATCTCTGCTCAAGGAACTGGACGACTCATAATCAAGTCGTGAGTGACAGTGATAATGCTGATGACAGCTCTTGAAAACCAGATATCGAAGATGATGAGAAATCATTATCATCATCGTAATTGCACTGAAAAATAATCAATAGTATTACAAGCCATAATCCTAAAGGATAAACCTGATTTAAGGAAAGAAGCAAATTCTGATCAAAGAGTTAGAAATCTGTACGCACGATTTTCCATCGCCGAATTTCCACCAATCAGGCTCGTACCACTTTTGCTTTCTGAAGAATTTAGATGTAAGTCAATAAATATTTCAGGACTAAGGTACCACACATTAAGAGTGGGAGTATCAATTAAAAAGGAAATTTCGGTTTGGGCTCACGGATCAGAGAATACTTGGCCCGATTTCATGCATCCCATATAAACATGCGGTTGGTGCAGCTGGGCTGTTAGCATGGTCCCAAGAGAATCTGACAGTGACGTAGTAATTTAGCAGCCACAGATTTTTTATGAAAGCGTAAAAAAATGGCGGTATCTCATATACTATTCCAAGAAATCAATGAAACCAAATATCACAATCAGATGCCAAAAGTTGTTTCTGGTCAATCTAGTATGGACGATTAAAGCTATGGTCAAAATCATTCTTGACTCACAGAGAAAACAAAGCATACTAGACGCCTCTCCCAAGGACAAAGAATTTGACCATGATTTATTAGATTCCCTTTCCATTAAAACTTGTATCAGTGCGACTTAAACAGCGGATATGAAACAGAAGACGATTAAGCCCAACTGTTATGAAACTAATTACAAGTCAGTGACAAGTATCTTATACAACAACCAGAAACTAATTTTCCAAAAAATAAACCCTAATTTTCCACAAGTAAACTGAAAGTGGACACTATAATCCCCAATGATGAAGAAGAAAGAATCAAATATTGAAGTGGAGGAGATTTATTAATGGCACAAATAGCCAAAATAAAACATTTTCAATGCCAATAAATTTAAAGAAACAAAATTGAAATGGTTATGATAGATATCGGAGGCATGAGTTGAATAGAATAAAATACCTAAATTGACATAAATGTTATCATTGACTTTTGCATAAAAATCAGCATCCCAAGTGTCTGCTGCGTGACTAAAAAATAGCTTGACTTTTTGCGGAACTTCTCCTGGTGCTTCTACATGCTTATCCTGTTGAACGGGAGACAAACACAATTAAGCAGCACTCAGTGAAATTTTGCAATATCAGAGTTCGAATTACATTATCATGTGATAAAAGCATTATAATTCCGATCTTATTACAAGAATCTACGGGCCACTGATAATGTTCTTTTTTTTCAATTCGAAGAATTATCATAAATTTTAAATAGACACACGAACATCCATTTGTAAGGCATTTATGTCTCAAGTGTTTGTCCTGAACGATGACTTACAAGGATGAGGAAATCATTCTTCATTCTGTTTTCATCTTCAATAGCTTTGTCCGAGCCGTCTCCCTGCTTTGGACTGAACATCACCAACAAGAACATGTCAGACGTAGTAACTTTAACTTCACAGAATTTTTTTTTTTAAAAGGAACCTTCTCCCAATGACGAATCTCACTACAATGCCTTTCTCCTTCTCCAATTTGCGCAGCGCAGCACCTTCACAAAGAAAGAGATTACATAACATCACCTCAAAGATACTCCTCTGTTTAACAAATATGACACGTTCAAAAAGCTTTACGCCCAAAAGCATTAAAAAATAATTTCCAAGATCAAATCGAAAATCAAATAATAAAAATTATTTGTAATAGGCAAAAGACCCGAACAGCTTGTATCAAAAAGATAAAAAGGGACCGTTGCTAATGCTTAGTAGAGATTCAAGAGAGTCAAGAAGATATTACATCACTCAAACATACTCCTCTGTTGTTTGAATAGGGCATTTTTTAGGACATTTTGTCCCAGAAGTAGTCAAAAGGATTTCCAAGATCCATCATGAGAACGAAATATTAAAAATCAAAGAACAGATGATGACAAATGCCCCGGCTTGAGTAAGGAGAGGATACAGAAATACTACGACAAAACTAAATCATCACCAATTATTCTTCGGTGCAGCACTTAAAAACATAGATTACCTTGGGGAACCCAAGATTTCCGAATGGCATCTCTGTTCTTCTTCCCATCAAATCCTGTAACTATTCCTATAACAGCTAGTAATCTTTTGCTATTACGCGTGACAGTGCCTTTAGAATTAGGGTGTTTCTTAACAAATCCCTTATTTACGACGTCGTCAAGCTTAATCTCAAGCTGCGCCAATTTCTTACGCTGGTTCCTGACCAAAGAAACATCCAAACTTAAAATCCATAGAACGCAAAAATACATATAAATTGACCTGCAAATATACAACAGTAAAATACCTGCAAGTCAAAATCTTGAGATTATCGTCAACTGTCACCGCCGAATGACCCTGACAGAGTGGTAGAAGAACTATCAGGAAAAATCAAAATAAGCAACAGTAACACTTCACGAAGAAGAAATGCAAATTGACCTGGCCCGTCCGCCGGTCAATCTCTCCAATAAGAAAAACCCTATTTCCAGAATCCTGCCATAATCTGCAAAACAAGAACGCAATTAAAATTCTCCCGATTTAAGCACAATATCAACCCATGTTCCAACATTTCGAGCAACAGATCTCTTTTCAAAGAAAACTAAAAAAACCCAGTTTTCCCAATCCAGCAGAGAAGAAACCAAGCAAGATGAAACTCACCGCCCAGCAACATACAAAGAAGCGACCGTAGCGATCATAGCGAGCATCACCATGGCGACCGGCGAGCGGCCAATCACGGGCCGGCTCTTCATTTCCACTCCGCCTCCGTCTTCTCCGATCAAACTGAGAGAAAGATCGAAACTTATGATCTTGATAAGAACCCGTTGACCATCTTCTCCGCAGATCTCAAATCTTCCGCGGGAATTCCAACCCCGCAATTTGCATATTTATCAGTGCATCGAGGAAAATAATCGTAAATTTGTAAGAACAACCCTCTAAATTCCGCTTCTAACAATTTTACATCACTTTCCGTAAAATAACGCAATTTTCCCGCTTACATGTAATTTTTTTGGGGCGCACATCTTATAAATAGAGCCCTATGATTTTACTATTTATTATTGTACATTAAAATATTAGAATTAACGCAACCGCCTATTAATTCTCTAAGAGTCAACGGGGTATTAGGAAAAAGTAGAAGTACGTCACCCACAAATATTCTTGCATTAATTGCCGGACTACAAAGAGTTCTCTTAAGTATGATAATTGGAGCTTGTCTACGTCTGAATAAATGCAGTAAATAAGGTTTTAATGTATTCGGGAATCATTTAAAAATAAAGCTATTTCTTTAATTGAGAGAGAGTGGGTGGATATTGGGTAAGTTTAAAAAGTCAGGAAATATAGAATCAAGAAACTTTAAATCAATACTGTTGGGTCAAGGAAAATTAATTTATTTTAAAACCTAACAGGCAAATTTGTCCGCAAGGACCAGGAAAATGTGAGATTTATTTGTGGAATGCCATTATATCACCACTCAATAGGTGATTTAACAAAGTTGGATCATCCAATGGAGCAAATTATGGTCAATATGACTTTGGATTAAATAGATGACCATTCCAAACCTGCCACATAAACCAGACAAGGGTATTGAAAATCCGGATGACCATGAGATCTCAACATCAATATCATAAAGACCAACCTAATCTCAATATATTATTTTATAATTAAAATGTAAGCTTTTAATTGGGACTCAAAAAAGGGTGACTGTCATCTGACAAACTTCAATGTAGATGGGGTCCATAAGAGGAAGCACCATAAAAGCAAATCCTAATTAAAAAGAGATGAAAATCCAGGAAACATAGAAAGGTGAAGTTCATGACTTCCTAGAGTTTCATGTCATTTTGTGAGGCATATCCACACAAAATAAAGTGAACTCATCTGATGTGGGTTGTATTACTAGATACGAACATGGGTGAAATTGGCATCTATTATGCTGTATTGTGTATCTTGATACATTTAACTCCTGTGTTCTCAAGATATAGCTTTCTACATACATATATTGGGGAATATCGCATGTGTAAACAAAATCAAGAGCTTAACTTGAAACCCATATGCTCCATGTGCTCCAAACGTCCTTCCATTTTTAGGGTTAAGTGACATTTGGAACAGTTTCATGCATGAAACATATGGTCCAAATAAACATATGGTTTCAGTATTGATATTTTATACACATGCACCTCAAAGAAATCTCTTAGTTTCCTCAGCAACTCAACCTTCCACACATGGGATTAACTTCTCCTCCTGGTCCACTATAAAGTACAAAATATAAAATGAAAATTTATACTCAATATGTCTCAATATTATTATCAAAGTCATCCTCTCTTAAAATATCAACTCAATATTCAATTTTAATCCAAAATTAATTTAATTTAATTTAATTTAATTAATTTTTCAGTTTAATTACAATCCAGCATCACTTCATTGTGAATTTATAAATTCAAAGTTAGATGGTTCAATATGAAAATATATAAAAATTATAAAATATAAATTCAACATATTAGTATACTAATCTTCATTCTTTCAAGGTCTCACAATATTCAAACCACTCAGGAAGATATGTTTTCTTCCAAAATCCTTTCCTCACCACTCTCATAATTTGAAAATTCAATCTACTCTACATTGTTCTTACCAGCGTAATACGCCTCAATATTAGATCTCATAATTTGAGATCTAATAATGAGAAAATGAATCATTTGAATAATACAATTAATTCAATAATTCACCATGTTTCTATTGAACCTCCAAATAATCATATCAATACAACCAAAAATAAATATATCTCTGATTTCTGAATCATTTGGATGAATACAATTAATTCATTAATTTTATCAATAAACATATTATTAAAATTATAGTTATTCAAATCTTCAAGTCTCCAATCCTGTAAAAGTATAAGCTTTTCCTTTTGTCCAGTTTCTCATTCAATGATAACATCTCGTTTAGCTTCTCTACATTTATGTTTTATTTATATTATTTATTTATATTCATATTTTACTCTAGTTTCAATTTGTAATAGTGGATTCAAATATTTGAGCTTATCATCATGAATCAAATACAAAATATAAAGTTAAGTGATATCAGAAAATGATTTCCTCGAACCTTTCTTTTACTTTCGTGTTATCTACCTTTTGATTTATTATATTTAGGATTACCTAAATTCAGCCTCGAGATAAAAATGTATCATAAATCAATCCATAATTTCTAAATAACGGTTGTTTATATAAAAAATGAAGGAAAAAATTCAAATATCTGAAATCCATTTATTTTATACAAAATTCCACGGCCTAATTTTTTTTTATCTCCCTCACCTCTACACAAAAATACTAAAATTAGATTTTACAAATTCTTATGTTTTAAACTTGTCAAATTGTTTGAATAATGGATATTCATATGAGAGGTGGATAGATTATCAGTAAAATTTAGGGGAGAAAATAATCTGAATATTTGATTACTCTTTTTAAGAAGGACTCTGGGAGAGAGACAGAGAAAGAGTGGCCAATAAAATATATTTTGGGGTGAAATGAACTTTTTGAGATAAAAAGTAGATATCAAAAAGATATTATGATAATCCTCATGATCCTTCCTTTCCAAAAATTTTAAACGAACAAAAATTAAAAACATTTTTGTTCAAATTTGTCACAAAAATATCATGACATCCATAATTTAGAAATATTTTCTTCATTGTCTGAAAAATATATGAATTTTATGCATATTTCCTTCTAAAAATATGGAAATGATTCTGTCAAAATGAAAAAAGTAGTGCACGCAATCATTATCTTTATCATTTTACTAGCCAAATCATATTTGAGAGAAATAAAAAATAATCCAAGAATATAAAAATAAGCCAGGCGCAATATAAAAAGCCAAGCACATAATATAATAATAATGTCCTTAAATGTTCAATCCCAATGTTTTACCCATTAGCCATAAATTCAAAATTCAAATCTCTTCAAAGAAATGAAGATATTGAACAAAAAATTATACTTTTTTAAAAAAAAATTATTTCTTTATTGGTGTACTTCTTGATACTTTTAGTAAATATTATAATGTTTGACATGAACTCTATAAATAGGTATAGAGGAATCAGAACCTAAAAATCCAGATAATCAAAGATTATGTTTAATGGGGGTTACCAAGACCGTAGGAAAACATTTTCAAGAAAATGCATTGACCTTCATATTTTAGTTTCCATAGTCTTTTGAAGTTATTGAGAGATCCTTCTCCACACTTAAAAAAAATGATCAAATTTAATCATTAATAATGTTTGATTAGGGTCATAACCTTCGTATAAACTTGCATTTGGCATCACTATTTTATACTAAAGATCAGGGTTATCTTCCAAGTTAATCCATCCCAAGGATGAGTAGAGATGCTGAAAGTGCATCATTCAGTTTTGAAACTCTTTGTGTCAGTAATGAATTTAGTATAAAATCCATTTTTGAGTATAGATTATGGGTTCAACATGCTGCAATTAAAATTGTGTATCAAAAAATTATTTATCAAGTATTGCGTGTAAAATTTTTCTTATACCTTAAGAATGTTGGAATTGACATTAGATTCGTAGATAGAGGTGACAATTAATTTAATTATAGGATATTATGGGAAAATCCTCCTTTAGTGAAATAATTTTAACTAATATGGATAATAAACAATTTGGTAAATTTCTGACAAGATGTTATAATGAATATGAAAAAATATTATCATATGCAAATGACTAAAATGTGTACAGGCCTTTTGTGTGGTTATGATAATGAAATAAAAAAATATTTCAATATCACCTAGATGGAGAGGGCATCTAAAGAGATCATGAACTGTTTAAGAGAGACCAAACTAAATGGTGTCTCAACTGTCTATAATAAAATTTACTATGAAGCAATCTAGCCCATGGGTCTTATCTATAGTTAAGGATGAAATCATCATCTAAACTTTCTCCATTATGATTGCATCATAACGTTTTACTTTTATTCTTAGTCCATAAATCTTGAAATGTGATCGAGTAGATAGAAGGATATCTTCTGGAGTTTTAAGGTGAGAATTTTTTTATGAATAATTATATTTATTTATTCTTCTTCAACATCTGATAATTTAATATAGCTCCCATGGTCCCAAAATTTTATTTTTCCTTATGTTAGACCTTAGTATGACATGAACTAATTATGAGTTTATTTCTTCCTATCTTGTTGAAGTAATCTATTTATATTTTATCATTTTTAGTTTATATATCATATACTCATATTAACATCTCCAAATACGTTTTCCAGAATTTGGGTTATAGATTCATGTTTCTAATAGTTGCCTAATAAGAGGAACTATATGATATTGTGATGGGGATAGCTTCTTGTGATCAATTTCATTTAAATTTGTCTAACGTTGTATTTTTTATGAAACTAATCGGCACTTACATAAGAGACAAATCATAGTAAGATTGTATCATAGTTGTTGGAAAATTGATGTTCTTTAATGCATGGGAATTTTTGCTATTAAAGTAATGTGAACTTATAAATAAAATCATTGTTGTCATTCATTTATATTGAGTTTATCATAATTTAATGCATTATCATAAAATAATACTAAAATTTATCTTTCAATTAGTTCATATTCGTATAATTTATGCATTGAAAGGTAGTTACACATTTTCATTGTGATTTTGGATAATCATGGAAGAAATGAAGTGAATGCAATCTGTTTACTTTTATGGGTATTCTTAGTTATTATATTATTAATTATAAATATTTATTTAGTAATTGAAGGATGAAAATGATAAATGAAAGAGACATTATGAATACTAGCTATTGGTCTGCACATCTAAGTGGGCCGCACATGATAAGGCCAATGTTACATAGTGGTTTCTTGCATGTTGAACCTACAGGAAGTTTTTTGGGTTGGATATAAGAAAATTTGATCAGGAGCATTAATTTAGTTCTATGACAGCAAAAAGTGATACATGAGCGACTGGGATCATCTCACAGAAGAAAAAATGTACATTGGAAGATGAGGGACAATACATAAAGCTTCACTATCGTCAAACTTCCGTCCTAGATAAGGTGAATTATTATCTCTCATGGCCTTAGATCAAACCTTCTATAAGAGATATATAACTTGAACTGATCCAGACCAGCATAATGAACAGTATCCAAAATCTACTAGAATCCAGGTTGACTAGGCTGCATTAACTCAACCCATATTATCTATTTCTTTGGGGCCCAGCTCGTACTGTCGTTGTGTTCCAACAGCTCTCTTTTTTATCTGAAAACCCCCCTACCATAACCCGCTAGCCCAATTTTGTGACTCACAACCTACTTTAATGATCAGTTAAACCCAAATCCCAATAAACTAATATTTTAAAATATTCCTGATCAAATGAATCATTTATTATTATAAAAATTTATAAAATCCTATAAATTTTTAAAATAAAAATATACTCAGGAAAAAATATGAAATGATATTTTTATTATAGAAAAATAATCAATAATAAACTACATCTTTATGCTTGAATAACATAAATGAATTTATAATAAATCATAAATATATATACCATATTTCAGTCACTCATATGCATAGAATGATGAAAATATATATACCATTTATAATAATAGGCACTCATGATATTGCTTCATGTTATCAGTTATTACATTCACCACCCTTTGAATCCCTTTTAGCTATTATTTGAAAATGTTCTCTTGATAAATCACGAATTATATCAAATTTACATCAAAGATAGAAAGGTCATATCATGTAAATCAATAAGGGCCTCAAATAAGAAGCTTTATACAAATTTCAAGATAATTAATCATACTTCAATAAATTATGCATTAGGGGTATCTATGTTGGGTTTTTGAGGCCTTGATCCACATGAACATGATGGTTCCATAAAGCAAAAGACTTATAACATAATCATAACGACATCAACAAAAACATGAAACGAAGCACTTATGCACGGATCACATTAACCAAAAACACTTATGATTTCTTGGATACTGGAGCGAAACGAGTCAATCTACTTTCTGTGTAGCCTTTAGGTGTATAAACGCAGTCCATGGCATGTCAAATCTCCTCCTTTGCCTTGAGGAGCTATGTTCATCCTTTGTTCTCGTCTGTATGTCATCCCATTCGCATCAAGGGCAGAGTGGAGATATAGGGTGAGAAGGGAGAAGAAGGAGAGGGCTCCTGAAAAATTGTGGACTTGGTAAATTTTTTTCAGGGCCTTTGATAACTTGCAAATTAACATGATTAATTAATGAATTTTATATTATATTTATGTGTTTTAATGACTATGTTTCCATGTTATCATATTAAAATAAAGATAGATCATTTAACCTTTCATTTTATTATTAATTCTGATTTTTTATCATTTTTTATGGAATTTAACTTCATTTCAGTGAAGAAATATTTTTTACAGGGTTTTAAATACTTGGCTAAAGGTTGGTAAGTGTTTCCATGACTTTTCTGGAATTTTCCATATTTTTATATAATTTTTTGACCATTATATAGCCAAGAAATGATTTTTACATATTTAAATAACACATATATTATTTATTTGGCATTTATAATATATTTAAATATTTACTAAGGAGTATTCACGTCATTCGCCCAAGGAATAAATGGATATATTTATTTAAATAAGAATAAAGAGAGAGAGAGAATGAGTGGTTATTATTATATAATAAATAGAGAGAAGAGAGAGAGAAGAATAGTCAACATAAGCGGCTATGATTTAAAATATATAAAAGAGAGAAGAGAGAGAGAAGAATAGTCAACATAAGTGGCTATGATTTAAAATATTTAAAGAGAGAAGAGAGAGAAGAATAGCGGCTTATGATTTAAAATAAAAGAGAGAAGAATGGTCAAAGATTACGGCTAAGAGAATAAAAAATTATATATATTTTTTTTAAAAAGACCTTTTATCCTTTTCTTTTGTTTTTATTATTTCAGGGTGACGTGGAGAATTCCTAGCCGTTCAAATGACGAAATCACTTGCCAATGATTGCGGGCGGACGACGCGCACAACAACGTGTCAGGGCGTGATCCGAGAAAGCGGAAAACGAGAAATAATCATGCTAGCCAATCAAAACGCGCCATTTCCAAGCTTATTGGAGGAGAGATAAATAAATCCAACGGCTCAGATTTTTTCTCACTAAAACCTTGATATCTTGAGATCTACATGTCCGATTGGGCTGAAATTTTGAGGGTAGGTTCGTCTTTTCCCCCTCTACAATCCAGACGGTTGGATCTTTAAATGGAGGTCTGGAAAAGGGCGAAAATCACTTTTGGAGGCTCTCCCCAAGCAATTGGCCAGGAAGGACACAGGAGGCATTCTGGAAGTCGTCAGATCTGGATCTCTTTATCAAATTTGTAAGTTTCTGAATTGTATTTGATCATCTTCTAGAACGATTCGAAAACGCCTTGGCATGGGCGAAATGTACATGCCCTAGATTCATGTTTTGAATGCATCAGCACTTCTTTTTGATTTGGATTCGAGATCTGACTTTTGATAATTAATTCTTAATCATTTTAGGACATTTCTGCTTCATTACATTTTTAATTTAGGGTCGAAATTGGGGCTTTCCCCAATTTCTTCACTTTCTCTCTCTAGGTTAATTTGATTTGTTTCTCTCTCTAGATTTCGGTTTTTATTGTTTAGAAATTTAATTTAATATATAAAAAACCCAAAAATAAAATTTGAACCGAAAATTCATCCATTTTGAACTCCAATTCAAAAATCACTTTCTTGATTATTAAATTCCCAATTTTAATTCTGAAAATTATTATAAATTTTATTAAATTGGGAAATTAATAATTTATATTTTTATGAGCTTAAAATAATAATAATATTCTTATCTGGAATTATCTGACCGAAATCAATCCAGTTAGTGACTTGAGCAGCCTAGTAACCTTTATTTTCCTTAAAAAATAAATAACTATACCATCATATAGAATAATTAATTTCAGATCAATTTAATCTAATCGATAGGTTGAGTCTCCAACATGTGGGGTGCCAAGCTACACCTCGTGCTCTAGAAGATACAAAGGATTATGTATTAACTCACTCATTCAATATGTTTGTCATCGGTTTTCCTGTATGTATAGTCCTTCATTCACTTGACGCTCCTAGGACACATAAGGTATGTCAACTATCAAATCCTAATCGGTCATTTGAGTTAGTATTGATGCGTTCGAAAATCATCGAGAACTCTTCTCTGATATTTCACTACCTTTGCCAAGGGCTTCATCACATTGTCTTTCTTGATCTATTACCTCTTATACCGAGGGTGGGCGATTCCATTTTGACCACTCAATCATCTTTGTGAACTTCTTGATGCACCCAAACTAAGACTATTTAGAATCCCATATTAGGGACTCCAAGGTCCTAGTCAAAGTACAATTGTCCATCCACAAGACGTCTTTGGTGTCTCATGCCTAAGGACACACTATCTATCCTTAGTGTTTCCACACTAATGGCTACGAAACCGACCATACGCATCATGTGAGTGAGGCTAGATGGTGATATTCTATCTGGATACTCCGATGTCCTTCTTGAGTATCCTTCGAATAGGAATATTTAGAACAAATGTTTAAAGACTAGTGATCTCTGTATTACGATCTTATCATACTTCACTAAGTTTGATCATGTATTCATGGACGTCATTATAATCATCACATGTGCATTACAGTGAATATGTTATATTAATGAAAATGAAATGAGACGTGGAATGTGTGATTGGCTTGTCGGCCGCATATATTTCCATCAAGTAGCAAAGGTTCAATGTGGGACAATGCCAGAGTCCACGGAGTTTAAGCTTTAGATATTCCTTTAGGTTGAGTTAAGAACACCTAGTATTCTAATGAGGCATCTAATGATCCTAAACTATTATTTCTACCTTCTCTATCTCTCACCTTACTCATTCATCACATCCCACACTTAATTCAAGGAAACCTCTCATGAAAATTTTTACAGCAATGTAGATTTTGTGCTAATCCTCTAGCGCTACTATTACCAACAGAGTGATGTTCCATGAGTTATTGAGGGATACAAAACCTTGTCAGGGAAATAAACTGCTTGTCTACTAAGGCAACACATAGATTTGATAAAAACTGAGAGTCATTGAAAATAAGGAACAAGCCATCCTTAGTAAGTCAAAAGCCATTATATACTTACAAGGGAACTATCCCAATAATGTAAAATAAAAAATAAAAAAATATATTATGTTGCCACCCATGTGTTATAGCCATGGTACCTATAGCCATTTGGAAGGCCCCAAAGTATGTGGCATTCATGCACATCGGTCTGCGTGCTAACTGTGGGAACATGTTCGCGTACTAGACTCATGATTGGAGAGTGAGTAAGTGCAATGCTACAACACGCACTGCGGATGGTGACGCTCGACCCTGATCTTTAAAGCCATCGCCCTTATGGTGTGTATGCTCGTCGACACTCAAGCATGGTGTATCAAGGGAGGCCTGCACAAGCTGGGTCTGCGGTCCGTAGAGAGCGTGGGCATGTGCGCCTAGCACCACGCGCATGACTAGGATGCGTAGGCTGGGCCATAGTGTCGCTGCGCTGCTCATGGAGCTGCGTGAGTGAAATGCACGACTGTGCACACACCCTGCACGCTGCGTGCGCGGGTGCGGGCCGGGAGATGTTCCGCGATGAAAATAAGGTGCTGGAGCACGGAGAGCGCAGAAACGGCTGCATGCTCTTGGCGTCCCTATGGATAGTGTCGGGCGTGCTATGCTTGATGTGCAGACCATGGCGACTTCGAGCAGACTGTGTGCGATAGGTGTCACTGCAGGTGCCGGTGGCTCGTGGAGCGTCAAGGCTGGGATGATGTAGCAGATGGTCGGGCGCATGCCCGTGGGCGAAACAATATGGCTGATATTCCGGTCATGTAAAATTCATGGATTCATAGGGTTAATTCACTAAGGCCTTAACATAAAGGTCACCCAGTATCCCTCCTTAACATCTCCACACAAATGGTTTCATATCATACATCCTCATCACATGAGCAAGAGTTTATAATGATATCGTAAATGGGTGTTTTGATGTCCTTCTCGAATACCCGTCAAATTGGAATGTTTTGGATATACATCTATTGATGAGGGTTCACCATCTGATTATAGTCTGATCATCATTGCACATAACCTTGGACTTCATAATTAACATAAAAAATGAATAATATTGCATATAACTTAAATTAATAAATTGGAAAAAAATGTGGAAGTGTGATTAGATTTCAGGCTATATAATTCTACCAAAATGCAAATAGCATGTACAATAGAAATGTCTGAGAATGATTTAATGATATATACATGTAATTATGATACATGAATCATGAATAACTTAGTACCTTTCGGGGTAAAGCCAGTTATTAACCAATTAGAATTTACCAATCATCACTTTAGCACTTCATGGCCATTTTATGAGAATGAACCAATAAAAATCACATGTAATTTGCGGAATGTTTTATGTAATAAACATTGTCACTGACATGGGAGGAGATTCAAACCAAAAAACCAACATTAACTATATATTAAAGGTACTTTAATCTCTTGCAAGCCAATAATTAGAGAGTAAGAGAAAATACAAAAAGCTCTGTGACTTATCAAATACCTTAATTATTTTCATAGATCAATTATACAATGGTGACTTGAAATTTTTCTTGCTCAAATTTATTATAAGATTATTCATCACATTAGTCCCAATCATGTCTAGACAAAAGGTTTTAATCTTATATTTTTTATTCAACAAATAAGGGGTAGATCTTTTACATGGTCTACATTAAAACATAGTTTATTACAGTGCAAAAATATTAGGGTTTATGGCAATCCAATAAATGCGCATAAATCTGGCAGTTCTGTCATAACTGCATGATAGTTTAGGGAACATTCTGAAATAATATTGGGCCTTATTTTGATGTTCAATATTGTCTATTTAATTATCTAAAATAAGATAAAATAATAAACAACATGGTGAAGTATGAATAATATAAATATGTGTAAAAAAAATCATCACATTGATTATTACAATCAATTCAATCTGAAAGAGGGTGACAATATAGAAGTAAATACATATTAGAGCTTGATTTTACCACAGTCCCATAATTTTGTTATCATTTTGTACCAAAAAAATTGCATATCAATCAATAAGATAAGTAGAAATTATCACATTTTAGCAATGTTTCACCCATTTTTAGCTACTGAAATATATCTGATCCCCCTTGACAGAAACCCAACAAATTACTTTTTCCTCACGGATCTACCCTGATTTGTCTTTCTTATTGTTAGGAGTTTTAAATTTTTGTTTCGATATGCTGTTTAGACTCACATTGGCAACTCTAACATAATTAATTACTCCTCCATTAAACACTTAGACAGAGACACGACATGTTCACAGAAATATGATGTATAGATAGAGAGATTTGTACAAATTGTGCCTATGTAGAAATGGGTAGAAAGATTTGTATGAAATTTTTTTTTTTTACTTCAGTAATCTACCCAATGATGCCAGTCTCCTCAATCAGGTGGGTAGAAGGAATAGAGATTAAGCGGATGGGTAGTTTGAGGAATTCTGAGTCTTACATTACACACATAGAAATGAGGTTTATATTTAGTTTATGAAGATCCCACTTGAGCCTAGGGAGGATCCAAACATGCAAGTGTTTCGTTTTCGGGCGGTTGTGCGGTGCGGTGCGAATTTCGCACATCGCACCGCACAGCATATTCGCACACTGCACCGCACACCGCACACGAGTCTGTGCGGTGCGGTTAGGTGCGGTTGTGCGGAATTTTTGTAAGGGTCCCACCCCCACCCCTCCCCTTCTGAGTCGTCCGTCCGCTGCTGCCCTGCTCCTCTCCTCTGAATCGTCCGCCTGCTCACCACCGGCCCACAGTACATCGCCCAACCTCACTCCTCCTCGCGCAGACACGCCCGACCCACTGTACGTCACCCCTCTCCTCTTGTGATTTCCTTCATCTATTCTTCATGCCATCTTCTTATTCTCTTTTTCTTGTTTTCTTCTTCTTATTTCTTCTTCCTTTTTTTTTCTTCTTGTTCCCTTCTTTGTTTATTCATCGATCTGTTCTTCTTCCTTCATTCGTTTTATTATTTTTTTCTTCAGGTTTTGATTTTGTTATCTTCGTCTTCTTGTTCTCTTTTCCTTGTCTTCTTCTTCTTATTCCTTCTTCCGTTGTTCTCTTATTCGTTTGTTCTCTTCTTCGTTCTCTTCTTCTTATAAACTTTAATCAGTGAAATATTACTAGAAAATGATAATTAAGGGTTTTCTCCACTAGGAACAGTGATCATGACTTCCATACCGTAAAAAGTGTGAGTAACAAGTTGAGAATGGATACATATAAATGGATATAACATGCGTACTCAAAATATGAAATGGTTTGGGACGTGGATAAAATTCGAGACATGTCTTTGATGGAAGAAATAGATGGACCTAACCTAGTTAGGTATTGGTGAAGAAGAAAACATTTTATGGCAAGGAAGAAGACCCAATGTCTTTAGACGAAGGGAAAGTTCAACGACAGTTTTTGCGGAGTTTTTTTGTTCCCTTAAAGATGAGATGACATGTGTGGCTAACTGGGAGAAATTTAACAGTACCTTAATTTGATTATCTCAAGTGAATTCTAGATTGTCATATAGCAATGTTGAAACTTGGCATAACCTGAGCTGATGATTTTCTGTATTCTCTCTCAATATCCCCTTCTTCAGCGCCACAACCACATCATCTATTCACTTTCATGACTTGAAACATTTCTCTGTACCCAAATAAAAAAATACACCCATATTGAGTTCAATATTCAATGTGTGACATGGCGACCCATTTGTGAATGCCATCTCAGTATGGTTTATCCTTCAGCCAATAAATTTCTGTCATGTAGCCACATGTTTATGGACTTTGCAGTACATTCATGTTTTTGGGGCTCATGCTATGTGTCCATGGGCATTAAAAAAATTACTCTTATTGGTTTAATGTGGCATTCCAATTATTAACACAACTAATTATAGGCAAAAAAATGATTGGTTGCCATCTGAATAAATCAAGGGGGTGACACATGTCAGAGCCCCCTGAATCCAATTGTAGAAAAAGGCATTTAAAACATGAATGTATTGCAAAGAAAACTTGCTCCCTGCAAATCTGAGATAATTCCTCCAGCACAAAGTCAATATTTTGAAAACTCTTTCTTTCCGTATTTATTGATTAATTATATGTTGAGATCATAAAGTTCCATACTCAAGTCTAAGTCCTCTAACCCATCTTTGCCTTGCTGACCGTTCTCTTTTCCTTGTTTTCTTCTTCTTATTTCTTCTTCTTTTTTTTTCTTCCTTTGTTCTCTTCTTGGTTTATTCATCACACCACACATGATTCCATCTCCCTTTCTTCTTATCGATCTGTTCTTCTTCCTTCATTAGTTTTATCCTTTTTTTCTTCAGGTTTTGATTTTGGTATCTTCGTTTTCTTCTTCTCTTTTCCTTGTCTTCTTCTTATTTTGTTTTCTTCTTGTTCTATTCTTCTTTTATTCATCAGATCTTCATGACTTTATCTTCCTTTCTTTTTTATGATATCTACAACATCTTCCTTGGCTTATTGTCTTTTCACTGATTTTTTCTAAAACATCATTCGAGTAAATTTCCTTCTGAATTATGATGACAAGGTACACTTTTTTGAGTTTATTGATCCTCTTTGATGCTTTACTAGTTTTGTTTTTTAGGTTAGCAATTTGATGATTCAATGCTTTTTCTTTGTCAGCGATGAGTTTAAATACATAAACGTTTGTTGTGTACAGTAAAAAGTCATGCATTTCTTCACCTCTTATACTCATTAACATTCGGGAAAATGAAGATTGACATTTTGAGTAGTTCACAATTTAGGTTTGAAATTAGATTTGACATGATCATTATTTATTGGATTGGATAACGTGTACCAGTGTCCTAGTGTGAAATTACTTTTTTCATCATGTCATGCAAAATTCGCATGAAATGGGTACCGCATGAAATTATTCCAGTCTTCGAAGGCATTACAAAAATGAAACTGTAGGATGGAAGATGGGACGCCCCCGCAACAGCAGACAGCTGCAAAAATGTCTGCAGAAGAAGAAGCTCACAATAGCCCAACCACGAGAAAGAAAAATCTCACCTTAATGCATGTGATGCAGTAAGGTACTTCATACACATAGGTGGAAAGAAGTTTAAATGAACCTTGTGTGGCACCATTGTAGACTGCAACAAGTACCATTGCAATACGCCTCTGTGGTGGCACCTGGAAAGGTTCCATCGCAAATTATTCCAGTCTTTGAAAGCAAAGACAGATCAACCCGTACAGGAGCGATCAATTCTAGAGATGTTTACTGTTGGAGACACGAAGAAATAATACTACACTAGATGCACTGTGGAGAAGACCAAAGAAGAACTAGTGCGGTTCATATGTCTATCTGACTCGCCCTGGGCCATTGTTAAGAAGAAATACTTCATATGGCTTCTTCGTTATATTGTGCAAGAAGAAATACCAATCCGATCAGTGAAGGCTATCTAGGCGAAAGCCTTTGCACTATACCAATATATGAAGAGATTTGTTCAAAAAAAATTAGCTTCCATAACTCGAGTGTCGTTGACACTTGACGCGTGGACATTCGAAAACAACATTGTTTTCCTCGGTGTGATAGTGTATTGGGTAGACTTTGAATGGACATTGTGCGAGTGTGTTCTAGGAATACGCCAACTGACTGGCTCCCACTGTGGCAAAAATATGAGTGCACGCATCCTTGTATTGTTGGAAGACTTTGACTTGAAGAAAAAGGTATGGATTACGACATAAACAATTATAGTAACTATTTCTTTTTAGCGTTCTGTTACATTGTTGAATCCAAAATACGCAGGTGTGCGCAATTACTATAGACAATGCTTCAAACAACAGAAAGATGATGACTATTCTAGAGGAGCATTTGAAGTTAGAAAACCCTCATTTTAGTGCAAGCCGCCACATGCTTTGCGTAGCGCACGTGCTAAACCTTGTGGTCCAGGCTGGGATGAGCTCACTACGCGTGACAAGGATAACATGGCCGATATGAACGATGTAGAGCAAGGCAGCATACTTGCTGCGTTCTCTGCATCTAATCTTGGCGATTTCATATCCCGGCTTTGCAAGATAGTCCCAAGAATACGCGGCTCAACCCAATGTGAAGAACGCTATGTAGCATTATGCAATCAGTTTGGACTGCCTGATCATAAAAAAATTCCATGGGACTGTCCAATGAGATGGAATCCTACATATGCCATGTTAGTGGCTGCTATCGAGAAAAGGGATGTTGTAGATATCATAGCATTGAATGTGTTATGAAAACAAGTCTTATGTGACGAGGAATGGGCAATGGTCAAAGAGTTTGCGGGTATATTGCAACCCCGTCAGGTGGCTGTTACAGAGGAATGGGCAATGGTCAATGGTCCTCACTCGCAACACAGCCTTCACCGTTGATGCCCTCATTGATCCCTCCATGAAGTTACAATTAAGGGACCACGATCAATAGGATGAAACAATTGCGTTTGTGCAACGCTTACTATAGTCCCCTGATATCACCGATGACGGCAACATCGTTAGTTCAGATTCCTCGGCCTGCTTTTGACCAGAATGGACGTCTGCAACATTCTTCACTGAAGCAATGGACGAGTTGTTACCAGACAGTGAGCAAACGCCAACCATTACCCCAGAACATGAGCTATATTTGTACATGAGCTCGCCTCCTCTCAATGAGGTCGAACCATTGCATTGGTAGAAAGTAACAGGAGAACATTCATATCCAAGGCTGGCAATGGTTGCGTAGGAATTCTTATTGGTCTGCACGACGAGTGCTCCATCGAAAAGATTCTTCCCTGATGGCCATGCAGTCATCAACTACAAACGTTGAAGATTGATGGCAGAGAGCGTTGAATTACTTATGACACTAAAGTGTTGGTGGCGAGCGGAAGAGGGTGAAGACACCGATGTAAAGCAATCAGATGAAGAGAACAACGAAGTTCCCATGGTATGCTTCACTACTTGCTATTTTATTATTTCCTTTTAATTGGTTAATCTCATTTTTAGCGGTTAATTTCATATTTGCTATTTAGCATTGGTCTACCTCTTTTGATGAATTGTCGCTTCTGCCACATTGTTGAACTCCTCTTGATATGAAAGGAGGCAACAACATTTTAAAGGGGAGGAGTATGATTCTTCCTCTGCGTGTTCCCAGAAAAGGTTGCAGGTTCTTCCCTATATTACCCTAATGGTGCTTACTATCTCTTTCTTAATTTCTGTTATTCCTTTAATATTTTTACTCCGAATATCACCTACAGCTTAGAACGAAATTCGGACAAAGCAAACCGAACGACCACGTCCACGTTTACTCAATATCTTCGTATTGCATTCATTTCATGTTGAGGAAACAAATATGCTTAACACTTATATTTATTCTACTTAGGAGAGTAATATTTAACAGACTTTTCTTTTAAAAAAAAATTATATTTCAACGGACTACGTGAAACAATGGGGGCACCAGTTGCTCCCCAAAATCCAGATCTCAATCACAAACAACTTTTCTTTTATGTGTCATTGGTCTTCTTCACTCTTTAATTCCTACAATTTTTTGGTTGCAGGTAAATTTAGGCACCTTCGAGTCATTGAAAACAGAGAGGTCATGGCCGTGTTAGACATTACATAATGTTTTAGAAATGATTTTAAAACTTAATTAAAAACTTTCCTATAATTTGGACGGCTACTATCGATTATATTATGATTTTAACAGTTTATTTCATATTATTTTCTGCCTTAGAAATATTCTTAAAATTATTTAGGACCTGTTTAATATTCTATCGATTGTATTATGGATTGAAAAATGATTCTAAAAAACCTAAGAATTTAGTACTTCATTAACGATTTTAAACGATTATATTATGCATTTAACGGGTAATGTTTTATTGTTTCACAAATTACAAATGATCTTCAAGAAAAAATCAAGAATTTCCTGCATTTTAAACGATTTTTAACGATTATATTATGAATTTAAAGGGTACTGTTTTATTGTCTCACAAATTACAAATGATCTTTAAGAAAAAATCAAGAATTTCCTACATTTTAAACGATTTTTAACGATTATATTATGAATTTAATGGGTACTGTTTTATTGTCTCACAAATTACAAATGATCTTCAGGAAAAAACCAAGATTGTACTACCTTTTTAATGAATTTTACTTCTTATATTATGAATTAAATGTTTAATGTTTAATTGTTTAAAAATTAGAAATGACTTTTTAAAATTAAGAAATAAAATACTACAATTTTAAAGAATTTTATCTAAAAAATGATGAATTTAGCGGCTTAACTGATTTCTTTGTTGGCATTATAACTGATTTCCAAGATTTTTCATGTTTCTCCTCCAATTCTCACGCCTTCCCTTGAGCATTTTTTTTAATTTACACGGCAATTTTATATTCTACATCGCATTTAAAAATGTGCGTTTTAGTGTGCTGTGCGGTTCAAATTTCTGCATGACAGCACACCGCAGATTGCACATGTCGTTTTGTGCGTGCGAGAATTCGCACACTCAGTGCGAATTTTTGCAATGCACCGAGCTTCCCTACTTGAGCCCTATGGAGGGGAGAATTCAAATAGAATCTTGAGGATGATATAAACGTCATCGTCATCCAAAAACCATTCATCATCACTTAGAATCAGACAAACCGCTCAGGCCCAGGGTCTGTGCAACAACCTCACATGACAATAACAACAACAACGATGATGATCATCATCAAACCCATGGAATGAAGACAATGCTAACATTGCAGCCAATGACAGCATATGATATTGGCACAGTAGCTACAAATGTCCTATATCGTCATCCGACATCCGATATCGTCATACGCAGGTCAATCGATCACTAGCTGTTGGATGCTCCATGGGCTGTGCCAAGTGCTCAAACCACCCGTCATCCTCCCCAGACTGACGATAATGAGTGTGGTTATCATTTTCATTATTATTTCTCACCATCTGGGCGAGGTTAACAAAAGGACGATGACATACGATGAGGGATGAGGGACGAGGGACGAGGGACAGGAGATGGGAGAGGAAAGATGAGAGACGAAGGACAAGATACGAGAAACAGGAAAGGAGAGATGAGGGACGGGAGATCGAGACGAGAAACTAGAGATGAGGGAGGAGAGACGAGAGACGAGAGACGAGAGACGAGAGACGAGAGACGAGAGACGAGAGACGAGAGACGAGAGACGAGAGACGAGAGACGAGAGAACAATTAAGATAAAGATTAATCTGAGGATTGTACAAAGGGGATTAGGATAAAACACGCTTGGCGGGAGATTGCTCCGTCAACGGGCTGAGGACGTAACCGCCCGAGTAGGAAATTCTAGAAGGTTCCATCCGCGCTTCCAACAACTTTGCCTCCAACGTGGATATCTTCTCCCCGCCGGCGACGGAGCGCCGCCGTCCCTGCCACTCCGCCGCCGCCGACGACCTTCGATCTCCGCCATCGATCTCGAATTCTCGCCGCCGGCGATCTCGATTCTCCAATTCCTCCACAGATCTGATGCTCCTCCACGTCGCGTCCGATTTCCGCTCTCGATCCAAGTTCCTCGAACGAATTCCTAATCCTCCATCGTCGTCTTCTTCTTCCTCGTCGCAATTGGATCGAACGGATCTGAGAAATTCCTCGATCTCGCCGGCGAGGCGGCGTTCGACGATCCTTCTCCCGGCGAGATCGCCGCGCGATTCGGCGAGATTCATCTGAGATCTGGCGTCGAGCCAGGCGTCGGAGACGTGAAGAACCAAGCGGCGGACGCGCGGAGAACGCCGCCTCGGCCGAGTCGGCTCCCTCGCGGCCTCCTCGTAGTCTCTGATCCCCGCGGCGAGCTCGTCGCAGAGATCCGCAAGAACGGAATGCGCAGACTTCGCATCGGCCGCTTCTCTCGCAAGATCTCGCTGGATTCTCTCCGATCGCCTCCGCCTGCGCCGTTCTTCGTCTACCTCGAGTTTGCTCCTCTCCCGCGACGGATTCCTCTCGCTCTCGAGCTCGGCTTCCACCTTCCATGGCCGCACCGGCGTCGACGGCCATCCTCCTCTTCCGCCATTGAAGATAAGACGTCGCACCTTAAACCCTAGCCTACTCCGAGGAACTTTCGTCTCCATTTTTCAATCACAGTCGGGCCAGACCGAGGAAGGAAATCCTTCCTCCCTCCTAGGGTTCGTGGACGGATGACCTCACCTCGTCCGTTCTACCCTCTCTGAGGGTGGACGGGACGGATGTCGCTTCCGTCACTGTCCTGCCAAAAAATTCACTGGATTGCTTAGTGTAGGATTTACTTTTACCTTGCAGTAAATAACTTTAATTTGAATGTAGGGTTTTAAAAAGTTTGAGGGTTGGTGGAAGGATGACACGGATCCTTAGCAATTTCGTCCTACTCTGTCATCCATCATCCAACATCCACTACCAGTTGCCCTTCAATGCCTCGTGGTGATGACTGGACAAAGTCAATTCCATCGTCTGTCATTGGAGGACTGACTATGGTGAATGACTGAAATGACAGATGGGTGAGTGAGAGTGAAAGACAGCAAAGTAGATGGAGATAGTGAAAGGAAAAGAGAAATCAAGAGAGAGAGAGAGGATGTGAGCAATAAATATATAGGAGAGAGAGAGAGAGAGGATGTGAGTAGTGTTCGCCCGTCCCGATGCCGGTACCGGATACCAGTATCGGGACAGATGCTGGACGGATGCCGGTACCGGAAATTTCTGGTACCGGTTTTTTTCGATATCCAGATACCGGATATCCATATCGGATATCGGTTGCTACAGTGCCGATATCCGATACCGGTATCCGTCCGATACCGTGATCCGTCTCCCGTCTCAGGGGGACAGATGACGGTATCGGATATCCGATGCAGATATCGGTTTTCGATATCCGCATCGAATTTCATAAACATTTCATATAAGTTAGTTCTTTTATGAAATTTCATATAAGTTACGTATTTCGATTTTTTAAAGTTTTGAACCTTGCTTTCTGGCAACGGCGGGAGCGGGCATCGGCGAGCACCGGCGGGCAACGGCGGCAACGGCGGCGGCGGGCAACAGCGGCAGAAGGCAACATAGGACCATTGCTCTTTTTTTCTTGATTATCATTTGGTGTTTGAATCTGGGGTTTAAACTGAACGCAAATAGGACCATCTCTTTTTTTCGTGATATTTTCTCTTCTGTTTCCGTCAATTTCAGCTCTCTCTCTATCTTTCCTCTCAGCTTCCTCTTTTTCTCTATCTTTTCTCTCTCGTTATCTTCGTCCTCTCTCAATTTCCTATCTCTCTTCGTCCTCTCCCTCTCTCACTTTCATATCTCTATTTTACTTCTCCCTTTCTCAATTTCATAGCTCTATTTTTCTTCTCCCTCTTTCAATTTCATATCTCTATTTTTGTTCTCCCTCTCTCAATTTCATATCTCTGTCAATTTCCTATCTCTATTTTTCTTCTCCCTCTCTCAATTTCATATCCCTATTTTACTTCTCCCTCCATCAATTTCATAACTCCATTTTTCTTCTCCCTCCCTCACTTTCATATCTCTATTTTACTTCTCCCTTTCTCAATTTCATAGCTCTATTTTTCTTCTCCCTCTCTCAATTTCATATCTCTATTTTTGTTCTCCCTCTCTCAATTTCATATCTCTGTTTTACTTCTCCATCTCTTAATTTCATAACTCTATTTCTCTTCTCCCTCTCTCAATTTCATATCTCCATTTTACTTCTCCATCTCTCAAATTCATATCTCCATTTTACTTCTCCATGTTTAATTTCATAACTCCATTTCTCTTCTCCCTCTCTCTATTTCATATCTCTATTTTACTTCTTCCTCTTTCAATATCATATCACTATTTTTTTCCCCATCTCTTAATTTCATAACTCTATTACTCCTCTCCCTCTCTCAATTTCATATTTCTATTTCTCTTCTCCCTCTATCAATTACAGCCACACTCCTTAAGGTCGTTTTGAAATGTTAACATCGTTATTAATGGGCCACGGGGCGGCTCAAATGCGTTTCAATTAAAAAATGGGCCGCCGGTACTTATACTCTCCCGGAATTTAAATTTTTCCGGTATGGGATAGCAAAAACTGTACAAAGAATTCGCCGGATTTCGATTTTCGATATCCGGATATCAAAAACCGATATCCGGCATCCGAGATCTGCCACGTCCCTACCCCTCCGATATCCGATGTTGATATCCGTCCACCACCTGAGGGACTGATGTCGGCCGATATCCAATATCCGAGATCCTATACCGTCCCTCTTTAGTCCGGATATCGGGACGGGCGAACCCTAGATGTGAGCAATAGATATATAGGAGAGAGAGTGAGAGGGGAAGAGATGAAGGAGGTCAGATGGATCCTTGAGGTGAGAGGGAAAGAGAGAGAAAGAGATTGACCGAGACTTCCGTAAACTTTGTCATCAGTTTCATCTATTCCATGTTAAAGGCTAATAACTGAATGGGACTGATAAATGAATAGATACAACGAGGAAACATCTACAGATGACAGAACAATATTGCAGGGATGCAGATGGGATGGTTATTTCATTCGTGGACACGAAAAAGTTGTCCTGTCTGAGTTTATGGACAAATGACAGGATGAAAAATTGTCGGAGTGGGATGAGTTTATAGTCCATGGATGAAATAATAGTCCCATTTGGGGCCTTGGACGGTGGACGTGACGGTTCCTGTGTCCTGTGGAAGTCAGGTAAGAGCTCCAACTAGCTGACTTTGGGAAGTTTGGGAAATAGAGGGGAGAGAATGCAAAGGGACATATGTACAATTATTTCTAAGCTGCGTCAGTTTGCACGCACGTAATAATACAGGGACTTTGATGCAAATTATCATAGCGGCGCCATGTGGCTACATCTCAACCGTCTGATGTGAATCCGGCAGCTTTTCGTCCAGATTCGTTTGTCCATCGTCCAAGACGTCCGGACGGAAAGTTTTTTCGTCCCACGGGGTGAAAACCGTCCTGTCCGGTGGTCCCCGGGATGAAGCCTTGTCTCAAATTCTGTCCATACCCTTGGATGGGATGATTTTCTAGTCTCGGGACGAAAAAATCATCCCGTCCGCATCCCTGCACTATTCTTCAACCCATCCGGCTCGTCATCCCTGTCCTGGACAATCTTGCGCTATACACAGACTGGGCGGAGTCTATTGCGTCCCGTCCCGTCCATCTCAAGACGTCCCATCCCCGCCACCTGGACAGCACCATCAGGCGACCTGGGACTTTATAGAACTATAATATTTCTCCTCGTCAGGATCAGGGGTCCCCCAAAGAAGAAGAATATAATTTTCAGAGAATTTAAAGTAAAACCGGACGAAAATTTTGAGTATTTCTTTTTTTTTGTTTTTAATGAGAAGGTCAGGGGGAGACGTCGAGGCGGGGCTCGAAGCAGAAGCCGGTGAAGAGCTGGAGAGAAGACCGCTTGCTGACGGGGCACTTGTGGGACCAGCGCCAGAGCCGGGCGGCCATGTCGAAGAGCAGCAGCGCGGGCGAGCCGTAGCTCTGTATGTAGACCACGTCGCCGGCGCCGCTGCTGGCGAACACGTCGTCCAGCTCGCCGAACCCGCGGTAGAACCGGTGCGGCACGCGCGCCACTTCGCGCCACGCGGCCCGGTCCAGCTCCCAGACCCCGATCCCGGTGATCACGTCGGCCCGGTCCGGCTTCCCGATCCCGCCGACCAAGACCAGCCGCTCCCGAAGGTTCATCAGCCGGCCCGAGGTCAGCGGCCTCGGCATGGGGATCGCGGGCCGGCCCAGCGAGCCGGGCTCGCCCAGGTCGAACCCCATCAAGCCATGCCGGCCCTCGGAATACGCCATAAAGTAGAGCACCCCCCCGCAGATCACGCTCTCCTCCCCGCTCCGCCACGCGGCCGAGCCCTCCCGAGCCGGGGTGGTCCAGGCCCCGGTCGCGGACCTGTACACGTGGACGGACACCTCCCACCGGACCAGGTCCCCGGGCTCCTGCCGCGACAGCACTGCCGCCACGGTGTAGTGGCGGGCGGAGGCGGCGAGCGCGACCGCGCTGTAGTGGCAGGCGCGCGCGCCGGGCGGCTCGGCGAGGCGCGCCCAGGCGCGGGTGATGGGGTTGCAGACGAAGAGGCGGGCGCGGGTGTCGTGGTCGAGGAGGCAGAGGAGGCCGCGGGAGGCGGAGACGGACCAGGCGCTGGAGTCGAGGCAGGGGAGGTCGAGGGCGGCGTACCATTTGCGGAGGGAGGGGTCGTAGGTGTGGCCGGACTTGGCGAGGTTGGCGGTGAACATGAAGTACCAGGGCGGGGAGGGGGCGCGGGGGAGGCGGCAGGCGCGGACCATGGCGCGCCAGCGCGTGCAGACGGCGGCGGCGCGGAGGAGGCTGGCGAGGGGGAGGTGGGAGAGGATTCGCTCGAGGAGGTCGTCGGGGAGGAGGAGGTCGAGGGAGACGGCGAGCTCGGGGTAGTCGTCGGCCATGGCCGCCGGATTTGGGGGGATCGGAGAAGGGGGGGGGGGCAATGCGAGGAGGAAGGAGAAGGAAGAAGAAAGGGGGAAAGAGGGGAGATGGGCTTCGTTTCTTTTTCTTCTGTTTTAGGTCGGGAGAAAGGGGACGGGTCGTGTCGTCATTTGCTGACGGGGTGAAGGTGGTTGAGACGAGGCGGAAGGGTAGTCTTGTCATTTCCTAGGGTTTCGCAAGATGTAGGACTGCAGGGGAGGGATAGTTTTGTCCTTTTTCGATTTTAGCGGTGGAAAGGGTAGTTTCGGTATTTGTTATTGGGTCGGAGGAGGTTTAGATGACTAGGGGTAGTTTTGTCATTTCTGGAGTCTAACTAGCAGTTAGATGGCTGGCAAGGGGTAGTTTCTTCTTTTTTACTGGGCGGACGGTGGTTTAGATGAAGAGGGATAGTCTTGTCATTAGAAGGTTTTGCGAGAAGTGGGACGGCGGGGAGGGGTAATTTCGTCATTGTTTGAGTCTCAGGAGAAGTTGAACGTCGGGTGAAGTATTGATTCGTCATTTATTGGAGTTTTTGTGAAAAGTTGGATGATGAGGGACAGGGGAGGGGTAATTGCGTCATTTCAAAGGATGAGGCGAAGTATTGTCCTTCCGTCCACTTTAGAGAGAAGGTAGAATGAGGTGAGGGTATTTTGGTCATTTACTTCAGAATCGAAGGTACTTTAGAGGAAAGGACTAAGTAGGTAGACTAAGAGGCGGACGGTGAGAGGGGTAGGATTGTCATTTCATTGAGCCTACGTCGGGAGAGGCGGAGGGGTGTTTTTGTCATTTAGGAATAGCAGGTTTTTGTTGGGCTTAGCCTGGCTTAACCGCTTATGAAGGTTGTTAACTCGCGGACTGACACACTGTTCTGTAGCAGCTTCGTCGATTCAAGCGTCGGTTTTCGCGGGCTGAACTTCGGCGATCAACGGAGGTTAGCGAGCTGATGATTTCAGTCGTTTTCCATCGAAGTGATTTCGTCTGACGCCATGCAATCGCTCTTTTTCCTGCGTCTTTTGGAGATTTCATGCGCGGATTTGTCGCTGCTGCGGTGCGTCGATCCGCGTAAATTGTGTCAAACACTTTCTCCTACAGTGCGCGCGATCTCTTCCTCTGCAACTGTTCTTCTTTAACATTCTGACAAAATTTCTAATCAGACTCTATTCGGCGGAAACCGGATCACATTTGCCACAATTTTATGCGGCCAACTGTTTGCGGTCGAATATTTTAACAATTTTATAGTTTCAGCATGTCCGTCGAATATTTTATCCATTTTGCTTAACCGAGGTCTCATATGATGCCAATTCACCAAATCTCGCGGTAGGAAGATGACGGTACAAAATTTCAATTGGTACAAATTTACACAAATTTCTACGTTTTCTAATTTATTTTTACGTGCCAAACGCTTCTTCCGCAGTGCACGCCATCTCTTCCTCGGAACTGTGGCAAAATTTGGCAGATTTCCTTATCAGAGTTTGATTTGGTCAAAAATTGACCGTGTTTGCCCCAATTTTATGCAATCAATTTCATCAACTCCTCCGATATTCTATCCATTTTTGCTTGATTGACCGTCATTTCCCCAACTCGCAGATCTAAAATGATGCCGATCCACCGAATTTCAACGATCCGCCAGGCGTCGCATCGGACGAACCATCTGAGAAGAAACAAACTTCGGTAAGTACCGGCGCCTTCTGCTGACTTGGGCGCGCTTTCAATCACAACAAAAATTCTCTAAAAGCGTGTTTATAACTATCGTTGATCACAGTCCACGCGTGCGCAACGAAGATCAAGTCAACGTAACATCTCAATTCGCCTTTACATAAACTGCTGCTATGCAGTCCATTGAGAGAAACTCGCCATGGGAACCTGCAACAGCTTGCCCCTCGTCGAAGGAGACAGACCCTCCGACAATGGCCTCAACATCCATCCCTCAACCAACCCCCGACCATCTCCCTTGTTCTCGAACGTGGGTCGCGTTCTCGGCCGTCTGATTCAGGATGTGCGATCGGTCTTCGACTTCGGCCGCGAGCTCGGCCGAGGCCAGTTCGGGGTGACCCGCCTCGTCACCCACAAGCAGACCAAGGAGACCTTCGCCTGCAAATCGATCGCCACGAGGAAGCTGCACGACAAGAGCGACGTGGAAGATGTGCAGCGGGAGGTGCAGATCATGTACCATCTTCGGGGCCAGAGCAACGTCGTGGAGCTCAAGGGAACGTACGAGGACAGGCGCTCAGTTAATCTTATAATGGAGCTTTGCGAGGGCGGCGAGCTCTTTGATCGTATAATTGCCAAGGGGCACTACTCGGAGAGGGCGGCCGCGGTGTTGTTCAAGGATCTTGCCACGGTTGTTCATTACTGCCATTCGATGGGGGTGATGCACCGGGATTTGAAGCCGGAGAACTTGCTCTTCCAGAGCACGAACGAGGATTCTCCCCTCAAAGTTACCGACTTCGGGATGTCCGTGTTCTTCAAACCAGGTATGATTCCCGTGCGACATAAAGTAGAGAAATTTAAAACCTATGAATTTCAGTTTAAGCTAATTGGATTGTGGTTGTATCTCGCGTATCATAATTACCCATTTCTGATTTTAGAAAATACGTTTGGCAAACTGCAAAATCTGCAAATTCTATCAGGAACAAGTCGCATAGTGGACGAAATTGGATCATCATTGTGTCGTTTTCCATCTCCGCGTATGTCGGAAGACGCTTAAGTAGCCGTCTTTCTTGTTTAGCTAGACTGATTTTCCTCTATTTATTTCACTATTTTGCCCTGATACTTTGATACGATCCTTTGCCCCCAAGGCTATCTTCGGCACTAAAGCCCATCTGGGGAATTTTAAGTCATTCGATGTTTTTGGTTAGATTTCTCCCTTTCTCTGGAGGGTAGTCATGAATCAAGATAAGATACTCAAGGGGATGGGACCGAGAAGGTAAGGATCGAGACAGTGAACCAAGTAGCAGATCTTACCTTGATTCTTGGCTGCCTTCCTAAAGAGAGGGCTTCAAGTATTTGTTTTAGAAAGGATGCAACCTAACCTGGAATATAAAATGACGAGAAAAGCCCTTAACGGGCTGAAATGCCAAAGATGCGCTCTGGGGTATAGGATAGTTTCAAACTTGAAGATATGCGGAAGCCTTTTTACACATCCAACATCTAGGCAGCTGCATTTGCCCCATGAATAAACTGTTTTTTTAATTTTCTGACTTACGCATTGAGCAAAATTTGACTTAGCTGTTATTAAACTTTATTTGGTTTCAGGACAAGTATTCACTGATTTGGTGGGAAGCGCATACTATGTGGCACCTGAAGTCCTGAAGCGGCAGTATAGTGCAGAAGCAGATGTTTGGAGTGCTGGAGTGATACTCTATATTCTTCTCTCTGGAATCCCGCCTTTTTGGGGAGGTTTGTGCAATGAAAGCTAAAACAATGCGACGTAGATTTATATCGCGCGATATATTAACCTCCTTTTTTGCAGGTAGCGATGTGGAGATATTTGATGCTATTTTGGCTGGCAATCTTGATTTGTCACGTGATCCCTGGCCGTCCATTTCAAGCTCCGCCAAGGACCTACTTCGGAAGATGCTCAATCCTGTTCCTGAGAAACGCATCTCTGCTGCCGATGTTCTGAGTAAGTCTCAATGATTTTGATGACGGGTCCCATGTGTTGTTTCATTATCAGCTATTTCAAGATGTAATACATGCGTCTAGTTTTTCTTTATTGAATATACATGCGTCTATTTCTGTGAATTTCCATGTTTTATCTCAGCCTCCTTTAGTTAACTACCACTACGTGGAACAGGTGGTCATTTCTTTAAAGATATATGACCTTGTTAATTATTGCAAAGTTTGTTGATCAGCATCTTTGTCGGCTGGACTCATCCTCATTAACTTACCTTGTATCGCTTAACTTATTTGGGGTGAATGAAATTCAGATCACCCTTGGATGAGAGATGGAGAAGCATCAGATGAACCGATTGACATCACAGTGTTGACCAGAATGAAACAATTCCACGCCATGAACAAGTTTAAAAAGATTGCCTTGAAAGTGAGTATTCTACATATTTTCTCTGCACAATTGACATAATTTCTTTCTGACGTTGTCCGCTGGCTCAAAGTTGGGTAAATATCGTTGGAATTTTTGTTTTATTTAGGTAATAGCTGAGCATCTGTCGGAGGAAGAAATTATTGGGTTGAAAGAAATGTTCAAATCAATGGACACCGATAACAATGGGATAATAACTTATGAAGAATTAAAGGGTGGCCTCCGAAACCATGGAACGAAGCTTTCTGAGTCAGAATTACAACAATTGATGGAGGCGGTATGATCTCATTGCTACCTTTTATATCTGACTACAGCTTAGATTCAAGAAACGTAAATGAAGTTTCTGATGCATTCTTTGATTTTTGTCTTCCCAGCTCTCTCTCTCTCCCTCTTTCCTCTGTTTTTTCCATGATAAGGATGCGGAGTCTTGTCATCCACATGAAGAGACTTGCAATCAATAGGTCGAATCATACTAAATATGATGAAAATAAATATTATGTTTCCTATTAAATTTCTAGGTCATAATTCTATGGTGCACCGAACAAATTTTAGCTGGAAATATTAAATTATCTGAGTTGACAGTTGTTAATTTTTTTCTAAGGTACAGAAGTTGTTAATTTTAAATGACCATAAATAGCTGATACAGCCAGATCTTGAATAGTGATTTGATCCTCTACGAGAACGCCAATTCTTATCAAGAAACATGTAACCATTCAAGAACATCGAGATTGAGATAAGTGTCAAGAACAATGAGGGGGATGAGAGATTGCTCAACTAGAAAGAGAAATAGAGGTAGGATAATGGAGATGTCCTAGTGGAGAACATTCAAGAGCATTCTATGGTGTGTTATACCAGTTTCAGCTGAACATTTTAAATGACCTGAGTTGTCAGAAGGCGTTAACATGTTTCCCTAATGAATGTGGTGTAAATTTATACCTTTTGATTTAGATGAGATGGTTGATTTTCTGTACTTCACGGTTACTCTTCTGGAAAAAGAAATGCATTTTATCTCTATACCTGAGTTTCTCTGGTTAACGGCATAAGGAAAATTTTCTGTGTATAACTGCCATCATCTATAAATCTGTCCTTTTCAGAATTGATCGCATCATTTATTTATTTTTAGTCCTTTTTATCATGCTTCCTGACATGACTTATAGGCTGATGTAGACGGAAACGGGACGATTGATTATATGGAGTTTATATCAGCCACAATGCATATGAGCCGAGTGCAAAGAGAAAATAATTTATACACGGTGTTTCAGTACTTTGACCGAGACAATAGCGGGTAACTTCCATTTTCCATGAAAAGCATCAATCAAATATTTGTTGTATTTGTTATTTCGTTTACTTATACGTTCTGTCTTCAGGTATATATCAAAGGAGGAGCTAGAACACGCGCTTAAAAAGTATAATATATGTGATCGAAAGGCAATTGTGGAGATAATGGCAGAGGTTGATACAGACCACGTAAGAACTCTACGCATAATGTCATTGACTTTTCCTATTGTATTTTTTAATCATGTTAGTTTTATTATTCTTATCTATTTGGACATTCTATGGATTAATAAAAAGGTTGACAAGAATTACGCGTCAAATATTTGTCCCAGAACATATTTGTGCAAGAGTAGGTCTTCCATTTTTGTTATAAATTGAACGTGCTTGTCTTTTATTTATACATTTATTTGCCAATTACTTAAGTTTATATATTTGTTATCCTACCACCTTGATATATTGGTTGACATAGTTGATGCAACTGAGAAGGACATATTACCATATATTTCATTTACAAATTTTAATGGCAAGTGGAGGACATATTACCATATATTTCATTTACGAATTTTAATGGCAAGCTGTCAATAGCTGCTTTGAAATCTTCTTCAAAAAAATGGCCACTTGAATAAAGCATCTAGACACTGCATCTAGGATGAATATCTTTCTTAGTTTGCGTATGCTAGATAATTGATTGGTTCTAGAGAGCCTCCTTTGCTAAACCTACCTCACTGAATCATTTGATACAAAAATCCACGAAGAGTAACATGGGGCAAGTTGTATTTTCTATAATTTGGCGGTTAGATAGCCATACAACTTAGCTCCAGTCGGTTATTATATGCAATTATAAGACTGATGGTATAGGCCACAAAAAAAATGAACAAGAGTGTGTGTGCAATCATTTTGGACTATAATACGATCTCCATTGTACTTATGTTTTGTCTTTCCAGTCCCAAGGGCATTTGAGTACTTTCTCTTTTTAGGCTGATTTCCCCTTCAAATACATGTAGTCCTTTTAAGAGGGCAGCAAAGTATCATCAGGGCTAAATTCATTTCTATTCTTGTTCTCTCCTTGATCCTTAGCAAAAATTTGCTGTAGTTCTCTCACTTCTTTTAACATAAGTTTCTACGAATCACAAGGCCTCCTTGATCCTTTAAATAGACTGGATAAAAAAGTCTGAACAGTGCGTTATCCTAGCATTTCTTGATTTATTTAACAGTTTTAGGGGCAGATCTGTTCCTGCTGGCATGTGTTTTTCTTTTTCTTTAAGTAAATTATATTATTTCTTTCAAAAAATGTTCGTCTCATACTTTGGTCGACGGTTTGATGCTGGCAGGACGGCCGGATCAACTACGATGAATTTGTGTCAATGATGAAGAAGGATGATGCTGGGAAGCCACCTTCTTTCTCTAGGTATGTTCAATGAGACAACCTCTCCAAGCTGACATGGTCTCTCTGTCACATACATAGGTAAGGGTTCTTTCCAAAAACCTAAACCTATATCTAAAGTTCAATTCTGTCTTGGTCTCGGTCTCGGTCTTAGTATAGCATTGGTTCGGTTCAGTCAATTTTATGTCTTGGTCCTCTATTTTTTTCTGATATCATCATGCAATGTGATAATCAATTTATAAAGATGCTAGTTTTATAATCCTGCTGGTTTTACGGTCGACCTGAGTTGTCCATCATCATCGATTGCCATCCATTCATCCGTCTATCATGGTCAAATAATGAAAATACAAATCACAATCCCCTTATAATAAACACCGAAAACATTAAATGTTACTTGAGCAAGTGTTCACTAATGACATTCATATCACAAAAGAGGAGATTTTCAGCAACATTTTTTAGCTTCTGCCACTCCTTTACCTTGTATGCAAAGTTCTTTTCCCACTAGTATTATCAAGGTGACTAAGATTCCGCACTAGCGAGAGCAGAACCCAGACGTAGACTTGTGACCGACGTGCGAGCCACCATAGTCTGAGTCAGTATAAAGTCCATGGGCTTGGTAGCCTGCAATGATGTGCACCGCATGCGCCTCATGTGCTGTGTAATAATGCCGTAACATTTACGCCATGTCTTGTCTTATAAAATAACATTGTCCGTTTCTCCCATGCTGCCTCAATCATGTCGTACAATGAGTTCGATCGGGTTAGTAAATCTTCAACGAGCAAGTTGTCGCCTGGCATTCTCATATCATCGCAAAACTTGATGTACTGCTAACTGATACGAACCTGGATCTAGGCTCGTATCTGAAGGGGGGTAGAGGACGATATGAGGTAGAAGTTCCCAGGGTAGAGAGGTGAAACGGGAAGGATCAAAGAGGAGGCTGAGCAGAGGGGGTAGGGATCGGCCGAGGACGAGCCGCCTGAAGACGCGGTGAGGTAGAGATGATCACGTGGGCCGGGGATCGTTGAGGGAGAGAGGGAGACCAGACCTAGACGACGAGAGGGGAGACAAGAACACTTCTTTCTTCTTCTTCTTGGCTGCCCTCCTAAAGGGAGGGTATCCCTATTTAAAGGAAATACATAATAGCCAAATGACTGAAATGCCCTTGTGGGCTAACATGACGAAACTACCCCTAGATAGCTTGAGGATCCTCTCAAGGACAACATAAGTTTTCTTCATTTTTCATTGGCATCATCATGCGACTAATCAACATCCTTCAATCCTCTTTGAATCTCTAAGTTAAGGATGTGGGCTATGCATGACACATGTTACTGATAAATGTAACTCGAGCAAGTGTTCACCATTATTTATTGCTTGCATTATCAGTGGTGATATCACATAACTATAAAAAGGAAAACTCCAAGCACATTAACTAGAACTTAAGAAAAAAATAAGATTATAAACCTTTAGTATAACAGTATTTGTCCTTAAACAGATGGTTTAATACGACTGGCAAGTGAGCGCCGCCATGGGATTTGACTGACTACTGAACAGAGTTCACAAAGGTTTCGTCTATCGTCAAAACCAATGAATTGTAATCCCAAAAATCCTGATACGGTTGAGGGTTGTCCAAGTGTCAGATTGAAGCAAGTCTCACGGATTTTACTAATTAACTTGAAACGTCTTCTTCTTGGCCGCATAAATTGTGGTCTTTGGATGCGGAACGGTCACTTTACATTGTGCCTTGTAGTAGACAAATTCTACAAATATTGGCTTCCAAATAATAGTAAATGTTTGTCTGTGTATATATGCACAATTTTACACATAATTCCCTTCTCATCTCAATCATTCTTCCTGATCATTGAGGAATATTTGAAAAATAATTTCAAAGTTATTTGACCAAAGAGAGGCTCAAGTTCCCAATGAATCTTAGAGTGATACTTTTTCTGTTTCCTGTCTTGTCTCACTTCATATATTCTCCTCACTACAGACATTGAACCTATAAGCAGCATCACTATTCTAAAAAAATCTCACCACTCTAGGCTGTCGTGTTGTTTGACAATGTCGTATCATTTGATGTCGTCTACAACATAGATGAAAGTCAAACATTGATACAAATAGAGTGGATCAACAAACTAAGAGAAAAAACCTCATTTGGACTTAAATCCAATCCTGACAACTGATAGTTACTGGAAGTCTATAGAGAAAATCTAGACTGATTTCTCTGTTACAACTTAGAAAGGAACGAACAAGGGTAAGAAATACTCTTTGGTAGATAACAAAATAGAAATCTGATAATTTAATAGAAAATTTGATGGGTAAAAAATATTATGACCAAAGAGAAATACCGGTTAAAAGCTGTCATTAAGAATAAAAAAAAAGAGAACTATCCTGGCACCTTATTCAATTAGGTGGCATCTTAGAGACCTTGTGCAAGAGCAAGCAGGGGATATTGCTCTTACTTTGGGTAAAATAGTTGGAGGGAGAGGGCTGAGGAGAAGAGTGCCTGCAGAAGGGAAGGGGGGAGGGGCTGGTGGAGATGGTTGCACAATTCTCAAAATCCTCTTTTTATTTTGACCCTTCAAGCATAAATATGTATCTTTATATAGGTATGCCCATTGGATGAGGATGCCAAAAAACAAATAAACAAAGAATTCCACTCATGTACGCAAAAGAAGAAGACATTTTACAGAACTGCGGCGACTATGCATCTAAGTATAATATCAATGATGATATTAGTAATCATAATATGAAGGGCCTATAATGTTAGGGCCTTCTTCTGCTTGAGAAACTTGTTCTTGACGAAGAACGCCGACAGCGCATTTTTATTCCGAGGAGCAGGCCTGGGGGCCACATCTCCACTTCCCTCCTGTGTACACCAAGTAGAAAAAGACTAAGCAGGAGCAAATAATTTCACCTTTTTTTTCCTAATTGAGGTCAGAAACTGCATTTTTTCTTAAGCAAGGAGAGCTCAGCCTACCTTCCCAAACAGAGCTCTTATGGTTACATCAGAGGTCTGAGAAGCAGTCGGATCCGACGGCCATGAAACTTTCCTCTCGTCAGAATTCGGTGCCCCATTGAGCGAGGATGAGGTGGAATCTGCAGCCAGATGCCACGAAAGAGTCTTCGCCCCCGGCGCATCTGGAAATACAGACCGACATCAGGAAGAGAGAGAGATACATCATGTCATGTGATCACGCCGAGGTCATACTCATCGGATGGGGGCGCAGGTGAGTGTTGGAAGTCTCTTTTCTCCCATAGCCTGAAAAACCCAGATGACCAAAAGTCCCAGAGAGATGAAACAGGAGAGAGAGATAGAGAGATGCCAGTACTTGGGAGGATGTAGTGCTTGTGATGGCGGGGGCAATTGGGAAGCAGCTGCTGTCGGCATAGGCGGCCCTCGTCGGCGAAGCACTGGGCGGCGAGTACTCGCTGCCATTCAGAGCACCCTCATCAGCTATCTAGTTGATATTATAGAAGAAGCTCTGCAATCTGTTTCTCTTTCCTTGCTCTGACCCACCTGGTGCAAGGAGGAGATCTTGAGCTCTGCCGCCGTCGCCGTCGCCACTGCCTGCTGGTCGATCAGATCTGTGAGCTTGTATGCCACCGTGCCGAGGTGGTCAACGGCGTTGACTAGCGCCCGGACGGCGTAGTCTCTCAGATTGTCCAGCACTCTGTCACCAGAGTGCAAGAGTTTGAAGAATTCCTTACAAAAGATGATTGATTTGGTTTCATGGGAAGACGGGTTTGGAGAATTACATTTGTTTTTGCTCGTTGTGGAGGTAGGATTTCTCGCAGTACTCCGCCGCCGAGTGTAGCTGGGGCCTGAGATTCTTCAGTTCCTGAAGATGATCTTGAGAATGATGATGATGATGATGATGAAAGTGGATCAAGATAAACCGGTTCTTCCCACTCTTCATGTTGATGAAAAGAAAGACATGATCATTGAATGTTCTTGATGATGATGACGCCCAGGAAACTCCATCATCATTTGGTTTTGAAGTTGATGGTAGATCAAGGGAGTCTAGTTCCTTCTGCTTTTGATGAAGATGATAAGTTAAACTTAATCCTCGTATGTTCTTGCTAATGATGACAGTGGTGGTTCAAATCATTATATTGGCTTGTGCTTTTGTTGATGATGGTAAGAAAATATCAATAACCTTATGCTCTTGATTATGATGATGGTGGTGGACCAAGCCATTCTTGTAACTTCTGCTATGGACGGTGAAAAAAAATTCTCTATCATCGTCGGTTCTTGATGATGATGATGGTTATGATTTAGAGGATGATAACAGCATCTCTACCATGGTTTGTCAATGATGACGATGATGATGATGGAGGTGGATCAAGAAAATCTAGTGACCATGATAATAAAAAATCAATCATCATACGTTCTTGAACCTCACTAACAGCGTTCAGAAGAAGAACACCATCGAAAATTTCCTCACGCCGCAGATCGAAAAACCAAAAAAAAAAAAACGGCGAAAATTTGACCATAACCCACCAAATTTCTGAGTAGAAATCAGTAAATCCGCAGATCTAAGCCAGCAGGGAGACGAAGAGAAGATCACGCACCTGCAGCGCATTGACGAAGCTCTTGCTCTTCTCCATGGCCGCAGCGTCGAAGCTCGCGGCCGTACCATCCGTCCTCCACTGCTGCATCCCCGCTGCTCAACGGCGAACCCACAAACTCGAGGAAGACGATGACAAGGAATCGACAAAATTAGGGATGCTGAGATACTCTGATCGATTCCTACCGCCTTAAATGCTCTGATATCCTGTTCCACCTTCTTCTTAAATTCCCGCCCCGCCTGCCGCGGCGTCGGAGGCCTCGATTTCTTCCAATCTCGATCTTCTTCCTTCGATCTTCCTCTTCTTCTTCTTCAATCTTTCCAATTTTCTCATGTTTCTGATTCTTCAATCTGAATCTTATTATACTACAAACTACGAACTGGAGTGGTTGGTGGGGGAGAGAGAACAGCTGGCGATCAGAGAATTGGGTCAAGATCAAATCAATGTCAAAGTAAAAAAGAACAAGATTTACAGTTCATGAGAGAGAGAGAGAGAGAGAGAGAGAGAGAGAGAGAGAGAGAGAGAGAGATGAATGTGGGTGAGAGGAGAATTGAAGGAAAATGAGAGAAGAATTGTGAGGGGAAAGACATTAGAATTGGATGATTAAAAGGAATTAGAACAAAGAGGTGAATGCTGGATACAGAATTTGATGATTAACGGGATAGAGGAGAATTAGATGAGAGAGAGGGAAAGTGAGAGAAAGAGATAGAGAGAGATAGATAGAGATAGAGAGGGAAAGAGAGAGAGAGAGATAGAGATAGATAGATTGAGAGAGAGAGGGAAAGTGAGAGTAGGGAACGGCAAACATCATGTGTCACGTCACTCGTCACGGTGACGGACCCGTTACAGATGACGTAACAGTGATGTGTGACAAAAATTTGTCTCGTGACCGTGACGCGGTACCTGTGAGGGGTGATGTGACGATGACAGAGGGTCTCGGATGGGTGATGTGATGGGACAGACGTCGTGGATGACGCTGGTGACAGAATTTTAGAAGGACGAAGAAAGTGGAAATTAAAAATTATTAAAATATTTTAAAATACATTATTTTGTATAGGTTAATTTCAGATCACATATTTCCGTCACGTGTGATGGTGACGCCATCCGGTGATGGGACAAAGACGGGACAATGGAGTGGGTGACACGTGACGCAAATGTGATGGATTTTTCTAAAATCCTAGGACATGTGACGGACGGGAGACATGACGAACTTCTCGTCACGTCCCCGTTCGTCACCACACATCACCATCCTATCACGTCTGGGCTGTCACATCCCAGACGTGTCATTCCCTAAGTGAGAGAGAGTTAGATAGAGATAGAGAGGGAAAGAGAGAGAGATAGATGTAGAGATAGATAAATTGAGAGAGAAAGGGAGAGAGAGATAAGGATAGATTGAGAGAGAGAGAGATAGGGATAGATTGAGAGAGAAAGGGAGGGAGAGCGAGAGATAGAGAGAAAGTGGTGGCGACAGTGTCAACGCATCGACACTGGAAGCACCACCACCGTCATCCGAAGTCAACGCCACTGCTAAGGACACGCCGCCATCGTCACCGGACCAAGTCCACATGCCAGCATCAGGCACGTCTCCACCCACGCACACCCCTTCACGCATCTTGACATGTCGCCAAAGGCAGATCCAGAACTGCCCCCTGACGTGACACGAAACCACGTCGCTCGTCACGTCGCTAGTCTTTATTTTTATTTTTATTAACTGTATTTTCTCTTTCCTCCAAGGCCTATATGTATAGGCTAATGTTCCAAGAAACAGTTAGGCAAGTCATAATTCAAGAATTGAGTTTTCTTTTAACTCTTCTTGGAGGACTTGCCCTAGCCACCTTCTCCCTCCCTCTTCTAGTTCGCCGCCGCCGCCGTCGACGTCGACGTCGCTACGTCTCACCGGCTGCCGTTTCCATCTTTCCTTCTCTCTTCCTTCCCTTCTCTCTTCCTTCCCCTCTCTCTTCCTCTCCTTCCCTCTTTCTTTCTCTCTTTCTCTCCCGCCAGCACCAGGACGCCCAGCGTCGGCCGCTCCTATCAGGCTGCCCGCCCCAAGCGCCCAGCATCGACCGCCCCTCTCAGGCCGCCCGCGCCAAGCGCCCAGCGCCGACCACCCCTCTCAAGGCCGCCCGCCCCACTCAGGGCCGCCAGCGCCTAGCGCCCCGCACCAGCCGCCCCACTCAGGGCCGCTTGTGCCTAGCGCCCAGCGCTGACCACCCCACTCAGGGCCGCTCGCGCCTAGCGCCCAGCGCCGGCCGCTCCTCTCAGGGCCGCCCGCGCCAAGCGCCCAGCGCCGGCCGCCCCGTTCAGGGCCCCCCGCGCCAAGCGCCTAGCGCCAGCTGCCCCGCTCAGGGCTGCCAGCGCCAAGCGCCCAACGTCGACCACCCCGCTCAGGACAACCCGCACCAAGTGCCAGTATCGGCCGCCCCGCTCAGGGCCGCCCGCGCCCAAGCGCCCAACGCCGACCACCCGCATAGACGCCCACGCACGTCAGCGTTTGCCAACACCTTCGCACGCCTGCGCCCGTCAATTCGTCCCCTCATACAACTGCCCTCGCACATCAAGCGACCCGGTCTGCTCGTTCGACTCATTATTAGGGCCGTACAACGCCCGGAACGTCCAGATATTTCGTCCAATGGGCCATACAACGCCCCGATCGCCCAGTCGCACTACAACCTGAATTTCCCACCGCCTCATCACGCACTACGGTGCTGAGGTACGCCTGAACTCCTTTAGTGTCGAGTGTTCTTCATCCAGTGTTCCACGAGGATTCTTCCACCGCCATCAGATTTGCTTTGAAAATCTCTTTCTTTCCACAAAATTCTTCCTTTTGTGAGATTTCACGCGAACGTGAATTCGAGTATTGGATTTGGTGCTTCGGCATCGTTGCGGTGGTTGAAGACAGTACTCCCTCCCTCGATGAGGAATGGGGCTGCACCACCATTATTTCATCGGTTTTAGGTTTTCGAATTCGATCGCGTGAATCTTGCGGTCTGTCTTATCCCTCTACCCAAACCCATCCCGCATTCTCCACCATCCTTGTCATATATGTCTCCCTAGTCGTCTCTCCCCTAGTCGTCCTGCATCAGAAAGAGAGAAATTTATAAAGATATCAATGAGTAGATAATTTTAAACTGATGTTACTAATACAATGCTGGAGAGAATTGAACATAACAAAGAGAATGTGGGGGGGAGACATATAGAGGAATGAATATAAATTGATCAGAACAAATTTCAATCATTTGACCCATTTGGGTGATTTGTGTAGTCTTGAATTAAGGTTGTACAGTGACTCTGTGCTCAGATTCTAACCATCAGATCAGATGGTGAATGATCATTAAAGAATTATCCGTTATTGATTCAGTTATATGATAATTAAATCTTGCTGTGTTTTTTAAAGTCTTTAATTTAAGCTCATTAATTCTGAACATTTAGATGAGAGATGAACCCCAAAGTCCCAATAAGGGACCTTAGCTAGACCATCTCAATTATGGTCTCAAAATTTGTATAATACTCAGCTTCAACACTTTATTGAAGGAATGCCTTCTATTTAAAAGAATGCCTGAAAATCAGATTGCCCAAATATATGCACAGTATCTAATCACAGATTTTTAATCTGACTTGTTGCCTTCATGTGTACAGTTTGAAAGGACTTCTGTACTGATCTGAACTTATCACCAATATACCAGACCATTTCAAAGAGCACCCTTGACATATTTTATGACTCATAAGGCACCCTCTTGTGATACCCTATGATATTCTTGCAAAACATGTCAATATTTCTTCATGACCTAACTCACTACCCCCATTGCATATAATATCAAGAAACGGAAATGTGAGGTGGATGAGCTTCCCCAATAAAGTGAGACACCAATAGGCATATCTGAATAGGAAAGAATTTGCATCCAAGAATCATGGCTGAACCTCCGCAGTGAGAATTCTAGTTTGCTCTAAAGTCCAATCTCCTTGACCAAATCAAGAGCAAACTTCCATCGAGAGATTCCTAAATTACATTGTTGTTAAGTGATAACAAGCAAATAAATCGTGCATTTATATTTCACTTTCCTCATTTGTATGAATACGAATTAGTGAACTCAATTAGAGCACAAAAAACCTTTATTAGTACTTAATCTGCTTGACTTGATTGAATTTATGCATGGGTAGTTTACAATATCCATAGTGTGAAGTAATTAAAAATTATAAGTGATGCATGAATATTCAATTATAGTTAAAAGCATGATCATTTTAATAGTAATGTTTAAAATCATGTAAATTGTACAGAAATAATACTTCACTTTTCATGTTATCAGTGGGTCACAAAGTTCAAACTGTGGAACCGGGTTGCAGAGTGAGCTTAACAACTTGATTACCAATGCATGAACCAACGTGTCAAATTATGTCTCAAAACATCAGGTCCCTCAGCAGTCCAAGGCGTCTAATCTAACATCAACTGGGCAACGACATCCTCTTCTGATCCCCTCCCATACATGATAAGATATAACATTTAATTTCATTGAAGGCCTCCATACATCACATGGGTTCATATCTATTATGGTGGTGGTAATGGATTGAACGCATCAGAACAACCATTAGATAGCTGTTACACATCCATTCACCAGAAAATGCATCATATTTATTTACAAAAAATAGATTGCAGGACTGCATGGGGTACAAAAGTCAATCAAATCAGATCAACAGATTTTAATAACGTTATTTCTAGAGTAAAATTACACAAGTTATAAGGTACTAATGAGCTTGCCCTACCACTAAAAAAAATCGTCTGACAGAAGTAAAAAACCCAAGTTTATAGTGTTACCTCAGATATTTTACTTCGCAGCGCTCTTAACAATGGGTCAAGTTGTTTCCTTGGCTAGTGTAACACTATAACCCTTAATTTCATGATTCCAATAACATAACATGATAAATGCATATCTATTTTCATACATTTTATATGATTTGTCTCTTTAATCTTTAGTTTACCATGCTATTATATGGATGAATTGAATATTCATGCATCACTAAGAAAATTTCAAAAGTATGGATATTGTTAACTAACCCTGCTTATCTTCTTTCAATTTAATAAGTTTTTATTTACGAGGACTATTAGTTATGAACGTGAACATTTCTTGGAGGTAATTTATTTTTGCAAATGGGCTTAAAATGTTCATATAAAACTTTGGGCTTTCAAAGGAAAGCTCAGAATATAATGGGCCACGACCTGAAATGCCCCTCAAATATTCCCTAAAAGAGGCCAGCTGAAATTTAGAAGCTTTCAATAAATTAGTAAAAGAGGATAAAATGGTAAGGAAATAGAATCAAGATCACAAAGAGATATTTTAGAAATTATCCCATGTGTATACATACTGTCTTTCCTGCTCTTTTCCCTCATTCTGGGAGTGCTCTACCAAATGGTTAGCTCGTAGGGAAAGGCATCCTCTAGGGTCTAGGTTGTTTAATTCGCTTAATGTAAGTTTTTTGAACTTTCATTTCATTGGCTTTCTTGTTTGCATTTAAAGTCATAGGGATTGAGGGCAAGAGAAATGTGAATTAAAGTTACAGGAAATTAGATCTACATTTTGTACACTGTCCTTTCTATTTTCACATTCATTTCACCATTTTCTCTCTCTAAACACCTATTTTACATCCATTTTATGACCTTAAACATTTATAGAAACTCTACCATGTTCAACTTTGAATTCCATCTCCATCATCACCCTCCTTATTTTTCTCTTTCTTTATATTTCTTCATTTTCACCTTTTTCTCTATCTAAAAAAATTGTTTACACCCCTTCAAGACTAGGATTTTCCTTCAATTACTACTTCTCACATTTGTGTGGGCAACTCGTGTAGCAGTCCAGATGTGAGTACGCCCAGTCAACATTAGTCTGTGCAAGGATCAGTGGCATACCCACTAGTCCAAATGGTACCCCCATTTGGATTTGGCCAAATTTTAACCTAAGTTAGGAAAAGGTGAACAGGCCCAAAATGGTTTGAGCTGGCCTGTAATGCGCCTGCTGACCCAAGAGCCCAAAAACTTGGTGCCACCGCCATCTGCCACCGATGCCGATTGACAAACAGGTAAAATACGGTATTTCCTGCATTTTAAATTGCAAAAATAAAAAGATCCCTGAAAATGATATTATTATTTTCTAGCTATTTTGCCTTAAAAATAATTCTGGAAAAATTGATAAATCATAAGTTTGAATTACTGTTGTTTTCTCTTTGATAGTAATTCTAGAGAATCTGTAAAATTATAAAGTACATATTTCCTATTTCTCATTATAAGATAAATTTGGGAAAAATGAGAATAAATGTGTAGTAAATACTTGTCAAAAATAAAGCCTAGAAAAATAAAAATAAAAAATATATATATATATATATTAAAAATCCACCAGAATATCTAATAATAGATATTTTCCTTGTGGATTCATTTTTTAATGCACTAGATTATCAAAAATAAAAAACCAACAGATGTCCTCGGCCAGGCAGCTTTGAGTATTGCTTTAACATTCAAGTCTTTAGAGTTCTTGAATACAGAAAAAAATAAAAACTGGATTTATTTAAAATAAAGGAAAGGACAGGGCACCGTTAAAGTGAGGGTGCCCGCGCTCAGCTCCTTCAACCGACTGTTTGCATCAGATTTCAGGTTCTCTATTGCACTCCCCGGTGGACATCTTTTCGCCTTGCCCTTTCCAAGCTTAAGAAAAAATCTGATATTAAATTCCTTCCTACATTTGGATCAACCTCTTACCCAATACTAACTACCAAGTATTTCAGTGGGAATTTAGGAAATTATGTTGGCTTAGTCTGGATGAAATAACAACATCAAACCCCAAATCTGGACTTCAACATGGCAAGATTTCACCTACTCTTGCCCATTATGGAACAACCCTACAACAGCTGTTAGTAGAGAGAAATCTGACTCACACAAGTTTAAAGATGCATATACCCAACTCTCCATCCTTCACAAAGGCATGCTGATCAACCTAGACATGATGTCCAATTTGAGGAGAGAGAAATAGAGAGAGGAGGGGTAGGCAATGTAGGAATATACAAAGTATACATGCATTTCCACATCAGGCAAGCAACTACCCTCCACACACATACAGAGAGAGGGCATCTATAGAGAGGGAACGAGGTCGGTCACATGCCCAAAATCCGGCCGGCTATAAAGCTCGTCACACTCTTACCATCTTCCACCTCGTGCCGGAGGAGGCGGTGGGGAAAAGATCTCGGCCCTTTCCAGCTCCGGCAAGCCCTCGCAGAAGGTCGGCCCCGGCGTCGACGGACATCCCATGGCCTGGATCAGCTCCTCCACCTGAGCCACCCGAAACTTGGGGGGTGAATTAACAGCTATATTATCCACCTTGTGCTCAAAGATCTTGCCGTTCCGGTCGAGCTTATACTCCGAGGTGCCATCAAAACGGCCATGGCTGTCCCATGGCACCCTTGGAATTCCATGTACTATCCATCGTATCATCACTACGTTCTCTGCCGGCTGCCAGATCGACACCACGTCCAGCCACAGCGCCTTGAAGAACAGCTTCCCACACAGCCTCAATGCCCAGAACACCCGCCGGTAGTTGTCGATCCCCACGAACGTGTTGATTGGATCCTTGAACACCACATCCTCCCTGACGATGATCAAAATCATGATTGTCAGGACGAAGCTATCTTCAAACCAAGCTTGTAGAACTGATACTGGATGACGGATGTTGGAAACTGGATGACGGATGATGGACACTGGATGACAGATTATGGACATTGGATGACAGATGATGGACACTGGATGATGGATGATGGACAATCAATGACCTGATGGACAATCGATGACGTGATGGACACCAGATGACGGATGCTGGACACCAGATGACGAATGCTGGACACCAGATGATGGGTGATAGCCAGTGGACGGCATATGATCGACACTAGATGACGGATAATTGAAACTGGATGATGGATAATGGACACCAGATGACGGATTATGGACACTGGATTAAGGATAATGGACACTGGATGACAGATAATGGGACACTGGATGATGGACACTGGATGACAGATAATTCAAACTGGATGACGGATAATTGAAACTGGATGATGGATAATGGACACCAGATGACGGATAACGGACACTGGATTAAGGATAATGGACACTGGATGACAGATAATGGGAAACTGGATGACGAATGATAGATAACCAACATAGGATGACGGAATACGAGAGGGAAGAGGACTTGACCAGATGTAACCGGACTGAACGGGCGTTATGTTCGATCATCCGCTACAGGGATTGGACGGAACGGAGGGACAATCCTCGGTGAATAGACCATGATTGTGATGACGACGCCCATCAAAGAAAGATTTGGCGATGGATGATGGATGACGGTTTGGGACAGACGGGGCTTGTAGCTCCGTTCAGTTCCCATCAAAGTGCTGGATAAAATAGCACGAGAAAACTACTGTAAATCTATAGATTATGATGATGACCACGATGATAACGATGATGAAGCTCTTCGAGGGGCCTGTCGTTTCATCCCCCTTTTTTTTTTGAATTAAAAGAGGGAAGACCACCCAGAATTCTTTGGAGGACAGTATGAACGGTTGATTACGGATTGGGCTCCGTTCCGTCCCGTTTTTCATCTGTTCCTAATTCAAAGAGGGACAAGAGGAATTGGACTCGAGACCCAAATCGAAATCCTCTTCCCCCACTTCAATTTTGCGTTTGATCGAGTTGGGTCAGGATGAAATGGTTGATGACGGATTGGGCTCCGTTCCATTCCGTTTTTCATCCGTTCCTAATTCAAAGAGGGAGAAGAGGAATCGGACCGAAGACCCAAATCGAAATCCTCTTCGCCCACTTCAATTTTGTGTTTGATCGAGTTGGGTCAGGACGGATTTAATTCCGTCCGATTTCACTTACCAATTCCAAGATCAAATTAACGAATTAGAAGAGGAATTCAACCGCCGCCACAGACAATTCGATAACGATGATGGGTTTTGGAAACGCACCTGAATATGTCGAAGCTCGGTTCGCGGTAGAAGACGGAGGGGAAATCCTCCCGAAGAGTGCGGATGGCGTGGCCCATGTTGACATAGTACTCGTGCTTGTCCCCGCCGCCCTCCCTCTTCGGCCGCTCATCCAACGACGGCAGCGGCGAGATCGTCGAAACCGGAATCGATCGAACAGGAAGCGAAACCCTAGCCCGCTGCCGACCCCCAAACTTGGTAGAAATACCCAAACTTGATCGAACGTCTCCGCCGATCGGGGAGAGGGAGGCGGCGCCCGCAAGAGAGAGAATTGCAGGCATGGGAATGATCAGCAAGGAAATCTCAAAGATGGGTCGGACGATCTCCATCGCCATGGAAGCTCTCCATCGTCCTCGATTTGGTCTTTGCCTTCGACGTGGAGCGATGGAGACGACCGGTGTTTTTTTTATATATATTTTCGTCCGAGACGGTAAAATACTCCGCGGAAGATTCTTACAGGCCTCCAGTGGACCAACGGGAGGCGGTGTCTGTTCCCAGTGCCGTTGACCCGGTGGGTCGGCTTTGGCGCGCTCTCGTTGGTCCTGCGGAGCATTGTATGAGGGGATGGAGAGTATGGGGACTGGAGAGCTTACATAAAAATATCTCATGTGGATAACTTTATTAATCCTTTTTTTTTTTTCTAATTTTGGGACATTTCTTTGTGTTTGTGGACATGTCATGATGGGTTTTATGCCACATTTCTCTCATTTTATTGAATTGGAAATATTATTTTTGATTCTGTAATCTAACTTTATGATATGACTTTCATTTGGATTATTTCCTTCCTGATGGGGTCTGTTAGTGGAGTTCTTATTCTAATTAGAATTTAATTTATTGAGGTTCATGCATGGGAATTACATTTATGATCTCTTTAATTATTTTTGTTTATGATAATTTTTTGTGATGGTGGCTTGTCATGAAGATAGAGGGAGTCTGCGAAATTGCTGAAGTATAATACTTGGGCTACTCTTAACTCGTAAAATAGTGGAAAGTACAACTGGGATAGCATATTATCAGCTTGGTGGCCTCTCATGCATAATCTATGTCAAGCTCTTTTGACTCATGGGGGGTTACCTATGCCTACTTATTGTAAACACACAATTTATGTGTATAGATGTGAATTTACTCGGATCCATTATCAAGTAGATATTTCACTTGAATTCTTGAAATAAGACTGTTTTTTTGGGTGATTAAGGTATGACCTAAGAGGGGGGTGACCTTGGTTTATTAAATTTATTTTCGCTAATCTAGTTAACTATATGAGATACACTCTACCTATCTAGAAAATGAGTTATGATGAAAATAAATGTTGCCGACAATTCAATCACACATTCCATATCTCGTTCTATGTTCATTAATACAATGTATTCATTATAATGTGGATGTGATGCTTATGATGAAGTCCATGAATACACGATCTGAATTAGAAAATTATGATAATATCTTAATAAGGAGATCGCTAGTCGTTAATCACATGTTTTAAATATTCCTATGCGACGGATATCAATATGGACCTTCAAGTATGCAGATTGAATAACACTATCTAGTCTCACTCATATTATTAGTATGGCCAGTTCTATAGAGATTAGTGAGGAGACACTAAGGATAGATAATGGGTGCTCTTTAGGGGAAATAATTTACTGAATTGATCCATATGAATCCATGAATTGATACGTATGATAATGGGTGCTCTTTAGGGGAACGTATTATACCTGCCTTCCAATCAGGCTGATTCACATCATAGTTGTGTAAGTGGCCCTTAGACTTGAGACACCAAAGACGTCTATTGGACAGGCGGTACTACTTTGACTATGACTTACAAGACGTCTATAAGACGTTTATTGGACACCAAAGACATCTATTACAGTCTTAGCTTAGGTGCATCAAGAATTTTGTGAAACTGATTGAGTCATCAAGATGGGATCATCCATCCTCGGTATAAGAGGAGACAACTCGAGGAATATGATGTGATGAATTCCTTGGCCATGGCAATGGAATATTGAATACATGTTCTCTAATGATTTCCAAATGGAGCAGTAATTACTTAGATAACGATTAGTGTATGATAGTTGCCCATACCTTTAGTCATCATAAGTGATACACAGATTCCATGAGTGAGTTAGTACTCCTTAGTATCTTTTAGAGTGTGAGATATAGCTTGGTACCCCATGGGCTGGAGGCTCGACCAATCGATTGGGTTAAATTTATCTTTCATTGATAAGTATGATGATATAATTAATTAATTTGAAAGGCTAATAAAGTTTTTGGGTCATTAGAGTTAGTTAACTAGACTGATATGTGGGCTCAGAGGGTGACACACCAATGATCTTTGTACTTTTTAAATTTAATACTTTAGGAGTTTTATGAAAAATTCCCAATTAGTATAAACAGGGAAAATTCACTCAAGACAAAATTGTTTAGGGACCCTCCCCTTGTTCTCAATTCTCCCATTGGTTCCTCTCCATCTCTGATGCAGACGAGACAATGTAATTAATGACAATGGAGTGAGAATGAGGTTTTTTAGGATGAACGAAGATATCTGATGTGCCAGCGATTGCGTGGGTTGGTCTAGAGGCTTCAAACTTAAGCATCTCAATGTTTCACTCAAGGATAGAAGAAATAACAAATTTGATCCTTTCCCATGAGATTGATCTTTAGGTTTCGAATATCATTTCTATTCTAATTTATTTATGCTGCATGAATCCATTTTTATTCATCGGAATCAATGCCTTAGAATTTAAAAACAGAAATGATTGTTGAAAGTAACATATTTAACTTGTACAACTTAGGTTAGTCCTTAATGTTTTTCGAGGGGTATCGAGCCTGAGGTGTTGATGGGCCCCAACCACGTTTGTGTAAATGACTCCCAAGCAATACACTTGTTATAATGTGTAAATAGGATACCCAAAAAATAAAACGCTGGCAAAACTCCGTCATTTTCAACCCCTATATTCTTCCATCTAATCGTGATGGTTGACCTCCTTCGATTTGAACCCCCAAAGACTCTTCTTATTCGGACCCAAAAGCCTTCACGTAGTTGACCCCAAAAAGCCTACTAGGATCCACTTAAAGGCTCTATATTTTGTTGATTCAAAAACTCAAATATATTGAGATAATTTCATCCACATATATATTCAAGGGTATTTAATAATAAATGGTCGTTGAATATATTTCAAAGGAAATTATTTTGAAAATTCAGTCAAGTATCATAAATTTTTTGAATATAACTTCCTTTTATCAATATCATGATGCTCTTATTCCCTTCATATCTCTATATCATATTCTATGTTGTTTCATATTCAATACATCTCAAGATCAAAATCATCACTGGTTCAATCATGTGGGAATCAAGACTCCTTGTCTGAAATCTTGTTTTAATGCCTCTTGATGTTTCCCCCTTCCCTTGTGTATAACTTTGAAGACATCGCACTAAAAAATACAAATAAACTATCCAAATTCTCGAGGAACGTGAAGATATATTAGCAATTAATTTTTTCATAAATCATCAAGTGAATATCCTGAAAATTGTCACAAAATTTAGATATTTTATTTTTTCTGTGATTTTGTAATGTTGCCTTATGTTCCCCTATAACTTCTTTAGTCCTACAAAAATGAAAGGATTCTAGATGCTATGGATTTGTATTAATGTTATAAAAAATTATGTTCAATAAACATTCAAAAACATGGCAAAATATCTATGGCCTAGCATGATGTCACAAATCCTAAGTCCTTTAATATTGTTGCTCTCATTAATTCTTCAATCTTAAATTAAATGCAATTTTAATCTAGATGCAATAATTTTTATCAATTTTAAAATGTTGGAAAAATGTTGTCATCATTGTAACTTCTTACCTGCATGATTCTAAATCCCATGGCTCTGGGATGATGTTGGAAAAAAATATGTTTTTTTTTAAAAGCTGAAAATGCCTAAAACTTTATTGACAACGTGAGATCTATTGCATGTTCTGTATAGTGAAAACTTTCATCGAGACTGAGAGAGAGAAAGAGTGATACAAAATTATAACTAAATCTACCATTTGGACTTCAAAACTGAAAGGTGAAAGTGTGGAATTTTCAAAAATCTAAGAATAAATGTATTTAATGTTAGAAAGAATAATAAGACAAGTTAAGTGCTTTCATTTAATTCAGATATTAATAACTTTGCGATTTAATTTAGAACCATTATGGATAAACCAATAATTCCAATTCCTCCAGAATTTAAAATTTAAAGATTCTTGAAAAAATATTGCAATTATGAAATGATTTAGTTCAAAGTATTACATATCCTTTATCGTTGAGCTCCATAAAATAAGTCATTAATTTGGATATAAATAGGCAAGGTTTATAGAAAATTCCACGTTGACCATTATGTTTATCTGGTCAAATGATTATTGATCTATATAATAGTTGACCAACAACATAGATACTAGTCGTCAACAAGTTATAGAGATCTCGAGTCCAAACTTGATGATTCGGCCCATTGACTGGATCGTGAAATGTCACATCTTCATATACATGAAGGTGTGAGTAATATAGTTTGAACATATGAAGTTTTTTATCTTCGTATGAATACTTTGTGATATGAATAAAAATGTCTGATCTGATGTCAAATTCATTCAGTGAGGGTGGACTTTGCATAATCCACTTTGATAATTTATCAGAAAACACAAAATTAGGCATTATTCAGTAAAATTCACTAAGCCTTAATGTTCCAACATGTAAGGAAGTATATGGTAAGGAAATGAAATGAAAGCTTTGGCTGATGGACCAAAATTGATAGAATAGGATTTAGAGGTGGATAGTTGAAAATTTAGGGTTTTCTCATTTTATTTTTATGGAATTCCTGATGACATCTTCAAACACCTTAGACAATACTAGTAATTTGATGAAATTACAGACATGAATCTAATTAAATATCCATCATTAAATCATATATATCATGAGTTTCAGGCATACTTTTACAAAATATATTTTTAGAATCTCTAGGATAAATTTTAAATTTTCTTGTAAACAAATCCATCAAGTAATTTGACATATATTTATACCTGTCCTTTCAGTATAACAAACTAAATTCAGGAAGATTTTAGAATTTTTTTCTCTTTAGAAAAAACTTTTCTGAACATCTATACATAAAAAATGAATCCATAAACAAATAATTTAAATTTCTAACCAAAAGTAGTCAGCGGATCGCAAATCAGAATATTTTGAGGGACACAATCATTTACCTTTTTTTTTTCCCTATTTGATGTATTTACAAATCCTCTAAAAATGGAAGATTAGGAATTATTTTTTTTGTCTTCGAAATTCATTACACATTTTACATTACAACTCTAATGAAATAAACATGCATCACTAACATGTGTGTTCATATTATTTGTCTCCACATCTTAATTACAAGCTTATCCTAGCCAAGTCCAATACTGTTCTATAACAGTAGTTGATAAACTAGTTTTTTGGGTTAAATCAGCCCTTGGTGTCTTGGATTGCAGTGACCAGGCTGCAAAGTGCAGGCGGCCGCATTCTAGTGGCCCACGTGTTTTTTTAAAAAGGTATAAATCTAGCAACGTTTGGAGTTTTCTACATGGTTGGAGGATTCAGAAAGATTTTGAACCGTAGATGAGAAATTTTATATCAAAACATCAGAGATTTTACAAACCTCATTGTCACTTCGTCATCAGGCTAATTGGTTCTCTCTATGAATGTTAATCAAACTCAAACTCTCACTCTCATGTCTTACAGAATGAAAGTATCCAGGAAATATGATCAACTAAGTCCCTAAAAATATGTTTTGATCAAAAGTACAAAGATAGGGGAAAAAAGAACAAATATAAATCCCACAATTCTCCTTTACTTTGGATTTAACTCCAAGGGTTTGGAGGACTAGGATATATTAATATGGAGACTTGATCCACTTTCTTCATGGTACAAATTTAGAAATATACCTTTCAAGCCCAGATTTTGGGTTAGTTACACAATATTTGCTTTTTCTAGCCAGGTATTAAAATGGCTTAAATGAGCTTAAATTTGATCTTCGTATGGATTAGGCCTATTTTTAAGGTGCACACCATGGCTTGGGTTTCCTATTCTGATCCAAGTAATTCCCTTTATTCTATTTACAACTAGAACTCACCAATTAAATTACCCAAGTCCTATATTTCAAATAAAACTTGTAGAATATGTGATAAAATTTTACTTGAATGGAAAGAGTCAACTGGATGATCCACATAAATCAATTAAATACATAAAAAAATGATTTAAAAAAACGTGATATTCAATGGTGAATAATATATGTGCAAACCTGAAGTTCAATACCAAAATGAAGCATAAAAGTACATTTTATGAGTTAATTTGAGGTTATCAATAGCTTTATACTCCTGGTAATTATCTAAAGCCCAAATCCCAAGTCATAAGTGAACCTGGCCCAAAGTCCAAGTCACAAGGGGTTAATTTTTAACTGCTATGTAATCTTGATCGTCCAACTTTTTAAAATATATTTGGAGGCAATGGGATAGATCCAATAAGTTAATAAGGAAATTGGATAATCTTAAATAATACTCATTAGAGATCTACAGACATGGAAAGATCCAACAAGGCAATGGAAATGTCTGAGATACACATCTGGAATAATCCACATAAAGCAGAGAAACAAATCATCGATTGGCGCGAGAATTGAAGTAACAAAAATCGATGAAGATAAAATTTTCTCTATAGGTCCCAAGTAGTCAAAAAAATTATACAAATACATTTAAATACTGAAATGTTTTGTAGATTACGAGTAGATTCTATCATATTCTCATTTTAATATCATCCTTAAATGGGGAATTGGAGCATCTTATTTGACGTCTTATCCTTGATGGATCTAAACAACATGTCGGTAGAAAACCAATGGATAGACAGTCATCATAAATCTCTAGCATTATCGTGCCTAACTCTCTCTGTAAAGTGCTAAGCTGATTTTCATTTAAAGGTTTAATGAAGCTGTCTAGCACTTGCATTTCTGTTGCAATGAAGTGAATATTTATGTCACCTCTAATGATATGATCTTTAATGAAGTGATGCTTCACTTCAATGTGCTTCATGTGTAAATGCATGATGGAACTTTTGGCTAAATTATTGGCTTCAATGTGATTCTTTGGGATCACCATGAAACCTAGCACAAAGAAATACAATAAAAAGTATGTCTGGCCTGATAGCTATCAAGTATAGTGGGGATCAAATCATTATTTTATACATGCGCTGTTCAATACTTTGACCAATGATGTTTAGGTTTAGCTTAGTGCTTGGACTCATGGGAGTGAATTTTGCTTGGCAGTCCTCTACTTTAAATTATTTAAAATTTCCTTAGTGTACTTCTCTTGGCATATAAAGATGCCTTTTTAATTTTTTTGAATTTGAAGTCAGAGGAAATATCTCAGTTTCCCCATTAGAATCATTTGCAAGTTCATTCTGAGTGAGCTGCAAAACTTCTTTGCATGAGTTTGAGTTTTTAGATCCAAAGATAATATCATCAATGTAGATTTGGACTAATATCAAGTCCTTTCCCTCTCTCTTAATAAAGAGAGTAGTATCTACGCTACCTCTTTCGTAGCCTTGGGAAGTTAAATATGTACTTAGCTTCTCATATCAAGCTCTAGATGCTTGCTTGAGACCATATAGGGCTCTATGAAACTTTAGGACCCATTCGGTTTTCTCTAGATATTCAAAACCTAGTGGTTGCTTCACATATATTTGTTCCTTAATCTCTCCATTAATGACGACACTCGTTACACCCATTTGTGATAGTTTTAATTATGGTCACATGCAAAGGCCAATAGTATCCTGATAGATTCAAGTCTTGCCACTAAATCCTATTTCTCCTCATAATTGACTCCTTCGATTAGGACATACCCTTGAGAAACAAGCCTTGACTTATTTGTACTTTTCATTTAGCTTGTTCTTTTCATGCAAAGGCAATAGTCACTTACTGCCTATGACATTCTTACCATTAGGTCGTAGTACTAGCTCCCAGACCTTACTCATTTCGAATTGAATTAACTCCTCATGCATAGCATTTACCTCACCCGGATCGTTTTGACCCTCATCCACTTTTTTTGGCTCAATTTGAGATGTAAAGGCTATATCTGCATTGTCTCTACATGTGGATCGAGTTATAATTCAATCAATATGACTACCAATAATGTTTTCATGTGGGTGGTCCTTAGCTAATCTTATTTTTTAATTTCTCACTAAGTTCATTTATCTCTAGATCTATTGCCTTTTCGTCATCATCATCATCAGGCTATATAAATCTGGAATTCTTTCTCTCTCATTTATCTCATCAATCATAGTCCTCTTCTCCTCATTCTTCTCGTCATCTTCTAGACCATCAATGACTTCATAAATGGTTTAAATTCCATAAATTTCACATGAATATATTCTTCAACTTGTCTTGAAGCCTAGTTATACACTCCACCAGCTCTTCATGTCTCTAAATATCCGACTTAAATTCCCTAATGACTAGGAGGATCAAATTTTCTCATGTCCTTTATCAATATCACAGATGTAGCTTTGACGTCCAAATGGTCGAAAGTATCCAAGTATATGTTTGTTCCCTTTCAGAAACTCATATAGAGTCTTCTCCGTGTGAGGTCTAATGAGCACCATGTGCTGAATGTAAGAGGCTGTGCTCACTGGCTCTGCCCATAGGAACTACTTTACCTTATATTCTTCTAGCATAGGCATCGTCATGTCAACCAAGGATCAGTTCTTCCTCTAAACCACCCCATTCAGTTGGGGAGTCTTTGGTGCTAAGAACTGATGTCTGATCCCCATTCTTATAAAAAATATCAGTAAATAATCTATTCTCAAATTCTCTCCCATGGGCACTTCTGATCATCTTAATCTTCAACTCAAATTAATTTTGGGCTCTCTTTAAATAAAAAAAATTTGAGAGTTTCAGAGACTTCATTCTTATGTGCAAGAAATACACCCAAGTATATCTTGAATAATCATTGACTATGACTAGGCAGTATACCTTTCCACTCAGGCTTAGAGTTTGGTTTGGCTCGAGTAGAAGCAACTCAAGTGATCTCTTAGAAGAGACATGAAGCTTTGACGGAAAACTCTCTTTCTGATGTTTGCTCTTAAGACACGTTGATCACACTTTATCTATGTCTTCAAACTTGTTTACAAGTCCTCTAACTAACCCTTTGCTAATCAGCTTCCTTAGCTGATGATGTCTAATGTGACCAAGATGCCTATGTGTTAGGGCCCTAACTAGGTGGCATTTCTTGCCCAGAGGCCTGCGTGCTTATTGGGAAGGTTTGTCCGCATTTTTGGCTCATGACATTCTAAGGACTGAGTCATAATGGATAGTGATATCCAAATACCTGATCTATTAGGCCATTGCCACTGTTGGTGGTGATTCACGGCAGACTTCACACGTGCCCGTCCACGCCCCGAGTGGGACGGATTAGGTACGGTTGGCGCGTGCTGGGCACGCGGGCTGATCAGCGTGTGCGCGTGTGCGCCAAGCGCCACGCGCGGGCGCCAGCGCTACGCGCCAGCACCGAGCACTGCGCGCGGGAGCGGGAAGTGCTGCGCGAGGGTGCGGGACGCGCAGGTCGGGCGGCATGCTGTGGGTGCAGCGTGCGGAGTTGTGCGGGATGCCGCGCAGCGGCCGCGCGGGCAGCGCGCGCGTTGCGTGTGCGGGGCGCGCGGTAGGGAGACATCCCGCCAGGAGACTAAGGCAAGTGGCACATAGAGAGCGCCGAGACGGCACAACGGGCGCGCGCAGCACTCCTACGGGTAGTGCTGGGCGCGCATCGCCCAGCTCGGGGGCGTCGAATGCGGCGGCGTTGCGCAGACTGCGCACCAGAGTGTAGACACGGGTGCTGGTGGCATGTGTGATCGTCAAGGCAGGGGTGGCGTGTGTGATCGCCATGCCCGCGAGCGCGCGGCGCCCGGCCCGGCACACGGCTGAGCGGCAGAGCGGGCACGCGCCCGCGGAGCGGCGGCCCTGAGGCGGTGCGACGACATTACCTCGGTGCAAGGCACCTTGTCTCGTTCCTTGTAATACCCCTCGTCTTCCCCCATGTATCCGTGATGTAAAAAAATAATAACTTCCTTTAATAATCAAGCAAGAAAATTTGAGAATGCTCTGAAAATGCTCGAACCTCTGAAAATGCTCTGAAAATGCTCAAACCTCTAGTATCACTCTTCAGTTTTCTCAAAACCTGATGATATGATTCCCTTCTTCACTAAACCTGAAACTCAAACAAGGTGGATCCAAGAAACATTGCTGCACTCAAGGCTGCCAAAACAGAATTTAGGACAGCAATTCATGGATAGTTACAATGTGGGAGAAAAAGGGGCATAAATAAGGCTCTTAGATTCTCATGTGAGAAACCTAGAATGTGTGGCCAGGATTCGGCAATTTGGCCAGGTAATTTCATGCCCTCTTTATAGGAAAGAAACAACAACCACACACTTATTGTTTCAACTCCTTTAACTGGAAATAGGCATCTTCATAAACATAGGCCTCTCCTTTGACCGGGCTTAAGCTCCTTTTGGGATCTGGAATGGGCCTGCTCCATTTTGGATTTTCATTGTCCTTTAGGCCCCTCACTGCTTCACCATTAATGTTCCAATTACCTGAGTCTTGTTATAAATGAAGCTCCATGGAAATCATGAGAAAAATAAACTACTTGATTCAAGGGAATCAAGTGGGGTTAGTTCATAAATCTTTAAACCCCATTAGTTAGGAACAATTACAAAACTGAGTCTTAATTTGATTTTGAACATGAATAAGTGACAATTTTTGTGCATATTATTGATAAAAATATCAAGATAAATCATTAAAACACGTATTTATCACTACATATTTGATGTCACCAGTACCTAATGATAGTAAAGTTCTATGAGAGAGCTTACCAATACTATTGATCTTCTAGAGCATAAGGTATAGTTTTAAAACCCAAGGGATGGAAACTTAGATTGTCAATCGAGTTAAAGATATCCTTGATTAAATATCTTTTATTCTAATTACTTAATAAATTTATCTAGTAATATTTTTAAATCCATTAATGATTTTAAATCAATGGATACAATGGGCTTACAGTGTCTTAAGCGTAACATCTATCCACATCAGTGGATTTCATTAAAATTATTATAATTTTTTTTAAACGTTCCCAAATAAGTGTTAATCAAGGGACACCCATTTTGGGACACATGCCAATCAGATTTAGGTGGGGTCAATATCAAATAACATACTCAAATAAATATTAGTTTATGTACGTTATGTAATTTTTTTGATTACAACGATCATACATGCATGTTTTTAAGGCTCAAAATGGTATTTCACATAATTATTTGACCTTGTTTCATAAATAAAAATTTAACTGTAATATTTATATTTATTTGAATATTTTAGTGGTTTGTTTCATTTTTAGAATTAGGTTACGGCTTACCAAATCTATTATTTTTTATAGAATTTTATGACCCTCACTTCATCAAGAAAATATCTTTCTAAGTTAAATTTAAAGTTTTGATTTAAGTAAAGTAATGGAACGAAGAAACTCGTAACATGTTGAGGCGAAGACCTCCGAACTGAGGGTTCGGTCAGTGGAGGAGCGCCCAGCACCCAGACCGCTCGCTAGCCGACTGATTCTTTTTAGAGGAGAGGGAACATGTCACATTACAAGTGAACCAGGTGTCCTCTAATCATAATCACCACTTTTAGTTTAGTAGACTCAGCTATTCATTGTTCATTCTGAATCTTCTTATTCATTCACTCCCCCCGAAAAAAAATAAATTGACTTTTTTCAGTTCTTATTTCATAGCGTTCTGCAAGAACTTCGTAACCTTCGGTGTTCCTAAAGTCGCGCCTCATTTGAGTTTGGGTCTGGATGAATCTGTAAAGTAAAGGTCAAAGGATGGAACCCTTTTCTCTTTCTCACTCAGTTTCTCCAAGAAAATGCCAGTTCTTAACAGAACCTCGACCTGTTCCGTCGTCGAATCTCCACTTACACTACACTGCGCTCGAACAGTCGAGCGATTGCTGGTCAGCTACTTTGCAGAGCCTTAGAATGGAATAGAGAATAGATTCATTCTTTCTTTCAGAACCTCACAACTGGGTAAGACCAGGACAAAGAAAAAATAGTGCTCTCACCTACCAAGATGGTTAAACAAACTATAGAACATTGTTCGGTCGAACCGTACGGTGGCCGGAAAGAAAGACAACCTCACCTTCTTTAGATGTCAGCTGGTCTTCCTGAAAATTAATGCCTAGATGGCAATGCACTGCATGGATCAATGAGGAGAGAAACATTTACATTGTGGAGAGTGACAAAACTTAAAATTTGAAATATCTAATGATCCTTAAGAGTCTCTGGCTGAAAGTTAGAGGGTAGTTACATTTTTTCCTCGATCTATCTACTCAAAGTATCTGATCAATAAATATATCCCCTCATCTTTGGAAAATAAACTTACAAGGGTCTATTATTTTATTACAAGAGCAAAGGATTAAAGGAGTGTCATTCGGATGAAGGCTCCTAAGGAGAAAACACCACTTGGCCTGTTGGGCACATGATAATGAGGTTAGTGTGATGTTTGTATTTTTCAAACTAAAACCTTTGTCATTTTTTTTCAGATTATCATCATTGTTTTTCGAGGTATTCACCATCATAGATGATTCTCAATGATAGCTTAGATATTTATTATGCTTAGATACATTTACCACTTGGGCCCCTTTTCAGTGCGTATCAGCCTTGACCTCCATCATCACGCGCCCCCCTTTGTCCCTACCTCGCACATATATACATCCATATTCTCATCAACCCACATTGGTAAAACTCATTGACTCAGTCTATTAACATCACCAGCATCAGCCATAACTCAACAATGCCGATGCCTAACTAAGGGTTTTGATTGTTTTTAATTTTAATTCCTAAAACACAATCCACTTATAATTAAACTATCTAAATGATTTTAAATTTACATTAAATCAGGTTAATTGTGAAAATTATGTTCTCATCATCTTAGAATTATTTTGTACGAATTTTTACTTGTTTTATTTTCTAAATTACATTTAATTATTAAAAATATAAAAAATCGTAAAACATACAAATCACATATTACTTATTCAATAATTTATCTCTATGGATTGTGCCCATACTCAAATTATGATTAAAAGAAATTTTTTAAAAAGTTGCATAGTCAGAAGGCTAAACAAAATTAACCTCAATTTGTGGTTGTGAGGTGACCCCCTCTTCTTATTTCTTTCTGAATACACTCTCTCCACATGTGAGACTTGATGGAGACAAAATCTACAAGATCTTATAAGATAGTTGGAAAATGAGCAGATGAGATCTATCATTGCATTGATCATGTGGAAATGTCTAGAGGGCTGATCCGTGAACAGTGTGGAGAAACCCTTTCGGGGAGGAATTCAAGGGGGATGTAGTTCCATACAAGGTTATGAGACCATCTCAATTTTATTGGTCACTTGTGCACAATTTTTTATCTTGTGCGCCATGAAATGTGATTTCAAGAAATCAACTAAAGCCTACGAACCGGACAAGTCCAACCCCTTTTAGAATAGAAACTTTCTCATTTTTCAAGGGGTGACTGAAACATTAAATGATTTGTGGTATATAAAAAAGGCCAGCGTTAGTGTCGATTCCTCCTCCAATACTAACGATTATTTTTTTACCAACTGCGTGTCCATATTATACACAATCCATTCTGTTATCATTATGTATCTTATTTATAGCATTCCATTTTGAAGCTTTGCATTTTCAACATATTTTTTTCCTTCCATCTTTCATATTTATTCCTTACACCTATCTTTCACCATTTTTTCACCTCAATGATCATAAGACTTCTTTTATCTATAGTTCCCCATTATTATCTTCATCATATTATATGTTCTATATCTTCTCCCTTTTTATTCATGCCCTATCTTAATATCGTGTTCATCATACCATATCGTGTTCATTTTATAATTTGATGTGTTAGCTCATGTGATACCAGCCAGTATAAAAAATTCAATTTATACTTTTTAAACACATCAATATCAACATCTTTTTTTCGTTCCATCTTTGATATTTATTCCTTACACCTATCTTTCACCATTTTTTCACCTCAATGATCATAAGACTTCTTTTACATATAGTTCCCCATTATTATCTACATCATACTATATGTACTATATCTTCTCCCTTTTTATTCATGCCCTATCTTAATATCGTGTTCATCATACCATATCGTGTTCATTTTATAATTTGATGTGCTAGCTCATGTGATACCAGTCAATATAAAAATTTCAATTTATATTTTTTAAACACGTCAACATTAACTTGTGAGGAGATCTACCAGTTTTAGCGGTTATCAACCAGAAGCATGGTTGAAGCGCATACAGAGATTTTTTTCATTTGCACCCAATGGCCGATTCTGATAAGCTGCACCTGGTAGCATTACATTTGGATGATTCGGCACTTGGTTTATACAGATGGAGGAAACATTGGCATGGTTTCTTGGGATGATTTCAAGGTTTCCGTTAAAGATCGCACTCAGTTTGAATCCATCATCATTCAATTGCCCATGATAGCTCCAGAAACAAAGGAGAGTGCATATCTTAGAGGCTAAGAGCAGAAATTAGAACGGAAGTCCTGCGCTATCGACCATATGGTTTGAGATAAATTATGGATCTATCGATGCGAGCGGAGTCTGACTTGGGCATTCTATAGCGAGCTTGGCAACAACCTTCTCCATATGTCAGTTTACCTATCTATGGGGGAGTAAATCAGTACTCTAATACTACTCATCTTGTGCATAATACCTAAGGCAACTAGAGTATTACCAAACCAGCTGCTTCACAAAGAATGGGTAATTTTGCACTGTTTAGAACCTGTATTCTAGTTGGCACAACTTAAGAGTACAAGTAAAATTATTAATTGGGTGAGATTGATCCATGGTTGATTAATTTGCGTTGTTTATAGTAAAGTTTATTGAAATATTAACTAGGTTGGCACATTAGCCTAGAGGGTCATACACGAGGTTTATTAGACATTGAATTTTTTTCATAAAATCCAAGGGTTTATATGAGAAGTCCCATTAAGTATAAAATGATATAAATCCCCTCAAAAAGCACATACATGAGTTTCCACTTAAGGTCCCCTTCTTATCCCTAGAGGTTTGGGTGCCTTACCTTCCTGCTATAGCTAGATAGGCAAGAATATCATACTTGGATCACATGTTGATATTATTGAATAACACCAATGAAATGTGCTCTCATATTAGCTTTTTGCAACACTTTTTTAGTTTGGACATCAGTTATTATTTATTTAGGGTCAAAATTAATTACATTTTATGTTATTATCTCCATTTTGTGTAATTTATTAATTTTCGTATTATTATCCCCACTTGACTTCTTAGAGTGAATTGGAATGTTTGTCACATTTTGAGTGTTAGTTGATATACATAACTTAGATAAATTCATGGTAATTTTTTGGATGTAAATTGAAAGTGGTAGTTTAAGTGGCTAAGAAAATATAAGGGGTGAATTAGGTTCTCTAGCTATATATTTTTTACTTTTTTATTAACCTACTATTTTTCTTTGTAGGAAATGATTTTGGGGAAATGGGAGACACATTTGTTTTTCAGACATCTTAGGCTAATCCTTAATGCCGTTCGTGGGTATCTGTCCCAAGGTGATGATGTGCCCTTACCATGTTTGTGTGAATGCATCCCAATAAAATCAATTAGAAATAGGGCAGAACAAGGATACAAAAAAAGGAAAAAGTTGATGAAACTCTATTTCCCTCAACCCCCAAAGTCTTCCTCGGAACGACGTCACTTGACCTACTTCAACTTGGACCCCAAAGACTTCTTCTGATGCCCCCCAAAGCCTTAACCTGAATGACCACAAAGTTCTAGCACGAACAATATATTTTAAAAAATGTCTTATCCATAATTAAGAACAACTGTTATGTCATACTAAATATTCAAAACCTAACAAATAAATCTTTAGATGTCAATCTTTTCATGTTCTTAGTTCATCACCTGTTTCCTACGTGACCAAGTTAAAACGCCTCTAATGCTTTCAAACCTCAAATAAAAAATGTGATTCTAAGTTCTATATTTGTATGGATGTTAGAAACTATTCATAAGTTGAACGAAATCTCAAAACTTATAAAAAAATTATGTTAAAGATGTCAAACTTATCACAAGGTCGATGATGTGTGAAATTTGGAGGCCAGCTTTTTTTCCTTTCGATCTTCAATCACCTTGCACCAAGAATGATGATCCCAAATACTATGGACTTGGATTGATATTAGCAAGAAATGTCATCTTAAAGGAATTCTGAAGAACTACATAAAATAACTTCAGGGATTGAAAGATCTCTCTAGCTTTTGGATTGTGATTTTCAAATGGCAAGGAGAAGGTTATTTTTCAATTAAGGCTCCAAACTGTATGGGCTTAGAAATATGAAAGGGGATAATGGTAATTTTTCAATAATCCAACGGTCTTATGTATTGATTTTGATTAGACAACATAAAACTATAATCTTTTCAATTTCCAATCTTTATATTTTTTCTATTTTGCCATATGTTCAAAGTACTTCTCAAGTGTTAAGAGTTAAAATAAGCCGTTATGCCAGCAATTTCAGCTTTAAAATAATCTGAAACTTTCAGGTATGCTTACGACATAATTTTAATCAAGATATCACCATTAGATGGTAATATCTTCATGTATTTAATTTTGATTCAATCATCAATAAATTCAGCCTTAAATATGAAGAAGTTATTAAACCAATCAAATGAAGTCAAATTCAGACAAATATTTGAACAATGTTAGAGAATATGTTTAAATTCATGTGTAAGGCCCTAAAGTACACGACATTTCTGCACAAAAGCCTCCGTGCTAATTGCTGAGTACATGCTTGCATACTTGGACTCATAATAGGAGACTAAGTTTGTAGCGTGAATGCCGCATGCATCACGGGTGATGACGCCCTACCCTGATCTTTGAAGCCAATGCCCTCTGGTGCTCGTGCTCATTGTCCAGAAAACACAATGTATCGGGGAAGGTAGCACACACAAGCCGCCGAGGACGCATGGGCGCAGGTGCTACATGCCGCATGAGCGTATAGGCCCCGTGCAAACTATGCGACATGCCATGGGTGCTGCGCACATAGAATGGCGTGGGCCAGCAGGTGTAGATGCTACGCGCCATGTGTGCACCAATCGTGCACATCGTGCATTCAAGGTGCAGGCACTAGGCGTGTGGGGCACGAGACAAGAGACGTTCTACCAAGAGACTAAGGCATGGGGCAGAGAGAGCCGAGATGGCTGCAGGGCACTCACCAGCCTTGCGAAGAGTGTTACGACACACGACACCAAAGCTTGGGGTGCTGAGGCAGACCAAAGTGTAGGGGTCTCAACAGGGGGGGGTTGTGGTTGCACATGAAGCGTCAAGGCTGGGACCGAGCACAGGGGTGCAACATATGGTTGTTGGGGTGTGTTGTACGACTGATCGGCGAATGCACCTAGAGCCATGACCTATGAGCGAGTGAATCTGGCTCGAGGGCACACTTATAGTGGTGGTGCCTACAGGGGTGCACACATGGTTGTTGGTCTCAAGGCACATGAGCGCAACTACCCAACAGGGTTTGTTGTGCCCTGTCTTGTTACTTCTGTATCATCCCTAGTCTTCCCCCATGTAATAGCCATGACCTCTAATGTAATACTGTTATTATAATACAATGTCCCTTCGATGCTAAGGGCCTAACCCTACCCTCTCTCCTTAAGCTCCAAGGAATGTAAATCTGTCCCAAGAGACTTCCGCTACACAAGCAAAGGCTACTCAACAGTCTTGCCCACGCGTTGAGGGCGGCATGCGTTTGGTCCAAGCATTGTTCTTAGCTTCAAATTTGATCGCATGACATCATGTCATAGAAAATACAAGTCTTAAAACAATGATTTGACTTTTTCACTTATGGTCGGACTAAATAGCCTTATAATTATAACTAAGGGAGTTATTTTATCTTCATTAGCAATCAGTCAATTCGTTGACTGAGGACTTATTTTGCCTGATCACAACCTCTATTGAGGTATGCATTACCTTGAGCATTCACCAAAACACATATTTTATCATTTTTGTAGAATGACCTTAAAGTTTAATCTTAAAAAATAACAGAGCTGTTCTTAAGGAATGAACTGAAGCTACATACTTAACCTGAAAAGATGCCCAATACACAATATGACCACTTTTGAGTGCATTCAAATAAATATACAATATACATTGAAAAGTATGTCAGACTAATTTAAAAATAATATCAATATACATTTGAAATAAGGGATTTTTATCCAATTACATTTCAATTTATTCTATCCCCAAATCCCAAGAATTGCACTCTAGGATTAGGGGGTACTATTTATTCTCTTTCCCCTCTTTTTGTATCTCATATTGAAATCCTACTGCACCATATTTCTAAGGTGATTTATTTTTGTACAATATTTTTGGAGATAAAGTTAAAGTTTGATTAAAATTATTGGAGAAAAAACACCCTTAATCTAGAGGAATTGACAAAATTATTTTTGTGATCTCTGACCTATTCCATTTAAACTCAATATCCTTTAGCTTCATGAAAGTGTTGTAGTGAATACCCTTAAAATTGAGATTTTTAACAACACAAACACATCCAAAATATTTTCATGTAGTAAAACTTAAGAATTTTTTTATCCACCTCGTGCTGCCATCCAATTTTGACACCAGCCAACGTGAGGACAGTGATTTTTTCTTTTTTGGTCAGTGCAACCCCCACCGAATATGAATTTTATGCTTCCCACTTATTTCGCATGGGTTGTATTTTTGTAATTTATGACTACAGATTCATATGCGTTTACAAATGAAAACATATTTTAATGGCATTGTTAAAGTTGTATTCACTGTGGCTACATATGAAACCTGAATACAACTGAGAAATCAGGGTATACATTCAGAGGTTCTAGAATGTGGATATCTAAACAGACTGGGGATGGTATTGAGAAAAAAATAAAGATCAATGTCGCGTCATTTAGGATAGTAAAATCACTATTTGAAATGATCTAGATGTCTGCTTGATTTCCAAGTTGGAAGGTACTTTTTAATCTATCCCCCCATCTCTTTATACCAGAATATATTTTTTATGGAGTGAAAGTGATGGAGGACCATCTCGAGGACGATGCCACGATGACGAAGAACCATCTCGAGGATGACGTGACGGGATGTCGTCAGCCACGTCGAGCAGCTCGCGCCGACGCTCGCCACCCGGGGTTTAAGTACCCCGTGTAAGAACTTTTATCTTTTTACTTATGCTCATTTTCATGTGTGTTTGTATTTTTGGATTCGTGGACTGGGCTAATGTTGTTGGGTCCCATCCTCGTCATTTTTACTTTTTATGTTTGTATTTTGAATTTGTAAGGGAGGCCGAACCACGTCTCGTGACGGTTCGTCCTCTCCCACGTTCACTTGGCACCCATCCTCACTATATAAGGGGATGGGATGCCCAAGGAACACCTTGGAGTCATTGTTGAAAAGTTTATTCACAATTCGTCTCCCCCCCTATCGTAGAGAGTAGTGTAGGGGGTTTGGCTAGCCCCAACCCACGTCGAGATCACTCCGTGGGTAGAGCCCACGTCTCTCCCGTCGAGATCACTCCGAGGGAGACGTGTTAAAGCGCGCCGTCGAGATCACTCCGGTGCGAGGAAAGAGTTTCAAGAAGTCGCCGCCATCAAGAATCGAAAGAGGCCTTCGTCGAGATTACTCCGGGGGTCTTGGGAGATTCAAGAAGCGTCGCCGACACGTCATCAACCTGGGAAATCTGCTCCGCCGAGGGAGCACACCCCAGATCCATCAAGAACTCCTCTTTCTTGGTTGTTACAGTTCAAGAAAGCCATTTCTTGGTACCTTTTTTCCACCCTTCCACCATTCCTGATCCATACCCCCCCTTCTCTTCGTTCTTGATCCACCCCACCACCGTTCTTGAACACCCTCCCACATTTCTTGAATTTCCCCTCTTTCCTCCTTTCCCCATCGTTTCTTGATTCCCAACCGCCTCCTCTTGCCTTTCTTGATCGCCCACCCCCCTTTCCCCATCGTTTCTTGATTCCCAACCGCTGCCTTGCCTTTCCTGATCCCCTCCCCTCCCTTCCCCCATCGTTTCTTGCTTCCCCACCGCCTCGTCTTGCCTTTCTTGATCGCCCACCCTCCTTTCCCCATCGTTTCTTGATTCCCAACCGCATCCTCTTGTCTTTCTTGATCGCCCACTTTCTTTCCCCTTGATTTCTTGATTTCTTGATTTCTTGAATTCTTGATTTCATGATTTCTTGATTTCTTGACCTCACCATATCTCCTTGATTCCCCTTCGTTTCTCCCTTCGCCTCATCTTTCTTGATTTCTTGATTCCCACCCTCTACGCCATAACCGATTACTTGGTTTTCTGCCCCACCCCACGACTATTCCCACGATACTTGGTTCGCTGTCTTGCCCGCCACACGACTACGCCGGCGCCAGCCAGCGCGCGCTTGTGCGCCCTCTGCTCCGACTTTTGTTGCACGCCACCCGTGGACTCAGCTCTCTGCTGGTAGTTACGACCGCACCGTCCGCACCCGGTTTTGTCCTCGTCAACGACACTCGTCCGCACGACCCGACACTAAGCATCCGCTCGATGACTTGGACGCCTTGGACTAAGCGATACAAAGGTCAGTCTCGTCTCCCCTCTATAAACTCCAGTATTATTATCTTCGACAGTCTCGTTTTCCCTATCGCGTCCGCTACCGTGATATTCTCGAACATCATCGGATAGGACTAGCCACCTTGTCGAGCATAGGGATTCTTGTGGTAGACGGACTGTCATCCGACTTGGACGCCGAACGCTCCAAGGCTGTTAGATGCCCCTCACCTAATAGACGTCTAGTAGGTCCAGCGGGTCATTGGGAGTTTGATCTTAGGATCACTCGTCTCTCATTGATCGGTACGGCCGACATCGTTATCCGTCAAGTCCTTATCTGCTCATTCGTATTTTCTCATCATTTGGCTTACATCCCATACATTCGCATCATAACCCTGTGACGTGAAACGCGCCGATCGATCCCGGCCGTCGTCGTTTCACATCAGAAAGGAGTGGGAAAAATTGACTTTGGAGCTTCCCCAATAGTTGTTGGCTAGAAATGACACAAGCAGCTTGGAGTTCAATGTCATATTGAAGTTGAGCAAAAAATGTGAGTTTCAATTTCATGATTAATTCAATGGTATAAATGTTTCAAAGTAACTTAGAATGGTATAAATGTACATGATCTATTAAAAAACCTGGCCATCAAGAACATCGCAATATATTTCAAGATCGCACATAAAATCCATAAAAATCTTTAGGCTGTTGGTGATTTTGAGTTCTATGTTAGGCTGTTGGTGATTGTGAAGTCTATCTAAATTATAAAAATTCACGTTTATCCTTTTGTTAAATATCAGTTCCACTTATTATAACACTTTCTCTCTCTATGATTTAATTCCTCCATTATCTGTCTTGAGTTATCTCACTGTGTATAGTGTCATTAGAAAATCTAACATATGCAGCTTCAAAACCTATGTTTATCATCTCTTTTGTTCGCCAACCACTTCCTGCCCATGCTTCTGTAGATGGGGTAGGTCGTGCGGTCTGGTCCAAAAATTTGCTCACCTGTGCAAATCGTTTGGTCGCACGAGAATCCTAATGTTCTTAAAAAAATGCATCACACATCGCATAAATACACATAGTGGGAGGCCCATTATTGTGATTAAAATATTTTTTTGTTAATACTAGAAGAAAATTATAGTTCAAAAATATTTAAATAACCATACTTAGATATCCCCCCAGAAAGTTAGGTAGTAAAATAACTATTGGAGTGAAATTAATTTTGTAATTATTGGACTTAAGCACTACGTATAGAGAAAGTACAGAGAGAGAATACGTCGGATAGAGAGAGAGAGAGAGTACAGAGAGACAATACGTAGGGTACAGGGAGAATACATACATAGGTAGATAGAGTGAAAAATATAGAGATTACAAAAGGGGAGAAAGCAGTTTTTAATCGGATAAAGCTTTGAAGGCAACTTTTTATTTAGATTCAGACCTTTTGATAGATCCAGAAATCAACAGACAACAATACAATGGCACCAAATGCAGGCTGATCAGTAAAATATATTAACAGTTGAAAGTTTTCAATAAATAAAATAAAACATAAGTGTTTGGTTTCACTAGCGTACAAATTACGATTGGTAACTGGACAACAGACGAAAGTGGTGGGGAATTAAACAACTTGCTCAATCAGTCGGTGAAAAGGGCGTAATGCGGAGGAGGCCGCAATATCTCAAGATTTCCGTCGGCTCTCCACAATCCCACCCAAAACATGAAATTTGATGAATGTAGAAGGACGTCACTGATACAAGACATCATGATGTAGCATTTTCTCAAATCCGGCCTCCGCAAAAGCACAACAAATAGCCACAACCTTCCCAAAAGAAAACTCTAGTTCATGCACAAAACCCATGAACAGAAACATCATGAGAGGACTGAAATCATCTTCAAGCACAAGATTGAGAAAACTAACTGCAAAAAGCATCAAGAACTTACCGGTTATCCCACAAAAAGGTTGAGAAGCCTGGGATCTTGTCTGACCAACGCTTTGCTGGATGGCTGGACCTTCACGGAGATATACCCGAGTGATTTATGGCATGATACAGATCTCAAAGGCCCGATCGGCATTCTTTCCACTATAAATTTAGAACCGAGTGTTGGCTTCTTTTCTTGCAGAACCATTCCACGAGTTCTTGGGATGGCAAGAGAGAGACAGAGAAGAAACAGAGAGAGACAAAGAGAGAGAGAGTGAGATTTGAAGAAGATGGTTGTGGAGGACGACATGCATCAGGTCTTGGCGTCGAACTTCAACGCCGAGATGCTGCGGTTAATAGCAGCGCTCCACCGCGCATCTAACACCGCAATTGACGTTGAATTCCGGGTGTTTATCGTTCACACCCCCCAAGGACGCCAGCGGCCATCAGCGCTACAGCGATCTCAGAGAGAACGTCGAAAGACTGAAGATAGTCCAACTGGGTTTCTCTTGCTTCGGGCCAGGATGGCCGCGGCGGCTGACATGGCACATAAATTTCTCCGACTTCGACGCATCCTCGCCATTGGACGAGCGATGGGAGGAATTGGTAAAGATACTGAGAAGGGAGGGCGTGGACTTTGCAAGGACGAGAAGAGATGGCGTGGACTCGGCCCTGGTCTTGTCCTTTCTGCGGCCCTTCTTCCTCTCCCCGGTGCAGTGAAAGCCTCTCTGGGTGACCTTCCACGGCGCCTACGACGTCGCCTACCTCGCCAAGCTCCTTCTCGCGCGCGCGCGCTGCTGCCCATTGCGCTGCCGGACTTCACACGACTGCTGGGCAGCGTGCTCGGCCGGGTCGTGGACGTGAACCACTTGGCGCGCCACGTCCACGGCGCGCACTGTTGTAACTCGTTGAAGAGAAACAATGACCCAAGACGCTACGGTGAAATGCGGAATCAACTTGGACGTGATAACTGTGTCGGCGTATAGAGACAGGAAACAAGAACCTCTTTACGTCACCGGCGTGATGTCAACGTGCAAGGCTCTTGGTGCAGGGAAACGACTTCTCGTATGGTGCTGCAGAGCAACTCCTCAAACTCCCAAGACAAGGGAGTGGCCACCAAGGAGTGATGAAGACAAACCAAAGGAGAGAGAGAGAGGAGAAGAGAGGAAGAGACAAGAAGAATGAACAGAAAACTCATATGCCTTGCATTTCAGAATAGATTTGCCCTCTATATATAGAGGGCCAATTACAGTTTCAGGGAATTTCAAAGGTCTGGAATATGAAAAGCCAAGAGCCTTTTCATATTCTCCAAAGAAGCCTCTTCATATTCCCACAAAGAGACAAGAGGAGGGGGGTTAAAACTTTTCAACTCCCCCTTCCTTTATTGGGGTTTGACTAGTCAAGCCCTCCCCCTTCACATTCCCGTAATGGGGGGGCTGACACACCCCAACAAACTCCATGGCCTCCGTCGCCTGGCCGAGTCTCTGGGCCTCGCCTATACGTCTGCGCACCAGGTGGCTGCCCAGAGCCTGCTGGCGGGCAAGATCTTCGAGGCTCTGATGTCGCGTTTGCCGCCCGCTCGACTCGTCAGCTGCGGAGATGAATTCAACGTGGGCATCCTCAACGGGTTAGAGGAGGAGAGGATAGTCCCCCCTCTTCCTCCGACATGGGAGCAGAGCCAGAGCTTTCTCCTTCCAGGCAATCCGTCACCTTTCTACTCGGGGCCAGTATTTTGTCCCCAGGCCTTGCCTTACACCTGGCCGTGCCGGGGAGATCCAAGAGCCTTCTTCGGGTACGGTCAACCTTTTGCGCCTCCCTTGTGATTTTAGACTAGTGGAAAGAAAAAACTTTGGACACTTCTTGCATCGCAAGTTGGATGGTCTCCTTTTATTACGCGTTATCATTCTGGCGATTTGGAATGTGGCCTTTAGAGGGTTTTCTGTTGTAACACACCCCTGTAAGAAAAGAAAGTTGGGAGGTATCTATGCCAAGATCACTTATTAACTCGTGTAATGCCGTTGTTATTAATCGGCACTGCGGACGGTGCGTCTCATTCTTGAATATTTTTGCCTTCTTGTTCTTGATTTACCTTGTTATTTTCACTTGAAAAATGATTTCTTTTGATCGATGAAGTGGACCCTTTTCGGTTGTTGCTTCCTTTTAGCCGGAAAGAGCAACGGTGGAAGTCAGTTTTCATTTCGTAAGTCCACGAAGGATTGAGAATTTTTTTTAAAAAATAAACAATTTGTCAATGCGGTAGTTCCTCTCGATGAGCAGCTATTCTGCACTTCCAGTCGTAAGCCTAAGCGTGATTGTCCGCTACGGTAGAAGGAGAGCACACAAAAATATTGCGGATGCCTTTTTCCCCCTTTTTCTCTTGTACGGTTTTATTTTCAAATTATGTGCTTTGGGCAACACTGAGCATTGTTAAGAAACATGAGATGCCCCGTAACCAACAAGATAGAAGTAGAGAAGAAAGGAGAAGAAGAAGAGAGAAGGGGCATCTCACGATCTTCATCATCAAGCCATTTAGGATGAAACAACAGAGAGCAAAAGAGATGGACGGGGATAAGAGGATAGACATGGCGACGGCCGGAGCTGCTGCCCTGGGAGACGCATTGTAGTAAGAAAAGCCTAAATGATCTAATGTGTTACACAGTTATTTATAGGCCTTAATATGACCGTTGTGTGCTTGACAGTTGTTTATCCTCTGTTGAGAAATAATGTTTCTCAACAGCAGTCGACCGTTGTACTGATACTTTGAAATAGCAGCAGTCGACCGTTATTAGCAGTACGATGGTTTCTCCCCCTATTGTCGGCCACTTAGCAGCCCCTCCTCCCAATATAAAGGGGACAACGTGCCCAAGGGAAGCCAGGATGTCATTTTGAAAATTTGAAAGTTTCTTCCTCTTCCTAGAGAGTTGTTCTTTTTAGAGAGAGTAGAGTAATCTTAGATCTACAACGGTTGGAGATCATGGATCCCTCGTTGCCTGCACTTGTCTTCCCACGTTGAGACCACTCTGTGGATGACCCCGTCGCCGATGATATATCTCTCATGTACCAGGTTCTTGAAACCCAAATTCTTGGATAGTCGCTAGTGCAAGAATTGTCTTCTTGAAAGGGTTGCCCATCAAGAATTGTTTTCTTGAACGTCATCATCATGTCCACGTCCGCCGCTGCATTTCACAACCGCATCTGTGCCGCCAGCCCTGTCTCTGTTGCCACCGCTGCACCTCTCCACACCGGCATCAGAGATATCTGTGGTCGTGTCCCTCCACCGCCGTCCATCACCCTTGGCCCGAAAGCACCCGGTCTTTAAGCATTCTCACCTCCCTCAGATTGCATCACAGTCCATCAGCGCGCGCCTGCTGCCCATTTGCACCATCAGTGCTGAGCGCTCCCACACCATTCCCGTGCAGTGCACCCACATTGTGCGCCTCTACACTGCGCGGGCTCGCCGTGTAGAAGCCCTTCGCCATGCGACGCCGCCGCACGCTGCTATCCAAGTGAGCCACATTAGCGCACGCCCAGGAGCTGCCCGCTCCGTACCTCGTTCCCAAGCCAATGCTCGATTTCTGCTTGACCAAACCAAGGCCATCTTACTAATCAACAGCAGCACGTGCCTAAGAGTTGCCCGCCGTGCCTCATCCTAGGCCATTGCCTGAGTTCTGCTTGACCAAACCAGGTTCCTTCTCATTTCTCCTTCATTAGCAGTATTATTAGTTTCTCTAGTGGCGTCTTCTGCTATCTGTTCTGCAGCCACGATTTGAATACCTAAATTCAGGATAGCCACTTCGTTGAGAGTTAGGATATATTTTCTTTGTGGTAGAAGACTAGTCATTAGATACGAATTTGTGAATTTCTTTGGGTTGATTAGCCCCTTACGTCTAGGGTATCTAGTTGGTTTATTGGGTCATTGAGAAATTGATTGTAATATCCTTCTTCTCAGAACATTAGTGAATCGTTCACCTAGTTTATCCGCTGCCTCATTTCTTGGTTAAAGAGCTATTTTTACACTCGCATTCATATCATTTCAGGATCATTGTAATCCATCTTCTTGTGCTGTAATACGAGCTGTTGATCCTCGCAACTTTGTATTACATCAGATTCTCTCGTTGACGAAGAGGCTGATTCAGCTCTCGACAATCCTTGGGAGGGGAGAGACGCTGATCCAGGTTCCTCTTGAGCAGAGTTATTATTTCATCTCAGTTAGTCCATTGTAATTGTGAACTCCATCTCTCTCACTATCGCTACATCTACATTTTTCTTGGGCTCGACCGTCATTATCGCTTTTACACCTTTCTCTCTCTACACATTTTTTGACTTATATTAAGAGATCTATTCTACAATCGAGACAGTTTATCAGTTGGTTGGTCAGATAGTTGAGTTCTCATGGAGTCTTCTCATTTTGGTATTAGAGCTCGTCATCATCCTTGGATTATGGCAGATCTGGATGATTGTCTAGAAGCCCTATTAATCAGGGTAAAAAAAAAATAGATTCGAGTCACGAATGTATTGGATCATTTCATGTAAGAAGTAGCATCCATAAGTGCCAGCCTCAAGAAGAAAACTTCAGAAGTTACGCTTACAACAGTGGAGCACGCCCCGCTACAAGTTCCATAAAGAAGGATCAATTTTGACTACAGATTTAAGAGAGGAGATCACCAGTTTTCAGCGGATATCAACCAGAAGCATGGTTGAAGAGCATAGAGAGGTTTTTCATTTGCATCCAATGGCGGATTCAGACAAAGTGCACTTAGAAGCATTACATTTGGATAGTTCGACACTTGGTTAATACATACGGAGGAAAACTTTGGCATGGTTTTGATGTAGCACGACATGCCGGGATCGAGCGGCTCGTGTTACACCACAGGGAAATGGCGTGATTGCATGATGCAAACGTGAGTGTAGATGATGCGCTGTTTATATACAACAAGGAATATAAGGGTAAAACGGGTGATACGAGTCGACACGACAGATAGATAGCACAAGGGAGTCGTGCCACAGATGGACTCCCAATGGCCCGCATGATCAATCCAAAGGCTGACGGAGAGGGGGACGATAATCGTTCATGAGCATCCACGTCGGTTAGCGTGAACGGCATTGATCCGACACTAACAAAGAGAATTTCTTAACACGAGAGTAGTGACTAGTCCCAAGCATGAATATGTTCACTCGAGGTAGTGGAAAAATCGAAGACCAGCACTGAATGTTGTAACGACACTACAAAAATAAAGGGGAAACGGACAGACCTGCGGGCGAAGACCAGTTGTGTTCGATGAGGGTCATCTGCCGTGTGTGGCGAGATGGTCCTCCGAGTATGGTCAGGTCGTTTGAGGCGGGGCACGAGTATTGACGTTGACATGGAGATCAGGCAAGAGGGAACTCAAACGTAGGTCACACACGAATGATCTCGTTCAGGGGAGAAGGCAATCATGTCTTGCTAGCTCTAGACCCCAGGCCCAGAATATTGGTGTGTGTATTCCTTAGGGACACTCGGTACTGTAGCCTAACTTGAGCAGCAGATGGTGGTCGCAACAGTTTCCTTAGCCGGGGTGGAGATCAGCTGGACAACATCTGGATGAAACCAGGACTAGGGAGATACCGTATCAGCAACTTTGAGGACATGGTCCTCGGCAATGGCAGCCAGACATAGGCAGCACGCGGTCAGGAGTGAAGAGGTAACGTCCAATGGTTGACACCGGGATGTGGTGAAAAGTCACCGCCGAACGTAGACAAATGCACTGTCGTGGCCTTGGAGTCGTTCTAGCAGCGGGTGAGGACCTGGGAAAGAACCATCGATCGCAGAAGGCATGGTAGGGCTAATAGTCTGGCAATCACAGTGGATGCATTTGAAGCGTCTCGAGAGTCCAGTCTTGATTGCGCACAGTTGACTTCTTCCCCCCTAAAGGATCTTTTTAGGGGGGAGCCTGATAAGCTTCCCTAGAGTAAAGAGACGATGAGATAGAACTAAAACGACACGAGGACGGGGCCTATACACAATGAATGGGCCGTCATAAAACCACAAATGAACACGACACATAACAATACGACGCAAATGTGGTTTCTCAAACCTGGTAGCAGAAATGTGGGTTCTTCACATTGGCTTCAGCTATACGAAGTGGCTGATGACGAGTCTAGATGCACTTGACTGGATGGTCCTCCATCATCCTCCTAGGCTGGGAAGAATTCAGCTTCAACGAGCTAGTGCCAATGATCTCTTCAAGGGGTTGGAGGAGCTCTGGTTGCAGCCGAAGGCATTTCACCTCTGAAATCCATGTGTCGTTGGAAGATGGTTAATCCTGCCAATGGACTAGGATCTTGCGGTCCATTCGCTTCCCTGTAGCATTAATTACCTCCTCTAGTACCGACTAGACATGTTCATGCCTCATTAGGGACAAGATGGAGGGGATACATGGTGTCCCTCATTCACATCACTACTAAGGCTCAAGGGCTGTGCGGCTCAGTGATGGGTGGCATAGGTTTGTACCTGACCAGATCGCTAACATTGAAGGTGGGACATATCCCCCAATCTGGCGTGATACCCACAACGTAGGCATTCTCGATGAGCACACAGACTATCGAGAAAGTCCAAGTACTACGAGCATGAAGCTTCGTAGCGACCCCATGAGAGTATCTCTCAGGCCTCAACCTCACCATGACAAGATATCCCTCATTGTAGTTAACTAACATATGACAGATATCAGCAACGACCTTGTACTTCTCGTTTTGCATGAAGATGCGAGTATGAATGTCATGATGCATATTTCTAATATACTGTGTGAATGCAATGCCATCCTTAGAGGCTCTAGAGTGCGGTTCTACTAGAATGAGGTCTAAGGGCCTACGAGGTACCTGGTCAGATACGATCTCAAATTGCGTGCCATTGGTGGTACCGTTCACGGAGGAGTTGAAAGTGAACGCGAAGCGGGGAATGACATGGTCCCAAGTGGTGAGGTTATTCCTCACAATGGAATGGAGTAAATTTCCTAAACTACGGTTGACTACCTTTGTTTGCCCATTGGTCTGGGGATGATAGGCCGTGGAAAACTTGAGCTTTGTCCCCATCGAGATCCATAAGGTCTCCCAGAAATAACTAGTGAGTCGTACATCATGATTTGACACGATCGACTCTAGTACTCCATGCAAACGGATGATCTCATAAAAAAATAGGCGTGTTCCTTGTGACATGTCTGCCATCTTGAAACACAATATAAAGCGTGGCATCTTATAGAATCTGTCTACTACAACCATGATGGAGTTGTGGCGTCGGGAGGTCTTTGGTAGGCCAAGGACAAAATCGATGCCAACATTGTCCCAAGGACGTGTCAGTACAGGTATGGGCATGTAGAGCCCTGCATTTTGTTTTGTCATCTTGGCCTTTGAGCAGGTCAAGCAATGGGAGACAATCTTCCTGAGGTCCCTCTTAAACGATGGCCAGTAGAACTGGTACTCTAAGGATATGATGGTCTTGTTGACACTGAAGTGTCCACTCAAACCAACCGTGTGCATGTCCAAAATAAGGAAATCTTGTAGCGAGGTGTGAGGTATGAATAACCTCTTCCCGTGGAATAGGTAGTCATCAGAGATGTAATAATCTCCGTATTCAGACTTCGGACCATCGCAAATAGCATTGATAATCTTCCCAAAGTTGGGACACTGAGTGTAATCCTGTGGGAGTCAAATCCCAAAACTCGGGTTCTAATCAGATTGAGGACAGCTGGCCTCCGGCTGAGACCGTCGGCTACGGCATTGTCCTTCCCTTTCTTATGCAGAATAACGTATGTATAGTCCAGTAGATAGGTGATCCAACTTGCGTGTGGATCGCTGACTTTATTCTGTTCGTGTAGGTGATGTAATGCAATATGATCCGAGAAAAGTAGAAACTCCTTGGGTAGGAGGTAGTGGCGCCGATGGCGAAGAGACTGAACGAGGGCGTGGAACTCACGATCATAGTTGTCGTATCGTTGCCTCGTGACCAGGTGTCGATCCTAGCTAAGGATGCCACCAATACCTATGCATGAGGCATCACAGGTGATTTCAAACAACTTGTTGAAGTCAGGCAAACGTAGCACGAGTGCTTCAATCATGCGCGTTTGATTTCCTTGAAGACCTTGTCCGCCGCCTTCGTCCACTCGAACTTGTTGAGTCCGCTAAGATTGGTGATGGGAGCCATAAAACCGCTAAATCCCTGGACGAACCTCTGGTAGAAAGTCGTTAAGCCCATGAAGCTGTGCACGTGATGAACATCCTTGGGCTTGGGCCATGACGTGAAGGCCTCTATCTCGGCCGGGTTGCTGGAAATTCCGTGAGTTGATATGATGAAACTGAGGAAGAAAACATCAGCCATGAAGAAACTACATTTGTTCTGATGGGTGTAGTGCTTCTCCCATTGCAGCGCGACACACACATCTCAAAGGTGTTGTAGGTGATCTATGTGGGACCCACTAAAGATCAGTATATCATCAAAATAAGTGAAGACACATCTACCAAAGAACGGGCGTAAGACATCGTTCATCAAATGCTGGAACATGCTCGGGGCATTGGAAAGCCCAAATGGAATGACATTTTACTCGAAAAGACTGTCCTTAATCTTGAAGGTCATTTTTCCACTCGTCCCCTGGTCGGATGCAAACCTGGTGATATCCACTACGTAGGTTGATCTTAGAGAAGATGGTCGCTCCGACCATCTGATCGAAGAGATCATGCACCCTGGGGATAGGAAAATGGTACTTCATCATTATCTTGTTGATGGCGCGGGAGTCGCAACACATGCGCCACGTCCCATCCTTCTTCGGCGCGAATAGTGCGGGGATGGCATACGGACTAAGACTCTCGCGTATGAGGCCCTTGGCCAAGAGTACCTTTACCTGGTGATATAAATCCTCGTATTTTATAATGCCCATCTGGTAATGTGCTAGATTCGGGAGTGATGCGCTCGGAACAAAGTCAATGGCGTGTTGGATGCTACGCATAGGTGGGAGCTCGTTGGGGAGCTCTTTGGGGAAGACATCCCCAAAATTTGCCATGAGCTTGTGCAGCTCGGGAGCGTCGGTCGTTCGTGGTGGTTCCTCCAAGGGAACATCTAGAGTGAGAGCGAAGCAAACATGCAGGTCTTCCTATTTCTGGTCAATCTCTCGTCAAAATATGCACCTGTTGGTAATCAATGGTGTCTTTGACTGTGGAACCAATGTCAGAACGATCGGCGCTAACTGAGTAGATGGCCTTACAGATGGGTACCATATCAGTCGTCATCCTCCATACATGAATGAACATGTGTTTGATCGGTTAGATAGTTAGACGTCGTTATTGTACAGTCGTGGTGTCCGAGTATGATATTGTGAATCTTCGTGGGCAGGACGTCACATAGTACACGCTCGTCATAGGTGCTTATCTTCAGCGGCACGTGGAACTGTGATCGTACTGGAAGAGTAGAGGCATCTATCCATGATACATTATAGGGAGTCGGGTGGGGCATCAAAATAAGACCGAGCTTTGCCGCGGTGTCTTCGTAGACCGCATTGATGCATCTCCCACTATATATGATCAACTTGCATGTGCGTTCCCCAATATTAACATAGACATAGAATATCGAAGTGCGCTGCACAAGATCGTCTGAGTTAGGTGCGCTGCACAAGACCATGGGAGTAGGAGTTTGTGATGGTGCGACCTTGGGTGTCTCTAGAGGCGGATGTGCCTTGGGTACGTGTGGCGCCGATACGGGAACAGTCAAAGTCCTAGCTGGTAGCACGGGAGGCGCGATCGAGGTAGGGTGCTAAACTCCACAGACGTCTTGGTAGGTAGCATTCTATTGGATCTCAAGGTTCATTACTGGTGACATAGGCTCCGGAGTAGTGGGAGTAATCTGGATATATACCCTAACGGCTCCTCATAGAACTCATCCTTGGGGCACTCGCCATGCAGATGTCAACCTCGATATCATCCTCTAGTTGTGGATCGACTGGGTTCTCGCTAACATCCATAAAAAGTAGGGATGGGCAGTCATGTTGGTGCCCAAATCCCTTGCACTTGAAGCGCTGTAGTTGCTCGCGAGTCATGGTAGGGCCGGGAGCAGTCAAGACGATGGAGGAAGCAACACGGGCTGCAGTTGGCGTCGTCAGTGGGGGAGTGGGAACCTCTGTCGTCATTCCGATAGTCGGGGATGATCTGGTAATCGTGGTCGTGGCGGTGGTTGGGGTACGAGAAGTTGGGGCCACCGTTGAGGTCATATCTTCGATGGAGAACTCATTGCTCCCCACTATACTATAAGCATCGTGTACTGATGTTGGATTCTGTTCCAACACCTTAGCTCCTAACTCGAATGAGGCCATGCACAAAAAGTGCAACCTGAACATGTGGGCTATCGATGGAGCGACAACGCATACGGTACTCCTCAAAATCCTCTATGTAATCGCCTACCTTGTGGCTGCCCTACTTGAGATCCATCCACTTGAGGAGAAGTCACATCATATAGAGCTTAGGGGTATACTTACCCTTAAGCTTTCTGGACATGATCTCCCAAGTGATCGGTGGATCTTCTCGTCATCTCGCGGCATCCTTCTCATTCTTCCAGAATATCTTGGCCTAACCTCAGCGAATGCGACACATAGGACATCGTCCATATTGTACCACTAGATGTAACTCTCTAGATCAGACTCCCAGTGCATGTAGTCTGTCGGATTTTGCGTGCCCTTTTAGATGGGAACTTGGTTCATTCACTCTTCTGAATCATGGCTCGATGAGCCTCCCATCTACTTTTCCTATTATCAGTGTCATAGTGACAATGGGTTGGCAGGTATCGACGGGCGTCCTGTGGACCGTATGGATCCTAGGGATCTAGTTCCGGTGTGGGAGGCGGAACATAATGGGTTGGATAATAACCCTGTGGTGCAGGCAGTCCGGGCGGCACATCGATGGTCCTCAACGCGGGCTGGGTATACTAGTCGTACTAGGTAGGAGCCACGTATTATGCGAAGGCTCCAGGTGCGGTCGGTGGAGTGACGAGTAGCGTCGGGCCAATGGAAGGATCTCGCAGCCCATAGACCAGCATTGGTGTGTAAGTCGGTTGTAGTGGTGACTTGGGCATGTGAAACGGTGTGTAGTAATCATGGGTGATGTACGGTGGTGCATGGGTCGGTGCTGGTCTATTTGGTACCGGATTCACCTCAGGAGTTGATGGGTAATACAGCTCGTCTCATGCCAGTGCATGGCCCTTCGGGTATGATGGCATGTAAGCTTCACGTGTCAAATACTGAGCTGGGGCCGGCTCGTAAGGTCAACCCTGGTAATTGTGTTGGGATCCTCTTTGCCGATATCCGAGTAGTGTTGTGGCTGATCCTGATAGTACTATCGGTCCTCGTTGCATCGCGGAAGATGATATCGGCTGACCGACGATGGTCGACGTTGCTCTTATCCCCATCCCTTAGAAAGTTCCACTCTGCCATTTGCATGTGTCAGACTTCTGCTTGTATTTAGTAAGATGAATGTCCCAAAAATTATAATGTGGCATGAGCTCCTGCACACTGAACATTACACTATTACATTCATGATTGGCCAATTAGGGTCCCACGACCTCCAAAGCCATAGGGGGCCTTAACACAATGATTGGCACTAACCCATCAATAGGATTCCGAGTGAATAAAATAGTGACATGCTGTGAAGAAAGATAAACTGTATAAAAAAAGGTTTTCGTTTGTAAAAATAATTTATCTGTGAATCTGAAGTCAGAAATTAAAAAATGTAACCCATACAAAACTAAGTGAGAAACATAAAATTCATATTCGGTGGCTGTTTCACTAACCAGGAAAGAAAAAATGAGCATCGACACATCGGCTGATAGTTTTTGCCAACCGATATCCATCCGATATCCGATATCGGCCAACCAATATCCGATATCGGGAATAAAACTGGGACAGTGCCTGATATCGGATGTCAGATATCGGTCGATATCCGTCTTTGAAGTGTGGACGGATATCGGTGATGGATATCGAAGATGTAGGGACGAGACAGATCTCGGATATCGGTTTTAATATCTGGATATCGGTAACTGATATCCAGATTTGTTTTTCCAAATCCGTCGCAATCCCATATCATAGATTTCTAAAATGTTTTAGGGTTTAAAGTTGGTCCAGCCATTTTTTATTTAAAGCCTTCTATTAAGTTGCGCGCGCAAATGAATGATTCATGTCACATTCTTAGAGTAATGCCCTTATGACTTTATATTTTCCAATTTTGTACAGGAGAACTACACGAAAATAAAAAATTATACATTAAACCCATATAAATAATTTATTTTTATCCTTAATCAGGCAACATTTAACCTATATTTTTTTATGGGGACTAGGGGCTATCTAAAATATTTGTCTTGAACTTTGAAAAGAAACTAGAAGCTTATTTTTATTAAAATTTTAGCATGTATGTGGAAGATGTTTACCTATCCTCCACTAAAAACCTGATAAAATGAAGAAGCTTGTTGGGAAGTGTTGAAATTTCCACAATTAATGACCACACTTTGTTAAAATTTATACAGTTAAATATTAAAGATGTTGAAAATATGTATATTACTAATTTTGAAGTCCCCACATTGGGTAAGTGTAAATTAATAATGTCAAAAATTCCAACATTAAACATGGTGAATTAAGTGAAATTTTTTTTAAAAAAATGTTGCAAAATTTGTAACAAAAGATTCCCACAATATTTGGTTCTTTGAAATGGTTTACATACCTAATATATATATTAGGGAATGAAGTGCAAATTTAAAGTATGTATATTACTAATTGGATAAGTAAATATTTCTTATGTTGGAAAATTCAAGAAATTTGTAGGAAAATGTTTTAATTTTTTTTAAAAAGCTCCCAACACTATTTGGTTCTTTAACATGGTTTATATACATAATATTTATATTAGTGAATTAAGTGCAAATTTAAAATATGTATATTACTAATATTATGTAAGTGAATATTTTTAATGTTGGAAAATTCAAGAAATTTATAGGAAAATATTTTAAATTTTTTATTAAAAGATGCCCACACTATTTTGTTCTTTAACATCGTTTATATACCTAATATTTATATTAGTGAATTAAATGCAAATCTTAAAATATGTATATTACTAATTGGGTAAGTGAAAATTTTTAACGTTGGAAAATATAAGAAATTTATATGAAAATCTTTTAAAATGTTTAACAAAAGCTGCCAACACTATTTGGTTCTTTAACATGGTTTATTTACCTAATATTTATAGTAGTGAATTAAGTGCGAATCTTAAAGTTTGTATATTACTAATTGGGTAAGTGAATATTTTAACGTTGGAAAATTCAAAAAATTTATAGGAAAATTTTTAAAAATTTTTAACAAAAAATGCCCACACTATTTGGTTCTTTAACATGGTTTATATACCTAATATTTATATTAGTGAATTAAGTGCAAATTTAAAATATGTATATTACTAATATTATGTAAGTGAATATTTTTAATGTTGGAAAATTCAAGAAATTTATAGGAAAATGTTTTAAATTTTTTTAAAAAATATGCGTGCAACAAAATTGTGTCCTTTTGTAATATTTAACCGTTAAAATACGCCCTTCGCTTGAGAATTTCCCCACGCTTCCATCAAAGGTTTGTGCTTACTTGGTCATCCCTGTCTAGGGAAAGATAACAAATAAAACATTATTATTATGTAAAATAGGCATAAGAGGTAGTCAATGTAGGTGATGTGTACCTCGAGCAGATGCGACTAACCCATCTTGGCCATCCTCATCATTCGAATCCAGCTCCACATTAGTGTACCATCGTGTTGTCCGCACGTAGCCAACACTTCATAGTGATGAGTGTTTCGATGCTTATCGGCGACAAACGTGATCTCTTGTATGTGACAATAGTGTTGCCCGCCGAGAACATGCGCTCAGCAGGAGGGCTTGTTGTACATACGGAGAACAACTCCCTTGTAATGGAGGCAAGTAAGGGGAAGCGCTTCGCCTCTATGCTGGCCCCCCAAGATAATGGAGTGAACACTCTCTCTTAGGCACGACCTATGTTAGGTATTGGTTGAACTCGTCCAATGTCAACCTTGTTAACACAAGTGCCGGTTGGACTTTTCGCATAGTGCTCAATAGCCAAGAGTCCAACTCTCTACCTTTTGAGTGCTCATATTCAGCGTGCCCACTCGCTGCATACCTCAGTGAGTCGCGTGGTAACAAAGACCGTACATATGCAATGGTTGCTTCTCTGATGCCCTGACAGAGCATTGTACCTTTGTGGAATGGGTCCATCAATGCCGTGCCGGTGATTGCATCCTTCGCCCACAAGCTTTCTACATACTGTGCTAGCTTGCGTTGTATCGCCTTACATGTTTGCTCCATGTTAGAATGATCTCCTTCATGCAATCTTCGTACGCAGGTGAAGAAAGTGCCCTCTTTGATTTTCTGGACCACCTCCTCCATGTGGCACATGAGGCCGTCTATGAGAAGTAATACATCACATATGGCTGGCGTTACTATCTTGCAAACATGATCGGTGGATACAGCGAGCCGCCTAAGGATGCGACAAAATTCTTTCACCAATTCCCACTCGTCCTTCGACATCTTCGTCGCCTTCCCCTTCCGGCCAAAATTCTTCGACATTTCATCAATGACATCACGTTTATTCACGGTGGCGGATAACATAGCGTAAGTGCTGTTCCAACAGGTTGGACAGTCCAACACGACCATGTTAGAGTCCTCGACTTCAGGGTCATCTTCACATGCGTTCGGATACTCCTCTCTCCATTGCGTAGAGCTCCAAATACTGCGCACTAGTGTCCGCACCTTCTCAACTGCATCACCCAAACATAACCGCCGGCGTGCTCCGTCATTGTTGTTAGACGTTGAGAATATATCTCGAAGATCGTTGTCCTCGTCATTGTCGTACATCCTGCTCACATCGCCTTTGTCGGGCTCTAAAATGTGGGCCAAAGGAATGCCGAAGCTTTTTATTCCCACTTGTAAGATAATGTTCAGAATGTGTGCAACGCATGGAACGTGCCTTCTGGTGCTAAACATTGGGTTGGCGCTCTTTATCTTCTTCGCAATCAATGACAACATCCTTTTATTCACAGAGGCATTGTCAGTAGTCACAACGTAAACCTGCACAAATACGATCATGTGTAAAATCACATGTTTAATTACTAAGATAAGTTTGATGTTGAATAATGACCTTTGGGCGCAGACAGAATTCTTCTAGGACCTGGAGAGTGATGGACACCATGTTGTCCCCATCGTGCTTGTCGACGATCTCTCGGATGTCAAGTACGTGCTCTCGGTACACCCATTTCTCGTCCACCCAATGAATGGTGATGCCTAGAATTCCAGTACCATTCTCCACAGTTCATGTGTCTATAGTGCGGGACACTCGGTCCATGTTCTCCCATAGCTTCTTCACCTCTTCTTTCATGCATCCATGCATTTGGATCGTCCACTACTTCATGACCTTCGCACTAAGGGATCCAAGTCCAGCTGTGTCGCGTAGCGTCATAGCTCCTTGAATGCAACATTCTGAACAATACTCCACGTTGAGTCAGTCATACATATAAATCTTGCAATGACATTCTTCGTCTCATCTGGCGTATGCCCTCTTATCGCTCCTCGCCGACTTGGCTCTCCCTGATGTTTGCTTTGCATTGCTAGCATTATACGTGGCTGATCAGGGTCGTCCACCACCAAGCCCTTAAGCTCAGCATGATGCTTAGGATGATAAGATTGGAAATGTCTCCAAAATACGTTGGTGCTCTTGCCAGCCTGGCGCTTGATCGATTTCCTCTTATTGTGTGAGTTTTTCTCATGGCACAGTAAGCATGCATAGTACCCATCACCAATGTATTCGAAGTAGTCAATGATGACTGAACGGTTCAAACGAGGGTGACTCTGTACGGCACGAGATGTTCCCGCGTCCATACCTTTAGTACCTTCAGGAAAACTAGGTGCTGCCCTAGAGCAGTCATGGGGTGTGGCACTACTTTTAGGTGGGTTCATGGTTCTGAGAAGCATAGTATGGTTAGCAACGATTGTCTCATACATCAACACATGTTGATGAGCTATGCTTAAAATTATAAAGAAGGTATGCTTAAAACAATTGTTTTGTTGTCTCTCCTGCAAAGGAAGAGTTTGGAGATCTTTTTGACAGAAATTGAGAGTGAGAGAGTGAAAGAGTGAGAGATAGGGAGAATGAGAGAAATAAAGAGAGAAACAATCGCACAGTGATAGAGAATGAGAGAGGGGGAGAAAGAGAAAGACTGAAACTGAAAGAGAGTGAGAGAGTCAAAGAATGAAAGAGTGAGAAGAGGGAGAATGAGAGAAATGAAGAGAGAAACAATCACAAAGTGATAGAGAATGAGAGGAGGGGAGAATGAGAGAAATTGAGACTAAGAGAGAGTGAGCGAGTCAAAGAGTGAGAGAGAGGGAGAATGAGAGAAATGAAGAGAGAATCGCAGAGTGATAGAGAATGAGAGAGGGGGAGAATGAGAGAAATTGAGACTGAGAGAGAGTGGGAGAGTCAAAGAGTGAAAGGGTGAGAGATAGGGAGAATGAGAGAAATGAAGAGAGAAAGATATGCAGAGTGATAGATAATGAGAGAAATTGAGATAGAGAGAGTGAGAGAGTCAACGAGTGAAAGGGTGAGAGAGAGGGAGAATGAGAGAAATAAAGAGAGAAAGTTACGCAGAGTGATAAGTGGGTTCTTAGGTACAGACCTAGTACACCCGTTATGTGTGAATGCCAACGGACTTAGTCCACTCGGCGCTGTAGTTGCCATCATTGCTCAAACGAAGGTCAGGAGGTCACCGACATCATCACCGGCCACTCACCTCGGAGCTTGGAGCTCGTCAAAAACCCCACGAGTTAGGGCTTGCATGTACTAACACCTAGGAACTTCACATCACGTGGTGACATCCCTGTAGTTTATTACCCATCACACGATGTCACCGACAACGTCCGTCATCAAATTGTTAAAGGTTTTTCTGAGTTCTACGTGTATTTATTCACTTTATCTTTCTTCACATTGTGTCACTATTGTATTCACTGAGGTTACATCTGAAACCTGACTACAACTGAGAAATAAGGCACAAATCACTCACAAACCAGGGTATACATTCAGATGTTCTAGAATGTGGATATATAAACAGTCTGGGGATGGTATCGAGAGAAAAACAAAGATCAGTGTCCCATCATTTAGGATAGTAAAATCATTATTTGAAATGATCTCAAAGTTGAAAGGTACTTTTTAATCTATCCCTCCATCTATTTATGCCAGAATATATTTTTATGAAGTTAATGGAGTGGGCAAAATTGACTTTGGAGCCTCCCCAATAGTTGTTGGCTAGAAATGACGCAAGTCGTTTGGAGTTCAATTTCATATTAACGTTGGACAAAAAATGTGGTTTCCAATTTCATGATTAATTCAATTTCTTTCCGTTTGGTTTCAAAGTAACTTAGAATTGTAGAATATGTACATGATCTATTACAAAAACCTGACCATCAAGAACATCACAATATAGTTCAAGATTACACATAAAATCCATAAAAAAATTTTAGGCTGTTGGTGAGTGTGAATTCGATGTTAAATTCTCAAAATTCACCTTTATCGTTTTCCTAAATATCAGTTCCACCTTATTTTAACACTTTCTCTCTGTATAATCTAATTCCTCAATTATCTGTCTTGAGCTCTCCATTCTGTATAGTGTCATTAGAATATCTAACATCTGCAGCTTCAAAACCTATGTTTGTCATCTCTTTTCTTCGCCAACCACTTCCTGCCCATGCTATTGTAGGCAGGGTAGGTTGTGCGGTCTGGTCCAAAAATTTGCTCACCTGTGCAAATTGTTTGGTCGCACTAGAATTCTAATGTTCTTAAACCAAACACATCACATAAATAAACATAGGGGGAGGCCCATTATTGTGATTTAAATTTTTTTAGTTAATACTAGAAGGATATTATTGTTAAAAAATATTTAAATAACCATACTTAGATATCCCCCAGAATGTTTAGGTAGTAGAATAACTATTGGAGTGAAATTAATTGTGTAATCATTGGATTTAACCACTATGTATAGAGAGAGTACAGAGAGAGAATACGTAGGATATGGAGAGAGTACAGAGACACAATACGTAGGATATAGAGAGAATACAGACATAGGTAGATAGAGATAAAAATATAGAGAGTACAAAGGGGGAGAGCAATTTTTAATCAGATACACCTTTTAAGGCAACTTATTTACATTCAGGCCTTTCGATAGATCCAGAAATCAACAGACAACAATAAAATGGTACCAAACGCAGCCAGATCAGTAAAATACATTAACAGCTGAAAGTTTTCAATAAATAAAATGGAACATAGGTGTTTGGTTTTGCCTGCGTAGAAATTAAGATTGCTAACTGAAGGACAGATGGAAGTAGTAGGGAATTAAACAACTCACTCAATCAGTCGATGAAAAGTGCGTAATGCGGAGGAGGCCTGAAAATCTCAAAATTCTGTCAGCTCTCCACAAACCCACCCAAAATTTGAAATTTGATGAATGTAAGGACGTCACTGATACAAGACATCATGATGTAGCATTTTTTCAAATCCGGCCTTCGCAAAAGCAAAAAATAGCCACGACCTTCTCAAAAGAAAACTCTAGTTCATGCACAAAACCCATGAACGGAAACGTCACGAGCGGACTGAAATCGTCTTCAATCATGAGATTAAGAAAGCTAACTATGAAATGTATCAAGAACTTACAGGTTATCCCACAACAAAGTTGAGAAGCCTGGGATCTTGTCTGACCAACGCTTTGCTAGATGGCTGGACCTTCACCCAACGAATGACGACTCAGCTTTGTAACAAAATAAACAGAAGAGTTAAATGTAACGAAAGAAACAGAAGACCGTTGAGTAAGACAACACATGGAAATCAGAATGGCATATATACCTTACATCTTATTGTGACACAGGGGGACGAGTTTCAAAACAAATTGGCTGATTGAGACGCCTGAAAGTCGCGCTGTTGCCCGGTAGTCGTGAAGATATACCTGAGTGATTTACGTCACGATACAGATCTCAAAGACCCGATCAGCATTGTTTCCACTATAAATTTAGAGCCCAGCATTTGCTTCTTTTCTTGCAGAACCCCTCCACAAGTTATTGAGACAGCAAGAGAGAGGCAGAGAAAGAAATAGAGAGAGACAAAGAGAATGAGAGAGCAAGATTAGATGAAGATGGCTGCGGAGGATGATGTGCGTCAGGTCTGGGCGTGAAACTTAAATGCTGAGGTGCCACAGTTAATTGTGGTGGTCCACTGTGCACGTTACCACGCGATCGACGCTGAATTCCCCGGGTTTATCGTTCACACCCCCAGGGACGTTGGCGGCCATCAGCACTACAGCGACCTTAGAGAGAACGTCGAAAGACTGAAGATAGTCCAGCTGGGTTTCTCCTACTTTGTGGCAGGGATGGCCACGGTGGCTGACATGGCAGATCAACTTCTGCAACTTAGACGCGTCGTCACCCTCGGACGAGCGATGAGAGGAATTGATGGAGATGCTAAGAACGGAGGGCGTGGACTTGGCGAGGACAAGAAGAGACGGCGTCGACTCGGCCCTGGTCTTGTCCTTTCTACGGTCCTTCCTCGCCCCCCTGCAGCAGAAGCCTCAACTAGGTTAAGGATTGTGGGGTTGAAGAGGATAAGCCTTTGGGGACCTAACTAAATAAGGTCAAGCATTCTTGATTATATGGAAGACATTGGGGTTGGGGATGATAGAGCTTAACCAAAATTTTATTTTATTGGTATCCTTGTTATGCCATATTACCTGGTGTTTTCGTGGGAGGCATTCACATAAACTTGGTTAGTGGTCATCATCAACTCGAGGTGGAAATCCCCAGAGAGTGTTTTAAAATATTATAAGCTTTATAAAAATGTGTTAGTTTTTAATAGCTAGGTTAAACCTAAGGTGGAGGTTAATTAGGCCTTTTAGGTTTTCTAGTTTAAATTAAGCCTAATTATGTGATTTTATGCTTATCTATTGTAGTAGAGTTGAAAGAGATCAACATACAGATTTTTATACAGGTTAGGGCTAGTCCCTTACTCCTGTCCAGGGGATATCAATACCAAAGTTCTGAAAATCCCTAACCTAAGTTTAATGGCCCTAAAGAAATAACACTTGGCAAATGTAATACATATAATATCAAAATATTCAAAAAATGCAAGGAAGAACTCAATGTCCTCAGATCCCTTAACCTTGTGGCATGTGCAAGTCATCCACCCACACTCTCAACCAGACATGTCCTCATTCCTTGGCCCACTTACCCTATCTATCACCCTCTTATTCAATATCACTCTATACTCTTTTCAACCCTCAACTTTCTCTCATTTTTCTTTCCAATCTTTCTCAATTTTTGCTTCTCAGTCTCCTCTACCTTTCTCAATTTAATCCTCCCAATCTTTACATATATATCAACAAAATTTCTTCCTTCCTTTCCTTTCAATCCTGACCTCCATTTTAAGAAGGGAAATGTTGACCTCTTCTGTATTCAAACCTCATTCTTTGCCTCTTCTTATTTCCACGTCCAGATTATTCTTGATCAACCTCAAACAATTTCACAAAGAGAAAGGGTGCTTTGATATACCAGGAATGGACAATGATTGCTCTATTTTTTCTCTTTCCTTAGTCGACTTGTGAGAGATGGTCACAGTGGGAGCAAAATCTTAGAGGCCTTCTCTTTCCTTCTTGGAGATATCTTCCTCGCAGAGAGAGTCCTTAAGAGACACCAGAGACTCAAGGAGAGTCCCGTTCAAGCTGAAAATTTAGGGCACAATGGACAAAAAGGCTCGTCCTCTTTGAGAGCGAGTAGGGGACAGCTTTAGATGCAAATGGTTTCCAATTAAAGTGAGAAGTCTAATTCTGAATTGACAATCAACGCATTAAGAAGATTTTTGGCATCCCTACCAAACCAAATCAATATTTATTAAATCCTGACATTGGGTTAAAATAATATGTAAACTAATACAATCATAAAATTATCATTTTAAACATTTTTCAGAATAATTCTGAATAGGCATTGAAATTATAAAATGATAGACTAAATCTAAAATACAGACAATATAGCTCATTACCATGCACAACTTCAGTCATGTACGGTCTGTTTATTTATGTATTCTCTTGTGAAATGATTTGAAAGTGAATACATTTGAAGATTAATATGGGTTTGATGTTTATGGGTTGTGATATTCATTAAATAAATACTAAATCACTTCATAGTCCATGTTTGATTCCTCAAGTCATCAATGACCCGATCCTTGTCTAAAATGAAATGATACTAAGGAAATGTTTTTGCCACTATCAGATCTATACAAAAGTGATCTCTTGAAATAAACATAACACATTCCTAAAAAATACTCGAGTATGGTTATTTGACTGGATTAGGGTTCAAAGGCTTAAGATATTTATCTGAATTACCTTTTTACATAGGAAGATAAAAAATATGGATATCATTAGGTGACAATTTTAACAAAATCACACCAGAGTATTATTGAAATATCACTTTCACCATTATAGGAAATTTTATTACGTGGGTTTTTTATCTTCACTCCTATCCTGAGAGACTTGCATCTCACACAAATATAAATACAAATATAATAAGAGGATCTAAGAATATGAAATTCAGGCAGGGAAAAGCATTCAGTATAATAATGATTTTTGAATACGGGATCAAATAAAATAAATTTTATACTAATGCCATTAGTATTTAAAATATATTTATTGCGTAATTAATAAATAATGTTTAATTTACCATTCTCACCAACAACACTAACTATGTGATCTACAAAATGGTTCATACACAGCAAATGAAGGAGTTTTAATATTTTTTATCATGAGAACACAATTTTGTTAAGATTTTAGGCTACTTTTCTCGGATATCGCCGTCTAATGAAATAATATACTAGAGAGAGTAAAGAGAAATGTCCATATATAGTTACTAGACTAAATAATTCATACATAAAATAGTTTTTTTACTCATAAATTTTTATATCTTAATTATAAAATATGAATAAGAAATTATAAATGCTTTCTTCCTGATAAGAATCAAATATATAGTCTTAAATAAGAAATTTCATATTATCACATAAAATAAACCTTATACACAGTTTATCATGTCGTATATTTTCAGTCTTTAAAAATTATTCATAATTCATATTTGAATTCCTTTCAAAATTACATCAAGATAAATAAATGTATACTAATTACAACTATTTTCCTGCATCTGCTCCATAGAAAGTAAAGCTAAATTGTATCCTCAAGGATTGATTCTGAATTCATCAAATTTCATAGTTTAGCCTTACATCACACAGTTCATAAAATTTAAAATTTATTTTCTTTATTTGTGACAGAAAATAAATAATTTGTTTTTATTATTTTTACTCGTAGTATAACATAATTTATCTAATAATCTGATAAAATAACAAAATTAAAATATATAACTCTCTGACAACAATTTTTTTTGAAATCTAATAATATGATATAAAACCAATTTTTAAATCCATCAATTAAAACATATAATTCTTCTGAAAACATATTCAAAACAGAATAATAAAATTACATTTAATTATAAAATAAATCAAACTCAACCTTCAATTCCAAGTGAATTTAATTCTAATCACATTGACACCTAATCAAGCGTATAAGTTAATGGATTTAAAAAGTAGTATATCATATTATTAGATTTTTTAAAAATGTGTTATTTTCTTTGTCCCTTTCCATGAATAATATTTTTTCACCATTTAATAGTCTAAGGTATTTAACAACCCTGGATGGTGTTTTTGATGGCGAGGACGCCAACGCATCGACATTGGACGCGTCTCCACCGTCAACCAAAGTCAACGCCTCCTCTACGAACACTCCGCCACCGTCAACCGAAGTCAATGCCGCCGCTACAGACATGCCACCACCCTCATCGGACGAAGTCAACACTCTGGCATCACGCACGTCTCCATGCACACACGCCCCTTCACGCATCATGACACGTCGCCAACGGCAGATCAAAAACTGCCCCTTGACGTGACACGAAGCACGTCTTTCATCTTTAATTTCTTGTCTTTAATTTTTCATCGTTAAGTTTTTTTTTCTCTTTCCTCCAAGGCCCATATATATAGGCCATTGTTTGAAGAAATAGTTAGGCAGTCATTATTCAAGAATTGAGTTTATTGTTAACTCTTCTTGGAGGACTGCCCAAGCCTCTCTATCCCCCTCTCCACCCTACTTTCGCCGCCTCTGTCTTTGCCTCTGTTGCAGCCGCCACCTCGCATCACCGACTGCCTTCCTCTTCGCCTCTCTCCCTTTTCTCTCCTTCTTTCTTCCCTCTCTTCAACCTCCCCTCCTCTTCCATCGCCTTTAGCCATCCAAGGACGCCGCCCCAGGCCGCCCAGGGCAGTCCGCCCTAGGCCGCCCAAGACGCCATTCCCTAGCCGCCTAGGGCTGCCGCCCAAGGAAGCCCAAGGCCGCCACCCTAGGCCGCCCCAGGCTGCCGCCCAAGCCACCCCAGGCTGCCGCCCAAGGCTGCCCAAGGCCGCCACCCTTGGCCGCCCATGCTGCCGCCCAAGGCAGCCCACGGCTGCCCACCCTAGGCCGTCCCAGGCCGCCCCTAGGTTGCCCTTCTAAGGTCGCCCATCTAGGGTCGCCCCAAGGTGTGCCGTCCACCCTAGAGCCTGCACACGCCCTCCCGGTCAGCGCCTACACTTGTCCGTCACGCTTTCTGCTAGGGCCGTACAACGCCCGGAACGCCCAGACTCTTTCGTCCTATGGGTCGCTCAACGCCCGGATTCGCCCAGTCTTGTCACGATCAGAATTCCCCGCAGCCTCTTCAGGCAAGGTACGCCTGAACTCTTTGGTGTCGAGGTGTTCTCCGTCCAGTATTCCACGAGAAGTCTCCACCGCCGTCAGATTTGATTTGATTTGGATTTCCTACAAATTCTCTTTGAGAGTTTCTTTCGTGACGTGAGTTCGGGTATTGATTTTGGTGCTTCGGCATCGTCGCGGTGGGTGAAGATAGTACTCCCGCCCTCGACGAGGATCAGAGCTGCACCACCAATATTTCATCGGTTTTAAACTCCGAATTCGACCGTGTGGATTTCTGTGGTCTGTTTTATCCCTCCCTTACCCAATCTATCCATTGCCTTCCATTCGTCCTTATCATTTCTCTGTCCCTCTAGTCGTCCATTTCCTAGTCATCCCACATCAGTTTTTATTTCATGACCAAATATAACATATTTGGATATAGGATTTCCCATTATGTGTTTTCCTGTGGAACCCTTTCAACCAAGTTGTGAATCACCAGTTATGTATTTATTCCATAGTAGTAAAATGGAGCACATCATTTTAACACTCTCCTAGGTAATTTTCTGGTTTAGCTAGAAAGCTCAGAATAAGTATTCTATAAATATATAATTATATTTTAGTTATCAAAAAATGAAATACTTTCAAGGATGAGACATAAATTTAGAATTTTGATTCGCCTAAGAGTACATTGAGTCTGCTCACAGCTCGATAACTACAAACATGTAGAATGGTGTTTAGGCCTCAAACAATTGTAGTCCATGAGTGATTAATTCAATTAAAAGTACTAAGTAAAAAATGATTTTCATAATGTTTTTCTATCAGGTCCCACTCTAAGTTATGCTTCTGCAATCCTATTTTTTCCTTCAATGAAATAATGAAATTTGATCCTTCACAAGCAATACCATTCATGGTATTGGGATACAATTAACTGTTGAATTACATTTGATAGTCATAAATTTTAAGATTAATTTAGTCGATATCAAGAATACTGAACGGAAACTAATATTTTATCACTAAAAGTGGATACTTGCAAAATTTTGATTATTGAAAAGCAAATTAAGAATCTTATGAGTAGCTACATGATTTCCTTTGATATTCAAGTAGCAGACATCATTTATTGAGACCTTGTTACATTTAACATAATATGAATATATTTAAATATACTTATATGATGAAAAAACACTTTGTAGACATAGATTTTTATCTCCCAATACCAAATCAATTGGTGACTTCTTCCAATATATATTTGAATAAGCTTTTTCAAGGGTACCCTGAATTTATAATGAATCTTTAAAAAGCTTTGAATCTGCCTTTTTTCTCTCGTTTCTATTCAGACACAAATTAATTGAGGAAGAAAACATAGTAATCTCTTTGGAAAGGGGATCATTATCACATTTCAGAGCTAATACCTATTATTGTTTCTCTAATCACAACATGCCATGTTCTAATCATTAAATATTCATGTTTCAGTTTTAGATGCCTTACTCCCTTGCCCAGTGAAGTCAGTTAGATTGGTCCGTCACCCATATGATTTTTTCCATGAAACAATGTTGTCTCATATCAAAGGAATAATAATACATATGTGAAGATACAAATATAAGAAAATAGTATAACATAGAAATTTTTTTATTTTCATCACATGTAATGCATGCAAGTGCGACTTGAAGGACTTGAAGGACCAAAAGCAGGGAGATACAAAATAGGTGTAGTTTGGCATGATACATATTTGAAAATATTTTCATAGACTTTCAAAAACTTAGAAAATGAGTGAAATATTCATATAAGTCAACTGAACGATTTATATAAGAATAGAAATGTTATTTTATAGATTGTTCTTCCATATTACAATTTTTTGCATAAAAATGTATTAAAATATGTATAAATTAGATGTATGTATGATTTCTTAACAATCCTTGGTGAACAGTATATTTTTGAATTATGAGGCAATTTATGTGACAGTATTTAAGTGCCAATAACTTTATCATTCTATTTAAAGATTTGTTCTGGAAAAAGGGTTGTTCCCAAATTGGTTATCAGTGAAATTTATAACTACTGAAAATTTTATATTCATAAAATTAATAGAATAAATACATATGATAAATACAAAGAAAATAACCAGTACATATCCAAGATTTGTATCAAATCCATAGTCTCATCCCAATCGAAAGTCTATGTAATATGGAACTGGACATCAATATCAAGAAAACAAAAAGTCTTTAGGAAGCTTATTTATCCTTGACTCCCAAGTCATCAAGTATGTGAATATCTCATTCTCCTTTCAGTTTAGCCCCCAAAACCTTTTTCAAGATAAGCCTCAAAAGGCTTGCTTATTTGGCCGCCGAAGCCATCTTATATTTCTTATTTTGACATCTATATAATAATTTTGATATTAAAACATAGGTTCATCTTTTAATCTGAATAACAAAACTATCTGACACATACTTTTTCTAATAATTTATATGAGTACACAATTGAAATGTTTAAGTGATTATCTCCTCTATCAGTATATCACCATAAAATATAAAAAAACTAATGTTTACTCATGTAGTTGAACTGAATAGAAATAAAATATAAACCCACTTATTGCTGATATCATAAATAGGGCATAAAATTTGAAATATTTTACTCCAAATATTTTCCTGTTCAATAAAACTATTGTCCTGTCCTTTCCTTATCCCATTTCTTGCCTGTCTCTCATCATTTTCTTTTTCTTAGTGACCAATTGTCCTAATTTTTTCCACTTATGATTTTATCCTATTCCATTTTTCTTATTTGATATCTCATTTTTATTTATTCTCCATGTTTTTCTACAGTATTTTTTTATATCTATGGACTATATCTGAATTTTATTTATTGAAATAGATAAAAGAGTACCACAGATTAGAATTGGGGAACTCTGGAAAATCTGTAGATTCTTGATTTTAGGTTTCTCGTCTTCCGACATAATTTTTTATGTTCTTAGATTTATAAAATAAATAATAACTCAGATAAGAATATCTTAATTTGATGAAAATTTATGATCCAAAAGGCATCAATATTTGTAGGCATGAAAATAATTACATTCAATGTCACTTAATTCATTTGAAATTGTATAATTCTTTCCACGTGAGATTTATGCACACTTCCTGATATGAGCATGGGCATTTGATCTGATGTCATACCCATCAAGTGGTGGTTATCTTTTCACAATTCTCTTAAAAAACATTAAAATACCATGGTATTTTTGATAAATTCCACTAAGCATTAATGCTTATAGAAGACCTAAGATCTTGAGTTAGTTCAGGCTCGATGTATTTGATGGCTTGGTTTTAAGCTTCAACAGACATTAAAGATAATATTATGCCCCTGAGATTAAATATGATTATTTGTCGAATTTTATGTGATCCTCAAGGTGCTAATCATTTTTGTTCAACTACATGATTATTTGAGTTCACTAACCTTATGAAGAGATATTTTTGCCCTTTGTGTGAAAATATGCTTTGATATTTTTATGCTTGTTTTTATTAGACAGAAGGATTAATAAATAAAAAAAATTCACTTTCCAAGATTAGTCAAAGTGTTTCTGGCTAATAAGGCGAATATTGGAACATATCAATAAGAAAAAAAATACGTCACACGGAAAACATAAATATGCAACAAAAAAAAAGACATATACTTTCCACCATCATCCTTGACCAGCAGCACAAGGAGAACATATATCCTATTACAATAGTACTACTAATGATCCATTGGGCAGTAATCATTTAAGTATAACAAGTTTAAGATCACTCCAATTATGACATTTTGATAACACTATGAAAAACTGGAGGGGGAAATAAATTTATCTTCAATATCAAGAAACTAACAATGTCTTCCCTTCCATGGGTGACAATTTCCAAGTAGTGCTTCCACTTTAATATTTACATACTGCTTCTGTAGCAAAATTTTGCAAGAAACACCAAATAATAACCAGATAAAGTATATTTTGGTTAAAGAAGAAATACTCAGAATAGAAGAGGATGACGAACTGGAAAGGAAAAAAGGGCACATAAAAGAGGTGTCATCCCGTGACAAGATATGTTCATGATGTGTGCATTGAATGAAGTAATATGGGATATATCAAACAAAATTAATCTAAGTTGGATACCATCTCTGCGTGAATAACAACTTGGTCCATTTCCAATTTGACAATCACAACTCAGTCTAGAAAATGCAATGTATGACCCAAGCTTTATGCATCCAAATTCTAGTAGCCACACAGTCGGACACACCGTATCACTCCAAACTCTAGACATATCAAAATTTTAATGGTTTACCAAGGAACATACGACCAAGATAATGTTAATTTATCCCAAATTACAAAATTTATCATCATATTCACTTAATTTATATGCCTCCAATTTCTGTTTAAATGTGAAAAATATACATCAAAACATTTATATATTTAGAAACTTTGATGTATAAAAATATCACCTACGTTGCATTTTACCTTCTATGCTGCATTGTTAGGGAGGACACCTCAGAATATCCTTTTCCATGGAACAACCATGCATTCCATAAAGAAAGAATGGCTGCCACAACATGGTATACCCAATTAGCACATCCCCAATTCAAAATTCTTAAAATGTTCATAGAAAAGCTCTGTTTACCTTTATTCCATTTACCATGAAATTCCCTTTTAACTCTTGGTGTGCTTGTAAACCCCCTAAAATACAATTTTCCAACTGAAGTAGTATATTTGAATGATCCACATAATTCATGCAGTCCACATAATTACATCATATATATTTTTGGATTTATATATATTTATTTATGATTACATCAAATCTATTTAACTCCATTCGCTCAAAAAGAAATGTAGTTTTCTCATACTTCTGGAGTATCAATGTGAATTAGAATACAAGAGGAGTATCAATATGTTCACTACCACATTAAAGCATATGGCTTTATAGATCAAGTCTCATGCATTCTTATAATAAACAAGACAAAATAACAGAGAAAAATAGAGACACCAATTTGAAACCTGAGTGAAATCTTCTTCAGCAAGCTTATGCGCATATGAAGTTTAGGATTAAAGCCATACTAAGTGTAGAATTTCCTTTTAAATGGGTGTTAATTTCCATTATAAATTACAAATCTCCATTTCACTTAGTCTCATTTAAAATTACAATATTATTTGTTTCTTTAAACTTTTGCATTTTAAATAGTAACTTACAGTTTTATGCTCAAAATTAACTTCTATTTGTTTTGATATTGAATATCATTGTTTTCGCTATACATGAAAGTTTTGCTTTTCTCAACACCTGATATCTTACCTTATCTCCCTCATTTTGTGAAAATCTACATCCTCTAAAAAGGTCTTTGGGATCGTTACATCACCACCTTTCTATTATACTTATTGATTCCAACTCAATTCCACATTTGACATCCGGATACGCCGCATGCCCAAACCACACCACCGGAGGCCATGACACCACCTCTGCAGCAGACCATCAGGATCATGACTTGCCATCATCATTAACCCAGATCCACGATGCACATTTTATTTAGTCATAATATTTGATCCGGGATAAGCTCAAAAGTAGGGGCTATATAATTTCCTATGCTAACTGTGCCTGAAACCCTATCATCAACTGTACCACTAACATGAGTCCTGAAATTGTTCAAGACCACTCCCCTTGTGAACCTACCAATTTTATTCCCATGTTCCTGCCTGCTTGAGTCTCAACAGATGGTGAGTCATTTGTTTGTCTACAAGACAAAACACATCATAACACCATGTTATATGATGGATCCTAAAAACACTTCACAGATTTGGATTATCATTTTTTAGAACTTAATGAGGGTGATCTAACAATCGTGAGGCTACGTATAGAGAGGTTTTCTCCCAAGGGTAAACTAACATCGTGTTTGCCTCATCGAATTGTCATGCATTATCCTCAAACTGACATAAAAACATCAAGGACATACTTGATGATGTAATCATCTTTACCGAGGGTGGAATTGTAAAAGTGTATTATTCATTGGAAGTGAAACCCTCAGCAAACAATTTGTTGATCACAGAAGAAGACTTTGACACAGCAACATTGACACCTACTTGTTGTACTTGAACTCTGTCATGCTCACTCATCTAAGTCAAGTTCTTCTAACCCTAAGATTATTGGTGGGGCACAGGCCCTAGACCACCACAGTGAGTTGTGCCAGAAGATGGGTCTAAGAGCTCTCAATCCGAACGATCAGGATCAAGGAGGAGGCTGAAGGCATCATTGGTCCTGATGATTGGCAGATCACCAGAAGTACGGAACTAAACGATTTCACTTTTACTTTCTTTTCAGGGATAAATATGGACCGTTCGATCGAGGAGAACGGTGATGAACCGCATGATGAAGAGAGATATGTACGTGCCGATTTGACCACATGGAGCGACGGGCAAAATCATTTAATGAAAATTTTTTTTGTAACAACTTTTGGACTTTTAATATGCCCATGGAGATCTACGAAATGCCTGAGACAGTCGGAAAGTTCACCGACGAACAAGTTGACCATATTCATTCTTTGATCTCTCTCTCTCTCTCTCTTTCTCTCTCTCTCTCTAATTTCTTATCGTGATTTCGGAATCATCCCGGTCGATCCCTGTTGACTCTTCAGGAGCTAACATATATTACGGTCAAATACATTTGAATAGACTCACTTAGCGTTTAATTCTGCAGTGCAACGTACTATTTTTATCCGAAATATCAAGAAAAGATATAAGAAAATTCATCGTACCATCAACATGGTTTCGGCTCACCCCCATCAGAGCGCGGATCACTAAGTTGAACGGGGGAGATGGGCTCAATATCCGCCGTGGGAGCGCAGAGAGGCAAGTTGAGGCCGATTTCGTTGACGCCGATAGAGGGGTCGTTGGGGAAGAGGTCTCCAAAGAAGGCATGCACGATGGTGGAGATGAGCAATCCCAGCGTTGTCACAGTGGAGACGCCAGACAGGAACAGCGATAGTGATTGCGTGACCGGGTTTCTCACTTCTGCTGCGTACCAGATTGCTGCTACAGCCGCGTCCGTCATTGGAAAAGTGTATGCCCACCACGCCAAGGAGAATCTGCGGCCATGTCGATGTAGTAAATGTCAGGGATGGTGAAGTAGAGAAATATAACTAGATAGATAGATAGATGGAGTGGTATATGTATTTCGGAGAGAGAGAAGGAGACGCCAGATGAAAAAACCGAGGGAAGGGGTAAAGAAAGTGAGCGTATTCTGTTATAGGGCTAATTTTTCAAAACAATAAGAGCGAGATGAACACTTGGATAGGTCGGAACGATAGATTGATATATAGGTAGATAGAAAGAAAAAGAATTTTAACGATGTATAGACAGGTATATAATTAAAAAGAGATAGAAGGATTGGCATAAATACTTATCGGAGAAAAAATCAATGGACTGAACAATGAGGCTCATATGGAACTCGAAGCGCTTTCTTCGACCTGATTCAACTCTTGGAAAGGAATGTGCACTACCTAAGGAACTATGCATTAATAGAAACACGTGAATTTTATCTCCTAACTGAATCTTCAATTTTCATATCAGAGGATTGGATGCAAATAGCTCGAAAAAAATGGTTTTGGTTTACTAGAGCCATCAGTATATAGTTTCAGTTCGGTCTCTCTCTCTCTCTCTATATATATATATACGTACGATACATATATATGGAGAGATCAAGAGAGAGAGTGGACGAAGAAATGGTCATTTACCTGAAGCCACGGAAGAAATTGAGGCGAACCACCTGAAGGAAATGAGACCAGCGTCAAGTTTCTTGAATCAAATAGCTTTCCAGAATAGTATGGACTATAACCAATCGAAACATGCTTAATGCGCGCAAAAATGCCACAATAATTGAAACCCACAAAAGGTCATCTTCACTCGTTGAGGCGGGTAGGTTTTGACTTACGAGAGATGTGTAGAGGAAAAGGCCAAGGAAGAATGGAATCCTTGAGAAGTAGTCAAAGGTGCCCTCAATCTTAGCCCAGGCCATGGCAGCGGCGTTAGGGACAGCAACGAAGAGGAAGAACACCGGGTGTAGTTCCTTGGGCAGTGCCTCGTTAGTGGGAAGCCTCTGATACAGCGTTACAAGAAGCACAGCGTAATGGGATAGCCCAACGGAGAAGAAGAAAATTGGCCCTTCCTTGAGGCCCAGAGACGCTCCCAGAAGCGCACCAACGAAGTTCCCAACAATGGAAAGATGATTCGATGGATTGGCCACCTTAGATAGCCGTCGCCGCCCTCCAAACATCCATTGTCCGTAGATTTTAAGCTCAAGACAGAGAATCGGAGCCATGAGAATGTACCAGGCGGGGGGCCCAGCATTGCCCATTAAGTCTAAGGGGATTGAAGGCGGAAGCCCAAGAACAATGAAGAGGCAGGCCACAAAGGGTGCAAAGAAGAAGTTCATCCTTACTGGATGATAGAACTCGGATTGGATCGCCTTGAAGTAAAAGATGGTCTTGAGAGCATAGGCCAAGGAGAGAATGGCCAAGAGAAGAAGCGTGGTGCCCCAGACTAATAAGTTCATTGCTGGGCTTATTCCCTTGAACTCGGTTGAGTGGGACTTTGACAGGGTTTTCCAGAGGACGGATTGGCTCCCCATGCCCACGCAGATGCCAAAAGCAGTTACTGGAAAGCGTTGTAGAAATGGCAGTGTCTTTCTTGCCGGTACTGATTCTTCCTGGGACAGTTTGCGAAAGGGTAGAATGTTATGCGACAAACTTTATAGGTTTATACACAAAGGAATTGGTAAAAATGTATAATTCAGGAAAAGTTATTGATAAGTGAAATTATTTGGCATAATCCAACGTCAATCGTATCATTATCTAGCTAAATTGATCCCATAACATAGGGATAAAATTTGGCAAGCTAGTCTGCATGAACGGGATATAACATCTATGCACATCAAGCAAACATGAATACAGATCTGAAAATGACTTGGCTTGTCACAAGATATCAATTCATTCCTGAAAAGCGTCTAAACTGTTATTTTAATGATGGGGATTTCCATGCTCATGTATATGCCAAAGGTAGTCAATGGAACGTGTTAATATTAACTCAAATCTATATAAAAAGCTAGTCTTGCTCCCCGGATTGGTTTCTCCTGTGATATTTCCCTAAGGGTGAAAACTAACTTTAATTTCCTTAACCAAAAATAATATTTATTTAGCTAGATAATTAGTATTGTTGTCAGTGTTTTCAAATCGATCACAGAATCCTAATAAATGGATTCAATGAATTCAATATGGGATTCAGAAATTCCAATTATGCGTGGGGTCTAATTAATGTGTAGAGGCTATCTATCCTAATTAAAATGGCGGGCTGACTCCTGTTCCCCATATTAGAGGCTAGCCTTCGGGTCACATGTAATGTTCAACTTCTTGAGGTCCTGATGCATAACTATTGACTCAAAAATATTAACCCTCAAGATCAACCTCCTTCAGTGGACTCAGGAATGTTCTCTATCTTATGTTAGACCACATATTTTCCTTACGAATCGGAATGCAAGAAGATATTCCAATATTCAAGATTTAAAAACACAGAGTATCCGCAGTCCTTTTCTCATATTGATTCTTCCAGCCTTACTTTCTAGTTCAATCATTGAGAGAATAATACCGCAGTTTGGAGTTTCTTAACCTCAGGGACGTCGGAAGAGCACCGAGCCCATAACTTAAAAAACATGGGAATATGTTTCTATCCGAGCCTTCCCCATTGCCTCCGGAGGACACTAGAAGGAAAGCATTAAGTTTTGGCTGGAGACTGCCATTGAAGACGCGAATATGGCCTTGGGTGATTCTCCCTTCAGTCTCTTCGTGGCCTTTTAATGTTTTAGTTGTGGGCTATGGAGAGAGCTGAAGGGAAGAAAACGACCAGTGGATGGGGATGGAGAAACGTCGATGAGCCTGCGGATAGTAGGTTCTCTATATCTCAGTTTATTCAGGCGTTTTATTTGTCATTTTTTCTGCCGCTAATGATCACGAGTTCCATGGTTCCAAAAGGAATTTGAAGTGAAAAACTTACGACGACAACTGGACAAAAAACTTCGTGGTGATTCGGAACTTCCATGAATCTTAAGCGAACGTGTTGTGAGTAAAACGCTTCTGGCAGAGAGAAAATTCTCCTGCAAATAAAGGTTCTTTAGTTTTATCTCGAAGATATGAATACCAATAGAACAGAATGCAACATTATGGTAAATAATTAGTTGAGTATATTTTCAATGACAATCATTGTTCCAAGTGCCGAAAGTGAATTAAATCCGGTTCCTCCGATAAATCAGAATCCATTAACAGAAGAAGGAAAGACACGCGAAAGGAGAGAGACAGAGGGAAGAGAAGGAAAAGCTCCAAACCTGCGCAACTCGAAGTACACCTTTGGTTGAACAGGAGGAACTGAGTAACGGAAAGGTGGATGGCTTCGAAAGCCAATCTTCTTGAATAATTTATAGGCAAAGATTAGAGGGATATGAAACTATGTAGGAAAAAAAAAACCTGTGTAATGAAGGGATAGATCAACAGAAACTAAACTGGACAGAATATTGAAAGATACATGGAAAGAGGAGGATACTTGACAGCTTTGATGGTCTCAATATTCAAACGTAAAGGTGTGCAATGTTTCGGAGCCCAATCGGTCCGGTGGGCATGGGTCACGGGCGTTGCTAGCATTGTGATATACTTCTTGGGCATCTCTGCAAAGTCCACTTTCCAAAGGCGGACGTTTCTTCTGTAGAGCACGGCATTGAATGTTCTTCTATTCTCACTAAACAAAAAGTCATAAAATAACCGAAAAATATTAGAGTGAAGGAGCGTAGCAGCCACGGAAAAATCCCGACCGTCAAATCTGCGAAACGCGTTTCCATCAGACGTCCTATAGAAGCTTCGATCAGATTGTGAATTTAGCAGATTGTAACACGGATAACTATCTCATAGACATTATAGAAAAATCTTTTCACATAAAAACTTGGTTGGCGATATGAAGGCGTTGAAGAATCTGATGCGCCACAGAAGTTACGTGAAAAGAGAAGGTTTATCGTTGCGGAATCAATGACGCCGGTAATAACGGACAGAATAAGATTATTGGACTTATATGTTCCAGAGCTCACTCTAAGTGGCTGTCAACAAATTTTTACGCAGATTTCTAAAGCACCCGGCTAACCATTAGCATCTAAACACAAGTTGTATTAAAATCCAATACCTAGACTACAAGGCCGTTGATGCCAGAATTAGTTTTAAACTCATTGTTCGGGTCCCTAATGCGTATTTATTAGCAGTGATAAAACGTTTTTGTCCAAGTTTTACTACTGAGTGGCTTCTGTACTGTGTTATACATAAAACCTTCGGTCCTATTATTAAACATTGGGGGATCGGGAACAATAATACTCCGACGGAACGTATTCGAAACATAAGAAAAGAATAATAAAGTTCCTATCGAACTGTTTGTATCATCAGGTCAATCAAATGTTAAGCCGATGTTGCACAAGTCATGTTTGCCAAGGCAGGTTTGGAAGCAGCTATAGACATACACGTGGTAAAAATAAATCATAATCAAGTTATTTTAAACACAAATCTAGCCTATAAAAAAACCGAAATATAGTTTATAAAGAAATACAAAATAACTCACAAATGTCTTGGATAAAAAGAGCCTTGGATAAAAAGAGCATCACAAATGTCTCAGCTGTATATCACACTTATAATTCAACATAGGTTTTACTCGTAGTTTTTACTTAACGTTTAAAGATTGTCGAGATTTAGTCAATTGAGATCAAGACATCAAAAGGCTAAAATGGACAAAAAAGATGAAAACCCTGAATATTTGTATTGTGAATCGGATGTAAAGCTGATATTACATCTACACATTTTGCCATACCTCCCAAGATATTATTTGCGTATCAAGAATGCCAATAGTCAATAATAAATTTTGGGAAAAGAAAGAGAAGAAATGAGGAATGTGCTAAATAGATAAATTGTGAATGGTTTTCAATTATAAACGATAAATGAGAAAAATAATATTTTTACGTTCCAAAACCCCTAACATAGTACCGTAATGTCTGAGTTGAAAGAACCATGGGAGTAGATGAAAATTTTCTAACATAATTCATATTTCCATATAAAAATTCATCAATTCAGTCAGGTTTTTGGTGGATAGGAATAGTAAATATATCTCCATTGGCATGCATCCATCGTCCGACTTATGCTCCATACTTGGTGGAATGAAACGGGGGGAAACAAATCGTTACTAATACTCTCCAATATTTTTATCATAATTGGTTACGAAATCATTACGGATCAAACTATAGAGATAACTAAAAATGACAATCAAAGAAAATAAATAAACTTAAAGATAAAATCACGAAGAAACTCCCCAAAGTTTTTATAACGAATTAATTACTTTTCAATATACGAGATATAATTTGAAACTTGATATGATAGATTCGTAAGGGAATTTTCATAAACAATGTATCGACTTGCCCACTGGAATTATTTTTTCAACCTTCTAATTGAGAACAGACTGCACTTTACATAGATTTTTGGTATGTGGAAATCTGAATAGAGACTTTTACTCATTCAAATTTCACTTCAGACTTTTCCTTTTGATCCACAACCAAATTTACATGGAAACCAGCTTTAGTTTTGCTTCATTCCATTTTTTGAAACCTCTCTCCATTATTCCGATCTTCAAATATTATTATTTATTTCCTCAATAATTGTTCAATAAAGCGCAAAAAAAATTGTGAACCTGAAATAAAGTTAAATTACTTGTATAGTTTGTAACAATATTAGGCTACAACTCATAGAAGTTTTCTTATATAAACTTCAAGTCACTTAAGTGATATACAAAGATAAATGTACCAAAATCAGGACATAAGTCCCGAATATGATATATATAAAAACTTCAACTCTTAAATAATTTTTAATAAATCCATGTAATATGTTCTAAAACATATGAAAGATTGGGTGGTTTACTATAAATCCAAAGGCTTTCTTATATGTTTTCCTTTCTGGTTTTATAAAGTTACGATGGTCAATTCACCACCTATTGTCCTACATACTTCATATAAACCTAGACCCAACATTTCAATATTTTAGAGTGATATATGTTAAAATTATAGTTAATAAAATTTTCATGGGATTTGCATATATTTTTTTAGTTGAATCATAAATTATTTAGGTGAAATGCTCAAAGTTGGCAAAATTTGAGTCTCTCGAAGTTTGCGCCTATCATGTCATGGATACTAGTCAATACTCATGCAAGAATCAAAAACTATGGAAATGATATACAACTGATTGACCCAAAAACATCAGTGTTACACTTTGTAAGAGTATTATCCAATTATACTTCTATAATATATGTGATTTTGTATTGCAGACAACCTTCTAGTCTAATTACAAGTTTATAGAAAATACCATCGACTTTCATCAAACTTATGTATTCTATTTAGATAAAACAATTTCGTCATATGATTCTTAAAAATATGTAACTGTAAAGATCCTCTTTTCTCCTCAAATCCGTCCCATATTTTCATCAGACACAAGGGATCAAAGATATACTTTTTTGGGTTTTTGGAATATTGTCTTTCAAGAAAGGAAATAAAAGTTCATAATTCAAATTTCAACTAAAACCTTGAATATTATTCATGTTGAATCCTTTTTCCTAATGATAATAACTTTTATATAATTTAAATTTTATTTTAAAACACCAAAAATTCCTGTTTTTGGATTTATGATATAGTCCCTTTGAGAATAATGTTTATTTTCATGGAAACTAAAATCTTTTATTGGAGAAAAAATACTCCATCCAACTTTAAAGTCATAGTTTAAGAGTAACTGGATTAGCTTCGGAATATGTCTCATCGAGTTGAATATTTTTCAATTTTGAAAATAACAAGAATGAAATCTATTTTATACCTCTTTAATATTATTATACTAAAAATTATAAAACACAATTTTACAGAATTTTACAAGATGAATTTTATGCTAGATATTTTACTAGCTCCCAGGTACAGTTTTTTGTGATGTGACTTGCTGTACTAAGACAATAGGTGTGACTTGTCCCTCTCCAACATTTCAACATTTCCAAAATTATGAATCTCCAGCATTGCAATATTAAATAATTGATGTGACTTGATTAATTTTATACAAGTGATCAATGACGGGGAAAATTATAAAATGGTGGAGACTGGGATCTTTGAAACTTATCCCTCTTCTATCGTTCACTCATTCAGTCCAATGCCCTGTGCTGTCCACACTAAAGATCTAGTTCGTCACCACTAAAACTACTACGCTCTTAGGGAGAAGAACTTCGCTCCTTTTGCAATTATAACATCCTTTGTCATTGTGGTTCTGACACGGCCGCGTCTCCTTTTCTGACCTGGCTTCTTTGGCCCTATCCCGGTCACGCAAGCAAGCTTGCCAATTATCACATAATTTTCAACACCCCATGGATATCCCTTAGACAAAGAACGTGTACAGTCTGCTTATAATAGAGTAGCCCATTCATTGTCCACATCTTCTTTCTGACCGTGATCATTCCCTTTCATACATGAGGCGGTGTTGCTGCTGAATTGGATGCGCACATGGATTTATTGGTATGTATGGAAGCTCTACGAGCGCCGATTGAGATTCCAACCGAGAGCTGGCCATTAACTAAATGTCTGCGTTTTGGGTCACTGTCGGCAACTATATTGGCTAGCCGGGGGTCCACTAGACCGCTCCCATTCATCTCTATTTGGTCATTACAAAGTTCCCCATGCCCTCTGCACTGGGGAGTGAAACAGGGCCTGAGTTATTTTCTATGGGAGGTGAATTTTCCTGAAATTCTACTGGTCAAATTTATGAAGTGGTCTGTCTTTGACAACGGAATTCTTCTCTTTTTTCTTTCTAATTCTTCAGATCCCATTTCAGCGGTAGTATTACCCACCGCTTGTATTCTTTGCTAGTCAAGGCAGATCAGCTCCTAAGACGAGCGTGCGCCCATCTTGACGTTTTTCTCTTTCATTGTAGCGGAGATCTGGTCTCTGGAAAGCTTGCATAGATGTAAAAGACTTCATCTCTCTCTCTCTCTCTCTACCTATTTCTTTCTGTCTCTCTCTCCCTCTCCTCTCCTCTCTCTCTCCGTTTCTTTTCTCTCTTTGTCACTCTCTTTCTCTTTCTCTCGCACTCTCTCGTTCTTACTCCCTGTTTCTTTTCCTCTCTTTCTTTCTCGCCCTCTCTCTGCTTCTCGCTCTCCGTCACGCGAGCCCTCTCGTTCTCTCTCTCTCTCTCTCTCGCGACCATTCTCTTTCTCTTTCCTCTTTCTCTCTATCTTCCTCTTTTTCTAGCTCTCTCTAGTTCTCTCTATCTCTGATTATATCTCCCTCTCTCTCTCTCTTGTGCAGACATACTCTCAGTCTATCGCTGTCAATCACAATCATTGATGTATCAGCGAATCAGCTTTGTCCTCGGCTACTGTCACCAGGCTTCAAACTTAGTTGTGACTTCCTCCGAACTCGGCCCTCAGATTGAGTGGTTGACTTTATCTACCTATTGCGCCTGCCCGCCTTATTATTGCAGGTCTTCCAGCACTGAGTTTCGTGCATTTGCACGGGAGTCTAAATGAAGAGTTTCACGAGCAGTTCTTCGCTGGAAGTTCTTACCGGCCGTTAGGTGGGCGAGTAGGGTACTCTAAAGTAAACGATTTAGAAGAGATATAAGGAGGCAAAAGCTGGGTTTTGTCCTCTGTACAGCTTAATGCGTTCATCTGGCTTGAAGATCAGCTGGCGAATTGAGTTTCTGAATTAACAGGTTTGTAACTCGGCCTAGCGTCAGATTTGCTAAATAATTATTGGAAGTATGTTTTCCTTCCTGGAATAATATTTTTCTTCAGTTTGGAGTTTTGTCGTCTGCGGGTGACCACTGAGCTATTGGTCTGTGTTCCATGATAATTTTTGTTTGTCTTCCATTAACTAATCGTGGATTGATTTAATTTTAAATACGTTTTGAAGTACTCGAAAGTTCTTCCGTTGCCCCAGTTTTTCCTTCACTGCTATAGAAAATCAGAAGATACGAACATCAATCCCAATGAAGTGACTTGTAACTGTTCTTTTAGGCGTTGACACTTATGGAAGAAGATCAGGCCAATCGTCCCAAACCACTGACTCCCAAGAATATTGAAACGGAATTTAGATTCAACATGGCAGACGATCAATCTGCCGATGTAAGTTTTTTTGTTTCATCATTATCTGATGATGTGATTCATTTAATTTTGGCTCTCCTCTGATTTTATGATATTAGCGCAAAACAAGAAATTAGAAACAAAGTACAATAGGACTTAGGATAAAGAAAGAGAGCAAAGGAAATACAGATTAAACCTGCGCGAACCATGTTTGCTGAGGGCTATCCAGTCTGCTGCCGTAAACCGTATTTGTTTCTTTCATCATTGTGTGATTATATTGCTCATATAGTTTTGCTTTCCTCAATTTCTGGAAAAAAACAAATATGGACCAAATTTTAATCTGACGGAGGATAAACAAGGAGCACAAAAATATGTAGATTCAACGTGGCCCAAGCCATCATGCTACGGAAAATCAATCTGCCAATAAAACCATGTCTTTTTTATTCCATCAGTATCTCATAATGTCTCAATTTAATTCCTTGTATAAAAAAACAGCGGTTGCTCTATTTTTCTGATTTTTTAACCCAAGAAAGAAAGAGAGAGGTCTAATCGGGCATAGGATAAACAAAGAGAACAAAAAAAGATAGAATGAAAACCGACAATCAATTCTGTCTACATAAATCGTTTTGGCTTTAGTCCATTATAATATGATGGTTTCTTTCATTTAGTATTTTTTTTTTCCTCTGATTTTCTGAAAGTTGAACCGAATAAAAGGAAACAAGACACGAAGTCTAATCAAACGTGGAATCAAGACAGTGTAACAAGATAATTTTTAAACCTTTCTGAAATCTTGTTTACAGGTTTATCAGCGTTACTCTGACTCAGACTGCTGGCTGTCGACTGCGTCAAAGATCCAGCAGATGCAGAGATCCAGAAAATATTTCAACGACGAGTATGAAAGCGAGAGGGGTTCTTCAAGCACGCAATCCCCTCACAGTCCAGCCCCCCAGCAAGGACTTAGTTTTTCTTCTCGACAATCTAATAATAATAATGCCACAAACGACGTTGAGGCAGGAAGAGACAGGTTCCTCGACTCACTCCGCACACGAGCAGGATGGCGTCGCTCGTTGGAGTTGCCGTCTAATCGAGGGAGGTTCCCTTCAGAGGATGCAGGTCTTCCTGCCGATCGATACTTCGACGCGCTGCAAGGACCGGAGCTTGACATCCTCAAGGTTCTTAACTTCTTAAATTCTATTCGAAATTAAGGTTTCCTTTGGAGACATCACCAAGAAAAGAAAAGAAAATGTTAGGAGGAAAACTGCGACGCTTGCAATGGGCTATAGCATTTACCACAGTGGTAGGCGCTTGAACTTTAACATTGTATCAGCCCCAGATTGAGCTGCTACTATGTGCTCTGCTGTGCCAAGGTATAGCTACTACTTTTTTAATTCGATAAGTAGTAGCGCCCTTGCAGTAAACTTTAGCTTTTAGAACAATACTAGGCGCCTGAACCCTAAGATGGTACTAAGCACTTTCCAGGTTGAGCCACTTTTTTGTTGTATATCTACTAATGTATAAGTATTTCTCTTTTACATAGAAAAGTAATTTACGAACCAGATGTGTAGGCCCTTGAATCTTGACATGATATCAAAACTCAGGTGCACAACTACTTAAAGGAGTATCCACTACCTGTGTGTTCTGATGCGCCACAGAGTGTACTAATACTCTAAGATATATCTACTACTTCCTTTACTGAGAAAAGTGGTACCACCTTTGCCATAAGGTATATCTTTAAGCATAGAGGTAGTCGTTTGAATCTCAATATGATATCAGAACCCAGGTTGCACTGCTACTTTGTGCTCTGGTGAACCATAATTTATTGCCACTACCCTAAGATATAACTACTACTTTTTTACAGAGAGAACTGGTAGCACCGTAGTATGATATCAAAGCCCAGACTTCACTACTCTGTCTTAAAGCCTCTAATTGGTGCTCTGTAGAACCACAAGGTATATCCATTACACTAAGATATCAACTACATTTTTACCAAGAAAACTTGTAGTACCCTTGCTATAAACCTTAGCTTTTAACACAGTATTCAGCGTTTAATCTTAACATTCCATTTCGCCATACCTATGTTCTGTGTTTTTTTCTGTCAGCCTTCAGAGCACGCGGTACTGCCGGAGGACAAGGTCTGGCCATTCCTTTTGAGATTTCCCATATCCGCCTTCGGCATCTGCATGGGAGTGGGCAGCCAGTCCATCTTATGGAAAACCCTAGCAGAGTCCCCATCCACAGAGTTCCTAGGGATAAGTCCTGCGATAAATTTTGTTCTCTGGTGTATCACTCTACTGCTCCTGGTTGCTGTCTCCGTGACCTACACTTTGAAGGCCATCTTCTACTTCGAAGCGATTCCAAGGGAGTTCTATCATCCAGTTCGGGTCAACTTCTTCTTTGCTCCTTGGGTCGCAACTCTGTTCCTTGTTCTTGGGCTTCCGCCATCATTTCCAGTTAATCTGAAGGGTGCTAGAGGGGAAGTCGCTTGGTATGTCCTAATGGCACCTATTCTCTTACTTGAGCTTAAAATCTATGGCCAATGGATGTTTGGAGGGCGGCGACGGCTATCTAAAGTGGCCAATCCATCGAATCATCTTTCCATCGTTGGTAACTTCGTTGGTGCGCTTCTGGGTGCGTCGCTTGGCCTCAAGGAAGGACCCATCTTCTTCTTCGCTGTTGGACTTGCCCATTATGCTGTGCTACTTGTGACGCTGTATCAGAGGCTTCCCACTAACGAGGCCCTTCCCAAGGAGCTCCACCCGGTGTTCTTCCTCTTCGTTGCTGTCCCCACCGTCGCTGCCATGGCCTGGTCTGAGATACGAGGCACCTTCGACGATGTCTCCAGGATCCCTTTCTTCCTTGGTTTGTTCCTCTACTCCTCCCTCGTAAGTCCTCCATCATACTCCGTTTTTTGAATGAAACTCTTCTATCTGACACTTTCACGATCCTTTCATTCAGGTTGTTCGCATCAATCTATTCCGTGGCTTCAGGTACTCCCTCTCTCTCTCTCTCTCTCTCTCTCTCTCTCTCTCTATATATATATATATATATATATATCTATCTATCTATCTTTCTTTGTTTCTTTATTTCTTTTGTTTCTATTTTTCTTTCTTTCTTTCTTTCATTCTCTCTTTTTTCTTTCTTTCTTTCTCTCTTTCCTTCTTTCTGTCTTTCTCTCTTTCTCACTTGCTTTCTTTCTTTCTTTCTTTCTCTTTGTTTCTCTCTGTTGTAACTCGTTGAAGAGAAACAACGACCCAAGACGCTACGGTGAAATGCGGAATCAACTCAGACGTGATAACTGTGTCGGCGTATAGAGACAGGAAACAAGAACCTCTTTACGTCACCGGCGTGACGTCAACGTGCAAGGCTCTTGGTGCAGGGCAACGACTTCTCGTATGGTGCTGCGGAGAAACTCCTCAAACTCCCAAGACAAGGGACCGGCCACCAAGGAGTGATGAAGACAAACCAAAGGAGAGAGAGAGAGGAGAAGAGAGGAAGAGACAAGAAGAATGAACAGAAAACTCATATGCCTTACATTTCAGAATAGATTTGCCCTCTATATATAGAGGGCCAATTACAGTTTCAGGGAATTTGAAAGGTCTGGAATATGAAAAGCCAAGAGCCTTTTCATATTCTCCAAAGAAGCCTCTTCATATTCCCACAAAGAGACAAGAGGAGGGGGGTTAAAACTTTTCAACTCCCCCTTCCTTTATTGGGGTTTGACTAGTCAAGCCCTCCCCCTTCACATTCCCGTAATGGGGGGGCTGACACACCCCAACAAACTCCACCTTGGCAGACACCCCAGTCGCGCTAGGTGTTCTTGTCGCTTTCCCACGTCGCAGGCGCTCCACCTCCATCAAGGTACCTGCAACATGCACCAAGTCCAAACAATGTTTGAACTTCTCCACCGTGACAACCTTCGTCAACATGTCTGCGGCATTCTCCTCCGTGTGCACCTTCTGAAGGATAATCTCCTCAGAATTCAACAGCTCCCGGATCTTGTGATACCGCACGTCAATGTGCTTCGACCGTGCATGGTAGACCTGATTCTTTGCCAAGCAAATGGCACTCTGACTGTCACATAACAGAGGAACTCCACCTTGAGCAATGCCGAGTTCTTTGAACAAACCCTTCAGCCACAAGGCTTCCTTAGCAGCTTCCGTGGCCGCCATGTACTCCGCCTCCGTTGTAGACAATGCCACAGTTGACTGGAGTGTTGACTTCCAGCTCACAGGTCCACCGGCCACCGTAAACACATAACCGGTCGTGGATCTTTGATTGTCAATGTCACCTGCAAAATCAGCATCGACATAACCACATACTGAAAGTGAACTCCCTTTGTTGAAGAGAATTCCTGTATCAGTTGTGCCCTTCAAGTATCGAAGAATCCATTTCACCGCACTCCAATGCTCCTTCCCCGGATTGCTCATAAATCTGCTCACCAGTCCAACTACGTGAGCAATATCCGGCCTTGTACAGATCATAGCATACATGAGAGAACCAACGGCACTAGCATAGGGAATAGACTTCATTTCAGCGATGTCTTCAACAGCTTCAGGTCTCTGCGCAACGGACAACCTGAAATGGTTAGCAAGAGGAGTATTCACTGCTTTAGCATTCCTCATGCCAAACAGATCAACAATCTTCTCAAGATAGCTCCTCTGAGTCAACCATAGACGACCATTCGCACGGTCTCTATGAATCTCCATTCCAAGGATCTTCTTCGCAGCACCCAGATCCTTCATTTCAAATTCCCTGCTCAACAATGCCTTCAACCGTCCAATCTCATGTAAATTCTTCGAAGCAATGAGCATGTCATCCACATAGAGCATCAAATATATAGGAGAACCATCATCACATATCTTCATGTAGACGCAACAATCAAATTCGCACCTTGAATAGCCAATGCGCACCATGAATGAGTCGAACTTCTTGTACCACTACCTCGGAGACTGCTTCAGCCCATACATGGACTTCCTCAGCCTGCAAACAAGGTTCTCTACCCCCGGTACAACGAAGCCTTCAGGTTGCTGCATGTAGATCACTTCCTCCAAATCACCATGAAGGAATGCCGTCTTCACGTCCAACTGCTCCAGCTCCATGTTTTCATGCGCAACAATAGCTAACACCATGCGAATAGATGTATGTTTAACAACAGGTGAGAAGATCTCATTATAATCAACTCCCTGTTTTTGAGCAAAGCCCTTTGCGACTAGCCGTGCTTTGTATGATGGCTGCTCTGCCTCGGAAAGTGGCGCCTTCTTCTTAAACACCCACTTGCATCCGATGGCTCGCTTCCCTGCCGGAAGCTCCACCAACTCCCATGTTTGGTTCTTGTCCAAGGATGTGCGTTCCTCGGACATCGCTTGCAGCCATTTCTCTTTCTCGGGGCAATTCAGTGCCTCCTTGAAAGACGTTGGTTCTCCATCTCCTACAAACAAAGCAATAGTCACATCATCCTCCAGACATGCAGGCGGCCTCGTCTCCCGCCTCGCCCGCCTAACAGCAATGCTCTCAGAATTCTCTACGGCCTCATCAGCTGATTCTCCACCATCAGCTGAACTGGGTGGAATCTGCACATTCTCCACCTCCACCCAAGTCCTCTCTTGGACATTGCCGCCACCTGAATTCTGATCTCCCTGCTCATTGGAAGGCTTCACCATGTGATTTTCGTCAAAAACCACATCCCTGCTGAACACAATCTTTTGCATATCCGGATCCCAAAGCCGATAGCCTTTCACTTCGTCGCTATACCCCAAGAAAATGCACTTCTTGGACTTTGGATCAAGCTTTGACCTCTCATCAGCAGGTGTAAGGACATAACCTGGACATCCAAAAACACGCAACATGGAGTAGTCCACAGGTTTTCCAGTCTATACCTCTTCAGCCACCTTCCCGTCAAGAGCAGAATTTGGCGACCTATTCACCAAGTACACCGCCATTTGAATTGCCTCTGCCCAGAACTCCTTGGGCAATTCAGCATTCAACCGCAAACACCTTGCTCTCTCCGCAATGGTGCGGTTCATGCGTTCTGCAACGCCATTCTGCTGAGGGGTCTTCTTCACCGTAAAGTGACGCCGAATGCCATGCTCTGCGCAGAACTGATCAAATTCAGAATTCTTAAATTCCGTACCACTGTCAGTCCGCAAGACCTTGATCTTCCTCCCCGTTTGGTTCTCAACTCTTGCACACCAAGTCTTGAACCGTGAGAAAACGTCCGACTTGTGCTTCAAGAAGTAAACCCAAACTTTCCTGGAAAAATCATCAACAAACGTTAGAAAATACAGAGCACCTCCACAGCTCATCACGTCAACGGGCCCCCAAACACCAGCATGGATGTAATCCATGACACCGCCAGTATCATGTTTTGCCGCCTTGAACGTCACCCGACACTGTTTGCCCATGACACAATACTTGCAAAAGTCCAACTTGCAAGACCTCACGCCTGGTAGCAGACCTCGTGCATGTAGCTTCTGCATGCCGGCTTCACTCATGTGGCCCAAGCGCAAGTGCCACAAGAGTGTGTAGTCCGTCCTTGGCTCCCGTGGTGTAGCAACTGCAGCTCCACCGATCACAATGCTCCCTTCAAGCTTGTAAATGTTGGCTCGTAGACGTGCCCCCTTCATCACAACGAGCGCTCCTTTACAAACTTTCAATACTCCGTCCGCAGCCTTGAATGTGCAGCCATTCGCCTCCAAGTACCCGAGCGAAATCAAACTTTGCCGTAGATCCAACACGTGCCGCACATTACCCAGCATTTTGATTGCTCCATCGAACATCCGGATCTTCACCGTTCCAACGCCAACAATCTTGCAAGGAGCATCGTTCCCCATAGAAACAACTCCTGAAGCACTTGCATAAGAGTGAAACCAGTCAGCGTGAGGGCATAAATGGTAAGAGCAGCCAGAATCCAAAATCCACGAGTCTACTAATTCATCAGCGGCGACCAAGGCAGAGTAGACGTCTCCGTCGCTACCCTCCTCAACCCTCGCGACATTAGCAGTGCTCGTCTCTGCAGCATCCGTCTTCCCATTCTTCAACTTTGGACAATCTCTCCGAAGATGTCCTTTCTCGTGACACTTGTGGCATGTCACGCTCTTCAACCAATTGGTCCGAGACTTGGACCGATGGTTCTTCTCTCCCGACTTCCCCTTCTCCTTCTGCCGTCCACGTTCCTTCCCGTTCTTCACGTAGAGTGCCTCGCCATGGGTATCTTCAGCTCCTTTCTTCCGCTGATAATACTCCATCAAGGTTGTAATAACCTCCTCAAGACCTGGCGCTTTGCTTCCATGCAACAAGGTCGTCACGAGGTGATCGTATGACTCGGGAAGAGAAACCAGCAGAAATATCACTTTGTTCTCGTCAGAGAACACCTCCTCAATCTTCATCAGATCTGTAATCAACTGATTAAAACAATCAATGTGAACAGATAAATCAGCACCTTCAGCCATTCGTAGCCCGAACAATCTTCTCTTCAACGCCAACTTGCTCATCATCGACTTTGATGCAAAGCGCTTCGCCAACTTATCCCAAATCGCCGCGGGATCCTTGTCGCCGAGAACATGATAAAGAGCACTATCAGACAAGCATGATCGAATTGTGCTCGCGGCCTTCTGCTGATACTTGTACCAATCCGTTGCCGTAACATTATCAGGCTTCGACCTGTCCAAGGTCAACGTCAAATCCTGCTGGATCAACAGATCGTACACCCACTGCTGCCACAGGTTAAAGTTCGACGAGCTGTCTAGCTTCTCAACATCAAAACGAGATGAAGACGACGTCATATCAAATCCGAGTAAAACAACCAATAGCTCTGATACCACTTGTTGTAACTCGTTGAAGAGAAACAACGACCCAAGACGCTACGGTGAAATGCGGAATCAACTCGGACGTGATAACTGTGTCGGCGTATAGAGACAGGAAACAAGAACCTCTTTACGTCACCGGCGTGACGTCAACGTGCAAGGCTCTTGGTGCAGGGCAACGACTTCTCGTATGGTGCTACGGAGAAACTCCTCAAACTCCCAAGACAAGGGAGCGGCCACCAAGGAGTGATGAAGACAAACCAAAGGAGAGAGAGAGAGGAGAAGAGAGGAAGAGACAAGAAGAATGAACAGAAAACTCATATGCCTTACATTTCAGAATAGATTTGCCCTCTATATATAGAGGGCCAATTACAGTTTCAGGGAATTTGAAAGGTCTGGAATATGAAAAGCCAAGAGCCTTTTCATATTCTCCAAAGAAGCCTCTTCATATTCCCACAAAGAGACAAGAGGAGGGGGGTTAAAACTTTTCAACTCCCCCTTCCTTTATTGGGGTTTGACTAGTCAAGCCCTCCCCCTTCACATTCCCGTAATGGGGGGGCTGACACACCCCAACTCTCTCTCTCTCTCTCTTTCTTTCTCTATGTTTCTCTCTCTCTCTCTCTCTCTCTTTCTTTCTTTCTTTCTTTCTCTCTCTATATCTACCTACCTACTTATGCATATGTCTTAATGTCTATGTATATAACCATTCAATCGTCCATTCGTCTATCAAACAATCCATCTATCTATATCTGTCTTTCAATTTATTTATCGTTCATTCTTACTATCTTTCTCTCTATCTTTCCATCTATACTTAAATGTATATGTCTTTATATCAATTATTCTATGAATATATATTCCATCAATCTGCTAATCCATATATTTATTTATCTTTATTTATATCCATTAATGTCTATCGACCAAACTGTATATATGTCCATTTAGCAAGAGATGTCTTCTCAAACAGGCAGATATCTATCTATTGATTTATTAACCTTTCTTTGTATATCGATACAAAAATCTCCAGAAATAAAAGGAATGGGTATTTGTCCTAGGTTCTCGCTGGCTTGGTGGGCGTATACATTTCCGATGACAGATGCTGCAGTAGCGTCGATCTGGTACGCAGAAGAAGTGAGGAACCCAGTCACAAAATCTCTGTCTATGGTCCTGGCAGCGGTGTCCACACTAGCAATGGTGGCCTTGCTCATCTCCTCTGCAATCCATGCCATCGTCTTGGGCGACCTCTTTCCCAACGATCTCTCCATTGCCGTCGCAGAGACGTGCCCAAGGCCTCCCCAGAATCCCTCTCGTGTGGACAGAGAGCCTGTCTTAAACGTAGATGTCAACGATCGGTGCACTACCCGAGATGAATCGAACATGTATTAATCCCTCTATGATCTCTCGCTATATATACGACTCTTAACTTTTCTGTTTGATTTCCGATGTCCGCAATGGATATGTTAGAGAGTCAAAGTTAAAAGCTAATACAAGATGAACGTACCTTTGACTTGTTGGTCCATTTTCGGAGCAGAACATAATATGAAATCATAAGATGCTTGGCGATGGCTATTGTTAAGAAATGTGAGATGCCCCGAAACCAAGAATATAGAAGTAGAAAAGAATAGAGGAGAAGAAGAGAGAAGGGGGCATCTCACGATCTTCATCATCAAGCCATTTAGGCTGAAACAACAGAGTGCAAAAGAGATAGACGAGGATAAGTGGATGACAGGGCGACGGGCGGAGCCGCCGCCTTGGGACACGCATTGTAGTAAGAAAAGCCTCATTGAAACAAGACCATTACAGGGTTATTTATAGTCTCATAATCAGACCGTTCTACTGCTATTTGTTGTGATTCAGTTTTAGCAACTGACGGTTTCATGGCAGTTTCCGAATTCAACTGTTTCATGGCAACAGTTTCTTGATTTACCATTGCCTCCTTTACAGCTATCACCAATTTTGCTTCTTATTTTGGAAAATGTTTTATTTGATTGTAGACTCGTTTGGGCTTGAAATAGCGCAATAGACTATGGCTTGACTGAGGGAAACCTAGGCCGTGTTAACTAGCAATCCATCAAGTTACTGGACGTCCGGATTTGTTTGATAAGCTAATCATATCAAGAAATAGACTCCATTTACTGAAACGTCCATCGGGCGAATCCTTTCGATTATAAAATATCAAGTTGTGAATATAGTCGGGTAAGAATGGTTCATAATGTTATAGAGGAACTATAAAATTTTCTATGCATTCAAATTAAGCATATATAAAGTATTTCATGTTTATGTCTCTAAATCTTTTGCACATAACACAATTTTTAAAATAGCGGATTTTTCTTTTCCATTTCATCCTTTGAACTTAACCTTGTATTATGCTTGATTGAGTTTCAAATTTCCCAAATCCTGAATTAAATATTAACTTTCCAAATTCTCCTTGAATATTGTTCGTTTGTTTTAAATTTCTTGTTTCGGTTTGACCGTAATATTGGTTTATAATTTTTATTTTTGAGTTGTCTTGATTTCACATATGATGATTTAACTTTTGAATGAAATTATATACACATAATCTTTTATATCTTCAACTGAATGAGAATTCATGCCATAAACCAAACTTCACTGAGAAGCACTGAAATAATTTCATTCAAACAAGTGTACTGAATCATTGAGCTGGTGATTACTCGTGTGAGATAACATGAAGTTTTGAAAATTTCATGCCTTGCAATTTCAATTTCATGACGTAAACCTAAAGTATGTTCATGCTTTATAAGTTTAGGTGGTTACAAATAAAATTAAATAAACACACGCCTATAAAAATAAAACAAATCAGTTCCAAAACTTAATTTCTAAGAATTATATGAATAAGTTATCTTTTATATATTCTGAAAGCTTTATAAAATAGATTTAGGGATGATAAGGATAAAATGTAATATTAATACATTTAGCTCATTCATGTCACTGAAAGTGTAATAAATATTATCATATTTTATTTATAATATATATATATAGATTGAAGCTACAAGCCTTATCGTATGAATCAGGTTGTTTAAATTGAGTATATATCTTTTCATTTCATTTACCACATCAGTATATATTAGTATATTTCATTCTGTATCCGATAGTCAATCTGAATATATGTATATATATATATATATATCTTACTGTGCCTTTTCAAGTTTCCAAGCTATAACCTAGTTTCTATCCTGGTCTCTTATTCTTAAGGGCTTGAAATTTTATATCAATAGTAAAGGCCTCTAGAGCTATGTCCTTCTCAGTATAGACTTGTGAACAGAAAATCAACATTTGACTCATTCCCTTTGAAGGGACTACAATGCAGTGTGAATATACACATCACTTGTCTGAATATATGTTTTCACCAATCCCTACATGAAAAGCGCAGTGCGAATTTGATGGATGTCCACACCATAACTCACACAATCCCAAAACGGATTGCAGATTTGGACTTGAACTTTAATATTTCACTTTACAAAAATATTTATATGACAAAAAATAAATTAATATTGTACCATCAGTAGATAATCCTGAATATTTATTTTTATAGAATGCTTACAAGTTTTGAATTATATTTATTATTACTGACGTCCACCACTATGTAGATAGCCATTTAGCATGGCACATTGTTTTGAAAATGACATCATTATTATCAATATCCACCATTATATAAACAACAATAATAACATTCTTAATACCTATAAATGTAGGGTTAGTATTTTAAAACAACAGTGTTTTATTTAGCCATGCTATAATAAAATTATAATGTTTAAACAATCTTTATAAGTATTGGCATCCAATAATACGTATATAATAACAATTATATTATGAAACTTAAAACATACTATTCAAAATTTAATGACCATAGCTTATTATTTAGGTATCCAATTTTTAAATAACTTTATAAGCTTGTAAAGGTGTATGTAATTTGAAGTGTGCACCACAATGTAGATAATTACTATTATATTTTGCAATCTTAAAAATTTCATATTTTATTTGCATTGCTTATAATGTAGACATGAAGTATTCATTACACCTTTACAAGATTGAAAGAAACTTTGTAATTATTCACATCTACCACTATGTAGACAACAAGTACTCTATTTTCCAAAAAAAAAATTACTATTTAATATTTTGTAAGCATAACTTACTACATTGCTATGAAATATTTGTGAATTATTTTGTACATTAAAATTGCATACACAATAGACATGAATATCTGAATAGAGTTTTTGAGAGGAGAGGAGTTTTTTTGGCACATCTCTCATCAATACAACATATAGTGCGTAAAGGGTTTATTAACTTGAAGCAAAAATAGGTTTAACAACGTCCTCTTCACTATCTTCAACCTTTTTCTTGGTATCATTGTTGAAAACGTCCTCTACTCCACATCAGCTTCAATATCATGATTAGATGTATGCTCTCTTGTGTCAATCTGGATCACTTGCAGTTGATGATGGCATGACAAGTAGAGAAGAATCTCTCTTAATGTTTACTTGTCATCAAGAAAGATAATAACTATTTCACAAATATTGGTAAAATTCGATATGAGTGTTGACCAATAGACGTCCACTGGTTAATGGGTCTGTTCCCATGATAAGAGTGTAGTCTACAGAACCTTTCTATAATCTTGTAGGACTAAATGCTTGCATAATCCTGTATATCGCTTTTCTCGTTATGTCAAATCATGTATTGCAGTGAGCATCTCTCTAAGCTAAAGTATAGCCTTCGCAATGTAGATGAATTAAAGCCATCACAAGCATTTAGTGTTCTCTGTCATTCACCCCAAGAAGGTCATTGTCATCTAGAAACGACTGCTCCAATGACACCTATGTCACACATAGGGCACCAAACCTGGTGTGGACTACAAGCTTGATCATGTGCACAATAGAGCAGGAGTGCTGTTCTAAGTTGAGGGTTCATCGACATAGTTCTTCTTCTAGAAAACTAATAGTTTCGGCCGTCGCTGTCTGGAAATGTGTGAGGCATACCAGATTTTCTTTTGGCTTATCTTATGTATGAGCAACATAATACTGATTTTCACTAACTTCTTTCTCAAAAAAATAATCTACTAGCCTCTTTGATATCAGTCAATTCCCCTTGAGCTTCCAGATAACATTCGCTTTACCATGCAACTTTTCAAGATGTCTCTTAGTGGAGTGTGATTTTTAAAATTTGTACAGCTAATGTTGTCAACACATAAGTTTTACTTGAATTTTTGTTGGCCCACTGACGTGTAATACCTTAATGCATTGCAAGCAATAAGTTGAGTTTTTTTTTTATTTTTGGAGTTTGTGTTATTTTCATTCCATTTAACTTTTCACAGGCATTTGGATGAAGTTAGGAGATTGTGAAAATGTAACATATTCTGTCTGATCAATTCATAGGTCGAGGAAATGAATAGAAATGCACCATAATTAATAAAAATGGAAGAATGAAAAACCAGGTCAAACAACATAACATATTGCATTGTGATCAAATTAATAGTGTATCGCTAATTGGTGAACATAAATGAGGTAAATGACGAAGAAGAATTGCACAATACCTCTGGAACAGAATAAGAGGAAAAATATATCTTTGTGTAAACCATCTATCTTTACATTTATACTATATATACATATATGTATTCTTTTAATCAAATTTATTGATCTGCCTATATCTCCATCGAGTACTAAAAGCAATCCATCTTATTCTTTTTGACCTTTATATATGCATGCACATGTATTAACTAATGTGCATTATATCATTGATACACAATTCCTTTTAGAGTGATGGCAAAGTTATAAAAAAATATAATAATAGTGTACATAAGTATATACTTCGAAGTTAATATGACATATTTTTATTCTAATAACAATTCATATGCAACTATTATTCGTCTTGTTTTAGTTGTACATGCACTTATTACAGAAAATTGAATTCACTGTCATCTGTTGTTTGATGGAATGTTTAAAAAATAAAAAACCCTGTTTATGTCAATAAATATTTGTTCATAAAAAATAATATTAAATAAAATAATGACCTTATGGAAATTTTGCCAGACAACACCTAAAAATGTTCACCTTTAAATTTTTAACAATTTCAAAAAAAATTCACAATAATTTGTATCTACAAAAACTATTACTAAAAATCATATAATGTAAATCAATTTACTATATCACATGCATATTACCCATTATTGTTATTATTTATGGTCCTTGAACTAAAATTCTAAGGATTAGGAGTTTTAGTATCTCATCTTGGAATTAAAGCTTTATAAGTTTAGAAAACGAAATAAATTTTTCCTGATTTCATATGAGTCTTTATAATAAAATTTCACTCATTATTTCAAGTTCGTTTTGACTAATACAAAAGTTTGTATAAGTACGAAAATAAGAAGGTTAAGTTTTTCATTCAGCATGTAATAGGTTTTCTCTATGAATTTATAAATTCCAAACTTACTGATTAGGAAGTTAATTCAATTTTTCACCTCATTAAGGACTTCCTTACTTTTAATACATAACTCAATTCCACTTGTTTTTAGGAGAGAAAAAAATATTAGCATTAAAATATTACTTTACAATATTCATATTTATAAATTTGAGTCAATCTGGGGATCAAATCTCAGTATTTATTCATATATTGTTCCATTTGGGCTATAAATAGACCTAAATGATCCTACAACCTTGTGAAGCTTATGATTCCAGTGATATGGCAACAAATCAAAAGCTATTTCATAAAAATAATTTTTAATCAGTTTTATAGTAAAATTTGAAGCGAAACGTGTATATTTACTAGATTCATGAGCAACTAAATTAAGGAAGGCCTTCTATAAACCAATTTTATACTATTTATAAAAACAATTTAATATGAAATAAGGTGTACACCACTATGTTGAAATAGCATAGTGAGAATATCCAATGCTGAGATTTCGTTTTACCTTCCATTAAAATTATAGAGTTGATTATGATTAATATTCCTTGCCAGAATTTTTAACGTCCTTACTAAGTAGGGAATAACGTAATGAAAAATTATAACATAATTATATTTTTGTATTGACGTTCTCCTAATCTTATTTTTCAACAATGATATCATCTTAATTTCTTGTTTTTAACAACCTCATCCATGAAATAAAAATAGATTTTTAGTAAATACCTATTTATATCTTAATACCAATATATCTCTGAGAGAGTATGTGAAGAAATTGTAATTTCCAACTTTCCCATATGTTCTTCCTAAGGCAAAGGACAAGTTAGAAATTATAATTTCCAGAAGAAACTCGATTGAGCCATGTTGAAAATATTTAGCTATACTTCATGATTTGTGTTTTGATTGGATTATCGATTAAGAATCATAAGGCCAATCTGATATCATATATCTATCATAATTTTTGTCTCATTATTGTTATTCTTATGCATCTGAATTTATTAAATAGTTCATGTTATTATTTATTATATATATATTCTCATTAGTGGTCAATAAATATATTTATTATTAGCTTTATAATATTCCAAGTTGATCAGAACAATTAATATACAAAAATCATACCCAAGGTTAAGCTGAAATTTTCCACGATTTATAGACTATGATTTTTTGATATTTTAGATACTTTTATTGCTATTATGGTTTTGAAATATTAAAAAAGTAAACTGAATCCATATTTTTTTGGTTTATTTCTAATATGTGCAATCAAAAAATAAATTTTCAATCAAGGATTCCACACTGATTCTTTGGAATATCCAAGATTTGCACAATATACACGACTTGAGCAATGAAATCCAGCAGAAAAATAAAATTTCTTTACTAAACATTCTTCTTCCATCCCATGACATTTATTCCTTATATTCTACATCCGTTATTTAACATCTATTTTTTGTATCTACTAATTTAGCTAAACACCATTCAAGCATACTGTTCAATACACCATAATCAAGTTCGTTATTATAATGCAGTAAATTTTTAGGAGAAGTTTTATATTTTAATACATGATAATGAAAATGTACAGTGAAAAATCTTATGATTATATTTTTAACCAGTTATTTTTAGGTGTACACATTCCTATAAACAATTAGTTTTAAGTAATAATTAAAAACATAAACTAACTAATTTTTCCTAATTTTATGAATTTAATGGTTATTACGACTACCGTCACTTGGTTCTCTCAAACTATTTTGATTATTTTGACTATTTTATTGGAATTTTATTGAAATTTTATATTTTAAGTACATAAAATATTAAACTGCGAATGAAAATAGGGAATAAGGAGAATAGTACTCCAGAACCTGAATGAGAATAGGAGGTCCAATATTCAAGGAGATGGAAAAGGTTGATTTAACCCTATTTAGTAAAAATGTCAAAAGGAGGCATGATTTGTGGCAGAAACACCATCATTCAAATTTAAAAAAATCACCTTTCTATTTGGGGGTAAATGAAACATACATAAAGAATGGATTTTAAGCGATAGAAGCTCTTTATTCGTTGTAACAATTTCAAGAGACGATACTTAATTTTTTTAGTTTTTCATATTTTAGTTTTATAGAACCCACAAAAAATTATTAGATTCATACCTTTCCTACATCACAACCATGTCTGAAAACTTCGAGTGTTTCTCGTTCATTACATTTCAAGATCAAACAATGACCCACAAATTTTTGGTCTACCTTTAATCAGTCTCTACTACCCACACACAAATTGTTTTAAATTTAAAGTAATTTTTTGTCAATAATTTTTCTGTATTCCTTTTTTTAATTAATTCCTATAAACTATTAAATTTGAACTAATGTGAAAATGTTTATAGAATATTTGAAAAATATTCGCTTCTTTTTAAACGTTCATCACTTAATCTGTGCATAGTAAGGATTTTGTTACAAAAAGAAATGTTGATATAATATTTATTCCAAATCTCTGTTTTATCTGGTGTCTTTCATTAGTAAAGTCAATAATTTTTAATCCCATTTTCTAATTCAAGAACATAGAATATGTCCCTATCAGCAAAATTTGTTCTTATGTTTTACTAATTTTTTTAACTCTTAGGTTGAACACTCGGTCAAAAAACTAGCTCTTTTTACTATGGTTCCTTTACAATACCCATAGCTATATTTTTAATAATAAGCTCAAGAGCTAACTGATACTGAAGCTAGCACTCTATCTCAACAGGATTTGAAGAGGACCATGGTTTGGCAGTCAAACCTAACATTTAACAACAGATGACACTATGTCAACATTAATTTAGAGAACGGGTGTTTTTACAATATGATAAAATACTATTATTAAATACTCAGATTTTAAAATTAAATATTTCCCCCTTGTGTAATGCCCATAACACAAAGAATGGTAAAAAACGTTTATGAGTTTATTTATCCTGGGATTGAACATAATAAAGTGCATAAATTTTATTTTATAAGAAAAAAATGAATCAAGGAAAGATATACAAATTTTAGGTCAACTGCATGATGAGTCTTGTAGTGAATCTTGGAAAATATTTTAAGTAATGATAAGAAAATGCCTGTATAATGGAAATGAATTTTTTGAGTTGGCACAAAATTTCTATTCTGAATTAACGTATTTTGTTAGAACTAGAGCCAGTTTAACAGCAGGAAGTTCATTTAATTAATTTTACCAAGAGTAAATTCATTAATAAATTTACATATAGTATTCAGGTTTATGTCCTAATGACAGGAACATAAAACAAATGTGAAGATGTGCTCTGCATTTGACACAAACCTATGCTGAAGGATATGAAAATCACAGGATGGAGAGAGGTAAAACCTAAGATATATTAATTCACAACATTCATGAAAATTATCCTTAACTTGAACTCCCATGTATTGAAATCCAAGTTTTTACTCTCTGTTGAAGTAGGCATCATGAAGAGCGAACATGTAGAAAGGAATATAAGGGGAATTCTATGAACTTCAATCAAGTAAGTACAAGCTTAAACCGTGGTTTAAAATCTCCCCTCTAACTAGGGATGGGAAATTCTTTATTTGGCGTTGAACGAACGTTGTTTGATGATGAATGAAAATGGAAAATCCTTGCTGGTGTTCGTGTTAGGTTGGTTTGGATTCGTTCGAGAACCACTCGCAAACATTACATGTTTTGAAAAATGGTCAAAAACTGTATTATCATAGAAATAGAGAGAGAGAGAGAGCGAGGGGGAGGGAAGTATGAGAGAGGGGATGGAGAGAGAAAGAGAGAGAGAGAGAGAGAGAGAGAGGGCAGGGGAGAGGGAGGCAGGGGAAAGAGAGAGAAGGCGAGGAGGGAAAGAGGGGGGACACGGCTGCACAGGAGACAGGTGTGTTAACTTGCACAATAACTTTGAAAACACCTAGTACATAAATATATGTGTTTTAATGTCCATATTTCAATGTTATCGTACTTAAACGGATCAAAATAGCCTTAACTATGACTTCACAATTTTTTATATTTTAAGGTATTTTTTACATAACATCTTCACCTTAGTTTGTTGAGAAACTAATTTCTGCAGTTCATTAAATTGTTTCTTAGAAGTTATAAAGGCATTTACTAAATGTTTTGAAATTTTACATATTATTTTTAGAAATTTCTGACCAGTATTTAGCTAAGAAATATTTTTTAGAATTCATGGAATATACGATTTTTAATGCATTTAATCAGTTTATTTTTTAGAATTGCCAACCGCCATGTGTACAGAAAAACTATGGCATCGCAATTTGCGATGCCATAATTATCCAATTAACGATACTCTTTTGTACATGTGGCTCTGGGCTCAAGATTGACCTTTATTATTTTTATACTTAAATGCAATGATGACGTGAGCGTGGCCCGATAAAATTTCTTCGATTTTTGTGCAAGAAATGCACAATGAAGATTGATCTTTTTTTACAACTGTAAAGAATTCAAAAGTAATTTTTGTGCATTAATTACACCATAATAGCAACGCGGATCAAAAGACGTGGCACACTCTCAGCCGTCCAACAGGTATATTTTTTGTATAGTTAATCGTTCATGATTACTTTGGCTTTGGCACGCAGGTGGCAGTACATCATCCATTGTTGGAGAAAACAAGGGAATGTGCCGGCAAATCAAACCGTGTATTTTTATCTGAGGCACTCCTGCATGGAGGAGATAAATAATGAATCTAACGTATGAGATTAAACGAGATTAAAATCCTTAATACCTTGAGACCTAACCATCAGATTGTGCTGAAATTTGGAGGGTACATTTGTCTTGTACCCTATACAACCCCTACAGTTGGATCATAAAATAGAGATCACGAAGAAGGGAGAAAGCGCCGAGGAAGTTTTTCCCCAACTTGTTTGGCCCAGAAGGATACAGGAGCTGATTCCTGAGTAGATTGTGTAAATTTATTATTCACTTTTTAATACTTTCTGGGATGATTCTAAAACATTTTCTAGCTCAAACAAAATCTAAAGCTCTTTCCTGAGGCCATGGGCTATAAAAACTATGGTTATCTAATGGATATGTCGACTAGGCCTCTCCCATATAACTAGGTCAAAATGACGACTCTCTCTCTTTATCGTCATTGATAAACTCATGCCATCATGTATTTTCCCGAAAAAGATACTAAACTGCTTTTATGAGTATTATGTCCCTACAAAAGGTTTTTTTTAATTTTTTTGTTTTTTCCTGATTACACACCTTCTAATTTTTAATTATTACATTTTTATATTTTTTGGTCCAGATTTTTACAAATTAGTGACTTTAATTTTTTAAAACTATTTTTTGGATAAAATTAGTTCTTGAATAACTCGAAGATTCCACCGTTATTTTTGAGTATCTTATACAGTCTTTCAATAATATATAGACTAGGAAATTAATTTTGAAATAGTTAAATAAATGAAATACATTGTTTATATGACATCTATCACATTGTTAAAAAATCTTCAAGCAGAGAAGATGATGATTTAACTTCATTAAACAATTTTCTTAGTGTTCATTCAGCGTAGGTTTTGGGAAAATATAAATAAATAGTATTTTGTATACCTATTCCATATCTCAAATAATTAGCATTTATCTTCCTTTCGATGTGGATTTATTTTGTACAAAATTATGTATATCTTGAATGTTACATATTTGTAAGCACTAGCTGTAAATGTATTTCCATTTGGTTTCCATGTGGAGAAAGATCTGGTCTCTCTCTAGTGAATTTTGTCATTATCAAAACATGACATAGTTTTCTACTAATAATATTGTGATCTCTTGTATAAAAGAATCAATATCATTATCTCAATGGATTTATTTTTAACTAGTTTTTAAAAGAAACTGTAAGGATTAGAACTGATAGGTATATAGGCTGCAGCTTATCAACATACATACTGGAATTGAGATGGATAATATATATCTATAAAGATATTCATTTATACTGTGTTATATAAATTATCTCAATGATTTTAACTCCTATATTAAGCATTCCATCTAGGATTTTTAACATAATTATGCATCATCAAGTCTCAGCCTAACTACTGCTTTTATCCAGATATTATAATTATTGAGTTTATTGTTAATATCCTCAGATTTGGAGAAGTCACATTTATGATGTTAAAGATATATGTATGATATTAATGATAAAAAGATAATATAAGATCAAATGGAGCTACATTGTAGCACTTGGAGGAGGATCTAGATCTGGATAATGTCAAAAAATAAGAAAATCCTTTATCAGCTGGCTTATATCACACCTAATATACTTCATGTGGTCATCATTCATCGCTTCACTTAGTCTCAGATGAACAAAGTGAACAAGTAGCCAAGTAAACAGTCCCATCTGGCACGCATGAAAAAGGAAAAATGCAAATGTTTAAGTATAAATTCTAAATATTGAGTTCGAGCAACAATAAATAAGGCTACTATATAAAATAAACTGATTGTAACATACCCCCAATGATTTTTACCATTACTTAGAAAAGTGAGATTGGTATTTTTAGCATGTAAATTCCTATATATTTAAGGTTTCATTCTCACTTATGGTGTACGCCCCTAGAAATGGTTAGCTGCATCGCAAAGGCTCTCCTTCTGATGGAATGTGTATAAGACTTAAATCAAATGAATTTTCTTATTTTTATTTTTATTCATATTTTTTGAAAAAATACCGGATACTTAGAAACTATTGAGAGTTATTTGATCAACACTATTAACAGAAAGGTCGCCAATGAATAAAAGACTTTCAAATTATATAATTGTATTGTCATCCCTGAAATCCATCACTGAAAATCATTTATTTGCATACATTTAGCTTGAAATAATACTTCGATATTTCATATTTCTTTATCCCACTTTCTTCAACCAAACACAAATATTAGAAAGCTTCTAAAATCCTCTTCCGCCTTCTACCTTATTCAGATCCATTTTCTTAACCTTTTCTTCAGCCACCTTCTACCTTATCCACATCCATTTTCTTAATATTTTCTTTATCTACCTTCCACCTTCTAACTTATCCAACTCTACATTATCCACATCTTATTTTACACATTATAACAGAGATTTATACTTTATTTAATTTACTAAGGTAAGTAACTATTCCATTACTTCATTGATTCAGATTGGTTATGAATCAAGAATACAAATTAATCAGTGAATATTCTTGTTGACCAAATCAATTTCATAAAATTCACTATCCAATGAGGTTACAATTTTAACATGTTAATGTATTAGTGAAATCAAATTGATTTCAAATCCATTTGACAAAATATTTTACATGATACAGTGATATCAAATAACCATACTTGAATACAATGTGTGAACTACATGCTATTTATTTTACTTTACCAACTGAATTATATATTTAAAAATTACCATATTAAATTTATGATTATTTGACCATATAGTAGATATAGTTTTAAGAATTCATATTCATCAATGGTAATTTGATAAGGTGTTCCTTTAAACATTTAGTAACATGTGGTCCTTTAAATATATGTTTCCTTGTGCTCTCATAGCACAAGTTTTATGATGCCTTCCTTTTCCATTTGTAATTACCTAATTATATTAATTTTCTATAGTTGAAGTTTCTTATTATTGTAAAATTATCCATTACACCTAACTTAGCACCAGCTTAAATATTTGATATGGTGTTTCTTGTGATGGTGTTCTTTTTATTTTTCTAGTTAAACATATCTTTTGAATATTGAGATGCATTTATAAAACATAAATCTATAATTTTGTTTAACCTGAGAAATCATTTTAAATTCGGATTGTGTTTCCCAACCCATTAGGAGTTCATATTTCAATTAAAGCATGGGATGATGTACACACTAAGGAAGTTAATAAATGACTACAAAATTGATTTGACTTGAACTAGATGGATTTATTGCTATGTATCTTTGTTATTTTGATATGATTTGGCTTTCAACTGCATGGTTCAGGGTCAATCCTTTGAAGTTAGACTATACTGTGGTTCTGGTGCCTTTATTGAATGATAGGAAAACTATTTTCTATGCAACATAATTATTGATTTATTCCAAATTGATCTCTAAAACATAATACAACAATGTACCTTGTGGGTAACTTGTTTGAGCCTTGACTTGCTCCCTTTGAGATTTATCTAAAAAGCCATTCATGTGCCCAGCCTCTTGAAGTGTCCACATGATCAAGTTTCTCTTGGATCTCTAGTTCTTGTCCTCCATCTTTTCTTGAAAACCTTGTAGGCCTCCACAACATGAAGACTCTCATCTTGGATAAGTGACAAAAATCTCATAAGTAAGAAAATTTGGGTGCCCAGCTCTGGCTGGTCAGGGTGCCTAAGAATGGGTGGCCCTTCACCTATTTATATTTTACTTAATAGTTTTAAAAAAATCAATAAATAAAATATATTCATCAATGTGCCTATGATCTTATGTGTGCTACCCTATAAGTCCATATATCATTCTAATTAATTATCTTAATGGCCCAATGACCATTTTTGAAGCCAAACTCAATCAATTAACTATATCAACATATCAATTAAATAAATATGGATCGATTTAACCCAATCAATTGGTTAATTTTCCAGCCGATGGGATACCAAGCTACACCTCATGCTTGAGAAAATACATAGTAGTATTCAAACTCTCTCATTGAACTTTTACCCTCATCAATTACCATATGAATAAATATTCATCAGTGTAAGAGGGGGGAACATTGGAGAATGTATGTTCTAATATCCTCACTAACCTGTCGAGGAATTTAGTTGCATCGTCTCCCTTGAGTCAATCTCCAACGTAGATGGAAAATGATCCCGCCTTGGCCACTCAATCATCTATGCAGGCTTCTTCATATATCCAAGCTATGACTTGTTTCAATCCCCTGGTTAGAGACTCAAAGTCGTAGTCAAAACATACTTGTCCATCTACCAGATGCATGTGGTGTCTCAGGTCAATAAATCATTTATACAATTGTGACATGTATCAACCTAATTCATGTTTAGGTATAATACCATTAGGGATTCGTTTGGATCAATTTAAGTGACTCTTTCTCCAAAGAGCACCCACTATATGTCCATAGTGTCACCATCAAAGCCGCAAGATAAACCACACTTATCGTATAAGTAGGATCAGATAGTGTTGTTCTATCTGAATAAGTCAATGCCCATCTTAATTATCTGTTGAATAAGAAATTGTCATATTAAAGACTACATGTTTAAATACTATTAATTTTGAATACATGTTTAAAGACTAGAAATAACTGTATTGCAATGGCATGATAGATGAAAATTGAGCATATTATAACTTGAGAACAAATTTGGCCTTATATTACATAAGTAGTTGAGAAGGAGAAATACTAAAACAATTTTTAAATGCCAATTTTGGGAAGGTTCATGTAGTTCTCTCTATTTCAGGGCTCCACATTTTATTTCTTTAGCCATATACTGTATATCTTAATATAAATATTATAAGATGCATTTTATTCTCCTTAATTGAGCAGTTTCATATGTTAATGAACTTTTTATTGAGAACAATTGGAAAAACATTGGTCAGGCACATAAATCTGGCCCGCTGCCCATCAGCTTGTAGTGTATAAGTATCAAATAACAAACTTAAGGAGAACACCAAATTTGAACTAAATTTGTTACTTTTTGACTTCACTACAAGAATACTACATTTCATCAAGGAATATTAGTAATGTCAATAATCTATTGCACAAAAGTAATCATTATATTTGAAAATTTTTAAGCTTGTGTAGGGTTTTACCATTTTCAATAGTAAGTACATTGCTTTATTTTTTAGCTTAAAATTATTACTTTTTAAGCTTGGCATTAGTCACTGGATGTTTATTTGGCAGAATTAATTAGTAGATGTGAAACCACAATCATTAATATATACTTTATGATTCAATCAGTGCAAAGATGATTTAACTTAAAACTATGGATCAAAATATAAATTTAATATATACTTAATATATACTTAATATGTACTTAATCATTCATATATACTTAATGATTCAATATACTGTAAATATTAATATAAATATTATAAGATGAAAAAACTCAGTTCAATTTGAAAATTAAATAGACTGTTTTGGCAACTGAGTTTCAAAACATCAGAGTTGAGGGGCAACATGACTGATATCACGTTGGACAGCAATAATCATTGGTGGATGAAGTTGTGACGCTCCCAAAATGTGTTGTCATTCCATTGAATGTTCACCACTTCTCTTCCATGTGTTTAAGGGTTGTGGGGCTCAAACTTGAAGTCAGTTGGCTTGAGAGAAAGAATATTTGTAAGGATGCGCTTGGTACTTACCCCAATAATTATGTCTTGGACTGGACATAATGACTATGTGTCACCTTTATTAGTATCGTATGTGTGTTTGATGTTGTCATCACCATCTGATTCAGAGTCTGAGGTGTCGACGAAAACAGTCAGGTCTTGGGGTTGCTTTCTTAATCTTCTTAAGAGTGGCCGTACACTCCTCCGTGGTGTGCATTTTTTCCGCCTCGTGCTCCCTCCACCATCTCCGTTTCGCAATCAATGTACCTGTTTTCTGTAACTCACATACAATGTTTGAGAGAAATGATGTTCCAAGGCAGTCAAAAAATGTCCAAAAATAATTATTTTTAAAACCAATGACATCCAAATGTCGTGTATACCAAAATTTTGTGAAGCGACTTTTGATGATATTTATTCAACACCTTACCCCTTGCGGTACCTAGTAAGAAATTGAAAAGTAAACGATCAATGCGTTCATTTTTTATACTACAAAGTAATTAAAAAATTCCTTATAAAAATGACATATACCTGGAATTCCCCATGCGACATCCTTCGTGTACATTGTCTTCGTATGAATTGTGTTCCATTAATTAGACCTCTTCAATCTCAGGTAATGACTCTGCTATGTTGCTTTCTGGATGTTTTTGTCTCAACCAACATCAAAGAATCATCAGTACAGACATGTTCTCTGCTGAAAATTGTGAACATTTGTACGTGAAAATTCCATGTCCAGTGGAGAATAAGCGTTCAAGTGGTGCACTAGATGCATAGACTGGAAGAAAATATCGTGCCAAAATGAAGAGCTTAGAGAATCGTTTGCAACCGTCGCCTTGCCACCATAGGAGAGCATCAATTGACTCATGAGACATTTGTAGGTAACTCTATAACTCGGCGTCCACAGATGGAGTGACACATTTTTGTCGTGGGAACACCTGTGAAAGCCTCTTTTCATGGACAAGATGTATCTCTCATCCATCCCAACTTCCTCGTCATAATTCATGCGATGCTGTCGACTCTCTTTGTCGCCTCAAGTGTTATCGTCATCCCTCAAATTTGTGACTTCTTCAACATCGTTCAAAAGTCTTTGCACATATGCCACTAAGGTGTCACATTCTTCTCAAGAAATGGAGTCTTACTTACTATGTGGGTCTATGATAGTATTTCCTCGAATGTGAGCCTCGTAATTGGACATATTTTCTCTCATGGCTCACATGTGATTTGGATGGAGGCACGTTGTTCCACCGTGAGGACAACACCGTTTGGGAAAAGGCATCCTTGGTCTATGGCATCAATATGTTCACGATGGTGTTCATCAAGGACTTAGAGAAATGATAAAACTGTTTGTGTCATCACATGTTTAGAGCTGCAAACAATATCTGACTCTTCACTGAAAGGCTTTAAAATTCGAGCAAAGTGTGCCACCATTTGCCACTCATGTTCATCTATCACATAGTTTTTCTCCGTCGTGCTGTCTAGCTCAAAAATTGCCATCTTGTACAACACCTTTCTCTTTTGATATGCAACTTTCAACATTTCATGTGTGGAGTTCCATCTAGTCTTCACATCCAACACTAGTTTTCTACTATTGGGCATCTATAATTACGTACACCATTGGCCATGTCTCATCCACCTTTCATCCGAAGAACGAATGGCTGCAACAATTTGGCGCACTCGTGTAACTCAATCTCACAAAGAGGTAGATCGCCCAACCCATCGGTTTTGTGCTTCTTCGGGCTCCCCGTCCATCAGCACCGCTGCCTCGTCGTGCGTAAGTGGAGGTATAATTTCCAGTGCCTTCAAACCATCCTGCACTACAAGGTTTATGACATGTGCAATACAAGGCATGCGCTGGTTTCGATCAAAGTTGGGATTCACTTTATGTACTGCATTAGTCAACACTGTAATCATCAATCTATTGTTACTTGCGTTGTCCGTTGCAATAGCAGTTACTTTCTTACCTCAAGGAGAAGTTGTGCGAGGTAACTCCCGCTATGTGGATCATCACTTTTCTTTACCGCAAGGACACGTTCCTCAAGTCTCCATTCCTCTATGACCTAGTGCACAGTGATTCCCAATAAGGGAATCATATTTTTCCTTGTCCATGCATCTACTGTTAGGCAAACACTCTAACATTTGATAGTGAGCATACCAGCTTTTGCTTCTCTCGCCCAAAGAAGGCCTTCACGTATTCACGAATTGTCTTCGAGCATGGTATTCTCATCTTATGGTGTGCACAATAAAGCAACGCCTCTCTAAAACTTTTGTCGTCAACGATGGACCATGCTTGGTCAGTGAGACATATAAATCTGGTGAGCATCTCCTTTGTTCTCTCAAATGTGATACCTAGTAAGAAGGTATTTTGCCCCACGAGTGAACCCAACATTCCAATAATAGGTCGTTGACCTCCATAAGTTGGCTCCTCATCTGAACCTGGGACTTGTTTACCTTTCAACTGATCGTGCAGCTCCTTATGGTTCTTCTGCAAGTGCCTCCAAAACATCGTTGTTGTCCCCTTTTTGTTTCTCTCAATAGTTGTAATTCTTGGACTGGTGTTCTCCTTGCACAAAATATATTCATACTGGTTTATGTCAAACTCATCAAAATATTGCATAGCCTCCAATTCTCGCCCACAACATTTTCTCTGCGAGATTATCAAAGTAGTTGTGCTTGATTCTCGTCTACGATTATGGTCTTGTGCCATTTCAGCATTTGCATTCACCTGATTTGATTTGCTTCTCATTTGAGCTTCATCAACATTCATATAGTACAAGCTTTTCCAAGACATATACTTTAAGAATAAAGAATAACACAATTTTTCATGTATTGCATCACTTCACATTATAGTATTTGTTAAAGTCTACCAGTCAATAATCAGCGTATCATTCAAAATTGCACTAGAATTAGAACAACTAAACAAATAGAAACTCAAAGAAATACATAAATCATTCTGTAAATTAAAATCAAATAATACACACAATAAAGTACCTTACTGTAGTTAATCGGATGAAGATGCCTCGCCGAAGGGAGTGAATGTAGACCAAGAGCCTCTAGCTTGCTCGACGCATGAACGAGAGAATGAGAAAAATGAGAGAATGAGAGAGAGATGAGTTGGTCATGTTGGGAGAAGGGAGCTAGAGGGAGAAGGGGCAGGGGTTCTGACGAGAGTTGGAGAAAGGGAGAATGGATTGCGTCAAAGGGAGGAGTTGCATACAATCTATTAAATAATCACTTGTACAATGGAGCAAGCATAATTTGAATTCATCATTTAATACATGCTGAAGGATAACACCAACTTGGACATGTGTATTCTTTATTGGACTGGCGATGTTTCTGAAGAACCGTGGAGATTCGCCGAAGAATATATGAACCATGGAGATTCATTGAAGTACATATAAACCATGGAGATTCACCGAAGCACAATAAAACACAGTTCATGAACATACCGTTGGGAGTTGGGCAGCAAACCAACGCAATAATCCCGCCAATGTTCTTCACAATGTTATCCGGAAGATATAGCGATGGTAGCTTCTGATCAACAAGAACCTACACCAAACAAATAACTGAAATAAGAGATTACAAAATTTATTCAGACCCTAACCCTACAATGTATATCTCTTCTTCTCAATGAAAAAATAAGTTTCTAGCAATGAAATTTGTGAGCAAAATCAAATAAACCCAGATTTGTGCATCCTAAGATGAAAATTATTTGAACGATAGGCGGTAGCACATGATAATGTGATCCTCTCAATCACAATTTTTTTCCAAAATTTGCAGGCTACAAATCCGAGCTAACAATCCAAGCCCTGTGATAACATGCAATTTTATCATGCAAAATCAGGGATTTTATAAGAAATTTTTATCTAAAAGATCCATATTGCATGTTATCATATTAAAAAGATAAGCAATTTCTAAAAAATTTGATTTTATATAATTTCATGAACTTTTAATTAATTATGCACAATTTTCTGGATTTTATTTTTAGGAAAAATGATTTTTAAAGTAGAAATATATTTTCTAATGAATTTATTTCAATTGGAAATGTTTTCTAATAACTTTTCTGATTTTTCCTGATTTTTTCAGATTTTTTTGGAGTGATTTAGAGCCAAAAATATATTTAATTCATTGATAAAAATCACTCTGGATTTTTAATTGATCACAGGCTATTTATCCAATTTTGGACTTTTAAAGCATTTTTCAGGTTAAATAAGACTCTAAGGGTTTTGATAAATTTCCATGTAGGTGATTTCTATTTTTCTTTGAATTTTTTGGGCGGTATACCAGAAAAATGACCATACTGTTATATTTGTGAACAATAGTTTTTTGAATTAAAAATCATTTTCCCTCTGTGTAGAGTAGATATAATCATAACTGTGATGATAATAAAGAAATAAAGTCTTGGGTATTTGTCTATCTGAAATATTTGAGGTGAAGTTTCTAAGTTAATGAAAGAATGTTTTGACTATGGAAGTTGAACACTAAAAATTGGCTTTCTGTTCTCAGGACACAAATACATCCTTGATTTTATAGAAGAGACTAAGATGAGTGGATGCACAGCTTACACAACAGTTCAGATCCTAAGTTGGGTCTGAGTGAAGAGTCATCTCTTAATAATTCAGATATGTTTCAAGAGTTCTGGAAATTTAATGTAGTTGAAACATGCCAAGGCATAAGGTATATGCCCTAGATTCATGAATTTTAGAGAGAAGCAGAGGATCTTTTAAATCAAAATTCTATCTTAGGAGTTAGATCTAATCATAATTCAACATTTTCTATCAGTTAGATCTGGCTATTATTTGACAGATCTGACTGTTTAGACAAAAATCTCAAATATCCAGACTTTCTAGATTCTCTAGATTAAACTTTCACTTTCTCTCTAAAATTCAAAATTCAAGTTTCAATTCTTTAATTCTCTCATCAATCTGAACTTCCACACAAAATTTCATTCAAAAATTCTCTCATTCCAATACCTTCCTAAAAAAATTTCATAAACTCTCTTTTCTCTCTCTCTCTTCAAGTCTCTTACATTGAAATTCCACTTAAATTCACTAATTGACTCAGAAATTCTTGCAGACTGCCTCTCTAGGGTTCGACTCCTTACTCATCATTTTACTAAAATCTAAATTGAGAAAGGAATTATAAATTTCATTGCATAATCCTAATCAAACAACGACAAATTAGGGATTAAAACACCGCAAATTTTAGGCTTATCACCCTGATCGAATATACAAACCTCTTCAGCAGCACAAAGGAAAAAATAAACTGTCACTCGCAAAGATCCCAATTCCATGCAAAATCAAAGATACCTAATCTTGTGAATCTTAATTAAAAAAATGATAATTTTTGGGAGTTTGTTGAAGGCATCGCAAATGCCATCTGCAACCATATAGTGGAGGTGGGCTCCGATTTCTCTCCGAAAATTATCAGTTTTTTACTTTTGCCTCATTTTCACTCCAATTTTTGCTCCAAAAATTATCATTTTTTCAGATTAAGATTCACAGAGATTAGGTATCTTTGCAGATGCGGTACCCACCTCCACTATATGGTTGCAGATGGCGGTACCCTCCAAACGATGTCCTCAACGACGTCTGACATCATCTTGGTATCAGAGCATCATCTCGGTACCCTCCGGATGATGTCCTCGACGACGTTTGGCATCACGTTTACTTTTGTAGAAAAATTGAATCCCATCTGCATATTAGTTTTCGTATCAGCATGCTTCAGGTGGAAATTGCATCATTATGGTAACAAAATATCTTTTATATGGTGATTTGGATAAAGACATTTATACATTTATCCCTCCAGGCTATTATTCTCAATTGTATGGTTCAAAAGCTTTCAAATTAAATAAGACTCTATTTTGACTCAAGCAATCTCCATGTAGGTGATTTGGGAAGCCCTCTCAATCGCTAAATGGTGTGCGGTATACCCAGAAAAATGACGAACATACCATATTTGTGAAACAATCTCCGTCAGAACATATTGTATTCATACTTGTGTAAGTAGATGATATAATCATAACTGGTGATGATAATAAAGAAATAAAGTCTTTGGGTATTTGTCTATCTGAAATATTTGAGGTGAAGTTTCTAAGTTAATGAAAGAATGTTTTGACTATGGAAGTTGAATACTAAAAAATTGGCTTTCTGTTCTCACGACACAAATACATCCTTGATTTTATAGAAGAGACTAAGATGAGTGGATGCAAGCTATACACAACCCCACTTGAACCTAATACTAAGTTGGGTCTGAGTGAAGAGTCATCTCTTAATAATAATGATATGTTTCAAGAGTTAAATGGAAATTTAATGTACTTGAAACATCCAAGACTAGATATTGCATTTTATAAGGTACTTTTAAATCATTTCCATTGTTAGGCAGCATATAGAGCATTATCATATCTGAAGGGTACCGCAGGTATAGGCTATTATTTAACACAGACAGTGGCATAAATCTGGAAAATATCCAGACTTTGGCTATGGAGGATTCCTAATTAAGCGTAGATCAGCCAGAATATATTTTTCATTTCTTTGGAGGTATCTAATTATGTGAAGTAAGCAACAGTTTGCATTTAGTTTATCTGCTGCAGAGGAAAACTATATAACATTACAAAAATAAATATGAGAAAGCAAATTGCAAAAATTATGTTCCATGACTTCATCATACAAATAAAACAACTGATTATGTTTTACATTTATAGTAATTGTCTACTGATATATCTAACAATATAGTGAAAAATGATTAAACAATCAATACTGAGATCAATTGACATTTCATATAAGAAAGGTGGATTGGCAGATTATTCAACTGCGAGGATGTGCCAACTACTCTTTAAGTTACATGTCTACTCTATACTTGCCATGACGCACCTTTCAGGTGTGCATGTCCATGCTGAGAGTTAGAGGCATCTACAGATAAGCTTGAGAGGATGTTAGCTGCAGTAATTTTATCCATAAATTGTTTGCGTATGATTTTTTAATACTGTTATACCATTCTTTTGTTCCATGGCCTGTCATAATAAGCTCGTTAAGTGTATTCCGTTTGAGTGCATCTATATAAAAAATACATAGGTGGACTCCAAGAAAGTATCGTACTTTGTCTTGACATGTCAATGAAGGCTTCCCTGCTGCAGGAGTAGCAAAACCTTTCTAAATTAGGTAGAAAATATACATGCAGTACTCTTCCTAGTTCACATTGTGATATTTCTTTCAAAATCATTTATTCTTAAGTTGAAATATAGTCAGTCAAAGCTAAATCTCCATATCTATTGTACGATCAGTTTCCTCAGCCATAAATCTCATTTGGTAACACCATGGAAAAATCAAAGTATGTTTATTGGACAACCATTAAAGTCATAATTTCAGCTCTAAATTGGTTTCAATGAAATAAAAACCTAATAAAAGAAATACACAATCAGTATCAATTTCCATACCCATGGACCTCATTTCATAACTCAATGGAATAAACATAGTATAGTTTCATAGATTAGCCTTACAATCATCCATTTCAACTCTAGTCTGTTTGCAATGAAATAACAAGTTAAAGGATAGAAATACCCCATCAGTATAAACTTCCAAAGAAAAGTTTCTCATTCAGTTACACCATGGAAGAAACATTGTATGTTCCATGAACCAGAGTTACATTAATGAATTGAACTCTAGTATGGTTTCAATGAAATAAAAAAGCAACAAAATGATAGGGGTACTCCAATAATAGCAACTTCTTCAGCCATGGTCTCAATAGGTAACACCATGGAAGAAACAAAGTATGTTTTCGTGAACAAGCAGTACAATCACCAATCCAACTCTAGTATGTTTTGCATGAAATAAAAAAATAAAGTAAATGACACAAATACTCCAATAATACCAATATCTTCCGCCATATGTCTCATAAGGTAACACCATGGAAGAAACATAGTATGTTTTCATGAACCAGTATAACAATCATCAGTCCAACTCTAATATGGTTTCAGTGAAATCCAAAAAAAATGAAATGACAGAGATAATCCAATAATTTTAACTTTCTCAACCATGTGTCTCATTAGCTAACACCATGGAAGAAACAAAGTATGTTTTCATTAACCATCATTACAATCATCCATCCAACTCTTGTATGTTTTGTAGGAAAAAAAGAAACTAAATGACAGGAATACTACAATAATACCAAGTTCCTTAGCCATGTATCTCATTAGGTAACACCATGAAAGAAACATAGTATGATTCATGAACCATCATTACAATCATCCATCAACTCAATTTTGTTTTCCTCAAAATAAAGAAACAGTCAATGACAGAAACACCCCTAGATGTTTAGTTAAAATATATGAAGTGGGTACTTATAGTTTTGAGATCGTCTAGGACATCGATGATGGACAGGACAGGACGGGACGAAGATTGTCCCGTCCGACGTTCGAATTTTTCAACTTCATCCAAACAGTCCCGTCCAGGGATTCGTCCATTGAAGAAAAAAATCATTTGCGTCCCGAATTTGCCTGATTTGTCCCATCTGTAGAAAACCGTCCCCTCCCTCATCCCCGATGAAAAAAAAAAGCAGGTTTTAAAGTTTTAATATATTTTTCCAAGTTTTTTAAGGGAAATATGGAGAAGATTCAAAGCAGAGGGACATATGTACAATTACTTTTGGGATAAAGGCAGGGACTTTGATGCCAAATGTCAATGACCTGATTAAGCGATGACACGTGGCAAGATCTCAATCGTCGGAAATTAATCCGCCGGATTTTCGTCCATTCCTCACTGTCCGACGTCCAGATATTTCAACTTCATCCAAACAGTCCGGTCCAGGGATTCGTCCATTGAAGAATAAAATCATTCGCGTCCCGAATTCGCCTGATTTGTCCCATCTGTAGAAAGCCGTCCGCTCCCTCATCCCCGACGAAAAAAAATCAGGTTTTAAAGTTTAAATATATTTTTCCAAGTTTTTTAAGGGAAATATGGAGTTGATTCAAAGCGGAGGGACATATGTACAATTACTTTTGGGATAAAGGCAGGGACTTTGATGCCAAATGTCAATGACCTGATTAAGCGATGACACGTGGCAAGATCTCAATCGTCTGAAATGAATCCGACGGATTTTCGTCCATTCCTCACTGTCCACGTTAGAGACCTCCGGACGGGATGAGTTTTTCGTCGGATGATAGGAAAACTAGGCTTTGACATTGTCAACCAGGGACTGGTCGGACCGGACCGAACTAGGACCGAACAAGACCGGACCGGAACTAGACCAAACTTCAGGTAAGGTTTAGGTCCATGCCAAAAAACCAGACCGGACCGGACTCTGTCCCACGCACTACCCATCCCCCTCCCCGTCTCCCTTCCCATCACCCGCCCGAAGCACTCATCGCTGCTGCTCCGCGCGCACAACGCCGTCACCACCCCCATTCTCCTCCGCCACCCTCCGTACCGGACCGGACCGGACCGGGACCGAACAAGACCTGACCGGAACTGGACCGAACTTCAGATAAGGTTTAGGTCCATGCCAGAAAACCGGACCGGGCCGAGACCGTCAAACCCTAAGGAAAACCGTGGTGTACGTTCGTCCGGGGATGAATTTCAGTAAGGATTTTCATCCAATTCCAGTACGAAAAAACCGTCCCGTCCGCGTCCCTGCACTATAAATTTAGGGTACTTAAACCTGTTCATTCTTAATTTCAGCAGATCAAAGCGTGGTTTTTTGCAATTAGGGATCGGCCAGGGAGAGGAGGAGATGCAGTTCTTCGGGGGATCGGCGGAATCGAACCCATCTCTATTAGCGCCGGCAGGAACTGGTACGGGCCTTCTGGGTAACAACACGTTCATGATGTACTTCTTCAATCGCAATGGAGAATGTCTTCTCTACCGGGAATGGCATCGCCTGCTGAAGACCCTGGACTCGCATCAAGACCACAAACTCATGTTCGGCCTTCTCTTCTCCCTCAAATCGTTCACCACAAAGCTGGATCCAATAAGGTTGGGCTTGATTTTGATGGAGTGATGCTGTCGGATCGTTTTTTTTTTTGCCTTGTTTGATTGCGTCTTTTTTGTTGGTTTTTGATGCAGTGCGGAAAAGGGGAGCCTAGGAGTGCCCCTTCTTCCTGGGCAAGGATGATCTTTCCATGGCTTCCGCACGAACACCTACAAGTTGAGCTTCATGGAGAGTCCATCGGGGATTAAGGTTTGTCTTATCTTTTGATTGACATTTTCTCCTCTCGGGGATATGTTTGTTACAATGCCGATTTCATTGAAATCTGGTTGCAAAAGTAAATTAGAGGGGTATTTTGGCTTGTAGCAAAACCCGGAAAATTTTTCTTGGCATTGATCTTTAAAATGAGCTAACCGTGTTTTTTGAATCTTTATCTGGAAAACAAAAATGCAGAACCTGTGCATATCTTTACTTCTTGATCTTGTATTTTTTGTAGTCGTCTCTCTTTTTTTTTGTATTTTTTCATTAGATGGGATTTTGTATTTCGAACATGTATAAAACTGTTGAATTCATTGTTGTACTTCGTCATTTGGCTGAATTCATTGAAAACTGGTGACAAACGTACTTGAGAAAGGGATTTTGTATAAAAATCTTATTGGTCTTCATGAAAATCCCATCAAATTTATTCAAATTGATCTTTACAATTGGATAACGAGCTATTGTTGAATGATTATCTGGCTAAGCAGAGTGGTTTTATCCATGGATATCTTTTTTTCTTGACCTTCTTTTCTTCTTGTGTATGATCTATTTAATTATTCTTCGTATAAAGGATTTATCTATTTTATCTTATTTATTCTGGTGCGACATTATTCGTTGGATTTTTCAATTCTTTGATGTAGATTATCTTAGTCACTCGTCCAAAATGTGGAGATCTTCGGGAGAGTTTGAGATATATTTACAACATTTACGTGGAGTATGTGATGAAGAATCCTCTGTATTACTTTGATCAAGGGGATTACACGAATCTTTCATACATGTGAGAGCAATCTCTTTGTCAATAAACTATTGGATATGCCTCTGTTTTGGGAACTATATAGTGGACAAAATAACTATGCATTTTGGTTCCATTTGGGATATTAATAAGAAACCAATAAGAATCCAACAATAATCCTGAACAGGTTTAGAAAGGAAAATCGTCTCTGGGCTTTGTTGATGCCGAGAGAGATAGACAACTCATTTCCAGTCTAGTCAAGGGAAAGAGGGAAAAGGGATAGAGGGAAGGCCGGGAGAGCTAGGTCGCAGTTCTGGAGAGACGACCCCATCGTGATCGCAGGGAAGAACTTCTGCAGAGGGAACGCCGACAAGGTCAAGTTGTCGAGCATTGTATCTCGCTCTTGAAGCAATTTGTCAAGGTCATCAATGGGCGAGGGTGGGGTCCCATACCGGACAATGGTGGGAGGGTCTCGTCCATACACAGTGCAGAACAGTGATGTTTTGAGGTCGGTGTTGAGGTCATCAATGTTCAAGCTAAGGAATAAGGACCAACTGTGTAGCAGCCTGTAAGAAAAACTTGAAGATGCGGAAGGGAAGCTCCAAGCCAAGGTGGACCTGCAAAGCTTGTCGGATAGGCAACACTTGCTGCGAGTCTCAGAGGCGTTGAAGGCCAAGAAAGATGCATGTTCGACCATGCAATGGAAGGTCAAAGAGATAGAGAGTAAATTGAGGGAGCAACAACAATCGACGATGTACATGGTGAAGGATCTCAACTGCATGCTCAACGAGAGGGAAAGCAGAGAACATCCTCTCGAACAAAAGTGTATCAATGGTCTTCAGTGGAAACTCGAGGAAATCTATGGACACCGATTGATCACGGCACAAAGAGGAGGAGAAGTACAAGTACAAGGAGTAGAAGAAGTATAAGAGGCGCCCTCCTGTACTTCTACTCCTTCGTGTACTTGTATTTTTCCTCCTCTTTACGCCATGATCTATCGGTGTTGATAGATTTCCTCGAGTTTCCACTGAAGACCATTGATGCACTTTTGTTCGAGAAGATGTTCTCTGATTTCCCTCTCATTGAGCACGCACTAGAGATCCTTCACCATGTACATCGTCGATTGTTGTTGCTCCCTCAATTTACTCTCTATCTCTTTGACCTTCCGTTGCACGATCGAGCAGGCCTCTTCCTTGGCCTTCAACGCCTCTGAGACTTGCAACAAGTGTTGCCTATCCGATGGGCTTTGCAGGTCTACCTTGGCCTCGAGCTGCCCTTCCAGATCTTCAAGTGTTTCCTACTGGCTGCTGCACAGTTGGTCCTTATTCCTACAGGCTGCTGCACGCTGATGTTTTGAGGCCGGACAATGGTGGGATATATTTTAGCTCAATTCTGTCCACAGAAGATAAGTGCTCCATTTCCGGAGTTGATCCCCTGCGAAACATCGTAAATACGCCTCCAAACCGCGGTTGATGACCTCTGTCTGCCGATCCGTCTGCAGATGATATGCAGAACTGTGTTTGAGGGTGGTGCCTTGTAAAGAATGGAGGTTGTTCCAGAAGGTGCTCATGAAAGTGCTGTCGTGATCCGAAACAATGGATTGTAGAATACCATGTAGCCGAATCACCTCCTGAATAAACTTGACAGCCACCTCTTTCGCGGTGAAGGGATGTCACATGGCGATGAAATGGCCATATTTGCTGAGCCTATCCACCACCACGAAGATACAATCGAACCCCTCGGAATTTAGAAGACCCTATGAAGTCCACGGAGATGTCTTTCCAGATTTGTGTCGGGATGGGCAATGGCTGGATTAGCCCAGCAGAGGCGAGTGATGACGACTTGAACTGCTGGAAACAGGAGCAAGCGTTGACGCACGTTTTGGTATCGCGCTTCATGCCGGACCAATAGAATTGTTGATTACTGCGCAGGTATGTCTTGAGGAGTCCCGCATGCCCGCCAATTTTGCCATCATGAAATTCCTGCAAGATTCAGTGAGCGTAAGGAGAAGAGCGGGGAAGAACCAACCTCCCATCATGAAGCAAGTGCCCCTCTACCCAGGAATAGTGGGGTGGGAGTGACGCATCTTTCTGCGCCGCTTGGACGATTGCTTGTAAAACTTGGTCTTGATAAACCTCTTGACGGATGGCATCCAAATCGAGCCACGAACTGACGGAGATGGAATCCCGGAGGGTTTCCCCGAAAGGTAGACGAGACAGCGCATCAGTCACTTTGTTGTATTTCCCCTCGTATTGAATAGAAAAGCGAAAATCCAGCAGTTTGGTCAATAAACGGGTGTACTCCCCATGAACCTCTCTCTGATCAAAAAGGTGCTTAAGGCTGCATTGGTCGGTTCGGATAATGAAATGCTGGAAAAGTAAATAATGCCGCCATTTGCGAACTGCCCATACAATTGCAATCAGTTCTCGCTCATAAGCGGATTTGGAGCTTGTCGTGGGTGGTAAAGCTTCGCTGTAGAAAATCAATGGGTCTTGTTAAAAAGAGAAGATGGAAAGCTCTTAGTTATCTTTCAAAGGAAGGCATACATGCTTTTATATAGGACTGAGAGAGAGTATGAGTAATTTATCCCATGTGGGACTAAGGGAAGGAACCCTTAGTGGGCTAATGGTCTAGTGGGCCTAATAGGCCACACCACCCATTTCCTAACAGGTCTGTTGTGTTGCATGAGGACCCCGCCCTCGCCTACCCCAGATGCATCTGTCTCCAAGACGAATTCCTCAGAAAAATCTGGCAGAGCCAGCACTGGAGCGGTGGAGAGAGCTCTTTTGAGCGCTTAAATGCTTCTTCGGTAGAATCAGTCCATACAAATTTCCCCTTTTTCAGCAGCTGGGCCAAGCCAACATAGCATAGCCTGCTACGAAGCAACGGTAGTACCCTGCCAGGCCCAAAAAACCCTGCAATTCTCGGACAGTTTGCAGTATGGGCCAAGAGGAGATGGCTGCCACCTTCCCTGCATCGGTAGTGACTCCGTCGGCGGATACCCAGTGGCCCAAATACTCCAGATGAGCTTGGTAGAAGAAACATTTCTTGGAGCTGATGTGCAGGTGATGTTGTGCGAGAACCTCAAGGGCTTGATGCATGTGCTGAGTGTGCTCAGTGATGCTTTTGCTATAACTGAGAATGTCATCGAAGAATACCAGGACAAATGGCCGTAAGAATGGTTGGAAGATTAAGTTCATCATAGCTTGGAATGTTGCGGGAGATTGGTCAATCCGAATGGCATCACCACATACTCATAGTGGCCTTGATGTGTGTGAAACGCGGTCTTCTCTATATCTTCCTCGCGCATTCAGATTTGATGGTAGCCAGACTTCAAATCTAGCTTGGTGAATGTAGACATGCCATGAAGCTCTTCGAGTAGCTCTTCGACGACTGGGATTGGAAAACAGTTGGGTAAGGTGATCTTGTTCAATGCTCTGCAATCCACACAGAAACACCAGCTGTTGTCTTTTCTTCTTGACCAATAGAGTCGGGCTGGAATAAGGGCTGCAGGACGATCTGATGATACCAGTGGCCAATTGCTTGGCGACAAGTTTCTCCAGCTCGTTTTTCTGTAAATGTGAGTAACGATAGGGTCTACAGTTCACAGGCCCCGTACCTGGTTTGAGGATGATTCGATGATCCAGTGGTCGTGATGGAGGAGCTACGTAGGATGCCGCGAACACAGTTGGGAACCGCTATTGCAGAGCGATGAGATGGTCCCCCTCGCCTCCTGAAGACCCCGGTTTGGGGTGCGCGCATGGAGAGCCGGAGGTGCCATCATCAACTGGAGGTTGGGGTGCGGAGATCCCTTCAGCCTTGGATCATTGCGTGGGCAGGTCTCCGTGAGTCGGCTGGTTCCCAGGTTGCCTTCCAGCATGTGCCAAACCCCGTCCACCTGAAAACGCAGCAACAGTAAGCCCCAGTGGGCCTAAGTCCACCCTAAGGAGCAAGCCAATCGAATTCCAGGATGACATCGACACAGAGCCCTTGAACCGGTAGGAGGTCGGTCACTATGAGATGTCCTTGGAGACATAAGGGCACCTGAGGGCAGTGCGACTCTCCCCTAATGGTGCGGTTGTCTCCGAGGCGGATGTCATATGGAGCGATAGGGTGGAACGATAACTTTAAGTCTCGGGCGTGTTGCAGCTGAATGAAACTGTCTGTTACTCCAGTGTCTATGAACACTTCCACATCGTGTCCTCCAAGAGTGCCTCGTAGGCGCAACGATTGTTGGGTTCTTCGTGACGTCGTGCCCAGAGCCGATTTGTGGGATATGAAAGCCAGGGTCATGTTTTTGTCAGCCTCATTTTCAGTTTCCTTCTGGAATCTCTGATCCTCGTGGTCGGAGTCGTCATCCTCATCATCGTTTGTTCAGCGCATATCGCTTGGACATCTGCGGGTGTGGCTCTCTTCATCATGCAAGCTTGCAGGTCGGTCACACTGGTTTCCAATTCCTTGACCGCTCCCTTGGACAAACGCTTGGTTTCACCGGCGACTGATTTCTTCTTGGGCATGCTGACGTCGGAGGAACGAGTGGCTCTGATGTCACTGATAAGAAACCAACGATACTGATAAGAATCCAACAATAATCCTGAACAGGTTTAGAAAGGAATCTCGTCTCTGGGCTTCGTCGATGCCGAGAGAGATAGACAACTGATTTCCAATCTAGTCAAGGCAAAGGGGGAAAAGGGATAGAGGGAAGGCCGGAAGAGCTAGGTCGCAGTTCCCGAGAGATGACGCCACCGCGATCGTAGGGAAGAACTTCTGCAGAGGGCACGCCGGCAAGGTCAATGGAAGAGCAGGCGACAAGGGAAGAGGATGAGAATGAGGAAGAACCCATACGTTGAATCTTGATGTTGTTCCCTTCTTCCATCGTGCTCCTTAAGCTAGTCTTGCAGATGGGCCAATGGGCTGATCTGGCTTCCTGGGCTTCCGGTGTTCATAAACGCGTCCGTGGATCGTATCAGATATCCAGCAGTTTATTGTCATTTTTCTCACCCTAAGCATGTCTGGTATAATATTTGGTTTTTTTAGTTTTATCTTCCTTTTGGTTTTCAGTTTTAAATTTTATTGAAGAAAGGTCCCTATTTCAAACCAGCTAATGCTTTTCATATTTTCCTATATTAAAGTTTCATTCTAAAAGAAAAACATAAAAAAACATGTATGTCTTCCGGTAATCTTTCTAAACAATTTTAATATTCCTGCATAAAGTCCTTCAAATTTAGTTGAAGCTTGTACGGCCTTGGTCCCAAAAAATCCAGCTGCTGCTCGCATCAGGTAAAGGAGACTTGATGAATATAAAAAATATAACGAAACTATGTGTTGAAGTTCACCGGTCTAATGTACCCTTTTGATCTGCTCTTCAAATGCTAGCCTTCTAAAATAGTGGATAAGTTGCACTATTATCAGCACACTAGAACTCCGAAGTTAAGCGTGCTTGGGCGAGAGCAGTACCAGGATGAGTGACCACCTGGGAAGTCCTTGTTGGTGACCACAGTATGGGCATGTGATCACAGTTCAAAATTTCAAAAAAAAATAGTGGATAAGTAAGCTTATGAATAATATGTGCTCCACGAAGAAAGTATTCATTTCTGGATTCTTAATATATTGGATGAACTATGATGCATTAATCAATACTTTTTGGGATTTTTTGCAGGTGCGAACTGTTCAATACAAAACTTGACCAATACATACGAACTATACTCCTTTAAACCTGATCTCAAAGAAAAGTTTTTTACGTAGTTGTAAGATGATTTTTCTCCCTCCCTCTCCTCTTTCTGTCTCTTTCTCTCTCAATCAATCTCTTACTCTCTCATTTTAGCGTTCAACGTTTTCCTTGCTTAACTTGCATTATCTCTAAGTAATTTTTTTGCCCTACCCGTCTCTTTATTTTTGTCCTCTATTCTCTTAATCTCTCTTGATTTGGATACATTGGTTCGCATTAACATTCTTGATTAAGATAATTTCAGTGCTCATATGAATATGATTTGGGGAAATATTACGAAAGAGCATGAACTTTCGTTTTTGTCAGCCGGGCAGCATGAACTTTCATGCTTGTTCAAAAAATAGCACGAACCAATAAGAAGACGCCAAGTGGCGTCTTCTTTTTTTGTCAGCGACAGTCAACTGCTGACGTGGCTTCCACCGTGGCAGCCAGGTGGACTCCACAGTGGCATCCACGTCTCCGGCCACCGCCGACGCCGCCGCCTGTCTCCGTCCGCCGCCGCCGCCGCCGCCCGTCTCCGTCCGCTGCCGCCGCCGTCCGTCTCTGTCTCCCGCTGCCTCCCGTCTCCATCCGCCGACGCTGCCCGTCTCCGGCCGTCGCCCGTCTCCGTCCCCCGCCGCCGCCCGTCTCTGTCCGCCGACGCCGCCCGTCTCCAGCGCCGCCGCCGACGTCTCCGGCCGCCGGCGCCGCCCGTCTCCGGCCGCCGCCGCGCCGTGCGTCTCCGGCTGCGGCGCCGCCCCTCTCCGGCTGCCGCCGCCGCGCGTCTCCAGCCTCCGACGCCGCCCTTCTCTGGCCGTCGACACCGCCCGTCTCCGGCCGCCACCGCCGCCGCCGCCGCCCGTCTCCGGCCGCTGACGCCGCCCCTCTCCGGCCGCCGACGCCGCCCGTCTTCAAACCGCCGACGCCGCGCGTCTTTAAGAAGAAGAAGAAGAAGAAGAAGAAGAAGAAGAGGAAGAAGAAGACGGGCGGCGTCGGCGACGGCCGGAGACATGGATGCCATCGTGGAGTACACCTGGCTGCCACGGTGGAAGCCACGTCAGCAGTTGACCGTCGCTGACAAAAAAAGAAGACGCCTCTTATTGGTTCGTGCTATTTTTTGAACAAGCATGAAAGTTCATGCTGCCCGGCTGACAAAAACGAAAGTTCATGCTCTTTCGTAGTATTTGCCCAAATGATTATGGTACGAATCTTGATTTGGTTCTGGAAGGGCAATCAATCAAGAGATTCATCCTTTCCTACAACGTACCTATTACTTTGCTCTGACATATATGAGAGTAATTTCTTTTTCCTTCATGGATATGGTGATATTTTAGACTCCTTGAGGCTGAGATAAACTTACATTTGATACATTTGGGGATAGTAAGTGGTTCACATTTCTGAACGTAACTCCGGAATAGATCCTGGATTTGGGGGGCCCTCCTGAATTCATACAATATTTTATAAATTTCTTGAGAAAACCTCTGATTCGTACTCTCTCCACAATTCATTTCATAGTTATGGGATCATGCTGACTGTTGGCATCTTCCTGTCTGAATCAAGATCAGTGTGTTTTCAAAAACCTAAATCTTACCAAAAGTTAAACTTATCAATCCATCTATCTATCTTTTTTGTTCAAAGACGATTTAATACTCTGCTACGAGAATTCATTGAAATGAGGACAAGAAAAATCTGTATTATTTGATCTTACAAAGCAACCAGTTGGGAACTTGTTTATTCCCGTCGAATTGATTTTGGCGGCTTTCTTGTTTTAACCTGATGTCAATGAGAAATGGTAACATATTTGAGAAAAGATATTTGATCTTATGAAATAATGCGAAAGGAAATTATCTATTCTATCAATTCAATTTCTGGTTATCTTTCTTGGTTAACATGCTCTCAAGGAGGAAATTCGTTGTACCTAGGGCGGGGTCTATGGTATCTATATTGTCGTAGACGATGATCTCTATGGCTAGGCAGTCTCATATTTGACGCAACGATCTCTCCACCTTGGGAGGCAACATGAGCACGTCCACATATTTCAAAATAGACAAGGCAAGAGAAGGGTTTTGAAAAAGAGGTGATGTTGTAGATGTTGTCACCCTCTGGTGTGACAATGATGAGGTTAACCATGAAACTTGTAGGACTAGGACATATTCTAATTAGGCTTAGGAAGCAAATTTGGGATGGGAGGAACCAGTGGTGGAGAGATGCATTGCAAATAGATGGCCTGGAAGACATGTAGTTTATTGGAGGAAGAAAGGAGGAAGTTATGAAAATGTAGTTGTATTGGAGATAATATTTGCGACAATTTTGGCTGAAAGAGGATGATGCTAATGCATATTTATTTTATCAGATTCCGAAAGGAATTTGGACATCAGCATAAATATAGAAGTTGCACAGGAGGAACCAGGAATATGTTGGGGCACAGCTGGAGCTCTTGTGATGACTTTCTTAGCAGAAGAGGTGAGGGAGTCTATCAATGAGTTAAATGGAGATGGGACTATGTATACACAATTTTCTAGTGTTCTTATTCGGTGAGATCTAGGAGTTGGTGGACGGCAGAGTAGTGACAAGGAACTATGGGCATCATGTGAAAAATGGACATTGTGAAGGCATATTAAAGCCTCCTCTATGACTTTTTGTGGTTGTATGGAATTGGTGGAGCAGTGAATGAATTCCAATTTCTTCATTGGTCTTAGTTATTGGGTGGCCTAAGGGGGTTTGGATCCATATGCAATGATACTAACCTAGATCCAGGCTCGTAACTGAAGAAGGGTAGAGGACGAGGGAGGTGTAAGTTCCCGGGGTTGAGAGGTGAAACGGGAAGGATCCGAGAGGAGGCTGAGCAGAGGGGGTAGGGATCGGCCGAGGACGAGCCGCCTGAAGACATGGTGAAGTAGAGACGATGACGAGGGCAGGGGATTGTTGATGGAGAGAGGGAGACCAGACCTAGACGAGGAGAGGGGAGACAAGAAGACCTCACTTCAATCTACTTATTCGCTGCTCTCCTTTTAGGAGGGCATCCCTATTTAAAGGAAATACAGCAATAACTAAATGACTGAAATGCCCCTGTGGGCTAACATGATGAAACTACCCTCCAAGATCCTATCATGCAAAAAGAAGTCAAGCATGGATAGCCCTTAGCACCAGAATTGTGATATAGATCTAACTAAATCAAGAAACAGATTCTTGAAAAAGATAGAAAAGACTCACATCGATAGGGCAGCGATTACAATTCGTCAGACAGAGAGGAAGATCTCAGATACATAGCGCCTCCTTGAGCTCTCCAGCTGGATGCAGCCAAACTCAGCAACACCTGCGATCTCCAAGTTCTTTGTCAAATGACTGATCCCCTCTCCATTCCCGAGAGGCTTCCTTATATAGGAGCAAGAAGTCCTTGATCCTAGCCCGGGTAGTTACTTACTACCCGGGGCAGTTGCAGCCTTGGCTTATATCCACTCCACACTTGCGGACCCAAGTGTAGTCCCACGTGCAGATTCATCCATCTTCTTCTCTCTGTCCTCTTCCATACTTTCTTTTATATGTGATCCAAGGTAGCCTAACATATTGCTAGGCTTAGCAGTGGACGCCATGTCAAAACGTACCATTCAAGCATGCGCACATGGCCGATAGAGGAGTTTCCAAATGGCGATCTACCCAAGAGGCATTCCATTAATCCAATACATAAAAGAAATCACATTCCTTCTGGAAAGCTCCATGGATTATGTGATGAACCTATCCACATCGTAAACCATGCATGTTGATTCTTTGGGTTTATAGATCAACACAGCTAAATCTGCAATTATGTGGGGTTTGGGCTGTCAGCTGAGGCACAATGCTCTGATGCCTTGAGGACAACCATCAGGACATCACCTACGTGCTACATAGACCTGCCATTGACGAGATGGCTCTGGACCAAATTTTGGAAGTTAGTGATTAAGGTCGGAGGAAGATTAGAGGGGTGCCAAAAGAGAGTGTGCCAAAATTTTGGAAGTTAGTGATTAATCTTCATAATAGTCTCTATTTCTCCTTTGAGGAAGACATAACATTCCTGGGAGTGGAGAGGCCCCTCCTTTTTGATTCGAAATGCCAGTAGGGATTGACAGAGAATTGACAAACCATCAGCTTTTATGAAGATTTCCCCTGAAACAAAATTTCCCCATAAGGTGCAAATTTTATGAAGATGGCTGATTAGGCATTAACTTGTGACACGAGCTCTCTAAACGAGAATGTTTCTTGACACCTCAATATAATGCATTGCGTGCTCAAGGGACGACAAAGTCTGCACCCACCTTTTCTTTGAATGTCACTTTGCCCATGCGATATTGACGGATGTCGCCTTAGAGGATTTCATTTGGCACTTCAGAAGGGAATGCGGGTCCAAGAGGAAGACAAAATGAGGAAGGCTCCTCACTGTGATATAGAAAATATGACCACTCAAAACAAGGTTGTTTCTGAGGGGAGGACTGCCAGGAGAGGCAGCAATCTTCTTGACGTGAAGAATCTTGTATCATATTGGTTTATAAGGGCATGAAGGATGGCATCCTGACGATCCACCATTTTTTGGGGATGTTCAAAGAGAACAGCAAAGTTCCATCTAATAGAGAGAGATGGATGGAAATGGCAGAATGATCACAATTTCACCCAGTAGAGAGAGAGAGAGAGAGAGAGAGAGAGAGATGGAGAGAGGGCTGTTTCAGTCAGTGGGCTGGCCCAGAAGAAGTGACATCCATCTCCGGCCATGAATAGTTTCTATTTCATGCCATCATTGTTTTATATATTATCAACAGATCATCATTCTCTTTTCTTATTCAACATCCTCCTCTCCTCCCATTCTCTCTCTCTAAATTCTCTTCATCTCGGGCCACAATTCTCTCTCTGTTATTATTTATAAATGAGTATTACTAACAAAGATAATTACAACTCTCGTACAACTATGATTAATATGAAACAAAAGAAGAAAATAAGTAATTGTTACCGCGCTATTGGCCAGAGAGGCTTGGGAGTGCCCACAGCCTTGGAAGTGTGTGAAGGAACTCATCAGAATCACTGTCACTGCTATCAGAATCTTCCAGTCCGGGGTCTCCCAATATGTATTTGACGATCTGAATTGGAGATAAACATATTCATTGGATCAAATAAATATCACTCAACTGCAATTTAAGCTTTAAATACTTCGGAATGTGAGATATGTTAGATTATTTGCAATGGTGGAGAAATTGAATTTTATGCAATCATTGGTACAAATACCACAATACAGTGGTAATCATGAATGAAAGGAGACTTTTTCAAGCATGACATTAGGATTTAGGTTGTTGACTATGATGTTGACATTTAGTACATAATTGGTATAGTTGATGCTTTCCATCAAGATCAACTGTCAAATTGGAAAAATTCTAGGAAATAAATTATCAACTCAGTCATCTACCATTGTTGATGATGACACTGAAATTGAGGGAATTCTTTAAAACATTTGGAGGGTGGACACTGATGACGATGTCACCAACGATTTGTAATTGTCCATCCCCGTTGTCCTCAATGTCATGCATCAGCGGCTGTGACGAATGCTTCGTCCAATTTATTCAGAAGCCTCTCACGAACGTCCAATTTACTGAGTGATTTCACATATACTCAGACGACAAATTCTATCAAAATCTCATTCAGGTCTTTTAGAGAACTCAATGAGATCATGCACCAGCATATTTCATATTATCCGTGTCCACGTTTCAGAAATCCTACGAAGTTATAATTCTGTTCGATATTTCAAACTTTGTAATTGATCGGGAAATCTAGATACCTCATTGGGTGAGATTGACTTCAATCTTGGCCGTTGTTGGATCACAAACCTTGAACACCTATGTGCAGTATTTTTACATAGACTGGTTGCCCACATTATAGATCCGCAATGTGTGCAGTATACTCTCAGCGAACTAGATTTCCACAATCCACAACCTACGGTAGTGAAATGCCCTCAGAAGTGCTACTGAGTGATATAAATATTAAAATGATCCACCTAAATCTAGATGATGATAATAAAACATACCCATATATTTCTGCTTAAAAGAAGCTTTGAGAGATTCTTTTGTGCTTTCATAGTCACCGAAATGAAGAGAGTACTGTAATCCCCAAAGAGAGTAGTCATTTGCTGCAGAGTTCCACAGCCTGAGAAGAGTTTTATTTAATTCTCTTTTTTTGTTCTGTCGTAATCTGAAACATGACAGTTGAATACCTGCTCACCAAGCTAGCACAAGCCAAAGATTTCAGGTCCAGGTAGCTGAAGATATTAACCATGATATCTTCAGGCAATTGTCTTGATCCTAAAATAGAAAACCATAAGTTACTTTCACGAGAAATGGAAAATTCACTCTATGGAGAAAGGAAAGACATTGAGTTATATAAGTATGGGTCAACATAGATGGTTTTGCACCATCACAATTGACTATATACAAATAGGAGAGATAAACATAAAGGCTTTTTAACCTTCATCTTCTTCTTGAACTCTGCATCGGCGCTTTTGAGAAACGACTGCGCGCCTGAACTCTGAAGTGGCTGCTGCCTTTCTTTGCTTAGGCAAAGAAGCTTCCGAAGCTTGATGAAGGGCATGCGCAGATGATAAACCAGCACTTGTCTGCACACTATTTCACAGTATTTAGCCAAGAAAAGATGTCTACATTTCTTTGAAATACTATTACCAGATAAGCAACAGTGAACAAATAACTCGCATATCATGCTAAAATGAATAGTAACTTCATCTCCACGATCAAAATACTTGATTTATTTTACACGATATGGGTTGGTCATTAAAGATAATTGCAGGTATCCAAGATAAGAACCTAACAGTTACTATCAGGGAATAGTGGATTTCGACTTCCACAAGTCAGGATGAAGAGGATGAGAAGAGGGCGATAAGCCATGCAAAACTTCAACTTTAATTCATTCTTCTTGGCCTCGCTTCTTAAACGGAGAGTTACGACTATTTAAAAGGAAACTCATTCAAGAGGGGGAAGATCAAAATACCTCTACCTAACACCGGAAACGAATGAAAATACCCCCCGAATCGATCACCATCTCTGGTGAACAGGTCAAATGTCTAACGTATGAAGGATGCGTTGCTCTGATGCAGTACGCTCTCCATTTTTAAGAGATCAATGCGACTGATTAATCTCAGAAATTACAACTATTCCTGAGTCTGAAATTCAAATTGAATTTTACAACCACCCAAACGCTAGTTGAAATTTGAAAAGGCAAGCGACGCTCATATAGCAAAACAAGAAGCAACCACCATCAAATAATTTCCTGAAAGTTCGCCCACACTCATCAGTCAGCGAAAAAAATACGGCTTTAACCTCAAGATGATAGAAATTCGACACCAAAACACAAGAACAAGATAAAATCACTCAAATTACGAATAAAAAGACCAGGTGCTCACTCTGGAAGGAGGCGGAAAGCTGAAAGAGTGTCCTGGAAAACAGCGAGCTGCAAATTCTTCGGGAGCTTGGAGTACGCTCCCCGCATAACAAATCCAAGCTCGGTACAAGCTCCAGCGTAATCATATGAACGGCGAAGCGCTTCTCGAATGCCTAATCCTTCGTATCTCGCCATCGCTCCATCTCCCATCGATCAATCGATCAAACTCCGACGAATTCTTGCTCGTAGTGGAGTGCCGAATGGCAGATTAGCCCCAAATTGAAGACGTGCTCGTATTGATAGGCACCTGCAACGATGACGATGATGAATGCTCGTCATCTACGTCATCCGTCATCGTCTCTTTGTTGATCTCACTCAGACGACTGGATATGATAAAGAAATCATAGTTGTTATTCATTTGTTGGGGGTAGGTGTTATTCATCAAGTCACCCGTCACAGTGACGGCAACGTGATGGATGACGTGACGGTGACTGTGACTGTGACGAAATAAGGGGCCCGTGATGGTGACCGTGATGGATGACGAACTGGGCGTGATAGTGATGTGATGGTGACCGAGGGTCTCGACAGGTGACGTGACGGGATGGGCGTCACAGATTTTTAAAAACTTTAAAAATGGCCAAAAGCTTAAGGATCGTTATATTTAAGCTTTCCGACATCCGAGATTTCACCATGTGGCGTCACTAACTTGATTTCTTAGCGTTTTGCAGAAAAGTCCCTGCATTAACCCGCAAAAGGACGCTGCCCAAAAATAAATGGAGATATGCCACTCCGATTCTCTCTCCTCCATATTTCCCTAAGAAAACCATATAAAATTATCCTCCATGTTTTTGTCGTCACATGTGACGGTGTCAGGGACGTGACAGGACGCCACAAAGAGGAAGGTGTGACGTGAACGTGACGAATTTTTCCAAAATCCGTAGATGTGTGATGGGATGGTGACGTGATAAAATTTTCTTCACGTCACCTTCCGTCACGGATCGTCATCCGTCCCAGCACATCCGGGCCTTAACGTCCCAAACGTGCCATTCCCTAGTTGGAGGATGACAATGACGATGATGGTGCAGATGATGATGACGATAATGTGTTAAACGTCATCCACGTCATCCACGCCATCCGTCCTTCTCGGACGACAATAACTAGAGAATCATCATCAGCCATCATCGACCTTTGTTGACCTCACTCAGATGACTGGATATGATGAAGAAATCGTCTTTGTTATTCATATGTGGGAGGATGACGACAATAACTATGATGATGATGATGACGATGACATTTTCCCCATCATATGTGCTGAGGATGATGATGAACTCCACAAAGTGACGATGATGAGGCAAAGGATGCCACCTGTCATCATTCCTTTGTTAAGCTCACCCAATGACAATATATGATGACAAAATCATCATTGTTAGTCATCAACAGCAGGATTATGACGATGAAAATGATGATGATGATAATGAAGTCATTGGTATTCATCACGGGCAAGATGATGATGATGCCAATGATGATGAAAAAGATTATGGCATTTCACTATCACGCAAGCTGCAGATAATGACGGTGATGATGATGTCAGTTTTTGTCATCTTTCAAACACAAATTATGAGTCTCCCCTTTACATATCCAGATTTCAGATAAATAAATTAGAGGGGAGACCTTTGAAACTGATGTGGTGTTGTTTATGATGAGATGTAGTAAATTTGTATTTTAACACTTATTTTGATGAACAGTGAAGCCATATTTTTCTCCTAGGAGATAGTTTTAATTTTGAATCAAATATCTGTAACACTTCAGTTCTACAAAATAGTATCTTTAAGTTGGGTTTAAGATTAATAGACGCCAAAGAGAATAATCAAACTATGCTCTATAATAGGCTACCTAACAGCGAAACTATAAAAATCATGAGACCAAAACTATAGAGTTTCATGTATGAAATCACTGAAGATATTCTATAAAAATGAATTAAATTTCACGTGTAAACAATGGAGTCCATTTAAGTGAGAAAACATAAAAATAAGGATCTAAAATTTTAGTTAAAATGTACATATAAAAAATATTTAAATATACTAAAAGAAATAAACTTGATTTTGATTTTCAAAGATATAAATTTCAGTGTTAAATTTTAAAATAAAAAATAAACTAAAACCCTTTGAATGAAAATTATTTAGAAACTATGTTTTAAAATAGGATCATAAAATAAAAGATATTCTCTAACTAGAAATGAAGATTTAAAAATTAAAAAGCCAATTCAATTTAACAGTTCTAGACTCTGCTACCAACAAAGAGAGTAAACTCCTACCTTCGAGGAACCTCCTGTTATTTCTTGAAACCCCCTGCTTAATTGCTCACTTGATAGAAAAAGAAGTAATTGAATGAAAAAAATTGAAGATAAGGCTCTAAAAAAATATTATTTCTAAGTATCTTCTTCAAATATCATATGAAAAATTGAGTCTCATTTCAATCATTCAAAAACTAATTAGAAAATTCAAATATAAAATGAAATTTTGGAAATAAAGAGAAACACTCTACAAGCATGCAGCAGAGGGCTGACATGCCTACATCTAAGGGTGGGGTATCACTGGCACATTGGATTGCATCATTGGGGTTACATCCCAATATCTCTCTCTCAAAAAATAACTCTCAAACCCTCTCTCTCTCTCTCTCTCTCTCTCTCTCTCTCTCTCTCTCTCTCTCTCTCTCTCTCTCTCTCTCTCTCTCTCTCTCTCTCTCTCTCTCTCTCTCTCTCTCTCTCTCTCTCTCTTATCAACATCTCCCAGTTTTACTCGCAATTTATCTTTCTCTGCTTCCCTCTGAGGATGCCTATAAATTTCTCTCAATTTCATTCTCTCTCAGGATGCCTCAATATTCATCTCAATATCATTCTCTCTCATGATGTCTCAACATTTTTTCTCAATCTCATTCTCTCTCAGTCAGTCTTTCTCATTCTCTCAATGTCCCTCTTCTTAAAACTCTATACTATTCCGTCTCATTTTTTTTCAATCTTTCTCTGATTCTCTATGTCAATATCATTCAGAATCTCTCCCTCTATTACTCACTATTCTGAATATCTCATTTTCTATCACTCATACAATTTATAACTCACTCTCACTGTATCTCAATATCTCACAATCTCTACCCTAGTCTCTTTTTTATCTATCTATCTATCTATCTATCTATCTATCTGTCTGTCTTTCTGTCTGTCTGTCTGTTTGTCTGTCTATTTGTCTGTCTATTTGTCTGTCTGTCTGTTTGTTTGTCTGTTTGTCTGTCCATTTGTGTGTCTGTCTGTTTGTCTGTCTGTCTGTTTGTCTGTCTGTCTGTTTGTCTGTCTGTCTGTCTGTCTATTTGTCTGTTTGTTTGTTTGTCTGTTTATTTGTCTCTCTTCATGTCTGTCTGTCTGTCTGTCTCTCTATCTGTCTGTCTGTCTGTCTCTCTCTCTCTCTGTCTGTCTCTCTGTCTCTCTGTCTCTCTATCTCTCTGTCTCTCTGTCTCTCTGTCTCTCTGTCTCTCTGTCTGTCTATCTATCTATCTAACTAATCTATCTATCTATCTAATATATCTCTCTATTTATCTATCTATCTGTCTGTCTATCTATCTATCTATCTGTTTTTTTATTAAGATTTTCATTGAGATGCGCGTGAAAATACATTGTTTTAGGATACTTGTAACAACAACGTATATAATAAATATTTTCATGGCTTCTTTGGATTGAAGATTTCGGTTGTTGTCATTGTGTTGATGACTGTTGAACTTGGCCACCCCGCTTTTTCTGTATGTGGAATGTTTATGGCAGTGAAGATTTTTCGTAAGATTTTGAGGCTTGTTTTATTGCTTCTACTTCTTCTTTTCCAATATTTGTCTTGTTGGATGACAGGTTCACTGGAGCATGTTGGAAAGTCTCCTTCTGAAAGCGCTTTTCATTGTTGTGTGCAAAAAATTCTTATTTTTTGATGAAGTTGAATTGTTTCCTTGTCTGCAAGTTCCTGCATTTGATGAAGAAAGTTTTGAAGCTCATTCAATTTATATGATGAGACTATAGAACTCATTCAATCACAATATGGGTAGAGTGCTTACACAATTATTTATGTGTAATTGAAATGAGAAGAATTATGAGAAAATAGTAAAGCATTATGTCTAGTTTAGTTCCAATATGAAATATGATGGTGACTTCCCATGACTATCCCTTTGATTCCATGCTCGAACTTCGAACCAAGAACAATTGTAGACTAGACATAACCACTATGGGAAAACTTGTGACCCGCAATTCAAATGACATAACATGGATTGTACATGTTTACTACATATAGTATACTCCTGTTCCCCCAAAGCCAGCTCTAGAGACAATTGAATTTGATGAGGGTTAGCATCAACCAACTTTAAAGGGAACATGGATGTAATGATGAAAAATGAGTTTGAGTAGATTTATATGGCTTTAAGGTGTTCCCCTTTGTGTTTGAGACTTGATCAGCGGAATTTCGATGTAACAGATCTTTTTTTTTGGCCATTGTGTTTGTATTCCAATTTATGATGTGTTGCTCTTTGGGCTTTTGATTCATTTTTGCCAATGTCTTTTTTTTTTCTCGTTGAGATTCGTCGTCCGTCATCCAATGACTTTTCCTTTTTCCCCCAGATCTGGTGTATTGGTTCCCCCGATCGCCTTCAACTGCACTGATCAAAGACTCCATGGAAACAAGCTTACACTATAACCAGTAGACGATACAAAACTGGTGTATCAGATTGAAAGACAAGGCAGATTATTCCACAGTACTTATGAGAAGGCCCAATTGATCTCGATTCTTGTCGTTGGGATATTTGATCAACAGCGCTAGTGGGAGACGTCACATATGTGGAAAATCCAAATCTTATTCATGAATATAAAATGATTGATTATGGTTAAAGATAATTGCAATAATAACATGCATCATAGAAATAAAATTGACCCTGTCGTGAAACGTGTGCACCTGGGTATGCCAAGTTATCATGGGCCACCTTTGTTGACATGTATCATTGCGTAGAGGGTCGTGTCATCATTCTCCTTCAGCTATGTCGATACAGAAGGAAGAATTTTTATACGCTTGACGTAGGGGATCCCCATCTATTCAAGACGATAGCTGCGTCTTGTTGTAAGAGGTAAGTCCGCTAACCTGCAAAAAGTCTAATTTTCCTCTTGACGAATAGCGTGATTAGCTAAGGCATCAGAAATTGAGTTTCCTTCACGATAAACATGATTGATGCAAAATAGTTTTGCTATATAAGGATGCATTTTTTTCCACCATGATTGGAGCTTCCAAGGCTTGCATACACATGTATTTATGATTTGGGATAGAGCTGTAGAATCTGTCTCCACCATGATATTTTGAATTCCCATTTGATCACAATTTTTCATTCCATCTAATAGAGCCCAACATTCAGCTTCCATATCTGTTAAGTATGAATACTAATGCGAGAAAGCAAAAACCATAGCATGGTTGCAATCACGTAAGATACCACCACCTGCACCAGCCCTACGTTGCCTTTGGATACCCCATCCACAATTAATTTGTGCATGGGACTAATGGGTGGCACCCATTAAATAAATTTTACTCTATATTTATACTCCACATGATCAATAGATAGCCTCCAATTTAATAGTCCTAGTATCTCTCTCCTATAAGTGATCTTTGTAGGCTTAATTATATCTTCCATCATCTTAACCCATCTCTGCAAAGATTGAATAATAGACCAATATCCTCTAATACTATTCTCCCATTTTTGGCAATCCCTTTTCTTCCAGATCTCCCATAGTGAAAACATACATGAATATCGTTTAAGAATCACAGCTTTACTTTATCTCGATGTACTTTGTAAAAAATATTGAATCCAATGTAGTAATGAGAAATCTAACCTGATTGGAATATCCCATGCGTTTAGCATCCATCTCCATGCCTGGGTCGCCCACTCTCCTTTGAAAAATAAGTGCTCTGAATCTTCAATTTGTGGATTTCTTATACAAGAAAGACACTTTGAGGCCATATGGATTCCAAGTTTCTTAACAGATGTATCGACAGGTAATGTATTTCTCAGCAATCTCCAAATAAAGAATTGAATCTTTGTGGGCATATTCATTTTCCAAATCATCTTAGTTAAAGTGTCTTTAGGTTTTTTTTTTACGAAAATATTGCCAAGCTGATTTAACGGTGAAGGTTCCATGTGTTGTAATAGTCCAAATAGCTCTATCCTCTCATTTGACAATATAATGTTCATGGCTCTTATATCTGCAATTACGGTATTTGAAAAACCACAATTCTCAAGGTATTGCTCCGAATCTCGATGCAGAAAGTTCTGAACTGATAAGTTAGGATCTGGACATATGATACCAGGAAAATTCTCCAAACAAGCTGGCCCAACTTAAATGAGATATGATCGCTTCTTTATGGGACTGTTTGGGGGATCTCGACAATACGAAGCCATAAGTTGGTTAGTAGTTTCCTGTCCAGTTTGTTGACCATGCATTCATATGACCTTGCCCAATATGCCATTGAATGACCTCCCCCATTTCATGCCATATAGCTTTTAGGTTTGGAATTCTTTGAGGCAATCTCTTATCTAAAGTATTCAAGTCCCAATTTCCAAATTTAACTTTTAGCAGTCTAGTCCAAACAGCATCCTTAGTATGAAATTGCCAAGCTCTTTTCATACGCAGTCACTTCATAATCTCCTCAAGCTTCTGAATCCCTGAACCATTCTCATCTTAAGGAAAACAAATGTTTTCCCAAGATGTCCAATGACGTAGTTTTTGTCCTTCAACATTGGACCATAAAAATTGTGCAAAAATTCTTTTAATTAACGTAAAATTTTTTTGAGGAAAGTCATAGACAAACAGATTATAAATGGGTATGCTATTCAGAACAAAATTTATTAATGTTAAATGTCCGCCAGGTGACAAAAATTTACCTTTCCATCCTTCCAGTTTTCTTCTAATCTGCATTATAAGACTGTCAAAATATATAGACTTGCCTTGACCGATGAAAATAGGACAACCCAAATATTTAAATGGAAAGGAGCCTACTTGAATAGAGGTATAGTCATGAATTTCATTCTTCTGATGCATAGGAGTCTTAGATGACATGTAAAAGGGACTTTTGTTTTATTTATTTTTTGACCTGATGAGTTCTCATATTTCTCTAATAATTTCATCATATTCTTCATAGAGGTTTTTTTGTCCATTTAGGAAGATAATGATATCGTCAGCAAATAGACAATGCGAGATAATTGGAGCTCCACGTTTTGTGAAATATATTCCCACTTGTCTATTAACTAAAATATTTTTATATTTCTACTAAGAATTTCTTCTGCTAAAATAAATAAGCTTGGAGAATTTGGATCACCCTTTCTAAGGCCTCTAGATGCTTCAAAAATGAGGACGAATTTCCATCTACCAGCACTCAGAAAAAATTATTTTCCATGCATACCTGAATCATTTGGATCCATGATTCACTAAAACCAAATTTTTCTAATACAATAACTAGAAACATCAATTCCACACGATCGTAAGCTTTTTCTAAATCCAATTTCAGCGTTATTTCTGTGTACTTTGTAGTTGATGGATTGGGTAAGTTCTTGAACTAAGCTAACACTTTCATGAATAGATCGTCCTTTTACAAAACCAAATTGTTCCTCAGAAATTAGTTTGGGAAGTAAAGTGCTTAATCACTGATTAAGTATTTTCGTAATAATTCGATATGATACATTACATAAACTGATTGGCCGAAGGTCGGAAAATGACTTGGGTGTAGAAATCTTTGGAATAAGAGGTAGGAATGTAGATTTCCACGATCTTGGTAGATATTTTGAAATGAAAAAAGGAATGGCTGCATACACATCTACATGCACTATCTCCCAACAAAAACTAAAAAACGTGGTGTGAAACCATCAGGGCCAGGAGCATTGTCAATATTCATTGTTTTCAATACATCAAAATTTTCTTCTGTAGATGGTAGATTACAAAGCATTTCATTATCTATAGGGGTAACATAAATAAAGGTTGTGAGGTTAATAACTGCTTGTAAAAATCAACTGCTCCTCCTTCTAATTGTTTTGGATTATTGTTATAATGTGTACGCATATGATTATAGTAATCTATTTTTGACCTGGCCTTCACTATCAAGTGAAAATACTTTGTATTTTTATCCCCTTCTACGAGCCATTTTTTATTTGCCTTTTGTTTTAGATTTCATATTGTTCCTCTCTTTGAGCCAAGTCTTTCTTTAATTGGTTCCAAAGATTGTGTTTGGTTTCATCCCAACAATTTAAAAGATCCATTTCTAACAAGTCAATTTGATTTTTCAACTTCTCTTTTTCTTTGTAGATGTTTCCAAATGATATTTTATTCCATAACTTCAGAACCATCTTTATAGATTTGAGTTTCATACTTAAATTCTCCATGGTTTCAACATGACTTACCTTATGCCAGTTATTCTCTACTAGTTCATAAAAGTCAGGATGTCGAGTCCACATGGCTTGAAATCAGAATGGTGGTTTCCTTGGATGAGGAGGCGATTGATGAAATCTAATAAGCATTGGTGCATGGTCAGAGAGTCTTCTCGGAAGATAGCTAATTTCCACATGCAGGAAGATTGTTGGTATGAATGTTCATGAGAACTCTATCAAGTCTTTCATATATTCTATGGCTACCCATACAACCATTACACCAGGATAATTGATTACCTTCATATATAGGTTCCACCAATAGTATTGTTGAAAGCATCCATGTCATTAATATTTGGGGCATTACCTCCTTTCTTCTTCCCTGCATGCCGGATAATATTGAAATCACCGCCTATTATCCATGGTAAATTCAGATTACTGAATTTATTGATTAGATTGTTCCATAACACTTTTGTAACTTCAGAGCGATAGGAGGCATAGATGAATGTAAACATCACAATATGTGTGCCCACTTGCAATGATGCAGTAATACTTTGGGGACATTCATCGATAATTTGTACAGTAATTTCTTTGTCCCAAAAAAGCCATATTTTGCCATTTGCTTATGCCCAACACGTATCTAGCCAATCTGTTTTCTATATTTTTCAATATGCATTTTGTTAGTTATCGGTTCAATGATTCCTACAATTCTGGCTTTATACAGTTGGATCATCTGTTTTAAACGCAAAGTAGTTTCAGCTGTTGCTATTCCCCTACTATTCCAGATAATGGTATTTATCATTTTCTAACTTAGGTAGGTAGCCTCATATCCTCTAAGGGGCTTTTGGTTGCAAGTGAATATGGTTCATGGAAAAGGTGATTGTGTTGGCTTGTTCTCAAATGGGTGTCTAATGTTTGTAAGGGTTGGCAATCAAGATTTGTGATATCCTCATCATCTGAGGTTACATTTACTAGGTAATCATCAATAGTCCTAAACTTAGTTCCTCGAAGTATATCTAATGACTTAACTCGCCGGGGCTTGACGAGGAATTCTGGGCTAATGCAATATCTATTAATTTGTGACTGCTGTGTTTCATTGCTAAGGTTGATTTGTGCAATTTGTGTGGTCCTAATTATCTCATTGAATGAGAGAGATTGTTCCAATTTAGGAATATGATTTTGAGCGGTCTCTATCTATCTATCTATCTATATATATAGATAGATAGATAGCTATGTCTCCATAGATCTATCAATCAATCTATCCATCTCGGCCTATTTTCCCAACTCTCATTTGATCTTTCTCATTCTGTGAGTTTCGCTCCCTAAATATCTGTCTTTTTAATTTCTTTGTAACTCAATTATTATCATCTTAGTCCCTATCTCACTTAGGGATTGGCAAACGTCATCCGTCACATCACGCGTCACCGTGACGGGCACATGACGAATGATGTGACGGTGACGATGACGAATCCGATGAGCTGTGACGGTGACGGTGACGCGTGATGGGTTGCCCGTGATGGTGACATGACGGTGACGGGTTTGCCTGGACGCGTGACATGACGAATAGTCTGTCACGAATGACGTCCGTGATGGAGTTTTGATACAATTATATTTTATTACTAAATAGATTGTAATAATTAAATTGTGTAATATGAGAGGTATGGTTTAATATGTTATGATAATCAAATTATTGACCTAAAATTTTGAATGTAGGTAATTTATTAGTTAAGTTCTCGACTGAAAAATTAAAGTATACAATGAATAATTAGTTGACAGAAAAGTGAAGACATTTATATATTTTTTAATTTGTTGCCACTTGTCAGGGGATGTAAGAAATTTGTTGTACCAATTAATTTACTGACCGAGAAATTAATGATTTATTAACGCAAAGTCCAGTAAAATTAAATAAATTTTTCTACAGATTTAACAATTTTGGTTACATTTAAATAATGAATTATCCGAGAACAAGAATTTATTAAATTCATATCCTGTTGAAAAAATGTAGTATTTACTGTCTTATGTTTTAATATGTTAGGATATCAAAATCGTTGATGTCATATAAGTAACTTAATATTTAAGTGCTTGGTTCGGAATTGAATTATTTAGCTAAAATATTTTGGGAAAATTTAGAATTTTTTTATAGCCTTTGTTTATTTATAGCCTTTGTTTATTTAATATGGAAAAATATGTCTCACCCCAAGGGAAAGTGAAATGATAAACGGTAGGATCAGAGCAGATGGTAGAATAATTTTAATATGGTATTGATATGATTGAAGATATATATCCTTATTAAAATGTCACATTTTAATATGAAAAATATGTCTCATCTTTAAAAGCTGTAGTATGTTCCTTCATAAATTAAAAATAAATATTAGTTAACCACATCTAATTCAATCAACTTTATAAACCTTCGAAATGAATAATAGTACAAAATTTAGTCATCATGATCCCTGATTCAAGTTATTTGTTAATTTACTTACTAATTTATCGTGAAAAGTTGCGCTAATGTTAGGTTGGAATTTCTTGCTATAACTTATGGAGTAAGTTAATTGTTTTAGATAAGCGAATCAGAATCGAACATATTATAATGATTCAACTTAGGTGACCAATCAAGTGTTCGATCAGAATAACTTGGTTCTACCTAGTCAACCATGTGAAAAAGATTTATCTTTATTTTTCTTCAGTTTTTTTTGGTTTATGTAATAAAAAAACAGTACTCAAAATGGAACTTATGGAATAAATAAACTTGAAGAAACATCTGAAAACCCCTAAAAACACGGAAAACTCATAGGCCATTCTGGAATTACTTATAAAATAAAATTTCAGAACTAAATAAATTAGTGCAATCTGGTACAAAGGTTTCAAATAGCCTTTTCTTTTTTGATCCTAATATTGAGGCAAACCAAATGATCAATAATTCTCTATTATCATGCCACGCCAAGTAGTGGCAAAAAATTCCCATCTTCTCTCTATGTCAATCTTTTGCTAAACAGAGTCTCAAAAAATATTGTAGGCAATAGATAAGATGCCTGACGATAACTATCTCCACACAGAGAGGTGAATTCAATCATTATTTTCCAAGGAGTCGGAAAAAAGATGCTCACTAGTTTTGCTAAAGAAGTCCATATTTCAAAAATTAACAGACCTTTGATATGTTGTCCAACCATTTATGCGGGTTTTTGAAAAGAACACCCCACAGAAGGGCAGATGAATCATATTTTGAGTAAGTCGAAAAAGATGATGAGGAAGATAAAGAAGAACGATCCGATAATTGAGAAAAATATGTCAATAAAGTTTGTAAGAATCCTCGCAGAGATTGAAAATTTCAAGAGGTTGATATCCACCGGAAGAGCTGCCCTGAGGTTCATTTCTCCTTTGGTTTTTGTTTTCGCGAGATAGTTCTAGGAAATAACTGATGTTGTTCACTGTAACCTGACATAATATATGCACTCAAAGGTGAAAAATTATTTCTCTTTCTACTAGGAAATGAATTTCAGTAAAAAAATGCTAGGAATATACGTCACAAACAGAAATGGAGAGGAAACTTCATGAACAAAATCATCAGACTATCACGCTTAAATGTAGACACATCCAATGACCTAAATAATTGAAAATGAGAGAAAGTAAGAGTGGAGAGAATGAAGAGGCTGTGAGAGTGAAGAGGGAATGAGAGAAAGTAAAGAAGAACAAACCACTCATAAAATAAAGAAGAACAAGATCAAAACCAAACAGGACTACAGGAGAGCTGAAGAGTGTACCTTATCAGGATTTGAATCTGATGGCCACTTTGCGAGTACCTTATCAAGCTCAAAAATCCTCCAAGATCAAGTTGGTTTTTCTTTCTCTGAAAAATTGCTAGAACTTCATTCGGGCTCAAATCCTACTGAGTGGACGTCGAGAGGCGAGGCATTTTTTTCAAAAATTTAGCGAGCCATTCATAAAATAAAGAAGAACAATATCAAAATCAAATAAGAGAGCTGAAGAGAGTAGCTTATCAGGGATCAGAAATGTCGTCACCTCGTCTTCAGAAAAAGGAGGGATCTATGGAAAGATAACACCCATTTAATTTCCTTCCAGATCAGTAAGAATATCCAATTGAAATGCGACAAGGTAAAGAGAATAATTAGAGAATGAATTTTACATCTATTCCCTTTCCCTCAAAAATCAACAGAACTCAAATGGGGATCTAAGATGAAGATCAAGCCGATTTGAAATAACCCGATCTTATAAACTGTCAGCAATTCTGCTAGCATGATTGTGAATTTTGATGATTTCCTCGGTGAAGCATCGGGTTAGAGATTAATGCAAATCGGGGAGAGCAGGCAGAAGAACATATCTTGTCAAATCAAAAATGAACACAATCTGGTAAATTTTAGGCAATTCTGCCGGCTGGATCGTAAAAGTTGAGGACTTTCTCGAGAAAATCACCGGGACTTTCTCTGTAGAGAAAATCGCACAGGAAAGTAACATACCAAAGATTGATCGCAAATCAGGGTCGATTTCGTTTCTTGAGAAAACCCAGAAGAATGCAAAAACTGGGGAATCCGCGGAAATGAGAAAAAAGCTCGAAAAGTACCCGGATTCGGCGATTTGAACAAGAACAACCCCGTTACGCTTCCCTCTTCTCTTGGGTCGACAAAAGCGGGGTTGCGTGGGAATTGCTCTGGTGAATCTGGGGCGGATCATTCTAATTGTTTGACCAGCAGAGCCCTCGTCGATGAATCTCTCTTCTCGATGAATCTCTCTGCTCTAGGCTTCAACCTAACGTCAAGAGGGCTTCGACCCTTCTACGCCAGAGAAGAAGACAGTGAAATCGACGCAAAGAAGAAGAGGAGAATGTACACTACATAGAAAGTGAAATAATAACATATCATAAGAAGTAATAATAATAATACTAATTATTTCACATAATTTTGTAATTTCTGTCACTAGTGACGGTGACGCCGTCACCGTGACGGTGACATGACGGAACAAGGATGTGAGGATGCGTGACGGGTCCGTGACAGATTTTTTGAAAATCCTCAGACACGTGATGTGACGGTGACGTGATGAACACTTCGTCACGTCACCGTTTGTCACAGCTCGTCATCCGTCCCATCACGTCCAGGGCATCACGTCCCGGATGTGCCGTTCCCTAATCTCACTAGCCCTCACTGTAAAACTCACTCTCTCTCTCTCTATGTATCTATCTCCCTCTCTCTCTCTCTCTCTAAGTCAGGTGGAGCTGAGGACTGCCATCCTTTGTCCCTGGGCCAGATGATGTGTCCCATCTCCAATGCCTCCTCCTACTGCTAGTTATTCTTTGACAGCAAGTCATTAGTTTTTTATGAATATTTTCAGTAAAAACATTGACTTTTTGATGAAATTTAATTCTCAAATACTGATTTATATTACATCAAGAATATTAGACTTCTCAAATATCATAAAATCACATCATCTAGGATATGTGACATGAAAATGTAGGCACTGTTAACCGGTAAGAAATTTTAAATATATTGGACATTTTAAAAAGTAATTCAGAAACCAATAGATTACCCTTGTGCTTGGGAAACATTAGAAGTTCAAACTTAAACTCTCTATCATGGAAGCACCTGAGGAAGGGTTGGGACGTCCTAATCCTTTTGTCGCCGCATGGCTGGCTAATCATACGCAGCATAAGCAAGGGAACTCCCCTGGTTCTGGAAGGCACATGAGTCCAAACGCTATTGTTGAGGTTTTTGTGTTTTAATGTACACTAAATTACATTAATATCATGAATTTATAATTAAGAAACTAATTTATAATTAGAGCTTAAAAATGTTTTAAGATTATGTTTTTAAACTGGTTTAAAACTATAAAATAAACTAAAATAATCTTAAAGTACTTGGGAGAATGAAAAATATTTTTTAAACTTTCTGAAAATACTTTTAAAAGTATTAAAATATTATTTTAATACTTAAAAATATTTTAAAAGGTCATTTCATATCTAAGGTATGTTAAAATTATTTTCAGAAGCCTTAGAAATGTTTTTAAATATTGAAAACTACTTTAAAAATATTAAAAATATTGTTCTGAATTTTTTAAATATTAAAAGCCTTTTAAATGGTGCAAAATTGATTTTTAAATTTTGGTTTTTTAGTCCCTTTAAAGGGGCCCAATAAGGTCTTAATGGGCGGAGCCCATTAAGTCCTAAAGGCGGACCCGAAACCGGATCCGTTAAACCGGGTCAGGTCCGCTAAAGAGAGAAAAAGAATATTTTTTTTGGCACTCTATATCCTCGAACCTGCAACATCCCCTTATGCAACGTGGCATCTCACCACAGGGCCACGTTTCTCTTTGAATACAATATAAAAAATATTGTATTTGACACGTGGCGCGCCGCAATTTTTCAAATGAAAAATTCTGGCGCGCGAAAGATTCGAACCCGGGATCTCAAAGTTGGCGAAACAAAAAAATTAATTTTATCTATTTTACACGTGGGTTTTATTTATAGAAAGAATTTTTTTATATAAATAATTAATTAAGTTAAACTTAATTAAAGAAGGAATTTAAAGGGCAAAGGGCGGGTCCGACGGTTGACCTTCTGAAAAGGTTTTTATTAAATGCCAAAATTTTATTTTTTTCCGACTTTTGACATTCCCTCATTAATTTCATTAATGGGTAATTAACGTCATTAATGAAACCTTCCAAAAATCTTTGAAAATTCATAAAAAATTAAATACAGCTCCGTTTGAGCTCGAATTTTTTTAAAAATTCTCAGAAAATTACAACCTACCCCTCTGGCCCTATAAATACCCCTTCAGAGCAAAGGTTGAGGCATCCCTTTTTGAAAACCATCTCTCTTGTGCTACTCTTGAAGAAGAAAGTGCTCCTTCTTGTGAAGTTTCTCCCCTGCAATCAGTGTGGTTGTGCTTCTCCATTGATAAGGGAAGTTTTTCATTTTCATCATTCATCCATTTAGTGAGTAGAGTGATAGTTTCCTTCACATTCTTGTTATTAGTGGTGAATTTGTGTGATTTATTGAAAGAGTGTGAAGGATTGATCTTGAATCCTTGAAAGAAGTTTTTAGTGGGATTGAATTTGTGATCTGAGTAGACATGTTGGAAAGCAAAAGGCTGACAGATTGATCTTGATATCATATCTTGAATTTTAGTGTTGATTATCCGTCATACATCATTGAGAGCGGTGATTGACCTTTGATCAATCACGGGGAGCGGCATAGCTTCTGTTTCACTAATCTGACCAGGTGACGAAGATCGAGAAGGCAGGGAGGTGACGTTGGTGGCACCAAGGACGTGACGATGACGAGGGAAGAGGACGTACGAGGAAGAGTTCATGACGGTCTACCCGAAGGCGATTCGGGGTTGAAGCTCGTGCACCAAAGATCGTGACGTGCTATCGGAAGACTCCTATGCAGAAGCAACTCTGTAAGTTGGGTTAGGGTACCTTACAAGGGAGGATCCTTAGTAAGGTTATCCTGAGTCCTAATTTAGACTCAAAGGGGGGCCTTGGATTGACTCGATCACTAAGCGGATCGAGGAACCAAGTAAATCTAAGTGTTTGAGAGAAAGAAGGTGAAAGTCAAATCAAGGAATCTTAAAAGCTAATTAGGCAAACAATAAGTAGATAAGCTAATTCACCCCCCCCTCTTAGCTTCCAACAGCTATGTTGAATGTGCGACTCACACTACACAACGTAGGTACCTGTGCAGGTGAGGAGTCAGTCGGTCCTAGAAACGGTGGCTGTAGCGTGAGGCACAATTTTAAGAGCGAATGTGCTGCAACCTAGGGGCTTAAGGTCTTGGAAATCTGCACAAACTTGTTTTCGAGTAGCTAATCAAAATATTAAATGGACTCAAATGCATGCCTGCATATGATAGGTGTAACTTTACTTCGTTACTTCGTAACCTTCGGAACCTCTTGCAAAACAATGTGGCCACCCTCACCTTCGCTTAATGCGCTACTTTTACTCCCTAATCTCTATCACGTAAGGCGTGCCAGTCACTATTTAAATGACTTAACAAATACCAGCTAACGGACCTAACCCCCACCAATAACTAAGATTGCTCGGGGTTGGATAATCTATCAAATGCTGCTTAAGTGTGGAGGATATAGGTTGTTTAAGAAGAGAGAATCATTGGTTCCTTATAGTCATTTCTCTTTTCTATCGTGACAACTCATGTTCCCGTATCCCGCTCGTTAACTCGCCCCTGATGGAATTTGGCTTCGCTGCACCCATTCCTTGTCAAGAAACTCAGGTTGATGGCCAATCCTTGTGATGCATTCCCTGCCTACTTGCTCTTATCCAAAGGCATCACATGCGTGCAGCCATCGTAATATATATATGCCATTCATTGTTGCGTTTATACAAAAAAGATGCAATTAATACGAAGTAATTAGGAAAATTTTTAAATGATATTTTTAATTTATTCATGAAACAAATCATGCTAAACCATATATCATTTAAAATTTTAAAATAAATACTTTAACCTATTTTAAATGAAATTTTGATAAAATTTATCCTCATAATTTATTTACATGTATTCTAATTAAATTTCACTTTGAAACTTAGAGGGAATACAACAATAATATTTTTATTTTTTATTGAGTTGATTTTACTAAATTTCTTACACGGTTCAAGTTTAAAAATGATTAATTTTTTTAATTGAAAAAAAATTAATTTAAAAAAACTTCCATTATTTCTGGATGTATATTACCTTCCATGTTGATGGGGCAGGATTAGGGATTGAAGTTAACATTGTTAGCTTGTGGGAAAAATTTTGTTTAAGATTCAAGATGAGATTTTTTCTTTAATATCTTGTTCCAATTAGATACCTATTAATTATCTCAACCAGTTGTCATTAAATGCAATAGAACATGACCTCTATCTTTAAAGGAATTTGCCATATTCTCTCCAAACATCTTTTTCCAAAATAGCATTCACAGATGATGTGATCATCAATCCAGTGAACCTGATCCTTGCCCTCTATTGGAGAAAGCTGATCTCTCAGGCAAACTGGTTCAGCCTCCGCATACTTATCTCAATCCTTTCCAAAAATTAAGTATGACGCTTAATTTATGATAACATTACAAAGTTAGTAGAGGGAGAAAGGGAGATTAATACAAGGGTTTGCCGCCCTTAAGCATGCCAAAGAGGTGATCTAGGACCTGGACACCGCCATCACGGAGGCCGGAGTGCATAAACTCGTTGGTGATCCAAAGCCTGATCCCAGAAATCTGCGCTGCCGTCTCCATTGACAGCTTGAAGTTCACATACACATCCTCATAGTACACTGCCGCCGCCACCGGCACCTGCCATGTCAATACTCAAGCACAAGAGTCAACATGACAGTCAAAAAATAAAGATTATGAGATGATAACATAAGTCAATGCCTTGTGTACATAGCCATAGAAAGGTTAAGTTGATAAATTTCATACACGTCATATTTCTTCATGTCAATGGTCAAGCACCAGCGTCAACATGACAGTAAAAAAAATAAAGATTACGAGATGATAAAATAAGTCAATGCCTCGTGTACATAGCCAGAGAGAGGTAAGTCGATAAATCTCATACAGGTCATATTTCTTAGTAAGAGAGAAAGAGAAAGAGGAAATGGAAGTCTCATTCAAATTGGGATGAAATGGGTGGGAGAGGAAGATAATAAATAAAAAGATGGATAGAGAGAGAGATGGATGAAGTGTAGATAAGTGGGGGGAGAGAGAGAGAGAGAGAGAGAGAGAGAGAGAGACCTCGTTCTTATTCAAGGTAGCGACATCGTAGAGGGGAGGCCAGTCCTGCTTCTCAGAAAGCAAGTGAGCAGCCTCTTTTAAATGCCTCAGGGCACCGACCTCTTCAAATACCCACGGAAACACCATCTGAAGAAACCAATAAAAAATATGATATAAAAACGGGTTAGTAATGAATATCTCACAATTTTCAAAAAGAGAATCTTCAATACACCCAAATGACATATTTTTGCTCTTCTTGTAATGAAGCCAAGGAAAATTTAATACATTGATCCTGATCAACAGATAACTCAAGGAGAAATTATATCCCAAAACAATGATAATTTCCCTCACCTCTCCCGTAAAATAAACAGGCCTGTTCTCCCTCGCAGATTTGACAGGGTCAAATACATTTTCTAAAGAGTTTCTGATTTTTTGCGCCGACCATCTTGATGGAGCGCCCTATTCATTTTTGGCAACACGAGTCAGTGAAATAATACACACAACAGGGAATCAAGAGACTCGATTAGTAAGTACTCAGTTAAAAATACCTGGCAATAAATTGATTCGTGCAAAAGGGCATAGAGCGGATTTGTATCAAACGCAACCCAGTTTTCAAACTGCACAAAAAGGTACATAAAATGTTGATTGAATCCGTAAAATTATATCATGTCTAGGGTGAAGATTATTATATATGAGAGCCTGGACCGTTAAACCTTGAATAAATATGAACTTTCTGACAGAGGAAAGAAGGGAACTTCCCTCCTAAAAGGAGATCCACAAATATAAAAAAGGAAATCTAGACAAAGGAAATGACCAAAATATCCCAAGAGGGACCAGGTTTACCATCAATTTCTTACAGATTTCAAGAAGTAATAACTGATGCGTCTCGGCGAACCAGGAACTAGTATGGGATCCCAAGCTCTCTCAAACCTGTGAATCAAACCAGAGAACAAAATTAAAAGGATTTCACGAACATCTGAAAGGCATGGAAACACACAGATACTGTTTGCCATCACCGATGACTATGAAGAGAGGATGATGACAAGCAGTCATAGTCCCTGTCACAGCGATGATGATGACGCTGACGATGATGATGATGATGACGATGATGATGACGATGACGATGATAACAAAGATTTTATCTCGTCATCACCTCTCATCACTTTCCCTCTGTTAACTTATCTCAAACGACAAGAGACCAAGAGAAAATCATCATTTTAATCATCATTCATCCGCGGCCAGGATAAAGATGACAAAATCCTCATCGTCACTCAAGCTACGAGAGACGACAAGACACGATGATGGGTTTTGGATGAAGTCCTCAAACATTGCTCACAGATAATGCAGACGTTCAAATCCTGAGCTAGAACCCAAGCAGACGAGCCCAAGGCTCTGGAGCCCTCTGGGGGTCAGTCTACCCCCAGATGGAAGAGGCACCTGACACACAATTTAGATAATATTAAATTCTTAAAAAATTCTCAAAAAATTATTCTCGCTGATTTACTATTTAATAGACTTACCCCACCACCTTCGGCTTCGCTCAAGTGCAGAACAAGATCGTTAATAACAGAAATATCCTGAGGAAACCGTTTGTAGTATTTCTCATTCTGCTGTATGACTTGGTCAAAGCATGCTTTGTAAACTTCATCAGCAGTACAATCCTTTCCGATTGGTGGAAGCCCACCGGTCAAAAGAACATTTTTCAGGCCTTGCGGTGCAAAACTCAAATAAGTGACAGCACAAAATCCGCCGTAGCTCTGTACAGAAAAGATCAATAAATTGGAAAATCACTCGCGACAAAAAAAATCAGAGATGAAAATAAAAAAAACTAATATTTGAGGTATAACTTTGAACAGCCAAAATCATGAGAATGCAGAACTTTATCCATGGCTAATTAAAAGATAGTATAAGATTCAAACAAAGATAATGAAATTTAATAAGATTCAATGTAATACCTGGCCCAGCACCGTCCATGGTTCTGCACGGGGTACAAGCCGTTGACGAATAAACTCACAATCATTCACTATATTATCTGCTCGAAAATGTTTAGCAAATTCAACCAGTTTCTCTGCTGAGGAGAATTGCATCATAGAAGAGACTGTCAAAGGAGTCGACAACCCAGTTCCTCGCTGCCAAGCATAAAATATACACAATTAAAATTACATCAATAAAAAATAAATTATCAAAGAAAAGCAACCTGGAGGAGAACCAGTTTAATCCTTCTTGTAACTATTTTTTTGTAACTATAAAGTATTGGGTTGATCACCAAAGTTCGGATGATCTTTATTTTCTCTTTCAATAGAATAATAATAATAATAAAAAGTAACCTGGTCCAGAAAAATCACTCGATGTTCTTCACAAGCTTTCTTCAGCCATCCACTGGCCTCAGTCGGACGAGGACTTTCAAACCCCGGCCCCCCTTGCAAGTAAACCAGGAATGGCATAGCCTGAGCTTCTTTTCCCGCTGCAAACTCACGATTCAAGAAGAAGTAAAAAGAAAAAAAAATCCAAGAATGTGAAAATAAACACGAACACACATAATTAACATTCAACCGCCACATACCCATTACAACTTCCCGCACAAAAACGGAGATTTTGAAGCCATCCGCCGAGGAATAATCAAGCGGAACGCTGAATCGATGATTCCTGAGGTTCAGATCAGGAACAGAGTACCAATCTCCAATCTCGTGATCATCCACCATCTTAGAGCTCCCAATCGACCAAGATACTCCAACTCCGGCCGAGAAAATCCCTCTTCTTCCGCTAAAACCAGAGACAAGACGAAATCTACGGCGATGAAGAACAAAAACAAGCCTCGGATCGAAGAACTTGCCCAACGCCGGCGCCGCCGCCACCGCCGCCGCTATCATCTAACTCTCTCCTTCGATCTCATCCTCTTCTCTCCTCCCGCCACGTGGTACTTTATATTTAAATAATTTAAATACTGACTTCGTCATCCGTCTGCCGTCTATGGCTTTCGATGGGTAGCAGAAGAGTTTACGAGCGGATTACGAGGTCAATGAATGTGATCCTTTCCAAAAGTCGGAGGCAGATGACAGTATCAAGACGGATAATGATATCGGATGTATGTACTGTAGCTACCGAAATCTGAAATCGTCATCAGATATCCGATTCGGCATCCGTCCTGATACGGTAATCTGATGTGGGTATCCGGATGGGCGAACACTAATTGAATCTGAAGATTAAGAGGAAGGTGTTGGTCACGGATTGGATGGAAGTCTTCTAGTCCCCCTCCTGCCCGTCCCTTGGCGGTACCCGTCACCGGTCCCTGAACCTTGACAGATAGTGTTCGCTCGTCTTATATCCGGCTTGGGATGAATTTTGACAATTTTAGATACTGGATATCAGATATCAGATATCAGACGGATGACGGTGGGGTTGGGATGTGGCAGACCCCAGTACTGGTTACTGAAATCCGGTGTTCGGATGTCGGATGATTTTTTAAAGCGTCGTTTTCCCATATGGAAGAAAATTTCAAAAAGAGGATGCATACGAAAGATTTGTGACTATCTGTAGCATAGTCAGCCGACTTTGACCTGTAGTGAGATGAGAATTAGTGGTCGAGCTCAGGTCAGACTACCAAGTCCCTAGCTGACTTCCCTCTGTATTCTAGACTTCTTGGCCAATCAATGTAAGTTCAAATTATGTTAATGGAACTAGTAACCAAAAACTATAGATTCAAATCACTAATTACATGCTAGAGGCTTTCTAAAATGCTCACAACAAAAACATAAGTTGCCCCTTTATAATTTATTTTACCCAATTTTAAGTCTAAATTAGTTACGCCAATGCATACCGTTGTGAGTTTAATTCTAATAAGAAAATCTGATGTTAGTCAATTATACCAAAACATGTTGACCATGTAATGGTATGAGTTGAAATATGATGAGTCAAACTGGATTATCTAAAAATTAATAAATTCAAATAAAGATTTGTCTATATTTTTTAATATATTTCATTGTATTCTTCTTTTCTTATTAATTTTGTCTAACCATGATCTTAATATGGCCCTCTACATATTAACATTAAAACCAACATCAATTATATATTAACCCTACATTATTCGTGTCATATACTACCACAATATGGATTTTAAATGATTTTGCAGTATTCTTGTTCATGTTTCATAATGATTTTAAATTTATGTTACAATTAAGATGATATTCTTGTAATATCTTCTTCGCCATTCTCTGCTTCAAATTAAATAGGGCTTGAAGGTAAGCCATATCATATGTGAAGGATGTAGATGTAAAAACTAAAATACAAGTATGGCGGCTAGGATTCAAACCTTGAGATGATTCAACAACCCCATATTTGTCATCTAAGTTCATGTTGACATTGATGTACTACAGCTTATTTTCTTCATGGAGCCAGCACTTCATTGATTATTGGTGATAGGCATGATCTCTCGTAAGTAACAATAGCATGCCCAGCTGAGATCAATCTTGTAATTGTAGCATTCATCGTACAAGAAAACAATAATTCTCTTGTAACGAATATAAGGGAGTCATTTTTCTCCTATGCTAGCCTACCAAGAGAGGGGCATGAAAACCCTTTGTCCCACCCAACCTCTGCCAAACATGCATTAAACACATCCATAGATGACCCTCCATTCCTTATTCCTCTGGCTTATAGATGCATTACTCATTGTCATGGCAAAGACCTGCCAAAATCTTAGATCCAAATGAGAATGCCCTACAATTTTTTTGAAGATGTGGACCTCGCTAAGTAGTCCAATCTCTTCCCAAATCTGGATAATAAGTGTTATCGTGTTCTTGCCATTGTGTTTACCTATGAGATTTTGAATGGAAAGTACTCACTTTCAATTTACACTCTTTGTCTCCACTCAATGAACATTGACGTTTGAAAGGTCAGTACTTTTCTCTGTAATTCATGCATCTGTAGTTAGGGACACTATCTGGATGTCATCCCATAACTTCTTCAACGCCTTCTTCATGCATCCATGCATCTAGATCATCCAATACTTAAGGACCTCAGCACTCAGGAGGTCAAAGTTGACCTGCATTGCCTTATCCTACAGATCCTTGAATGCTGCATTCTAAACAATGCTTCAAGGAGTATCATTAAAGAAAAGAAAATGTGTAATAAAATATTGTGTCATCTAAGGCATGGCCATTTCAAGGTTGATGTTGTATCACCTCTCCATGGGATTCACTATCCATAGATTTGGTAATAGATGGTTACTAATTCTTGGTAACACCCTTCAGTTTCATCATGTTGTGAAGGATGATACACCTTTGAATGTCTCCGAAAGACAGTAGTGCATATGTCCACCTGCTGCTTTATCCCTTTCTTCTTATTGTGTGAGTTCTTCTCGTGATACATGAGGCTGTGCACAACCCATTACCAATTAGTGTGAATAAATATATGATGATAGATATGTTCAATCATGTGTGACTTTGGCCCCCATCAGATGTTTTGTTGTGTGAATTCCCATGTTGTTAAGTTTCTGCCAAATATGTATCTTGGGCCAAGACATTAATACCAAATGCAATTTCAATTCTAAACTTCATTAGAATATGATCAGACTTTTGGGCAGAATTTGTATAGAGAAACCTAAAATAAAATATTGTACTCAAATAGTAATAGAATCAATAAAAAATTTAAACAAAACAGATTAACCATCATGAAAACATAACACATGTCAAATTAAGGTAATTTTCCAAAGGACAACCAAAGACTAAAGTTGATTTCAGTGTAATTCACTGATGAATCATAAATCAAAACAACAAGAATTTTTATACATATGAACTAAAAAAGAAATTAGAATAAGAAGGAAAATGTTAACAAGAATAAGGGTGAGTAAAGAATAGGAGTGAGTGATGGCGAAGCCCTCAATGTATCCGCATTTTTTTCCTAGGTTTAGTTAAAGTTCATGTTTAAATAAACTATGTACTAGTGGTCTTAAGAGGGGGACCCTTTCCTAATGGGTTCCCCCCTCTTGGATCCCTCCTTAGGGCCCATTATCCTCCCTACATAACGGAAGGAGAGGGCGCCCGACGGAAAAAAGTCTTCTTGAATCTTTGGAAAGAAACCCGTTCCATTTTGAGAGTAGGAGAGTGAAAGGGCGGACGGGACGGGGCCGACTTTGGCCGCCGTCCCGTTCCACCCATCCCCCGCCCGTTCCGTCAAAATGGGTCGACGGAACCCTAGGCGGCCGCCGCCGCCAGGGTCCCAGGTCGGAGGACCGCCACCCGAATCGCGGGGCCGCCGCCCGAGTAGGGGCCGCAACCGCCCAACCCGCGCGCCGCGCGCCGCCGCCAACAGCCGCCCGCCGCGCCGCCGCCGCGCCACGCCGCGCGCAGCGCGCAGTCGCAGCCACCGCGGCAGCGCGCGCAGCGCGGGCGCAGCCAACGCAGCAACCGCAGCCGCCATCAGCGTAGTGGCAGCAGCCGTCCGTAGCCGCCGGAGCCGCGCACGTCGCTGGCCGCACGGGGTCACACGGTGCCCATGCACGGCCGCCCGCTACCCCGCGCCACGGTCCCCGCACCCCCGGTCGCGGCCTGCACTGGACCGCCCTCCCGAGGGCCCCATTGCCATGCACGCATCTCGAGGATGCCACGACAGCCCGTTACAGGCCTAATTCCATGGGCCGCCGTCATTCTCGGTGGCCCGATCTGGCCCAAGCCCGAGGCCTGTTACTCTGTAGGAGGTCCATTACCGCGGCCACTCTCCCGGCTATCTCTGGCCGCCGCCGCCGTTATCTCCGGCTGTCGCCACCGCTACCATCCTTGGCCGCCGCCACCTCCAGTCACCGTCATCTCTGGCCGCCGCCACTGCCATCTCCGGCCGCCGCCTCACTGTTGCTGACCACCGCGGCTTACAGCACGACGTTGCCCATGGCCGTCTTATGCAGCTGCTAGTTCGCCGTCGTCCTCGCCATCCGGCCGGCTGAACAGCCCCCTTCCACCGATAGTCGGGCCCACCAACGCCCCGAAGACTATCCGTGGAGCACCGACCACCTTGGAGAATGGTCACCCTCGCTTCTACGAATTGAGGCCCCGCGTAGGACCTTTCCGGGACACCCACCGACAAGCGGGACGTGCAGTCCAAGATGAACGTCCCCGAGAGGGACAGGCGGACCCACGCTCCCGCTGGAGGACAATGAAAATAAGTGAGAACGATAATAACAGGAAGGACAAGGAGAATAAGAAGAAAAGGAGAAGGGGAAAATAGAGAGGAACAAGAAAAAAATAAGATGGGGAAGGAGAAAAATAAATAAACAGACAAGAAGAAGAAGAAAGAAAATGAGAAGGAAAAGAAGCACGAATGAGGATGAGGAGAAAGAGAATAAGAAGAAGAATAAGCACAGATAGAGATATCTGTGACTGGCAAGCCAATAACATATTCCATATTGTGTTCCATGTTCATTAATAGGATATATTCATTATAGTGCACACGTGATGCTTACAACGAAGTCCATGAATACATGATCAGACTTAGTGAATCATGATGAGATCGTAATAAAGGTGACCACTAGTCTTTAAGCATGTGTTCTAAATATTCCTATTCATAGGATAATCAAGAAGGACATCAAAGTATCTGTATGGAATAACACTATCTAGGCTCACTCATATGATGAGTAAGGCCGGTCCCGTAGCCATTAGTATGGAGACAATAAGGATTAACAGTGGGTGCTCTTTAGTAGAAAGAGTTCACTGAATTTTTTGGTATGAATCCCTCAATGGTATTATACCAAACTATCAATTAGGTTAATTCACATTATGGTTGTGTAAGTCATTTGTCTTCAACATAAGAGAAGACAACTCAAGGAAGACGATGCAATGAAATCCTTGGGCAAGGTAGTAAAATATCAAAGAAGAGTTCTCCGATGATTTCTGATGAAGCAAAAATGGGGTGTTAATTTTGTGTCATTGTTATTATTTTTGCTTCAATCAAATAATTTTTTGTAATTTTTAAACTTACTCAGAATTGTATGTTGTTGAGTAAGGTCATATCCATTGGGATTGGCTCTTAGAGGTATAGTTTAATGAGTTGGGAGAATAGGGAAGAATGATCTGATATTATAATAATAGTAGGTAATTAAATGAATGGTGAATATTATTAATTTTATCTAGGTTTTTGTAAAGAGAATTCCCCCTATATATTTTATTTAGACTCCAATTTTATATTGAAGTAGTGGAGGTCTATTAATGATTTTAGGAAATTTTTATAGATTTTTTAGAAGTCATTTGGTAGAGGAATTTTAAGACTCAAATCTTGCATGCAAGCTGTTTGACCAAATGCCTAGAAGAAGAAATGGATTGATAGTGTACTTTTATAGGGAACTAAATTGATTTTTAATGTATTTTTATCTAGAAGGTATGTAGAATAGAAAGTATAACTTCCTCAATGTTATAGTAAAAAATTTTATATTTTTAATTGGTCAAAAAGTATTTTAAAAACTTATTAAAATTTGTGTTGAAGCCACGTATATCACGTGTTTGACGAAATGTTCAGATGAATAAAAATGCTTCCTATACGATTTTTGGTCAATTCTAATTAATTTTTATATCAAGATAAGACTAAGGTGAATGAAATTCGTGACTTACCAGACTATGCCATTGAGTGGATGAACGCTGGGGGCTTCAGATCTTCTCACTCGACGGCGTGGCCTTCCTGGTTTGGCACACAAATTCTTCACCCTCTCTTCTCACTTCTCTCACAGATCTCCCATCAGGTCAAGGCTCTGTCACGGCCATTGACCGAGAGAACCAAGAGAAATGAGAAGGAAGAAGGCGAATTGGATTTCTGCAACAGGTGGAGGTCGCCGACTGCTCCTGATCCCGCTTCGTACACGTCGTCCTTCATGTAAGCATTTCACTTTCTCTCCTCTTCTAACACTCTCCTACTATTCTCCCTTCAGGTCATGGGCCTGTCACACCCGTTGGCCGAGAGAATCAAGAGAGAGGGGAAGAGAACGAGGATCTTCCCCCAAAATGTTATTTCAAAAATGATATTCAGAATTCGGTGAAGAAAGATGCGTGAATTGGAGGCTTTTGGCCCCCTTTGACGGCTTGGGTGGGACCTCCCAGGCTGTTTGATGGAGGGGGGCAGCCTTGGAGGTCCTGTCGTGCCGTTGGATCACCCAATGGTCCCCCTCGTCGGCCAAAAACGGTCTCTGGCCTGTGGCGACGACGGCCAGGGCCAAAATTGGACGAAAATGCCCCTGGTCATCCGATTTCCCTTGATAAACGTCCAATGACTGCGATTAAATCACAGCCGTGGACCCTCCTTATGGTGCACCCCAGTCGCCGCTACGTCAATGCCCTATCAGCATGCCTAATTAGCTGCCTCATCAGCGGTGTTTCTTCTGATTCACTAGCCAAAGGTCCCGCGATCCACGTCAGCGCCAAGGGACCAATCATAGCCCTAGAAAAATAGCAAGAAAATATATTAATATGATAGATAAATCTCACCATCTGATCTTCGTTAATAAGATCGGACGGTTGAGATCATGTCCATCTCTTAAAAATAGCTTTGGGCCGTGTTGGCTCGAAGCCTGGTCTTGATTTCTTGCTTTTTCTTCCTTTAGATCGCGGCCCGTTGGGCCGTGATCACACGATTAAGTGGCCCGGCCCGCTGCAACAATACAACAGTGGGATTCTAAATCCCATATTGAAGATATTTAAAAGACACAACGCTATATAAATGTCGAAATATACTCTCTACTTAAATAAAACCACTACCTCTTGAGTGTGTTCTCCTCTTGCCTGTGGGCGTGCTTGTTTGGGCCTATGCTCCTTGTGGCCGGCTGGGTGTGTCCCTACTGGCGCTACCTTTCTGGCTGTGGGCTGGCTTGAGCCCCGCGCTCGCCGGCCTACGGCTGGCTTGGGCTCTACGCACCTGGTGGGCTCCTTAGCCGGCCCACAAAAGACAATATTTGTATTTATATATATATATATTTCTTTATTCTTCATTTCATTAATTTTCTCCATTTCTTTCTTCTATTTATTTTCACCAACTTTGTTTTCTTCCCTGCAATAACATAGATACATACTAAATTGAGCATTAGAAAATGTTTTAAACATATTTTTACTAGGAAATTCTTGAGTATGTAGAAAATGCATAAAAATGACATTGAAATGAAATTTTAATCACTTGCTCTATTTAGTGCATGAAATGTAAAATTCTTTAAAAAATGGAGAAAATACACATGAAATGATCCCAAAATGACTTTAAAATATGTATGATTACATGACACATTTCGGGTCTATCAATTTCCTCAGAAGATTGAATAGGAATTGATAGTTGACCATACCCAAAGTCATCCTAGGATCATCAAGTGGATGAGGGACTATATATACATGGTAACCGATGACGAACATGTTCCATGAGTGAGTCGATACACAGTCATTTGTATCTTCTAGAGCACGAAGTGTAGCGTAGCATCCCACGTGTTCAAGACTCAACCTATCAATTGGGTTAAATCGATACGCGATTATTAATCTATATGATGCTATAGTTAATTAATTTGGAAGGCCAATAAAGGTTATTGTGCCGCTGGAATCATTAACTAGATTGATACATGGGACTAGAGGTTCACACGTAAATGGTCTTTTGGACATCGAAAGATATACTTAAATTTTGGGGGGTTTTATGAAAAATAACCACTTAGTATAAATAGGGGAATGCCTTGAACAAAATTCACAAAAGCTATAATTACTCAGGAGTCTTCGCTTTCTTCTCCCTTCTCCCCACAGCTCCACTCCATTCCCAACGTGATCAAGATGGCGTAACAATGGCAATAGAGGTTGAACAAAGCTCATCAAGGTAAAGGAGGGGATTCAACATGGCAAGAATCACATGGATATGTCTAGAGGTTGCACAAATGAGCAGCGCCACACGACTTGCTCAAGAATCAAATGAATCACAGATGTGATCCGTGTCGAGGTTATTCATTTTATGTTTTAATGATGTTGTCATGATTCCGTTATCTCTTTCACTACAAGGAGTCATTGTGTTTCATCCATATCGAGGCCTTAGAACCCAACAGAGACTAAGAAAAAGGATAAGAAGGCAAAGAAGGAGATGAACATGGAGATAGAGAACAAGAAGTAGAAAGGCAAGAAAAAGATGAAGACATAGAACATCAAGAAGAAGAAGGATAAGGAAGAAGATGAGGAGTAGAACATGATAAAGGCATGGAGGAGGAAGGAGCAAGAGAATACATATTCTTTGTGTGACATTTTCCACCTCAACTTTGTCCCAGCTGGCCATTGTTTGATACCTCGAATTGATGTCACTGTCCCTCACCACTTGTCATACTACATGTGACTCACTGCTCATCTCACATATAAACTAACTCCCAAGGGGTTTGAGGTTGGCACCACATGATGAATCTAATAACATATTTAATGTATTATTATACTTGTAAATAATATAGTGTTATTATCAATATGTCGGATATCAGAAAATTAATATTTAGTATTCTCATCCATACCAGAAGCCAAACAAATGACAATTTTGGGATGAATGATGTCATCGCATATTAGTACTATAACTACTAATAATAAATAATGTATCATTAAAAATAGATATCATATTTCATGTTTCTTATATCTGGTACAAGACCCCCCATGATATCCTCATCAAATATCAGGTACATGATGGGCTAATAATGCCTACATATAAGCTGCATCATAGTGTCACTGTCCAGCCCAATTATTATGACCCAGTTAGGCCCATGCACATGATTAAGAATTATAGAAAATTACTTCTAAGAAAACATATGCCCCTTTGTGTCTGGCATGTCTCAAACATGATGTACGGGATGTGATAGGATGTACGACAACTAGTCATTAGACTGGATCATGATGAGTAGTTTGTCACATCGCTCATCGCGCTACAAAACCCTAATTTTAAGGATAACCAGACATAGTCCATCATTGTCGCCAATGTAGTCATGTCATCTAGATGGCTTGAAGGCATTTAAAGAAAATTTAAAATTTATGTTTTATTTTAATTTAGGTTTTTTTGCGATCCTAAGCTATTGGCATGGTTAATGCTTTGTAGTGACAACTAATTTTCTTTTTCCCACACACATGCTCTGTCTCTCTTTCTCTTATCCCCCCTCTTTATATCTCTCCATCTCTCTCTCTCTTTCTCTTCTCCCCCTCTCTATCTCTCTCTTTCTCTCTTTCTTTCTCTTCTCTACTCTCTCTCTCTTTCTTTCTCTTCTCCCCTCTATCTCTCTCTCTTTCTTTCTCTTCTCCCCCTCTCTATCTCTCTCTCTCTCTCACTCTCTCTCTTTCTCTTCTCCCCTTTCTCTTTCTATCTTTCTCTTCTCTTCCCCCCCTCTCTATCTCTCTCTCCCTCTTGTGGGCTGCCACAGTAGTTCTTACCACCGTTGGAGAAGCCCTTACCACCAAAGTTACTGGAGCTACTTCTTACTAGTGTTTCCCAAACCTTCCTTTCTAGAGCCCTATTTTCTTGTGTCTACACATGAAAATAGTTTCAACATGATGTCCTGCTATAGCCATTTCAATGGTCAAGTGACTTTAGTAATTGGTTCTGCAGTTACTATCTAACTAATGAGAGGTGGATAGTGATGGTTGGGGTGGCGTGATGGGGATGTTAGTGATGAGATGCAAGGGTTGATCATGAGTAGGGAGATTGGTGATAGGATGGGATGGTTATTGATGGGTTGGTGGGGGGATGTACGACAATATGGGAGATGTTGGTGATGGGTGGGTGGTAAGCTAAAAAAATTAGGTTTAGTTGGTTGTTGGTGTTTTTGAGACTATTCAATAAAATTGTAAACCTTTACTCGCTTAGTAATTTTAGCTAGAGATGAGTACGGATCATCTCCATGTGGATCAGTATTAATGATTTAATATTATTAATATAACAATTATTATGATGAGATGAGATATGTACTAAATAGGAAATCGAGTGACGAAAAAATGCACGGTGAGATATTCATATAAAGATGAGGATAGTAGTTTGTAGATAGTGGTAATTAAGATTTGACAAGATCAAGTGAATGATGGTGATAAGACATGATAACACTAAGAATGACTTGAGCGAGGTAGAAAGTGAGCCGTACATGGTAAATCAGAAGTAAATTAATGACTAGACAATGATGAGAAGGTGATAAGACATGATTTAAAGAGTGTATGGAGGTGATGTGATGGCAAGATGTCTTAATGACATTAATCTAAAAAAATGACAATGTTGAGAAAGAACAATGTAAAACAAGGGCATTTACCATATATCCTTACGTTCTGCAAGGATCTCTTCTCTTTAGCTTCCTCCCACACTATAGGGACACCAAGAACACACTTGATGGATCTCAGAAGCTCATTATCTTTCAATCAGCCTACATGAGTAGGAAGCAAGTTTAAGAATGACTTTGATAAGGATGCCACCTACATTTATAGATCGGAGGATATGGATAGAAAGAGGAGGTGAAGATGAAATATCCTTGAAAATTTTGGCTCTATTGAACCTTTGGATCGTTATATATCAAGGTTTGAAGTTGGAGCAATCCTAGTCGTCCATTTTTTCTCTCTCCTTATCATCAGCCCTGACGCTTCCTCATCTTTTGTTTGTGGTTAAGATGTCGAAATCAACAACTATTAATTATTGGTGTGATCATCCCATCTTCCACGAACGCACACTCCGAGAGTGTTGTGTGTACCTTGATGACATGATAAATGCATAGTTATTTTCATACATTTTAGATGATTTTGGTCTAATTAATCTTGAATTTATCATGTTATTATTTGGATTAACTGAATATTCATGCATCAGCTATGAATTCCAATTTCTGCACATTATGACTATTTTTAACTAACCCCTTGACTTCTTTCAAGGCAAACAGTTTTATTACTGATGAGTATTTTATAGTTCCACTTGTGCAGAAACTTATAGGAATAAGTAGATACAACTCTTAAGGAGTTGGAGAATTTTTTGGAGCTCGTTGATTCTACAAATGGGCTTGAAATCACCAAATGGTGTTGTGGGCCTCCAAAAGAGCAATCAGAAGGAGATGAGCCACAACCTGACCTGCTCTATTGGGCTCTTAAACACCTCACAAAGAAAGAAGCTAAAAATTACAAGGCAAAGCTCTCAACCAATGGAGAAAAAGTTGCAAATTGGCAAGGAAACAGAATAGAAAATGCACACAGGGGTATTTTATTTACTATCCATATGTATAAATACTCTTTTCCTCCCTCATTTTCCTTCATTCTGGACATGCTCTAGCAAGTGCCTGGCCAACAGGACAAGGCATTTTCAGAATCCAGGTTGCTCAATCTTCTTGATGTAAGTTTGTTGAAGTTTTCATTCAATCTCATGTCTTGTTTGCATTGAAAAATGACTGATCCTGGTAAAGTATAAGGATCCATACTTGAGATGAAGCATTGAGGGATCAATAAACTTGCATTGATGTTTTAGGAACTCAGATCTCGAGTTTCCCATCAATCTCTATCCATTTCCCCTTTGAATCTATCACTTCCTCCGTCTAAATACCTATTTTCCCTACTTTCTATCTACAGAATGGACTGTTTCCCTCTCTAGACCTTCATCCATATCTCTAATTTTTCCCCCAAATTTTCATAGAAAATATCCACAATTTTCACCTTAAAATTCCATTTCAAACTCATCCTACACCATTTCTTTATTTTCTCTCTCTATCTCTTCATTTTGACCATTTTCTCTCTCTAGATCCTTAAACATATCTCCCCTTTTTCCCTCTTGAATAGAACTATTAAAACATAATTATTTTACACTTTTAAACTTGGGTTTCCCATTCACGGCCGTTGTCGTACGGTGATGTGCGCTACACTACAGCGCGTGTGCAGCAAGGACACCCTTCCGACCACCAGTTCGTGCGCAGACAACGCACATGCCTGCTGGGATAAAGAGTGCCCTGTTCAGAACTTAGAAAAAATAGGCTAAGTCCTGACCGAACTGAGTTGATCCCAAGTGGACCGAACAACTAGGCTGGCCTAAAGGGAGCTTAACAGGGGCGGTTGACCCAAAGGCCTAACGCTGGCGTCTCCCACACACTGCTGCTACCTGCCACCGCTGCCGCCACCGGAAATACCCTGAAAATGTAAAATAATTAATTTTGGCATTTAAAAATTAGGTAAAATCCATAAAAATTATTTTTTGATTTAAAAAACGTAAAACAAAATCAGAAAAAGTTCTCTAAATTAATCTCATCGATATCTAGTCATTATAGCAAATAAAAAAATTATACAAAAAATCTGCACTTTCATTTTTATTATTTGTTGTGGTTTTATTTGTGAATTTAATTCTTAACAAATCTAAAAATAGTTATTTCTATTTATGGTGTTAATTATAATTAGGAAAATTAGTATACAATATTTTTAGTGTTTTCTTTGCATTTATACATCAATTTAAATCATCAAAAATTATATAAATTAACTAAAAATAAAAAAGTCTCAAAAATTCTATTTCTCACTTTAAAACTGATTTTTTTTCATTCCAAGCTTAAGAAAAGTTCTGAAATTAAATTTGTGCCTCTCTATGGATCAACCCCTTGCCCTATATTAATTATAGAGTATTTGAGAATAAATTTTCATAAATTTTTTTGGTTAAGTCTGGATTGAAACAATGGCATAAAACCCCTAAATTTGGACTTATCATACGAGAGAAAAAGGAAAAAAATCCATTTTTTATTATTTATTTAATTGTGACGTAGTGATACATCATCGTGTCCACGTCACCTTTTCTCTCTTACTTTTTTTTTAATTCTTTTTTTATTTAATGACATGCTAAGGCATGCCCTTTTTGCTAGAAAAAATCAATCATTCAATGAGTGCCTAACATAAAGATGCATTTTTTGTGTAACATCAACATCATCATGATTTTCAACCAACTGCAGTAGTACACATGTTAGCCACGTGTATTGGCGTACTTTTTGACTTTTCTCTTTCCCTTATATTATTATTTTCTCTTTCAATTATTGCATTGAGTTTATTGTGACTTAAATCTCGCCATTTTTCTATTGGTGCATGTCGCTGATGAGAAATAAACAATTCAAACTTCTTTGACAACAATTTGTGCTGCCATAATTGTATCTTTTCACAATGATGGTTAACCTTGTGTGTGATCTTCTAGGCCCATGTATTATTTTAGTTGATAATTTGAATATCTTTAGAGCCTTCATTGGCCTAAACATATTAATTAACCATATCAGATGTAGATTTATTAAGGTTTGATTTAACCCAATTGATTGTTTGAGTTGCCGCCTATGGGGTCCCATGTGACACCTCATGTCTTAAATGATACAAATGAGTATATCAACTCTTGCATGGCACGGTCATTGTCATACGTTACCTTGTATGTATTATCGTCATCTGTGTGAGACATTAGAATGACTTAGGGCACGGATGACTGTCATTCCCGAATGAGACATTTTAGGTAGTAATGGTGTGTGGTGAAATTATCAAAGAAAAATTTCTTTGATATTTCTACTGCCCTAAAAATGATTTAACTACATCATCTTCAATGAGTCAATCATGTATAATACTGAGGGCAAACAATGCCATCTTGACCACACAATCACCTTTGTAAACTTTTGTTGCATTCGGGCTTGGACGATTTGGAATCCCCTGATTAGATATTCATGCTTTATATTCAGAACAACCATCCATCCATATGGTGTATTTGGTGTCTCAAGTCTGAGGACTGCTTGCTATTATTCGCCCATCGTGTACCCGATATAGGGACGGATGTTGTAGTGGATATTGGACAGTAGTGTTCAGATATCCGTTTTTACAAATATTCAGTGGTCGAATGACGATATCGAATATCGGTTGCTATAGCACCAAGATCGGATACTGTCGTCAGGTTTGATATCGGCATCTGTCTCTGTATCTTGGGATGTATGACGATACCAGATCTTGGAGTTGGATACCAGTTTTTTTGTTATCTAACATGGAATGAATATTGAATACCAATTGTTAGGTCTGATTTGAAGATTCTGGTTTTGGCATCGGTGAATGGCAACATCGGCGGAATCGGCGGACGACGGCATCAGTGGCATCGGCAGACAGCGGCATCGGTGGCTACGGCAGCAGCAGTGGTGATTCCCGATGACAATGTGAAGGCTCTAAGTCATATTTTCCCCTCCTCTGTCCTCCTCTTCTCGTTCTTCTTCTTCTTCTTCTTCTTCTTCTTCTTCTTCTTCTTCTTCTTCTGCTTCTACTTCTTCTCCTTCCTTCTGCTTATTTTGTTTCTACTGTATCCTTCCTCCTCATTCCCTCTTCTTCCTCTTCCTCTCCTCCTCCTTTATCTTCTTTCTTTTCCTCTCCTCCTCTTCTCTTTCTTCTCTCCTCTCCTTTCTCCTCCTCTTCTCCTCCTCTTCTTCTCCTTCCTTTGCCATCTCCTTCCTCCTCCTCTCTTCTCCTTCTTCTTTCCTCTTCTTCTCCCACCTCTTCCTCTTCTTCTTCTTCTTCTTTCCTCTCCTTTCTCTTTCTCCTCTCATTCTCCTCCTCCTTCTACTGGTTCTTTTCCTTCTTCCTTTCTCTTCTTCTCCTTCCTTTGCCATCTCCTTACTCCTCTTCCTCTCATCTCCTTCTTCTTTCCTCTTCTTCCTCTCCTCTTCTTCTGCTTCTGTCTTCTCCTTCCTCTTCCTCTTCTTGTTCTTCTTTCATCTCCTTTCTCTTCCTCTTCTCATTCTCCTCATCCAACTTCTGGTTATTTTCCTTATTCCTTTCTCTTCTTCTCCTTCCTTTTATGTCTCCTTCCTCCTCTCTTCTACTTCTTCTTTCATCTTCTTCTTCTCCTTCTTTCCTTCCCTTCCTCTTCCTCTTCTTCTTCTTATTTCCTCTCATTTCTCTTCATCCTCCTTCTCCTTCCTCCTCCCCTCCATCTTCCTTTCTCTAATTCTCTAATTTCAACCTTCTCCTTCCTCCTTCCCTCTTTTCTTTCTTGTGTTCTTATTTTGTGGTTTTTTTCTCCTCCATTGTGTTAGTCTTATCATTCTTAGTTTATTCTTGGAATTTGTTATGTGTTAAGCTGTATTTATTGTCTTGTTTGTTTAGAGTTCTTGGCATAACAAATCATAACTTGTTCGTGTATTCTAGTAGAAACAAATGCTGATAACATATCATAACTCATTCATGGTTCTCAGAAGTATGACCACATCTAGAAGTAATGTCCTGCGTCAAGTCACCCTTAGGGCAGGGACCCAATATCATCTAGATACCCACGTCGAAACATCCCATGGTGCATAGAGTCATCCATGATCAAACAGATTGGTGATCGTAGACTACTTCATACCTATTGGTGATGGGTATTATGCATGTTTACTATGTCGAGAGAAGAACCCTAACAGTAAGAAGAAAGCAATCAAGCTGAAACATGACATGATCACTAATGTATTTTAGAGACATCCTTCAAGTTATCAGAAGCTAAAGGGCATTTTGGACAAGAAGCAGCCACCAATAACCCACGCTATAGGTGACCAATCACATGGAGGCCCAATTCGACGAGGACCTTTAAATGGGCATGTACCCCTAAAGAGACAAATAATTTCATTGCATGTTTCATTTTCTTAACAGATTCCCCTTTGAACATTGTTTAGAATGTTACAATCAAAGAGTTATGGTGCTACGCAACACAGATGAACTTAAACCCCCCAAGTACAAAGGTGATGAAGCAGTGGACAACCTCAATGCATGGACGCATGAAGGAAGGGTTGAAGAAACTATGGGATAATGTCGAACGAGTGTCTCTCACTGTTAATGCATGGATTGTAGAGAATGGTATCGGTCTTCTAGGCATCACCATTCACTAGGAGCGAGTACTTGCCATCCGAGAGATCCTCGGCAAGCACGATGGGGAGAATATGACATCTATCATTGTCCATATCCTAGAAGAATTTGGCCTATGTCCAAATGTCAACATTTGAAAAATAGTTCCCTCTTCTAAGTTAGACATGTGATTTCATACATAACATATATTTATGCAGGTTTACGATGTGGCCATTGATAATGCCTCTGCTAATAAGAGGATGTTAGAAATGATTATGAAGAAGATAAAGAGTGCCAACCCGATGTTTAGCACCACAGGACATGTCCCATGTGTCGCACACATCTTTGACCTTGTTGTCGAAGCGGCAATTAAAAGCTTTGCCATTCTTTCGGCCCACGTAGTAGTGCCTGAAAAAGGCGATGGGTGGAAAACAGCTGATCATTTTGATATCAATGAGGAGAACTTGCATGGAGATATATTTTTAGCGGCTATTGACAATGATGGAGCACATTGTTTGTTATATTTGGGAGATGCAATAGCGAAGGTGCAGACACTAGTGCGTAGCATTCAAATCTCTGCTCAATGACAAGAGGAGTATGCCAAAGTGTGTGACAAAGACCCTGATGTTGAGGATAGTAACATGGTAACATTGGACTGATCGACCCATTAGAACAGCACATATACTATGTTATCCGCTGCTGTGAAGAAACACAATGTGTTTGATGAAGTGGCGAAGAGTTTTAGCACAAAAGGGAAGTCGACGAAGATGTCAAATGATGAGTGGGAGTTAGTGAAAGAATTTTGTCGCATTCTTGGGCGGTTTGTGTCTCTACTGACCATGTTATCTGGATAGAGATGCTAACCATCTGTGATGTGATGTTCATCATCAAAGGTCTCCAACAACATATGGATGATGTAGTCCAAAAAATTGAAAAGGGAACCTTCTTCTCTTGCGTACGATGCTTGCATGAAGGAGAGTGCTCCAACATGGTCTAAGCATGCAAGGTGATGCAATGCAAGTTAGCACAATACGTAGAACTTTTGTGGGTGAATGAAGCAATTATTACAGTGACATGAATGGACCCATTTTACAAAGGGTCCATGCTTGGTGAGAGCGTCAAAGAGTCAATAATCACCTATATACGATATCTCTTACCACGTGACTTGCTAATGCATGTAATGGCTCATCCCATTGAAATGGATCACCCAGAAGGAAGTGAGTTCTAAGCAAAAAGTTCAACGTATAGCGCTTCAGAGTTCAGCCTTAGATGAGTTCAATCAATATCTCATAGAAGTCGTGTTTGATGAGGGAGGTTTTACACCACTATCTTGGTGGACCAGCACAAGAACAAAATGCTTTCGGTTACTTGCCTTAACTACAAGAGAATTATTATATGTTTGTGCAATGAGTCCTCCTGCGGAACAAATGTTCTCTGGGGGGTATGCTATCGTTACATACAAGAGAGCATGTTTATCACCAATAAGCATTGAAACACTCATCATTGTGAAGTGGTGGCTGCAGGCGGACAATAAGTGATGGTACAATGATGTTGAGCTAGATTTGGATGGTGAAGAGGAGGTCGTTGCATCGTGCTGAGGTACACATCCTTAACATTACTGGTCGTATAATGCATATTTTAAATAACCGTCATATTTTATTTGTTGTCCTTAACTATGTAGGTGATGACCGTGTAAACACAAGCCTTTGATGGACTCATGGAGAAAACAAATACTACAATGGAGGACATATTTTGTTGCTGAAATATTACAGAAGAAGCTTCTTTTGTTGCAAAAATGTTTTATCAAACTTCATGACTATGATAAAATTTTCTAGTTCTGAAATTCTAACGTCACTTAATGCATAACATTTCTCATCTTTCAAAAATAATTAGGCTTGCATATATATTCAAATCACATATATACTTCATACTTATCCATATAGAGAATGTAAAATTGAACAACATATATTAGTATCCCGAAGTTCCCTTCATGATCAATGGGCTTAGAAATATAGAAATTTTACAAAATTCAGAATTTAGATTTATAAATAGTGTGGAGAATATATTATAAAATCTATATAATTTATACCATTTTAATTTGTAATATAATCAAACATTACAGGTTAATAATGAAAGATGAAAATATAATTATACATAAATTGATACATGCCACTTTGTACTCATCCACATATATTAGAATCTCGAATTATCCTGCATGATAATTGGGCTTAGAAATATAGAAATGTTAAAAGATTTAGTATTTCAAAATATAGATAGTGTGGAGAATATATTAAAAACCTTATATAATTTATGTAGTTATACACCATTTTATACTCGTATTATAATGGAATTACTGTGATTCCATCGGGAACAATGATTTTTGTAACTCCCCTCATTTACATTAAAGATGTCAATAATATATGTTACCTCATATTAAATATACCTCTTGTAATTTTTATTTTTTTCCATAGGGTATTATAAGATTCCAACCACTACATATCCAGATATCGGATATTGATCTTCGTATACCAGTCCTGATATCCGGATATTGAAAACCGATATCTGGTATCTGATATCCGGCTCGTCCTTAACTAGCCGATATTTGTTTGACATGGGATTGATGATATTCATTCGATATCTGATATCCGGTATCAGAAACCTTCCTATTTTTTTCTGGATATCGGATATCGGTGGCTGGATAGCGGATATTGGATGGATATCAGATGGTCGAACACTAACGCTCGCGCAATGGTGGCAAGAATCAACTTGATCGATGGTAGGTATAACATTCAGGGATTCAAAAAAAAAAATTTAATGAACTCTAATGGTTAGAGGATCGTCATACTCATTATATAAGTGGGACTAGACAATGTTATTCTCATCTATATATTTTGGTTTTTTCTCAAGTATCCTCTAAATAGGAGTGTTTAGAACACCCGTTTAAAGCATATTCATCAGTGTATTATCATCTAATCATAATTCACATATCCATTGCATGTATTCCTGGACTTCCATTATAAGCATCAAATGTGCATTCTAATGAATATATATTGTATCAATGAATATGGAGACAAGAAATATGTGATTAGATTGCATGCCGCATATATTTCCTATAGCTCCATCCTTGAGGTGTATGAATAACTTGGATCTCTAATGAAGGCCCAAGATAGAATGAAGGTAATTTATTCCCATTCTTTTCATATCACACAATGAGCATGGACCATCAGTTATATTAAGTGGTTCAAGATCATGCATAAGTATGCCAATGGGATGAGTATCAAAGCACCTTGCTCTAAAGTGATATAGGCTACCAAAAAAAATGTGCATGGGGCCATGAAGGTGAGTCTAATGGGTTTGCCATCAAAATTTCCCCAAGGCTTTCCTAATGGTGGATGCCTAAACCACAAAATACTCCTACAGCCTTCTTGGCATCACATTTTATTCAATGTATTTTCAGCTGGAATTATGTGACTGTGTGCATGGAATTGGAGCTCGTTGTGAAGCATGAATATGAGAATATGAGTACAATTATGCTCAAGGATTTGAACTATTTTTTGATGAAAAACAAGATGTGTAGTAATTCATTTGTAATTCCCTTTTTTATTGCATTTATGGGAAGCTAATTAATTTGCACCATAGACGATGTCACTGGCAATGAGCAGATGATGATGGCACTTGTTAAAGAACTAAGGGTTTTGAATGAACATTTGATTATGGATCGATTTTTTCCAAGTGGTACTGATGTGCTAAAAATTATCATCCAAGCCACTTTTATGTCATTGCTCTTTGAACTGATACTAATTCTTTCTTAGGTTTGGACTGAACACAAGAATGATGGTATAAATATGGATAGCAATACAAATGGGAGTACAAAGATAACTATATCCCATGATAGAGATGGTATAGCATGGGAATATGACATCAATTATCTGGATGAGATTAGTGAGACATAGGTTCTGTAGGTGGACATAGTGATCAAGACCCAAACCTAGTCTTGACCAATGTTTTCGACTGACTAAGATCCTTGATCGGAACTGTTTGAGCATTGACACAGAAGCATGAACCATGTGTGAAGGAAGGCATGCAAAGATATGAAACAAAAAAATCATTACTGGATCTTGTTGTATTACGTAACATGGTGGAAGAACACTCGTGATATGTTTAATGCATCACTTGAAGGGTGTGAATTCATTGATTTGATGGTGGTTTAATGAGGACATGAGAGTCTTTTATGATGAATGGGAGACTTTGAGTTCCTTGACATCTTGGGTCTATTCTAAAAAAATTATAAACTTTGTTATTATCTCAAAGAAAGTGAGAGCTGTGGAAGTCCTATGCATTACGTAGACTTTGATGAGGCATCTTGATATTGTTCTAAAATGATTTTCCATGTTTACTATCTTCAACTGGGGGAGAAGTTGGTCTCTATATATATGAAGAATAAAGTTGTCTCACCTGACTCATTGATGGGGTCACTCGATAGAGATAGGGAATTTTTAGTTCCCTCACCGACTAAATAAATGAAATTTATCTCTAGGTAGCATAGAGGACGGACAAGGATATAACCCTTGAGTGTGAGAATGTATGATGTTGTGATATGAATGATAACGTCTAGGTTTCCACTGACAAGTAGTGCTATTAATGGTTTCCGTACCTAAAATTGGTGTACATCTCTTTCTATTTATAGATAATTTTTATTTCATGAAAGCATATGGTTCCTGACACCTCATATTATTTTTAGTATTCAGAATTTTAATGAAAACACCAAAGGAATCTAAAAGGTAAACCGATAGAATTATAATATTAAATTTATATTGGAGATAATTGTAATTTCATGGCTTCGATGGTAGTGGTTTAAATTTGTAAATTTGATTTTGTCCTCCAAAATTTTTTATTCTTACTCATGAATCACTCTATTGACCTTTCTTCTTAACTATATATTTGTTTTCTTCCTAAAACTTGTATTATGATTCCTCTCAAGATCTACACTATAAACTTAGCTACATTTTTTTATTTCAAGTCATTTAATCCTACTCAATAACCAATCAATTAAAATGATTATGAAAACTTGGATTATGATTTACTTTTCTTTATTTCAAAACTTGTGTGATTACTTCTCTTGAGTTTTAGGTCAAAACATTAGTTAGATTTCTATACGTTAACAGAAGGGGTAGAAAAAAGACACTAAACTATTCCTCCTACCAACATTATTTTCACTAAAAATATTTTAAAATGTACCCAATGATTCTTTGAGCCCATCCAAGACGCATAGGGTTACTTTTATACTAGAGAGATTTCATAAGTTATGACTTCTAGCATGTGTTTTTAAAATTTACTCATCTTATTTATATCATCTTTATTAATTTATTTTTACTGATAAACCCATAAATTGAACTTTCTCATAAGCTATTTTTTCTACTTTTTTAGTAATTATATTATAATTATCTTAGGATCAACACTATAACCTTCTCTACTTTTTTGTAGGATAATAAAAGAGGTAAGAAATGACAATTTATACTTTTTGAGATGCTTATAGTGTAGAACTCGAGAGGAGTTTTTATTACATTTTTTTGAAAAGAAAGACAGAAAATAAATTTTTAAGAAAGAGAAAACAATGTAATATTAATAAATTAATAACAAAAGACGTAGAAGTCATGACTGAACAAATATTTCTAGTATAAAAGTAAATACATGAGTCTTAGAGATGGGCTCTTAGGTTCATAGGGTATTTTAAAATATTTTAAATAGTTAAATAACATAGGTCTGAGGAACAATCTATTGTTATTTTTTACCACTTTTATTAGCATACAAAAGTAGATAATGTACCTTAAAGTTTATAATTCCACAATTTATTGTTATAATTCCTTTAATTTTATTAAAATTAGTGAAAATACCGATTGATCCTACAAAAAATTTGATGTTCATAAAAAATAATATGTAAAAAATATAATGTGTCTATTAGAGATACCATTTATGTTATTTTAAAATATAAATATAGAGTTTATTTTTTACCCTTTTATTATTTAATTTTGAATAACTAATGTATAGCTATGTTTCTTGGATCATTAAATGTCAATGTATATATTAACGGCCCCATTTAATGGGGTTTCATGTTTACCATTTTCAAAATTATACACTACATTTCAATTATTTAAGACCACCTAAATAGTTTTTCTAGCAATGAATTGAATCCTTCATTCTCAATATCATCATTTTATTTCTTTCCATTTTGTTATAATTGTAAGAGTTACTACCATCATCAAGACATCACATCCCATCACGTCACCTGGCTGGACCTCTGTGATCCATCACAACATCATCGACCTGGATACTTGTCACGCCTCTCATCATCACGAGGTTCTCTAAGTCACATCTTTTGACACGCTCCTCATGATGTGAGGGAAGATGTGATCGAAGACAGTTGCCAAACCAGACTACCCATCGTGAGTCAGGACAGATAACTCCTCAAAATGGTAACAATTCCTGTGCGTGTGCAGCTTGAGACAAAACCAGTTTGGTTCAGCTGTTCAGCTCTCTGTCCTTAGTGGTACCCGTCAACCATCCAATAACCCACTTTCTCCTGCCCTAGTGAGGCCACTTCTTGGATAAAATATTATGAAAATGATTTTTTAAAAAAAATAATACACACCCATTGTAATATTCTTAATGAGGGTTCCACTATGAGATTGCCTAGGAATCCGCGTCAACTTTTAGGTCAGACCCATTTGGTTATGACTTGGAGGAAACAGTAACATGCAAGAGAGTGGGAGCTGACATTTACTTCCATCCAATCCAAATGGGCCACGTAGAACCCAAGTAGATTTTAGAGAGAGAAAGGAAGGCTGGCAGAAGTCACCTGTAAAAGGATCTATCATATTCTACAACCTCCAATTCACATCCCACAGCTGATAAATAGATAGATAGAGAGATAGAGAGAGAGAGAGGAAAAGACATATAAACGTAATAATCGCTTTCTCTCTCTAAAATATCGAGCTATCTACCTGTAAAAGGATCTTTCATTTTCTACACATCTCCTATTCACATCTCACAGCTGGTGAATAGAGAGAGAGAGAGAGAAGACATAAACGTAATAATCGCTCTCTCTCTAAAATATCGAGCTATCTACCTCTATCAGAGGAGCTAGTCGGTGTGGAGGAGAGCCACGTGGCAGGAAATCTAACTCGATCAAAGGCGGCGCCGCCATCTCCCGGATCCTCGTCCTCGCTCGAAATCTCCTCGTCCACGTCTTTGTGGGGCGACGTGGCTCTATCGGAACCGTTGGATGAGGGCGAGGAAGTCAACGGCTTGGGCCGATGGACGGGGATCGGATGGCTGTGCTCCGCCGTGTAGGTGATGATGAAGATGGTCGGGTCAACGGGGCTGCGCTCTACTTGCTTCCTCGCAGGGCAACCTTTTGAGCTGCTGCACTTGTAATACCCCCTTCAACCACAAAAACAGGAAGATTATTATGATGGTTATGATGATGATTATGATGATGATGATAGTATTGACTATGATGATGAAGACAACAAGAGTATCCTGTTGATATTGATTATAATGAGGGTATGATTATGATGAAAATGATGAAGAAAATAATGATGATGATGGAAATGACGAAAACGATGAAGGTGATGATGATGCAAATTATGATGATGATGACGAAACTGAAGATGAAAATGGTGAAGATGATGATGACGAAACAGAAGAGTAAATGGTGAAGGTGATGATGACGAAACTGAAGATGAAAATGGTGAAGGTGATGATGACGAAACTGAAGAGTAAATGGTGAAGATGATGATGACGAAACTGAAGAGTAAATGGTGAAGGTGATGATGATGAAACTGAAGAGTAAATGGTGAAGGTGATGATGATGAAACTGAGGATGAAAATGGTGAAGGTTATGATGATGAAACTAAAGATGAAAATGGTGAACGTGATGGAAATTAAACTAATGATGAAAATGGTGAAGGTGATCGAAATGAAACTAATGATGAAAATGGTCAAGGTGATGAAAATGAAACTGAAGATGAAAATGGTGAAGGTGATGATAATGAAACTGATATTGAAAATGGTGAAGGTGATGATGATGATGAAGATAATGATGGCGAAGAGGGTGAAGATGAAAATGACAGAAGGTTAGGATAAGAAAATAATAAAGGTGATAGTGATGAAGATGATGAGGAAGAAGACGATGATGAAGATCATCCTGATTATTATTCTTATTATCATCATGACGATGGAGAAGATGATGCAGATTATTATCATTATAACGATGAAAATGTTCCACTCGATGATCATGATGAAGAAGGATGATGCCGATCAATATTATAATGGCGAGGAGGACCCACTCGATGATGATGATGACGATGCTGATGATGGTTAAATATAATAGCGACTTTTGGACCCTTCAAGGGGCAGAAAAGAGAGGAGGGAGCTGACCTAGGAAAGGGGGAGCCCTTGATGGGTTTCTGCCCGTATTTCCTCCACGCCCAGAGATCAGAAGAGATCTTATCCGCAGGGACATGGCAGACCACCTTCTTGAGCTGTCCCTTCCTGCAGAAAAAACCACCCCAACACTTAAGAAACGCTCTCCGAACACCAAATCAATCAATCAAAATCGAACCTTCTTTTCGACGGTGGCGCGTGGATTACAACAGCCCTCCTCGTCGCCGGCTTCCGCCCCGCAACAGCGGCCGAAGAAGAAGCAGAAGGAGAAATCGAGCCTAAGGGACGGTCCAGTTGTTCCTGAACAGGAGCTTTGGAGAGGAAGGGCTTGCAGAGTTCTTCGAGCTCGTGGAGATATAGCGGTGGCTCGGAGATATCAGGGAGAGAGAAAGGCGGCTCCGAGATTATGGGAGGGAAAGAGGAGGAGATGTCTTCTTCTGTGGCCGAGCCTGAGCAGCCGCTGACCACCGCTTGAAGGTCCCAGCCGCCTTCGCCCATGGCGAGCGAGGATTCAGAGAGAGAGAGGAAGATGGAGAAGAATAGAGAGAGAGAAAGGTAGATATATGAGTGAGAGAGGAAGAAGGGGAGGCGCTGACTTGAGGGTATTCGTCAGAATTGGAGAATAAAATATGGGTCTGGAGGAAGAGAAGGCGATGAACGATTTACTGGTAAATAGGTAGATTGATAGACTAGATGAATAGAGATAGAGAGAGGAAGATGAAGATGAGTAGAGAGAGGAGGGTAGATATATGAGTGAGAGAGGAAGAAGGGGAGGCGCTGACTTGAGGGGATTAGTCGGTATGGGAGAATAAAATACGGGTCTGGAGGAAGAGAAGGAGATGAACGATAGTCTGGTAAATAGGTAGATAGGTAGATAGAGATAGAGAGAGAGAGAGAATAAAATACGGTTTGGAGGAAGAGAAGGAGATGAGCGGTAGATTGGTATACAGATAGAAAGATAGATGGAGAGAGAGAGAGAGAGAGAGCTGACCTATGGGTGATTGGACAGAGGATAATGCCGACACCAGGATTAGGATCTGGGGATGGAGATAGAGAGAGACAGAAAGAGAAACATGAAAAACGTATGTATGTTTATTTATAAATAAGAGAAATTAAGAAGAATGACAGAGACAGAATTGAAGAAGTCTATGTGCATGTGAGAGAGATGGACCCATATAGATATATATATATATATATATTGATGGACCCAGATCGATGAAGATTATAGAGACAGATGACCCAGATGGATATAGATTATATGTACAGAGAGAGATATAGATAATGGATCCAGATATATATACAGAGAGAGAGAGAGAGAGAGATGTACCTAGATTGATATTTACACAGAGAGAGATGAACCCAGATATATATACAGAAAGAGAGAGATAGGACCCAGATATAACTTTTTAGAGATAGAGCGAGAGAGATGGACCCAGATATATTTTTTGAGAGATAGAGCGAGAGAGATGGACCCAGATATATTTTTTGAGAGATAGAGCGAGAGAGATGGACCCAGATATATTTCTTGAGAGATAGAACGAGAGAGATGGACCCAGATAGCGAGAGATGGACTCTGATAGCGAGAGATACAGGGAGAGATGGACTCTGATACCGAAAGATACAGAGAGAGATGAACCCAGATAGCGATAGATATAGAGAGAGATTGGTTCAGATACATAGAGAGAGAAATGGTCCTGGATAGAATGATGGATAATACAGACGGCCATTAAAAACAGAGAGATAGATAGACAGATGGAGAGAGATAGAGAGAGATGGACTCAGATACATAGAGAGAGAAATGTTCCTGGATAGAATGATAGATAACACAGACAGCCATTAAAAACAGAGAGATAGATAGACAGATAGAGAGAGATAGAAAGAGATGGACTCAGACACATAGAGAGAGAAATGGTCCTGGATAGAATGATAGATAATACAGACAGCCATTAAAAACAGAGAGATAAATAGAAAGATCGATAGATAGAGAGAGAGATGGGCTCAGATAAAAAGAGAGAGAAGTGATCCTGGATAGAAGGATAGATAACACAGAGAGATAAATAGACAGATCGATGGAGAGAGAGATAGAGGGAGATGATGCGAACCTGAGGGGATTGGACAGAAGGTGATGCCAGACTTGGGAATAGGATCTGCAGGAAAAGCTGCTTCGCATTGGTTGCACTGCATTACTTCTGAGTGCGGTCCCCGTTGTGAACAGCTTTGACTTGGGATAAAAGTCAAGGCCTGTCATGCTGCCTCCGTGCTTGAGGGCCTTTAGAATCCAGCTTGACAGGAGATGAGGAAAATTCGGTCTATTAAATTATCTCCACTGTCCAAACTCCAAACCGACACCAATCTGATCCACAAGGTGCTCCCGCCATCGACGTGTCCGTTTGTGCACGCGGCAGCTACTCCGAAGAACCAAACAAAATTTATTAAGAAACCTTGAATGGTTGCGCATTGCTTGAAACATTTATAGTTATACCCAAACGTATTTCGTAACATGACTCGAGGGGCTCCATCTATCTATCTCTCTATTTTTCTATCGATACATATATATATCTATTTATCTCTCTATTTTTCTATCGATACATACATATATATCTCTTTATTTTTCTATATACATCGATACATACAAACAAAATTTATAGTTATTACCCAAAAGTATTTCGTAACATGACTCGACGTGCTCCATCTATCTATCACTCTATTTTTCTATAGATACATATATATCTATCTTTCTATCTATCTATCTCTCTATTTTTCTATAGATACATATATATATCTATCTTTCTATCTATCTATCTCTCTATTTTTCAATCGATACATATATCTATTTTCTATTTATCTATCTCTCTGTCTCTCGATCTATCTAGATATGATATATATCTCTCGATATCTGGGTCCACCTCTCTTGATCTTTTGCTATTTGGGTCCGTCTCTATCTGGGGCTATCTCTCTACAGCTTCTACTATCTGGGTCCATCTATCAATTAAGTCCATATCTTTATCTTTACCTCTCTACATTAGACTTTGATGACTGTAATCAAAACATGCATAATCTTCAGCGTGGTTTTTGCATTGTATTAATGGCACGTTCATTTTATTTATTTCTTTATCATGGAGCCATCATCGCCACTGTGGTTCTTAATGTGGCTTTCATTTGTTTTGTACCTTGGGGTTTATTAGTTGATTGTTGCTAGTATTCTTTTTCGTACCTAAGCAAACGGAACATCATCTTAACTTCTGAAGGAACAAAAAGAAGGAGAAAGATTTGTTCATAGACCTTAAATATCTATACAAAAAACTATTAAGGTCAGCTTATTACTCTAAAGCCTTGACAGTTAAATATATATATATATATATATATATATATATATATATATATTTAACTGTCTACGCTTGGTTGTACTATGTGGCTGGAGTAACTAAAATAAATTGCAGGGCGTGTGTTTAAAAATGAGTAGCGAATGTTCCCAAGTGGTGGTTGATTAATTTGTTGATCCATTCAAGAAAATAGTTTTCAAGAGGATTGGAACTTAGTTTTGTAGGGTCGTCTAAATAGCATAAAGTGAGATTAGGATGCATTCTAATTTTTATTTTATAGATCTATTTTTCATTGGTTAACCATTTATGTGGTTCGAACGCTTGTAAATTGGAAAAACAATAAAATTGGACAAACTTTGGATTCTGGTGTGACTTATTCCCTCGTGCAGTCCGAAGTGGATACCTCTTTTCACATGTATTCCACCATCGTATCACTTTGCCATCAAAAATAGAGTTTGACAGCTAGTTTGCTTTTGATGGTACCCAATTTTTAGTCCATAGCGACCACCACACATGCACATACATGCCTCAAGATGGAAAGCCACAAAAATCAACCACAGAAAACAATCACAAATAAGATTTAATATTATATTTTTAACCAAAAAATTATGTTGTTAATTTGGGCCAGAGATGTTGACGTACCTAGTGAGTAATGAATTAGAGGGAATACAAGCAATATGTGAATAATGTATGTAAGAGAGTCACCAAAAGTAACAATCAATGTTAATTAAAATAAAATCCTAGATGACAGAAAATTTTTGAAATAGTCGAGAGAGAATTCTAACTATATAGGTGTCCAAAAAGACATCTATATCAAATGACTCTCCATGACCCCTTTCTATTAAGAATATCTGAAAACTTGACCTTAAAGATTATCACTTCTACGTCTAAGTTGATTATAGCATGAACTCCACTCCCTGAGAAATTTGATCGATATTAAATTTACCTTTTTCAGTTGGCGTACAGTTCTAAGAGAATTTCTAAGTTCTATTTATGCTTATAGGACAAATTTATACATCATAGGACATAGATGGTTCTAAATATAAGATAGATGGTCTAACCCTCAAAATCTAGGCCAAGAATATCCTATATTGAAGCCATCAAGCCTAGAAGTTTAGTTAAAATAGTGAGAAATCCTTTTTCCTCTTTGAATCTGCATCATTGCCCAATAATTGTTGGTAGTTTGCAAACTCGAAGGCACACAAATATGCACCCCAATGAGTTGAAGATCCAAATGTAGAGATATGGTAATTATATACCTCCTGTAATTCATGAGTATGGCACTCAATCATTGGAGTGCTACATGTAATTCCTGATAGTTTGACTCAATTCCATTTCCTTAGAAACTTCATGCACGATAATCCATATCATTTTTCTTATTTTAGTAGACAAATAATTTGGGTAGAAATTACACGATATATTTTACTCTAATGGTATTAATTCATACACTAAAAGATATAGATGAACATAAATATGAGATACATGGTCCAACCTTGGGCGAAAAAATATCATGAATGATTGGTTTTTGTAATTTTGTACTATTACACACATAATTATGCGCTAAGATTAAGTAAATTATGTTTCATTATGATTTTTGTGCTTTGTTTCTGATGATGCAAAATAATTGGAGCTACACCTGGCATTATGTATTATATTGGGAAAAAAATAATTATTGGCGAATGGTTTCATTGTATTACATCTTAAAAAAATTACAGCCATTCCAAACCCTATTTACTAATTATATCATCGAGATAATGCATGTTATACTATTTCCCTATTATCAAACATCATAAAAGTAAATGGTAGTCGGTTGTCGAAGACACAATGTGATGGCACCTATCACTTGTCTTGATATTTTTATTTTCCTTTTCCACATTTTGAATGCTCACCAGTAAAGATAAACAAAAATATGACATGATTGTTATAAAATACCCTTTGCCTAAAAGAAAACATAAATATTTAAGTAAAACTAGTGACAAGTAAATTTTAAATTAACGAAATAACCAATCATATGGGATCCTGAAATTATAATATATGAATTGAATTTTATAGAACCTAATTCCAATTATCAATGGTTTTCTGATTTGCATAATTTTTCATAGGTATTATAATTGAAGAAGAATAATGTCCATCGTCAAACAACCTGACCATAAAAGAGGACCATTCTATTGACTTCTCTGCTTCCATATAAATATTCTAATAATGGAGTAATGAAGAAATTTTAGTTTCCGAACTACTTTGAAGCTTTTCACATGAATGCATTTTATATTATTTGTTAACATCATTGAGCTTTGATAGACATCATTTTACATTTCTTAGTTCTTTTAATTGAGGATGAAAATATTTTATTTCTTAATATGATGTAGGATTCTTCTGATATTTGTGTAACTTTTAAAAAATCTTAACTGATTTCATAGTTTTCTCACTCCAGTTCAGCAACTATCTTTAGGATGATATTTGATTTTCATTTTATGGTTCTTTGGGAGACCTGAAATATTAGTAACTGAATTAAAACCACCAAGGAAAATAACATGACATAAGATGCATTAAAGTTTACTTGGACTATTTTGTATTCAGATAATGAGAGAACTATTTACTACTCAACTGTTCCTTCGGTTTCTATCTTATCAAATTAAATAACAACTACTTTACATTTAATAACAAATATGTTAATATTTTATGTTTATTTTTGTGTTAAATTCAATCTAAACATCTGGGATTCAATTTTTAAAATATTTAATATTTTACAGGTCAATATAAAAGATAAAAATTCGTTAGTCATTTTCAAGTATACCCTGAATATCTATTTGAAACTATTAAAATACTAATATATATGTAACTAATATAGCACTATGTTTCTTTTTATTTGATAAGTTCAAAAAGTATGTTTTTATATGTGTCGTTATTTATGGGTTTTTGAACTTAAGCAATAAACTTTGTTATAACCCTTAGTACTCGAGTAAGGGGTCGAACCCTAGGGAGGCATTGGTGAACTTCAATTCTTGATCGATGAAGTTAGAAACGACTAAATTGGAACTGCTATGACACTCTTTTTACTCAAATTAAAACCAGGATTGTAGTTATACTTAACCTTATACCTTTTTTAATTCAATTTATCTCAATTAATAGAGATTTAGTTTCTAACATTCTTATCAATGAGAATCAGATATATGATTAATTAGCAATTCTTGATAAGAATTTCTAAATAATCCCCTGACTAGATTAACTATGTATCTATTTGATCTTTGATTTTTGGTAAGTTAGCATTACTCTTGGCTAATTTGTTTTAATCACTAAGCCCAAATCAAAATCTACCACTAGCATTCCTTGTTTATTTTACCCAAAAACTTAATTCAGGTTGAATTATGTTTTTGGGTTATTGAGTGAATTAGAAATGGTTTGAAAAAGATAGTAAATCCTAATTGATTTAGTAAAAGTCTTTTTGTAAAATTTAATCCAAACTTGTCATGGATTTGAAGCCATAAGGTGACATTTTATGGTGTTTTGCATTTTTTTTAATTTATTTTGAAACTGCATAGATATCCTGAACTAGCAAATCGTGGTACGCTTTGCTAATTCAGGCAATTGAGAGCTAATCGAGTTGTTGGAGATTTAATTTTGATCCAAATAGGTTTGACCTCCACTGCAGAATGCTAACCGATTCTAAAACGAGGTAAATTCGAGAATCAAAAAAGCAGACTTAGAGTTTTACTTTTTAAAAAAATTAAGAATCACCTATACTGGCAAATCGTAATCACGATCTGCTAATTAAAGGAATTCGAAACTAATGTGCATTAATTAAAGATCCCTTTCGATTCAAAATGATTTAACTTGGACTAATGAATGTTAAACGATTCGAAAACCAAGGAAATTCGAGAATGAACACAATTATAATAAAAAATTCAGCAGAAAATTTGCATGTAAACTAAACTACAAAATTGCTAAATTTTAACACAAAATCAAGTGCAAATTGAATTCAAAACAAGCCTAGAAGTACTAGGAATGATCTGTGAATCAATCTGGAAGAATTCTGTGCAACAAACACCCAGATTTCCCACGAATTGATGCTTCAGTTTGGGGAAGAATGCGGTGCCAGATCGTCAAAATTGCAGTCCAAATCGAGCTCGGATTGCACTCACAGCTGTTCTTGAGTCTTCAAGGAGCTAGGCTTACTCTCCTCAAGCTTCCAAATCAAGAACACCGTTCTATTTCTCCCTTTACCAATTTTATCGCAGCAGAATCACAAGAAATCATTCTTCCAAGTCTGTTATTTCTTTGATCTTATTTGCTTTGTATGCAGGCCGAATGATGCATTGCGCTTGGGCCACGGGGTGCCGTGTAAGCGTTGTCCTTCATATGCATGGTGCTGTGTACATACACTTTGCACAAACGAGGCATGCGTGGTTTATGGCAATTTGCAATCTCATTGATCCACGATTGCTCATGCGTGGTGCGCGACACGCACGGTGCTGTGTACGCGTGTGTCGCACACTGAAGACCCCTATCGCAAGCCTGATTGGCTTGCGCACTTCGTGTAAGCTCTGCGCAATTCAGCAAGTTTGTTAGCGCCTAAACGGGCCCAATAAGGGCCAGTTTCAATAAAAAATGATTTTTATTTATAATCAACTGAAATCAATTGTAAAAAACTATTTATGAATGCTCAAAAATGCTTTATTAATTCCTATCATCAGTTTTAGTGTTAATTTCTTTTTTGTTATGGAACTAGGTCAATTAAACACATTTAATTCCTTAAAATTTTCAATTCTACAAACGTTTAAAATGTGTTAATTAACCTAATTATTTATCAAAAGTAGTGTTTCTCTTGAAAATTAAGAAAAATACTGTTTTAACAGAAAATCATGATAACATGCACTAGAGTTGGATGTTTTTTTAAACACTAAAGCCCAAAAATATAACAAAATCAGCATTTTATTAGCTCATATTTTCATGTCTTCATTTTATTCATCAGTTTTTTTTAATAAATCTTTTTTTTATTAATGTATTAAAATCACCAAAATTAAAATTAAACAAGGCTTTTCAGAAATCCAAAAAAAAATATTTAAAGTTAACAATTATCCTACCTTATGATGTTTTTTATGTCTCTGATTTTTCATTAGGATATGTGCTTGCTTAAACTGTGGAAGGAATCTGGTGGCCAACAATTATACTCAATAGAGTTTAAGATATCCTTTGGCTTATCCAAAAATTATACATAGCTGTTTAAAAAAACTTTCTGCTGTTTTTATTTGATGAATTTAAGTATTTATTTGTAGAAGTTAAAATAATGGCATTTAACTTTCTAGGAAGAATAAGGTTTTGGATATGTTGAATCTCTACTTTGTATGATTTTAGTTCACGGTTCCTAACTATATGGCCCCAAAACACCCCATCTTGTACCATCAAATATGAAGGGATCAGAAATGTAGTCAATATCACGAAGAATAATGAAATACCATCTATACCCAAAAACAAAGGGATGTTTTCATAGGGAAGCCATCGAAGGCTTTCCAAATTGAGATTTGGCTGTAGAAGGATCGAATTGTATCCGAGGAATAGGGGGATAGAAAAAAAGTTATGGGAGAGGTGCAAAGACCAATCAATCGTATCGGTCGTATTCTCGAGTTTGGAATTAAAGGAGTAATGCTTCCTGGCACACGACAAGGAATAGGACCAAGAGAAGTATGGGATATTGATAACATGCATTTTTAGTGCCTTATATTATTACATTTATGTGTCTTTATGCATTAAATTACTCATATTTGCATGTTATCAAGCTTTAAATGATTAAATCTATTTTTAGAACAAATTTCTGAAATTTCTGCATTTTTTAGGATTTTGCTAACAATATATTCTAAAAGAATATAACTTTTGAAATAGAATACGATTTTTATGGAATTGTTTGATATTAATTTTGGAAATATATGATTTTTCTGAGTCAAAATATATATTTATATGTATTTTTTTAGGCTTTTAGTCTATTTAATATGAAATTTTAAATATTTCTGGTTTTTTATGGCATAGGGTGACGTGGCGTGCCGATGCGTCGCCACGTCAGCTTCGAGAAATATATTTTTTTCTTTATTTTTTGTCCTTTTGTCATGTACATGTGGCATGGAATGCGAAAAGCGATGGAAAACGAAAAGCCACGAAATGCGAAAAGCCACGGAATACAAAAAGCCATGGAATACGAAAAGCCACAGAATACAAAAAGCCAAGGAATATGAAAAGCCACATAATACCAAGTGCTTTGACTTCTTAACTTCCAACAGTCATAACTTTTGATCTTCCCCTCCTCTTTCTATCCATACCCTCTCATCTATAAATAGAGGCCTGGATCATTGTAAAAATCATCTTGAACTTGCTTCCCACTTTTGTGGGCTGATTGAAAGAGAGTGAGTTTTGAGATCCATCAAGAGTGTTCTTGGTGTCTTGGGTGTGTGGGAAGAGACAAAAAAGAAGAGGGGGAGCTTACCGGCACTCGCAAATCGTCGTGATCCTGGCGGAACGTAAGGATCTATGGTAAGTGTCTTCGCCTTACATTGTTTCTCTCCCAACATCATCGTTATCATAGTTATAGTTTTTTTTTTATCAACGTTTCATTTATCACTTCACTTACTTATGTCCCCACTCTCTCATCTCTCCATCCTTGCCATCGTACCAGTCCATATCCAACCACTATCCTCGTTCATACCATAGTTCATTATCGTGCCCATCACAATCACTTACTTTTATTTAAGTTGAATCAACATATAAATTAAGTACTTCTTAATCGATATCACTCGCTCATATCCTTGAATTGTGTTTTTGTCGATCGCTCATTGATCATCACTAGTTTAAGTAAGTAATTCCTTAATCATCGTTCCCTGTGGAGACGATCCGTACTCATTACTAACTAAGTATTTTCAAGTACGGTCAAATATATTTTATTGAATAATCTCAATCACCAACGACGAATTTTAACCCTAAAATTGATATTATCAGATTCGTCTGGTGTTTCTCCCATCAATCATCTGGATCTTTGTCGTATATCAACGGATTATGGTTTTGAGTGTTATCCATTACAAAAGGACTTTCCTCTTAGTGGATATGTGGAAGTACACTATGATGATCCTGAGAAACGTGTTGTTTCTGAACCAATTGAGATGACCCAAGAATTTTGTTATTTCAATTATGCTAGTCCTTGGGAGCAGCGTAGCGAGGGATAGTTCAGAATCAACATAGGTCCATCTGGGGACAAATCAATGAGAAATGTCATTTGCAAAGAATAAGAATGAACTTCCATTAAATTCAAGAGTTTCACAGGCTAACAACATAAAATAAGCTTATCCAAGGGACGAGTTTACGAAGGATATCAAAGACAAAATTGAAGAAAGAACGTCTTTAGAATTGACTTCGCTCCCTTCCGCTCGTAAACACTCCTAATGTTGCGCCCGCTCGTTCATGCCTACTCGGAAACTCACGCCTGAAACTTAGTATGTGTGGAATTTGTAAAGAAAAATTACACAGTCTCTATCTCTTCAAAACACGCTTCATTTTTTATTTTAGTATCATTGATAACAGAAGAATACGCTCTACTGTGGCCGAAGAATTTTTAACTAATATAAAAAATAGCTGAAAAAATTAGAGAGAGTTAAATTATGTTGTAACTTATAAATCAACTACTAGTTATGATTCAAATAACAATTCTAAACGCAAAAATATTTTAAAATAACTATTAATAAAATACATATATTATATTATATATAAATAAAGTTGACATATTTTAATTAATTTTATACAAAATACAATACAAATATTTATACTTTAATCAGTTCCATATATTATTTTAATGTCTAACTTTTTGAATATAAGTTATTGTTAATTCTTCTTGCTATTTGTAATTCAAAACATCTAAAACACCATTTTTGTTAGAACCAAAAGATTTTGTGTTACCATTCTAAGAACATTAGTTTATTCTTAATGCCATAATTAAGGTATTTAATGGCTCTAAAACAAAATTAATTTAATTTTGAGGCTGATTTATTTATTGATTAACCATTTACAATATATTATGATTCTTTACAATAAAATATGTGTATTGTGTTAAGTTACATTGATATACAATAGATAAAGTTATTTATTCTAATAGTATGGTTCACTTTCAATATAGTTGCATTCGAGACTTTATTACTTCCATTTAATTAATAATAAATTTAGGTTCTAAAAAAATGATGGTTCAGATTGTAGAGATATTAGATGATCAGATAAAACTTTAGTTGGAATGAAGATATAATGGATCATAACATTGAATAACATATTCTGAGACACACCTAGTAGAACGTGGTGGGCTATTTTTAAGTTAATCATTGAATTTGTGTTTTCATAATATTTAATATCTTTTGAGTTAAAGGCATACTCTTTATTTTATAATTCACTCTTTTTTCAGAAATTAACTCATTTTTCTGCCAAAGATTTAAGCTTGTCAAGTCCCAATCAGTGTCGAATATCTAAAAAATGAGCATACTTCTATCTCCTATGATTCTTGGTATATTTATTCTAAATTATTCATTTGACCTATCATTAAGTTGAAGCTGGTTCATTTGATTCGAGAAGCCAAAATATATTGCAAACAACTCAAAATAAGCACACATAGATGATTCGAGGTCCTGTTTCAAGATATTTCTCCAAGTCAGGTTTTTTTTTGGAAATTTAAATTCCACAAATTCCCTTATTAAAATGAACATAGTATTGTCATATTTGGGCTTAAGTTGTTTGTCCCAACAAGACACTTCTGTTGATGTGAACATATTATTTTCACATGCATTAACATTTGAAATTTTAATTTTTAAGCTGTTGATATGCACTTCTATTTTTTGTTCTTAAACTTAGTATTCCATGGTCCATAATCCATTGCAGACCATCACGCTGGACAGAACCCAAGGATAACCACCTGATATGTCAAACACATCAGCAGAGAAGCCAATGGGGTTTGTCGCCTAGAATGGGACAAAAAACAACATTTAATTCCGATCAAGATAAGATGCATAGTACTGATATCTTTGTTGCCTATGGTTCCTTTTGGAACTAGATGTGCCATCTATATATAGACTGAAAATGCCCATTAAAGGACTCCAAGAAAGTTATACTGACAACATTGAATACTATTAAAAATAAGAGTCAGGTGGATACCATCCATGCTGCACATCTCTACACATCAAATTGCAGGGACAGCTTGGGTGAGATATCAAATCAAGTGCTCCCCTCCCTAACGTTCGTGCAACCACTTCTTTTTATGTTTCTAATGCAGTTTCACCATTGAGTCCATCAATGCTTGAAAGATACGATGAAACAACACCTGGCCACATGAATGTTGTGTTGGTGTGCTTTTTGACGACTCATAATATGATAAATCACCAGCCTCTAGTAGCCCACCTACCACGTTGGCATTTATAGGCAGAGTAATCTTATATAGTTGCGAAAAGGATCGACTAAATAAACTCAGAATGATAAAGCTAACCTAGATAGGATCAATCTATTTCATATGATTTGATCAACCCATATTGATTGATCTGATATAACTAACTCTAATAGATTCTTTTGACCCCAATTAGATTCATCTACTTGGCCCTGATCAGATTGAATCATTCGACCCTGATTTACTAGATTTATCTGACAAGATTGGATTAATCTGGTTGTCCTAGTTGACATGTATTGTACCAACTATCTAGACCTCTTGACTTATGATAAGGTCAATTATGGTTGAGTCAACCTACCTAGCCTGATCGACCATGGTCAAATCAGTCCTAATCAGATGTCTCATCACAAATGATTGATCACTATCAGGTCATTTTTAGGTTGAGCCAAAAAATAAAAAAGATCAAAAAACCGAAAGTCGTACATTTAAAACCTACTTATTAGTTTTTTTCGTAACGTCACCCAATCAGAAAGTGCCACGTCACCTTTCGTGCATGGGCTTTGAATGCACTGCACGGGAGGTGAAATTACCACCCAGAGAGAGAATTTGATTGATTTTTGCAGAAAAGTCCATGATAAAGTGGGCGCATACAAAGGAACACCGCACAAAAAATATTTGTGTATATATCCTTTTTGCTTTCTCTCTCCTCTTCTCATAAAAACCATTAAAAATTTGCTGATTAATTGCCATAAAAGCCTGTAACTATTTAAATAATATCTTTACAGCTGCATACACGACCGAGAGTTGTTTTTAAGGGCATAATTGCAACAACAATTTAAGAAAAGCCCCCCAGCTTTAGAATTTGCCCTAAAACTCATATTTCCTTATAAATATATACTTTTCCTAGTTAAAAAATCATTTCTTCATTGAATAAATTCCCAACAAATCCAATAAAATTTCAGAAAAATCTAGAAAAATCAGTAATTCATCCCCACATTAATTAATTATCAAAATTAAATTCTAACCCTGCCATTTTAATTTAAACATTTTTTATTTCAATCTTAAATAAACTCCAAAAAATCATAAAATTAACAGAAAATTAGGGGAAAATAAGAATCACTCGGAAACATTAATTACATGTAAATATATGATAACAACCCCATTTAAATTCTTTAAATGCATAAAATTTTGCTAATTTCTTGAAATAAATACCAAATTTAAGGAGTTATCATTGATCCATTCACAAGATCACCAAGGCCATGGTCTTGCATGACTGCATTGCCACAAGCATGGCCATTGTTGGCTCTAACCTCTTGACTCCTATTGAACCAGGAATTACAGGTGTGAGCTGATGGCGCACGCCATCTCGAATCATCAACGACGTCATCCGTGCCGCCCACCATCGTCGTCAACAACCGGGTGAAAGTATGCTCACAATCGCATTTTGATTTTCACCATTTTCGTTAGTCGTATTTTTTGTTTTCTTCATATTCGTTGGTTTGTTTTTTGTCGCACTGTGACGTACTTTGTGTCATGTTTTTGTCGTCACCGGGAGGGGTCAGTCACTTGAACCCCCTCCCTTGCCTTTCCCTTTCTTTATTTGTTTAATTCCCATCATGGTTGTAAAAGATATAAGGGCTCCCCTTAGTGGTCCTACTCCCTTCCCCTTATTTAAGAGGCCATTAGGGGCCCATTAATTAACCTACTTAAAGGAATAGTGGGTGCCCTAATTTGACTCAGACTTGTTTTTCTTAATTTGAGTTGATTTTTCTAAGGAAGACAGGTCTCCCTCTCGATCAACAAGAAGAAAGGAGAACGGAGGGAAAGAGGGGAGAGGATTGAGAAGGAGAGGAAGGAGGAGGGAGTGAAGGAGCATTCCCCAGCATCCAATGGGTGAATCCTGTCGCAGTCCCTCCCCCCCTTGGTTCACTTGGAGAGTCAATTCGCACTCCGCCAAGCGAGCCACTGCCACCGCCACACAGAAATAGACACGCCACCATGCGTCCAATTTCCACTGGTGGAACAACGGATCTGGTGCCTAGAATCCATTCCGTGGGTTCTGCTCTTCCCCTGTGGTGTGGAAGCATTTTCCCTGCAGATCTTCCACACTGAGGGCCCTAAACGGGCATGTGATACCCCTCTGCCGACCACCATCGATGTCTTCTCGTTAATGGCCAAGATGACCCTTGTCAACTCCTGCTCGGCTGCCTTAACATTTCAATTTGGCATTTGAGGACCCCATTTCGACCACCACCGTAAGCGAAGCTGCTCGACCACCCCATTTTTAACCACTTGGTGGAGGTGAAATCTGGGTATTTGACAAAATTCTAGCACCCCCCCCTGACGCCGGGAAAACTCTTGTCGGTCCCCCATCGCCACGGGAAGGGGAAACTCTTGTCGTTATCAAGTCCCTTACCGGTACGGACAAGTCCGTCCGTTATGTGCGAGCCCTATGGATTGATTCCATTTGGCCGTAGATGCCTTCATCACTCTGATGAGGTTCGAGAGGCCACCGCTGCCATCACCTGGTGGCCCGTCCAAGCTCGAAGCTCGGTGCCTAACTCGAATCAAAGCCCGGTGCCTCACTCGAATTGGAGCCTGCACGTACGACACATAGGACGCATCTTTCATCACATTGTAGTTACATCTACCCATTTAGGATTTATTCATTGAATGATGACGTTCGATACCACTATCTATCTCGGTACCAAGCCATCATACTCGGTGCCGACTGGACAACGTCCTCGACAACGTCCGCCATCATGAACTCTGTCACCACGTTCTCCTAGTCTCATTTTTTTTAGACCAGTAGAGTCTAACAACCTCCCCCCGTTAAATGGGTATTTTAATTTGTCCTTTGATAGTAGATCAGATATGTCCTAGACCACTAAGGTAAAAGGTGTGCCATAGGCAGTTCCTAGTTATTGACTACCAAAGGAGTAACATGATCCATAGAAGAGGATATGTGATAGGATAGAACTCATCTCATTATCAAAGGAGGATGCTTCACAAATGAGAGCACTGTTTACATTTATTGGGGGGAAAGTTGCCACCAAATCTCTTCTCATTCATGAAATAACAAAGATAAACTTAACTCTAGGGAACTTTATGAGACCTGTCATCATAGGTGCCTGTAATCATCACATTATCTGATTTTAGCTAGAGGCTGACTTTAGGAAGGCATGAAGGTGCACCACATGGACAATTAATGTCTCAATTATGTGTATGTATTGTTGGATAGTAGAGACATTAGGTATTTTTCAAGATCAGTAGCCATATTCTATTTCATTAGAATTTGGGTTCCCTAGACTCCATCTTCATTGTTTCTCACCCAATGCCCTTGAATCATGGGCAAATTCTGTTGGAATATTTATACATACTGAAAAATACACAAAAAAAAAATTCAACCAGCCCTGGTATGCATAAGTATGTGTAAAGGTTGACCTATTGGCACCTCTCCAATGTATGTTATTGGTTAGGAATGGGAACCAGATGAGCCATCCACCCATTGTGTATGGTAACTTACTCTTAGTTCTTCATCCAATGAAATAGCCTAGGCATACTTTTTACACTTGTTGCCAAATGGCGAGCCATACTCCTAAGGCTATCACACCTGTATTTCTCCCTCCTTGCCCTATATTTCCATATAGGGTTTGATAAATAATGATTCTTTATGAATAATGTTTCCTTATGGTTTTGGGCCACACCATGAGTGGCGTTTAGGTTGTCCTCTTCAACCTTTAAAAGAAATTTTCATCACTCTTAGGTTATTTTCTGATGGCGATTGAAAGGAATGATAAGAGACCAGCCTTATAGTTTTCCCAGCCAATCAGGAGCAATGACCACTCTTTGGTGGCTACACAACCTTTGGATTTGTTCCAGTACAAAGGTTGATGAGAAAGAACACATGTCTTTCTCGGCTGAATTAGGGAAATCCTAGGTCCCTTTTGGACTTTATTTGATTGATATTTCTTCTTAATCGCAATTTAGTAACTAAATTTAGATTAAATTATGGTTGGAATCAAGTTTGGATAATAATATATTATAGAGGCCTGACTGAGGCATTTTGTCAAACAAATTTTATTGATTTGAATTTATACCCATTTTTTATTCAATTTTATATCTTTAAAATAGCAAGCATTACTTCTTAAAAATATGAATCTATATGTACCCCATTTCTCCAACTAATCCACTTCCCTTATCTTTTATTAATACGATAAAACTGTAATCCCCCTTATTATTCCCTCTCTCTATCTAATTTCTTTCATATTTGAAAATAAAATACATTTTTTCACTATCTTACACAAATGCCCTACCTTCAAATTAATAATAAATAATAATAATTTATGGAGCAAAAGTATTACCCCATGTGTTCTTTCTTACATGTTTATTTTCACTTATAAATAATTAAAACTATATCACTTTTGTTTACTAAATATCTTTATTCTTATTTGTACCATAATATCCAAAATATATTTTCTTTGATTAAGTATCACCTACCTCTTATCTATAAAAATAACATAATATATATATATATATCTCATGTAAATAGTATTCCAGTTATTCTCTCTTCCTTCTTCACTTAACTTGATATCCTCTATCCTTACATCATCTTAAACCTTACCTTAATCCAACTTTGAATATAATGATTCCCATATACATAACAGGTTCACGATTATTATATTATTCTCTCATATCAACACTTGCCACTTCCCCATTATACCCTATTCATAAAACACCACGAGATGAGAAATATTAAGTTAAGTGTGATGTGGCGGGAGCAATTCATGGCAGGTGACCAAGCGTTTAAAAACTATAAACTTTTTCATGAAGACCACCAGAAACCCATACGGAGTATAGGCAAAAAGAAAAATCTATAGGAAACCGTGATGCATTTAAAAACCTCTTTTAAGTACGTCTGTTTGGATATGACCTCAATCACCACTTGACATCTCTCTGCGAGTTAGACAATTAAAATTTTTATTTGATTTAAGCAAATCAAAATTTACATCTAATTCACCTTTGTCAATTACAGTTTTTATGTATCCCCAATAGCCTTATACATTCATAGTTGTCTATGCCTCCAAATGGCACCTAGTGTGAGGCCTTATGGGGAAAACTCAGCCTAGGCTCATCCACCTTCCTTTGATTATTGGAGGGGAATTCAAATACCAATATTCAATTAGTGATTTCATCACTAGTTGAGCCGCATACTGCAAGGGAGATGGTCAAACACTGTGCACCAGAAATCTACACTTGGCTGATGATCATATGTCAACATCTAGATCATTGTTCTAATAAAAACATTGCCCTTATGCAATGCTCTATTATAGTTATGCTCCTACCTCATTATTATTTAGATGATTCACCAATTCCATCATTTGAACATCTCTAAAATCCCTAGACCTGCTTTCTGGTTTTAAACCATCTGAATTCAGCATGACGCTTCGGTCAACATTGTGGGCCAAAACTAGCATGGGGACATTCTCCTTTGCCTATGGAGGGCTTTAAATATCAATTGAGGAATCTCAAAATTGACCTAAAATCATGGAATATGCATGTGTTTTGGGATGTGCATGTGCAAGTAGATGCCCATAAAAGAACTCCCTACGATTGAGCACAAACTTAAAGACACTTAGACGGATGCATCTCGGGAGAAAAAGAATAAAATTATCACATGTGGTGATGTGAGATATACTATCTCAAAATATCATGCATGAAGTGGATTAAAGAGGGTGCTAGGAATACTTGTTTCTTTCATGCCTCAATTTTATATAGATCTAACAATAATTATATCTTCCTTTTAGAGACATATGATCAGGATCCCAATCAATTAGTGGAGACTGGCATTCATTGCTTAGCCTACTTACCTTGTAATTGATAGAGATGACCGATGATATATTATTCAAAATCCCACACTTAGTGATAATTAGGAAAAAATCACCTCAAAACCATCCCTAAATGAGTTGTTATCAAGGATGTGGTCTTCTCTAGCCCTGATAGGGCACATTCTTCATGTCACATCCTCATGAACATCTTGGTGCACGCAATATCCCTCACAGTTCTTTAGTCCATGAAGCACCTTTGTTTGAAATATATGTGGCCGGCAAGCCAATCACACATTCCACATCTCGTTCCATATTCATTAATAGAACATATTCATTATAGTGCACGTGTGATGCGTATAATGAAGTTCATGAATACATGATCGTACTTAGTGAATTGCGATGAGATCGTAATACAGAGATCACTAGTCTTTAAGCATGTGTTCTAAATATTCATGTTCGAAGGATACACGAGAAGGACATTGAAGTATCCTGAATTGATCCGTACGAATCCCTGAATGGTATTATACCTAACTTTCAATCAGGTTGATTCACGTCACGGTTGTGTAAGTGGTCCTTAGACCTGAGACACCAAAGACGTCTTGTGGACAGACGGTAGTACTTTGGCTATGGCTAACGAGTCTCTAATCATGGGATTCTAAACGGTCTTGGTTCGGGTGCATCAAGAAGTACACGAAGGCGATTGAGTGGTCAAGATGGGATCGTCCACCCTCGGTATAAGAGGTGACAGCTCAAGGAAGATGATGCAATGAAGTCCTTGGCCAAGGCAGTGTAATATCAGAGAAGAGTTCTCCGATGATTTTCGAATGCATTAGTACTAACTCGGATGATCGATTAGGGTTTGACAGTTGACCATACCCTAAGTCGTCCAAGGAGCGTCAAGTGGATGAGGGATTATACATACACGGTAACCGATGATGAACAGGTTCCATGAGTGAGTCGATACACACTCCTTTGTATCTTCTAGGACACGAGGTGTAGCTTGGCACCCCACGTGTCGGAGTCTCAACCTATCGATTGGGTTAAATCGATCCGACATTAATTAATCTATATGATGATATAGTTAATTAAGTTGGAAGGCCAATAAAGGTTATTGGGCCGTTGGAGTCGTTAACTAGACTGATACATGGGCCTAGAGGGTCACACGCAAATGATCTTTTGGACGTTGGAAGATATACTTAAGTTTTGGGGGTTTTTATGAAAAATACCCACTTAGTATAAATAGGGGAAGGCCCTGAACGAAATTCATCCAGGCCAGAATTTTTCAGGGGCCTTCCCCTTCTTCTCCATTCTCCCCACACCCCCTCTCCAGTCCTGATGTGATCGGGACGACGTAACAACGCCGACGGAGATAGAACGGGGCTCTTCTATGAGAAGGAGGAGATCCGACGTGCCGAGGATCGCGTGGATACGTCTAGAGGCTGCACACTTGAGCAGCTCGACTCATCTCGCTCCGGGATCGAAGAAATCACAAATCGGATTCGTGTAAAGGTACGCTGTTTAATGTTTTTGTCGATGTCGTTCGATTCGCAAAGAGTCTTCTGCTGCGCATCGTTTTGTTCTATTCATCCATCTCAAGGCCTATAGAACCCAAACACCTTTGTGCAAACTTCATGTGGTCTATCCAATTAGTGGATCCACACCACCGCCAATAGGTTTATTAGCATAAATAATGTACACTAATGGCTGAGGATTTTAAGGATTAAGCATTCCCAAAATGCCCTTGACATAGTTTAGAAGAAGCTAGTGAGGCATATGCCAACCATGAGCTATCCATCGGGATTCTTTATAAATCTCATGCATGCTATTGGTGAGAGATATCCATGGTGACCCCATGGCAAGTTGGTATGATCTTGGCTAGTGGCTACCCCCTTAGCTACCTACCCTTGCTTTCTTTACCATAGCCTTCGGTTGATGATAGCTTTGCTAATGTGAAACATGTGAATCCTATGGTAAGAACACAAACTCTCATTAGAATCCTTTCAGGAGTTTATAGCAACTGACTTAGGATCCCTACCCGCTAATCCTATGTTGACTCTTTTGTTATTTTTCATATTGATGGACATTACTCTTGTACTTCATCTTGTCAACATGTTCTAAGCTTCGTCCTTATATTGACATCATTATAGTCTACCTACTATGTGAGATTTAGAAATGGCAATGTTCTTCTCATTTTATAGGTATGTTTATGACCACATAAAGATATCATGTGATGCATTAAGCATTCAATATGAGGAACCCATTTTGCAATTCCAACCCAATGATGTATCAAACAATGCCTATTTGCAAGCTGTTATGAATGTGGATCATCCTCGGCTCTTCAGCCCACATCACTTGGCTACACTTTGGCACTTGATACCCATCCACTGATGGTTAATCTTAAGCTCAATGTAGAAGGTACTTCCAAAGATAATCCAGGAAAGCTGGTTAAGGCGACATTCTCTAGGATCACACTCAAAGCATCATACTCATTTTTTCATACTTCTATTTTGTTTAAACTAACAAAGCAGCACAGGCTATGGAAATAATCGATGGCTTGCTTTGATCCGTAGTGCAGAGTAAAATCATCATTATATCATCATCGAATTTGAATCTAGTATCCACCACCAACGATGCAAATGGAATGAGATGACAAATGCGCTTGCCAATTATATGGTATGTTCTTGCACTTGTTCTCTCTTCTCCATTTGGTTGGACTCAACCTGGGGATGCACAAGGCATCTGCCAAGCTAAGAAATTCAGATTGTTGGAAATTTTCACCCAATGCCTATAACCTAGAAAAAAGGCATATGTCGTTATATATTACTTGATTAAAAAACAAGTTTATAATCTTTCCTTACTAACCATAATCTGAGTAAGGGTCAAACCACAGAGATCCAGAAATTAAAAACAATATTTTCTATAATTATTATATTTTTTTCAATAAAAACAAAAACAAACCCCAAGAGAAGCAATAGTTTTTTTTTAAGCAAATGCAATCAAGGAAAACCTAAATTATGTTGAGAATAGCTTTAAAGATATTTTTGAGAAACTTAATTTAAGTATTTTAATGTTTAATAATAATTACTTAAAATAGCTTACAGTATTTTTTGGCAGAGGGCACCCCAAGAGCATCCCAGACTTTAGTGACGCCGTTGAAAAACGTGTGGCTAATATCCAATTTTCTAGTTAAGTAAAAATGCAATAACTTGAGATGTAGAATGATTTTTTTATCACCGGTTGTAGTGTTGGAAATCTCTAGGTCTTGGCTATAACTTCTTATTTAAGCTAGAAACGTCAAGTGAAGAATTCAGAAACCTCTGAGAATGCACGAACCTCTGGTGTCAGTCCTTTTCAGGCCAAGGATGCATTCTTCTTCAATTTCCTCCAACTCTGATGATCTGATTCCCTTCATACCTCAACCTGACACTCAAAAAGAGTGGATCGTAGAAACATTTCTGCAACAAGGCTGCCAAACAGATTTTGTAAAATAATTCAGGGATAGTTACAATGAATGAGAGAAGGAGTACAAATAGGGAACCGAGATTCTGAATGTGAGAAACGTAGAATGTGTGGCGGATTTGGAAATCTGGCCAGTCAAAATTTTTCCCCCCTTCTAGGAAAGAAACAGAAACCACCCACTTTAATATCTCCTTAAAAATAGGCCTCTCCTTTGATTGGGCTTAAATCCTTTTGGGAATCCGGATTGGGCCTGCTCCATAGTGGGTTTCATCGTGTTTTAGGTCCCTCTATTCTCCACCATTGTTATATCCTTAACATTTCAAGTACCTAAGTCATGCAATACAATCAAGATCCAAGTAAATCATGAGAAAAATAACCACTTGATTGAAGGGAATCAAGTGGGACTAATTCATAAATCATTAAACCCCATTAGTATTAGTTAGCGTGAATTTCAAAATTGGCTGTTGATTTTATTTTCAAGATGAATAAGTGATATTTTTTGTGTATATTATTGATATGAATAGGAATATAAATCATAAAAACACAGATTCATCACTACATATTTGATGTCATCAAATGCATCCTCATCTCCGACGCACAATGCATAGGGTGGGCACTGGCATTGGCCATGTGAGATGACCCACATAGGAGTTGCCTACATCATAGAGTTCCTGTGATGACATTTGATGAAGGCAATGGATGGCTACTCATCTCCAACATGTACCAGCAACTTTGGCACTCATGACCTGTTTCTAGTATTCAAGGCCTATTCCATGACCTGGCAAGGTATGACGGTTGTTTGCCTTTTACTTTTTCTGTGGGCATGATTTTTTAAGGATTGTCTATAAATTGGAATATTTAAGTTCACTCCACATCTACAAACTCTTGCAAAATAAAAACCTTAACATGTATAAAACCCCCTGTGTGGCATTTAGGCCACGACTGTGTTATTGCCAATCCTGAACTAGGGATTGGCCATACCATCCATTATGTTATTGTCAATAAAAAATTAAAGGCATCATGAGTGTCAAGGTAAATACTCTTACTCAAAGCACGGAGTTCTGAGAAAGCATCTTGAAAGATTGGGTTAAATTCAAAGATAGAGGGGAACATAACTTTTAGCTCTAGGACTCCGTGAGCAGGATACAAGTGGAGTTAGTTGTTAAGCAAGAAGATGATGTATGAATTGGAATCATGTATCTCTTAGATAAGAGTTCTTTCTTATGATATTGCAATCCTATTTGTATTGGTTATTAGTTTTCTTCTGGGATATGATGGCAAACTTTCAAATCCTTGTCTATTAGAAAAATATATGGTGTTTAGAGAGATAAAGTTACTTAAAGGATATTAAAAATTTTAAATATGGATATCGAAGGTCATTCTAGATATTAAGGGTCATTACATAGACAAATTAAAATTTCAAACAAATTAATATTGACCAAAATTTTGATCCCTCCACCATCTTGGTACACATCACTACAAAAAAAGGATATTATAGTAGGATTTCCAGATTAACTGTTACCACTCAATAACTTGATATTATTTGATTTTTTCTCATCATCATTTTATTCCGTGAATTTACTACATAATTATGATGTATTCAATGTCATTCTAGATGCATCCTTCATGGATAAAATATTGAACATACTGTACTTCATGGCCGATGATGCTAATGGCAAGTTTGTGAGGATGATCTTGAGTATTATAGCAAGACCATTCAAAATTTCACTAAATAAAGTCTGCCTCATTAGTTTTGATTATTTTTTAAATAAAAAGGGTAATCTGACAGGTTGTGTAAAACATATGGGGAAAATTTTCAGGTTCATTATACTCAAGTTGGTATATTAGAGTAAAAGTTGAATTTTTCAAGCTGGGAAGAAGTAAAAAGTATTTTTTGTCCAGGTAAAACTTAAATTACTGTTTATGTATGTGAATAAAATTATAAATTTGAGTGAATTAAGAAACTCGCGAACTGACTTTGATGAGAGTACAGGTTATGATTATCACCATTCAAGAGGTGAACTTGATCATCATAAATATATATATATATAGGTTTCTACCATTACTGATGAAATCAAAGAATAGGAAAAGAACAAAAAAAGTTTCAAGAATAACCATAAATCATTTGTGCTTGAGGCCAGCTTGCTTTCATCCATCAAGATAAAATAGGCACGATATAAAGGTGCTCTAATAGGATGATTGGAAGCAAAAATGAAGACTAAAACTAAATTATGTTAAGATTTCATAAGTCCAGGTCTTGAAGCAAAGAGGAAAGACAAACAAGGCAACATGTGCCTGGTAGATTATTCAGGTAAAGGTGAGTGCTCTAAAACATATTATTTGGACTACTTAATAATACATTAATAATATTTTATTGGAGGTATAATGGTACTGTAGAGCCCTTGAAAACAAACAGAACTCCCAATCAATATCTAGATTATTTCTCTTCAAATTTTACTTTAAGTACCATGGAAGCTTCTCTAGTATGTGTTAAAGACTCTTATAGTATGATAACAGATTGAGTGACTTTATTCAGGAGAACACTAGTCTATTGAGGAGAACAAAGTATTCGAGAAGTACGATAAATTAATGTGTCAGCTGGTGACAAGAGTTCATAAAAGCCTAATATAGCAATTATGAAAGATTAAAAAAGATAACATCACAAGAACTGATGACCCCTGATTTCTCCACTTCGTTTAGATTAAGGTCTAGAATGAATGGAGGATCTCGAAAAAGCAGCGAATAATTTTAAATAAAAAATATAGAGAAAAATATGTGTCAAAATGTATTTTAATCAATAGAGAATCGCACCCATCATAAAAATGAAAATGTTAACAATTGTCATCCGTTTAAGAAAATTTCGTGGAATTTAATGGTGTCACCTATGCTTTTAATGATCTTTTGGCCTATGACGGACTACACAAATTATTGGAAAATACATCCTTATGACATTGTGATAAAAAAGACCATAATCATCCAATCAATTATTAACTTCTTATTTTGGTAAACCAAGTGGCACCATGACAACCATAATTGTTTTTAGCATTCAACTTAAAAATAAAAACTACAACTCTTTTGTGCAATAATTGCAGTACAAAACTATGAAAAAATGTATTTGGCTGCCAATGTGGCACCATTTTATTGGTTTATGATATCATGACATTTATGGCACTGAAAATGGTGACATAAAGGCACCATTTCTTTTTTCAAATAACACTTCTTTTTTAGGATCCTATCATGTGATGCAAGTTTGTTCGTCCAAATAACACATTCATGGTAGTAAAATCACCACATTAAAGGCTCTAAAATTTTCTTCTAATAAATATCTCCATCTCTTCTAGCACCCATGACTCATCTCAGAAATTCATTTATCAGTTGAGAAAATGACAAGGGCAAGCAATCCAATGTGTGGAATCCAATCCAGCTTGTGGATGCATGGAAGTGAGATAAACAAGATACACGAGCTAAAATTATTCCAATTTAAAATACCATTTTCTAGAGATCCAAATTATAAGGCATTTTTTTGTTTACCCTCCAATCATTCAATTAAAATAACCCAATCAATTTTTTTCAGAAAATAAGTCAACTTTTTTTGCTAAAACTATTCCAATTATAAGACAAATTGAAATAAATCATATACATCCAAAAAAAAATTAGTTGAACCCTCCACCTCATGCCACTGCCCAACTCTGTATTGTATCTATCCATATCATAGTTTGTGACAAAAATATTGAAAATCTAAACACCTCAGCGAAATTTCTAAAAAAAATTGAGCTTCATTTCAATGCAGGATAATGTTATATAATTTTCTTTAAGTGAAAGTAATAACAATTATGTTTCTGCATGAAGAATGAGAACGTGAATCCGTTGAAGGAGAAAATGGATAGTTCACTTTTCAGATGCATAAATAATAAGGACATATATATTTGAGATAAATATATGACTGTTATCAGTGTAGACCGATGTAAATAAACATCTATGAAAAATTAACAATCAATTTGTTGGATAAATAAGTAGAATATTTTTAGGAGGATGCAAAATTACCCTCAGATATTAAGTATACAATTATTGAGATGGCCTCTCTCTGGTTTTACCATTATAACAGGTGTTGAAATTTTGAAACAGTATTCTCAATATAAAATTGAATGGGAATTGTAAAGATGTAAGTTGATCTGGATCTTGAATAAATGAACAGAAGAATATTATATCAGCTCCTTGAGAATCCTATGTAAAGGTGCTAAAATGAGCATCATAGATTTGGAAAAGGAACCGATTTGAAATTTGTTGACAGCAAATATTAAACTGACAGAATATATCACTAAATCTGATACATAATTCAACCCACTAAAAATGTATTAATTTGATGCATTATTTATGGAACTTTGTTGGTTGAGATGAAACTAAGTTAGAAGCTATTAAATAATGTCTTACGCTGTATAAATTATAGGTGATCACATGGTAATTTATGCATCAATATTCTGATTTTTATATGTATATTAGGATTAAAATGAAAATATATGCATGTTATCCTTGATTTAAATGATTATGTATTTCCTTGTACTAATTTTATGGCTTTGTATTTTTGTTGGTTTTTTATAGGCCTTTCTGATATTGAATTAATATTCTAACCAATAATAGACTACGATTAATTTTTCAAGATTTTATGATTTTCTATATATTTTATACAAATTTATCTATCTCTTTGTCATGTAGATTTTATAGATTTATGATTAATTTTTTCAAGTGCAGTCTCTCATTTCATCCAATGTCTTTTAACATACTTTAACATCTTGACAAGCCTCATGATCAATTCAGCATTGTTGTTAAATCATCTTGATCTCATCTATAATGGAGAGGACAAAGGGAAGAACGGAGAAGAATGGTAGGGCCAGGGTTAATTTTTTTCAAGGTCTTCTCCTACTTATACTAAGTGGAAACTTTCCATAAAATCTCCTAAAATTTAATTGTATCTTTTGACATCTAAAAGATCATTTACGTGTAATCCTCTAGGCCCATGTTCTAGTTTAGTTAATGGCTCCAATGTCTGAGAAACCTTAATTGGCTTTCCAAATTCATGAACTATATTTTCATATATATTAATTAGCCACAAATAAGTTTAATCCCAATCGACAGGTTATGTTTTCAACCTGTTGGGTGTCAAAATATACCCCGTGCTCTAGAAGATACAATGGAGTGTATTCACTCCCTCATGGAACCTTTTTGTCATCAGTTACTGTGTACACGTATTCCCTCATCTGTGAAATGCTCATGGGATGAGTTAGAATATGGTCAACTATCAAACCCTAATTGGTCATCCAAGTTAGCTCTGATCCTTTTGAAAATCATAAGGGAAATATGCTCTAATATTCCACTACCTCAAACAAGGACTTCAACACATCATCTTCCTTAAGTTATCTCTTTTGTTATCTCTTCTTATATTGAGGGCAGACAATCCTGTCTTTACAACTCAGTCATATTTATCTACTTCTTGATGAATCAAAGCTAAGAGGGTTTGGGATTACATAAATAGGAACTCATAGGTTATAGTCAAAGTATAATTGCATGTCCATAAGACTTCTTTGGTGCCTGATACAACTATGACATGAATCAACTTGATTGAAAGTTTGGTATATGACCATTTAGGGACTCATACATATCAATCCACTAAAGTGTTTATGTTAAAGAACACCCACTATCTATCCTTATTATCTCCATACTAGTGGCTACGGGATCTGACATACTCATCATATGAGATGGACTAGATAGTATAATCCTCTATAGATACTATGTCCTTTGAGTATCCTTCAAATAGGAATATTTGTAAACCATGCCAAAGAATGTGTGATTTCACTATTATGATATATAACAATTTATTAAATCAGATCATGTACTCATGGAGTTTATGAAAAGCATTACTCATGTACTATAATTTTCTTAATGATAAACATGATCTGGGATGTGTGAATTCTTTCAGCAACATACATTTTCATAAATAAATCTCCTAATCTGAATTTTTTTTTTTTATTTCTTGATATCTGAAATAATGTCAAGAGCTTCAAGGACATCACACTACTTCTCTCTATTTTTCTCACTCGGTTCACTGCACTACCTACACTCTTCTCTCTTTCACTAAAATTAGAGTTCTGATTGATCATCCTATTCCCCATGTTTTTAATCCTTATTCATTTCACTGTTTATTTTCTGATATGATAATCTTATAATTTTACTTCTTAAGTATATTTTTCATTAAAATTATACATTTTACCCATAACAATGACTTATCAATGGGTTTTACAATAAATCACATATTTTTTTCTAAATAATTTATTATGTTCTTGATAGAAATATGTCATTTAGAAAACAGTAAAAAATAAGTCATAAAAATGAAAATATAATTATTATGAGCAGTTTCATATATGGAGAAACTTTGTTCAACTTGGGCTTATTCAATTTTCTGTTTACATAATAAGACACTCTTGCATTTTGATACATGGGTATTTACTCGTGAATATAGTTAAATTAATTAAATTTTATTTCTCATGTTTATCATAATTTTTTTTACTAAACCCTATTTCATTGCATGCCCCTGCCTGTCAATAATTTACACCCAGCTTAATGACAAGAAATGTGAGTACCTTCCTTATGAATATATAGTATTGTGATATTATTGAGAGTATTAAGACTTCTGGGAAGTCTAGAATCACATAGTTTTAACTCAATTCATCATCTTTCAATTTTTTATCTAATAAAATTTTATTAAGATCTCATGAAAAGATTGATTATCAGTATAATGTTTCAATTTAAAAGTTTTCAAGGCATCCTGAAAATTATTACATTGGATATAACCTCTAAGATCAATTCAATATATTATTATTTTCTTATGATTATTGACTAAATAGCTTTGACCTTAATTTTAATGAGAATATTTTTACAATTAACATAAATTTTAAATTTGAGGATAACTTCAAGTTGGAAGGTAGACATGTTGGTTAGAGCTTATTTATTTTGCTATTTTTCACAGGGACACTTGTCATACTCTGTTATTCTCTTATACTCGTTGTATCCTTCAATTGGTGAGACATACTCAGAATTTTATATTGAATGTTTACATCTCTTTTTCAATTCCTCACTACATGTTATTGGAAACATCTACATTAGAAGGTCACATTTTCTGCTGAAGCATAAGATAATTATTTATTCTGATAACAATATTTATGAAAACTATTTATCAAAAAATTCATTAATTCATGATTTCGATGCATTTTGTTATAATTGTCATGTCCACAAGCTGTTCAATCATTGGGAAACATTTTCTATGTGATTACTTTATATAATCATACATTATGAGTAATTTTATTTAATACATGGTGTTTTCACTTTAAATATCGGCTCCAATAGCATTGTATTATACAACTCTTTCCCACCTAGATTTCACATTTTTTTATTTTGGTAACAGCAACATATTGAAATAATTTTCTCTTAACGTTTTTAAATTTTCAAAGGATTAAAATTTCAACTTATTTACGAACTTAATTACTTTCCTGCTTCTAATAGCTTCATAACCATTTTCCAATATTGATCTCTAAAACGAACATAAATTCATTGAATCGATAATTTGTTTTATTTTATGACATGGAAACGTCCTTATTATTCATTCACCAAAACTCTCAAAATATTCATCAAGATGTTGAAAAAAATCTAAGATATCTTATTTATATGTTATTTTATCACAAAACTAAAATCTCAACATATTTAAAAATAAATATTATTTGATAAATGTGTAAGTTAATCTAGATACTACCTGAGATGGAAAAACGATATTGTGTGAAAATAGTGTTAGTCAATATTTTGGTTACATATCTTTAGTAATTATTACATAAGTTTATATGATTCATTTAAAACATATTTCAAAATAAAATTTGTAATTATTTAAAATGGATGGGTAAACATCTTTAAAGTATATATGTATAAATAATCAATAAACTCCCAAGATTCATTAAATTGGAATGTTCACTGTTTAGCAGTAAAACACTTTGGATTGTTAGCTATTTTCTAACAATGTTGTCACTTGAGTAACTCAATTATGGGTGATTAATTGTTCATGATGTAATTTTAGAATCTATTTGGTCTATTTAGCTTTCATTATCTAAATATAATATATAAAAGATGATTAAGAGCCCTCTACATAATGTAGAATAAGTAGTGGTATTTGTTATATATTAAGTATTGATTTAGAGAAGAGAATATTTCAAAAACATATTTTCATAAGGGAAATATATTGTTTTTAGAAAAATTTGAAGATATAGAGGGTAACATATATGATCATTGAGCAATTATAATGTAAACTTGAGCAGAAAGAAACCTTTGATCATTATTATTTTCAATATATACATTTGTCACATCAAATTATACAATATACTCATGTATTCTTAATTTTTTGTTTAAGTGGATAATGTATGATCTAAGAAAGGAGGGGGTATAGTATAAGAGGAGAAAATATAACAGGGTAGCTGATTTAATTTTGCACAAACATAATTACAACTTAATCATTGCAGTTCGTCCCATAAATTGAACTTCAAAAAGATCATAAAACATTTTGGCATATATATAAAATCATATTAATTAAATTATAACAAGATTTAAGTTCATTCATTTATTTTAGCTCTATAAAATAATCCATCATCTCGTATGTCAGTATCTAAGGTAGGTAGATAAGTCCATATTGTTTATCACGTCTCAAGCATCAAATGAAATTTTAAATCAACACAAAGATTTTATCATCAACATATATAATTATTAACAATATGTGATATAAGTCACAATTTAACCACAACCAAATCGTCAAAGGTTAGATATCTTTGTATAAATCAAAGTAATCATGAAATGGATATGTGAGCTGCATATTTATAACCATATGAAGTTAGTGCACCCTATATGCATGCTTCCTCATATGATTAACCACGATCTATCTGATATCAAACCCATTTATTGAGGTTTTACTTTTATTATCCATTTTGAACATTGATTAAAAAATGAAGCCTCACTCTTATTTGGTATGGAGTCTTTTGGAGTCATATATTGACCTTGATTAATGTAATTTAGTTATTATCTTACTCAGTGATGAATAAACAACATAAATTTTCGAGAACAACATGGTGCTGGGGAAATTATGCAGTTTTTTTTCATATTTTTCCCAGTTACCGCCTCATGACTCCCATTTATTTTTTATTTAATACTCCAAGTTATGGTAATCAACATTATATCATCACAAGGATTTCATTTTGAGTATCAACTATGAAAGGAAACTTCGAAGAAATATCTGATATGTCATAATTTTCTTCATTGAATTGATTCAGACAATCCATATTTTTTAACATATCATAATACTCAGCCAAACTACAAATAAACTTTAACAATCAAATAAGGTATTTCATCCTGATAACATATATGACTCTAAAACCAACTCTTCTCACTTAGGATTCTTACAGACTATGGACAATCTAGTATGTAAAATTGAATATTTAATGCTACTTAGTGATACCATATATGGATCACTTTGTTAAGCTCACATGCCTGGTCTTCTAATGTCCCATTTGATGCATCTTGTTAGTGCTTTACTTCCAACATCAATCCCATAAATAAACTTTGCAAGACCTTCTCAATGCCTCCTACTTCTTGGGGATGGCATTTGTCTCAAATGGCATTCAGTCGTCATCACAACCATGCATTTCCTGATTATGTCCAATTGACCTTATTTCATCCTTCCACAAAAAAAAATAGCTTTTACCATAATAATACTAAATATCCATATTTACTGGCATAAAATGATCATATTTGTGTTTTATTAAGAATATTCAAATTATAATAATAATATGATTTTACTGGATTTTTGGTATTTAAAGGAATTTTTTGCATCCTATTCATTAAGAAAACTATCTTAAAGTCAGAATGAATTTGAAGGAATTTATTTAAACATATTTATCAATATAATACCATTTATCAATATTTGATCTTGTTGTGCCACACGTCATAATTCCATTAGATGAGTTTTCATCCTTCTGATGCCAGACGTCATCGATGGCGTTGTCCGACGCGTAAAATCACTAAGTGAATGTAACTACGTGATGCGATTGTCCTAGTTGAATGTATGTGCAGGGGGCCGATGAGTGGAATCCGCCAAGGGCATGTCCTAGGTGACGGTGACCTTCCGACCCTCGTCGGAGCGATGATGGTGACTACGGCGCCGAACGGAACAGATCCATAGGGGCTCACACGTAACGGATGGGCTCGACCCGTGCCTAGAAATACGCACAACTTTGTAGTTTTCTCGATAAATCTCTCTCACCTATCCAAACCGAGCGCAGTGGAGTGCACTCGAAAATATACTGGAAGACGTAATTAAACGGATGAGCAAAGGGAACGGCATACCTCGTTGGTAGGGTGTTCGTCTGCGGCAAATTTTTTGGTGCACGGACTGGTGCGGGCAAGAACGGTGGAGAAGTGTCGAGAAGGGGCCCGGAGTAGTTCAACAGATAAAGATGGCGCGGCAGTGGGGTGAAATGTCGGGGCCAGGAGAGAAGGAAGAGAGAGATTTAGTAGTGAGCCTCATTGTCGTTCAATGTCCAGGAAAGACACGTGCACAGATTCAGGAAGGCGTTTGCAATCAGTCACGCGCACAAAACTGAGATTGCCACACGTACAGGGCAACAGGTTAATGTACGGTGGAACCAACCGACTACTGACCACACAGCAAGAACGTGTTGGAAGACAGGATCGTTCGGAGAGTGTCACAGGATCGACCGCGGAGCAGTCCGCTCGTATCGAACACGAAGATTGACCGCACAGAGCCTTCTTGAGACAAACACCTTAGTTGACCAGGCGAGTGGAGCCCGAAGATCAGAGGGCTCCGCAGAATCAGTCGAGAGCAATCCACACGTCCCGGGCGCTGCGATCGTCCACACAGAATGTTCTCGAGAAGGAACGCCTCAGTACCCGATAGAAGATCGAATACGAATGTTCCCGCACAGAATATTTCCGAGTAGGAACACCAGCAGTGATAAGGGGTTTTCCCGTTCAGAGAGAGACAACACAGCGGTTGACTGATATGCCGAAGTCGAAGTCATGACGAGCGGGGAAGAATTTCGACGGAAAACGTTGTAGAACACTCCGACGGCTGGCTTCATTGGTCACCCAAGAGGTGTAATATCAACGACAGGAAAATGGGATCCCAACTAGCTTCTTCAGCGGAGATATTGGACAATCCGATGAAGATTTTGGGGCCGCTCAGACAAAGGTGATTTTTGTGGGTGCGCGGTGTCTTCTTCCTTCTTCCTCTTCTTCCCCCTTCCCTTCTCTTTCTTCTTCCTCTTCTCCTCTCAAGCTGAGATCTGAACGATGACTGTAACTATCACAAATGCAAATCCAGATCTAGAATTAAACATGGTCCCTTCATGGCCTTATATAGGGTCATGATGGACCCTTGCAAAGAGTCCAGGAAGGGGAGTCCAATAAGGATCTCCCCCCATTTACAATATAAGTACGAAAATAACATACTAAACAACGTGAAAACAAAAACGATGCAAATGGATATGAAAACATGGTGATACGGACGCGTCATGATGAGTAGGGGTACTCGTCGTGACGAACACAAAACAGAGAATAAAACAACGGAAAACAGATAACGGAAGATGCGAACACATGCTCTACCCGGGGTACTTAAACCCAGGCATCTTCACAGACGCTTTGGCATGCCGGTTGGGCTGGACACGGACCGGCGGTGATGCTGGTGTTGACGATGATGGCTCCGCTGATGGCTCGTTGGCGTCGTCTTGATGCTCTCCATCACTTTCATTGTCCAGGATCAATCTAGGGTAGAAACCAATAAATGATTCCCTAATCATTTCTAAAAATGTCATTATGGCATTGGGATTATAAATGCCATAATTAACCAATCATTCAACTATTTTTTCAATATGCAGGGACTTGTGGTGACACAATAAAATTCCAGGACTTAAATCACAATATATGGATTTCAACGTGTTGGACAAGTGGTAGTGATGGATATTGTATGTCAATTAAGCCAATCACACTTTCAATATTTATTTAATTGCATCAAAATAAATATGTATTCATTTATATTCTCTTTATGATATTTATAATGAAATCCCTCAATACTTGCAATGAGTTGGTGAATTATGAAGAGATATAATACAACTATCTTCAAGCATGTATTTTAAATATTCCTATTCATTGGGTACTTAAGATAAGATAAGCTGGAAACTTAACCTATCATTTGTTTTAAAATGATCTTTGATTAATTAAACTATATGATGATATAGCTATTAGTAAGGTTGGTCAATAAATTGTATTGGGCCTTTAAAGTTATTAAATAAATTGATTTATGGGCCCAGAGTGTCCCACACATAAGATTAAAGGATGGTTATATATATGTTATTAATAAGGACTTTTATGAACAGTTCCTACTAATATAAATAAGGGGCCACCCATTTTAGGTTCCCATGCCATCCAGATGTGGGCGCCCCCTTTCTTCTCAGTTTCACTCTCCATGCATTCCATTAGGGAGTCTTTAAGAGATTTGGAGTAGAAAAAGAGGAGATCCAACAGTCCTTGGATCGTGTGGGTACATGTAGATATTGGGTATGTGAACAGCTTAAAAGGACTCTCCTAACGAGAAGGTCAAGCGTGGAATAAGTTCTCCAAAGGTACACTATGTTTCCATGTTTAGAGATAAACCTTGAATTAATTTTTCATCTTCCACTACATGGTAAAGGGTTTTACAAGCACTCATTCATCCTCTAGGACCCAACATGTAGTACAGGAAATTCTCATGATTCAAATTATACGAAATGTGATTTGACGCCGGGACTCTCCTCAGAATGAGAATATCCTGTAATTGAAATTACAAAAACTTTTGACATGCAGCTGACACATGTGCGAATACTTGAAAAATTGATGGTTGTATCTTTGGCAAGTTTGAGGATTCGTTTGACACATTCAAGATCCCATAAGTCGATCAATGGAAGAGAAAGAGAAATTCAAGGGCTTATAATGATCCAATTTAAGAACATGGTAGTGAAGAATCCCAAAAAAAATTTGGCACAAAATTTGAGAGAGATTTTATTTCTCCCTCTTTCTCATGCACCCATACATAGACTTGGATATATAAATATTCCCATATCTATGTAAAATCCATCTTATTTTTTTCCTGAAGTGGTAGTCCTAGTTAACTAAAGTGAGTTTGAGATGAATCAAATTTCATGGGGAAAAATACATTGAAATTGGGGGATAAAACAGAATGGAGAGGCTTCCATGTAGCAGCTAATCACCTTATCTTAGGTGAAAATAAGGATCTATGGTGAATTCCTCGTATTTCCATTATGATATTGTTCTACACACCCATCAATATATTTCCATACGTATACATTTTCAGCCTTCATCATCTAGATATAATTTAGACATAGCCAACAATGTTTATCAAAATTATCCATTTACAAGTCAGTTAAATCGTTGTTACATAATAAATTTAGTTAAGCAAGCGCTCTTGGCATTTCTGTTTTTATTTGATACAATGGGAGTTTACAAAAGGATATATCAAATAAAAAACAGAAACACCAAGAGGACATGCTTAAATACATTTATTTATTTTTCAATCAGAAAATAAGGTCTGAAACAATGAAATGGAATCCAATAAGATATTATGGTCATTTTACTCGTATTATGATTTTCAATAAGTCATACTATCATAAATAATTTTTATTACTTCTTTTGGATAGAAAAAATCCAAGAAAATTATATTTCCAACAGAAACAAAATGGTTATAATGACTCGTGTAAATGTCCGTCATGAAATGCCAATTTTAATGTGAATCATTTAAATTAAATATGTGACTTTTTTCAGAGAAATGATCTTATAAATAACAATGGTATAATGAAGATCGTATAAAAAATCATTGAAATTTTTTAATACGATAGTAATTCTCATTAAAAAAGTTTTCGCAATACATTTAGGGAGATTATTTCCAATTACATAAGCAATCTTCATCAGATTATTTTTATAAGATCGGAATATATGTACATACACTTCTACAAAAATGTGAAATAATATATGTACATACACTTCTGACATATGATCTCTACAAATTTAAGGTCACGGAGAAAGAAGAATTTGAGATGATAATCAAGGGGAAAATATACTCAAAGGAAGAGACGATTCAGATCAGAAAGAAAGAAAAGCAAAATTTTACAGAACTTTTGAAGTCATGTTCTTCAAGTTCCAACATAAATAACACATTTTACAGAACTATTAATGGGATGATACTTTATTGAAATACAATTATGGCATGATAAATCTGTGGAATCATCACAACCAAAGTATCAAAATGATTTGACATCTTAGAGTGAAACTGTTTACAGGAGGCTTTAGACAAAAAATATCTATGGAAATTTTTCAGAAGTTCTAGATTCGATAAACTAGTTTTTAAACCAAGATCAAGATATGGGTGATGACAAGGATGACGGATGCTTCTTTGCCAATTGATGATTGGCACTGAATTAGTATTTTCTTAAATGATCAGTGAAGACTTACTTTTGCTAGAGAGAGGCACAGATTTCCTATTCTCATTTTCTCATTTTTCGCAAGAACGAGAGTTAATGAGGTTGCATCAAAAGGTACTTAGACCCCTTGATTAAGAGCACCTATTAGGGTATTTAAAATATTTAAATGAGTACTTAAACGAGTGTCAAAAGATTGGTACTTAAACAAAATTTTAAGGAATCCATTATAAACTTAAATGAGTCCAAGAAGAATTATGTATAATAAAATATGAATCGATATCATCTACTGATATTTCAAAGAAAAGCAATACATCTAAAAATATATTTAATCAGCTCAAGCAATGAGTTAATAAAATTTCTTCGAAAACTCATTTATACATCTGGGTTTAAATTCAGGATCGTTAAGATGTGACTCATTTCTGATTCAATATAATCAATGGAAAACGTGGTGAAGCATCAAAAGTCCCCTACGCTCGCACAGGAACCCTTGAACGTCACCAGAAAAAACTGGACTATTGGTTTTTTGTTTTATTTCTTCCCAGACACAGTAAGCCGTAAGAGTGGTAAAACTTCAAGATTTCTATTTATGTTAATCTGTTAACATTTTAGAACTATATTCATCATAAAAAATTGATTCATTTCTCACCATTTCACGGAATGATCAATCTTCCGTGACCCTCTTATCAAAGTTAGATACTTATCCAACCGTTTGGAATTGGATTGAAACCCAGGTCAGGGAAATGAATGTGGTCTAAGCAAGCTTTCCAATAAAATATATATCTTTTCCTAGATGATGATCTCACATGTTTTCTATATTAAAGTCGTTTACACAAAAGCAAGTAGCAGAACGCACCTCCGAGAGTTGACCCTGATGTTACCATTCTCTTCATTCCAAACCAGAAGTCAATATCTGAGCAAGTCACCGTTTAAGCCAGTAATTCCTGAGTTGACTCATGTGTAGCATGATTTCGTCTCGCCCTTGGTTGGTGACGCTACTCGTGAGGATCCACGGCGGTGCCGTCTGAAAGAACTCGGCGATCATACTGAGAAAATCCTCTGCATTCTCCTCCGGCCGCCTACCCCCATTCTTCGCCTTCTTCCTCTTGTCGCACTTGGTAAACAATATCGTCATCGGAACCTGTCCAAGATAGTGATAAGTCTCTACCACGAGTATATCAAACCAAGAAGAGGAGAATGGGGAATTCCCATCTCGCCACACGTGCGGGATGAGTCTACACATGGGGACAATTTGAATAAAAAGCGCGGGAAAAATGCTGGGAGCGGAAGACTATAAAGGGGAAAAAGGAGCTGAAAGCGTCAAGAAGTTGTTAACCGTCTTCAGCAAGTCGTCAGGAGACTCTCCTCGCGCGGTGCTGTCCGATCCGGACAGCACGTCTCCCGATCCAGGGAGCCTTCTATTTCCCTTATTTCGTGTGTACTTCTGGTTTTCATGAAATTCTTCAAACTCTCGACGATCGTTATACAAAGTGATTTCTGAGATCAAACGAAAGACTCGCATTTGATCTATTGAGATCTCCAGCTATCATTCTTCGATCAAGTGCAGGTGTGTCAGTTCATCACACTTATTCTATTATCCAGAGTTACATCAATATATAGATCCGACGGTATTCATAAGGATCTTAACAGATAGCAACTTATTTTTTCAGTTTTTCATGGGTCGATGCTCAAAGTAAACAATAACTGAGAAGAGAAAACTTCAGGATTACCTGGTTCTGGCCCAGCCAGCAGGCATATTTGAGGTCTGACTTCTTGGGGGGGATGGACGCATCGATGAGGAGGAAGACTGAGAGAAGGGTCTTCCTCTTGAGGAAGTAATTCTTGGTGAACTGGTCCCAGTCGGTTCGCAACTGTTGTGGAGCTGAGGCATACCTGGCCCAGTAAAGTCAACCATTTTGATAAGAAAAAATGAATGGTAGTTGGATTGATGGTAAAATAGAATCCTGGGTTCTGAATAGTGATCATATTGATGATGAGAAAAGACAACTCTTGGCTCAGTTCTCCACCTAAATGACAGAAAAAGAATTGATTTTCATTCTATTGAACCTGTATCATAGTGATAATCAGGGTTCATTATTCTTGATGATGATGATGACTGATCATTGACCTATTCATTCGTCCATGCCAGGTTGACAATGATGATGATGGTGATGAATTTGTCCACACAATCCTCATCTTGGAGGCATAAAATGATGAGGATGATGGTAATGAAAATGGTAGAACAAGTCCACTTTGCCACCGCATCCAATCATCACCAATCTGACAATGCCATATCCTCTCACAATCACTGATCTGCCACTGGCTCTTCCCTACCAACTGTGTGTTATCGCCGTGAACTTCTCGTCCTTGTAGAAGATTACATGAGGATGATGATGATGAGTTGTCATCACTCTCATCATTCATTTGCCCCAGGTTGACAATGAAGAAGTCATCATAATGATCATCACTCTTTCTGTGACACATGCCAGTGATGATAGCGATGATGATAACATTTTCAGATGATATAGATTTGTTTGTCCTGGGACGACAAAACCCTACTGATCATTTTTCAAAGACTAACTCTGGTTTTTGAATGGTCGAACAGCCCAGGCCAATTTACTTATGATAACCATGACTAATCACAAAGCCGGTCCTTCAAAAGATGATGTGCAGGGTCTTATGGGACTATAAACAGGCCCATGTTTTAAGATAGCTTTAATTAAATTGATCTTCAGAGAGATGGACATTGGTTTAGAGGTCGATATATATAATCGTGATTTAGACCAGGTTTTAGTTTTAAGGATCACCATGGAGATTATGGGCTTGGTTTTTTAGGCCTATTAATAGACTAGTGATTTAAAGAGGGACGTAGACCATTACCCATAACCAGGTAGATCCACCAGATACCAGCTATCGTTTATCCGGAAATGGTTGATGCACTGAGTTTTTCCTGCACAGAAATACATGAAAATAGAGCTTAGGAACAGTAATTAGGTTACACCGAAAGATATGCAAAGGAGTTGCTGGATAACTTCGTCAACTCAACAGGTACATTATAAGAGCCCCGGATTGGAAAAAGGTTTCCTCTATTCTTTTGGTCTATGCATTTTGGCGTAAAAAATTTACTAATAAATCTGCAATTCATCTACAAGAACAATGTTCTTAGCGGGATTGAAATGTGAATATCTACATGGCTCGAGAAATGAATTCCTGAAATCTTTCCGAAGACCAGTTTTCATAAGTAATTCGTATTATGATGGGACATCCAACTTCGAGCAGAAATAAAATCGAATCAATCAATGCTGTCTAATGCATTATGAGCCAGATTTTCATATGATAAATTTCAATGAAATTTTAATCATCGGATCAGTTGAGCTTTCTCGTATGAAGAAAGAATCCTGAGCAAGATCCAATGGCTCATATTTTCTATACCAAATTCACCGCACAAAAGAAAGATCATTCAAGTGCATTCTCTAAAACAAAAAACCTTCACAACTTGGCCTGAAGATAATTGATAATTTTTAGGACAGATTGAGAATTTGACGTGGCAGTAACATTAGAAAGGATTGAATAGTGTTATAGAGTGAAAAGAGAAGAACAGACTCACAGACCAGGTTTCTTGGAAGTGAGAGCCAAGCGTTTTCGCCTGACGATGGAATTCAACAGGGAAGACTTCCCAACATTGGACCGCCCCACAAGCGCAAACTCCGGCCGATTATCCGACGGACAATCCTCCGTCTTGGTGCTGCTCTTCACAAACTCCGCCGACGAGATGAGCTCCCCCTTCGCGTGAGGGCCAAGCACGATATTGGAGCCCTTAAGAACCCTAACGCTCGCGATCCCCCCTTCCAATTCCACCTCGGGGGGCACGAACAGCTTCTCGAGCGGGAGATTCACAGGAACTTCATCAAAATCGCTGTGCTCTTCGTCAGAGATCAAACCCGTCTCGGGAAGCGATATTTCGAGGTGGGTTTCCGCGGAGACGACAGAAAGCGCCCGAATTTGTCGTCGGGGGAGAACGGCGAATTGATGGTTTGAGAGGAAGGAGATTGTGGAATTGGCGAAGCCGAAGAACCTTGGGATTGAGCACGAAGAGATGATTCTTTGGGGCAGGCGCTGTGAGAGAGCAGACATCTTCTCTCGCTACCAATCTGAAGTTCAGTGCCAGAGAGAGCAGAGAAGAAGAAGAAGAAGAAGAAGAAGAAGAAGATAGAAGCTGGAGTTTTATACCAGTTCTTATTGGGTCAAATTATACTTATTAGCCCAATTAGATATTTATAAAAGTGACCTAATATCAATTAGATATTTTTTTTCTGGAGACTCACATATGTTCTGTCCCTTACCGTCATCCGTCATCGGTCCTGACCTCGGAACTCAAATGAGACAAAAAGCATGTGGGCCTTCCGTTATTTTAGGTTTACAACCGTCCTCCGTCCGTCATCTATTCAGTCTAGTTCTCTAGGACAGATGACTAACTAAATTTATTTTCCGTCCCACTCTGTCCAATTTAAACTAAGATTGCCTAGTATAAAAGTGGACTGACCTGATATTACTATTGTCTCTCTTGTCCTAGAGATTATTCATCTGTTCTGTCCTTACCGTCATCCGTCCTGAATTCGGAACAAAAACTAGACAAGCATTTGTGTCTTCTGTAACTTTAGGTTTACAACTGCCGCCCATCTGTAATCCCTGCACTCCAGTCTCTGGCACATATGTCATGATCATGGTATTGTATGTATCCATCTTTGGAGTATGAGAATGGTCATTTTTACACCAGAGGAATGCTATGAGAATCAGAAGAACTCAAAGAACTGCAAGCCCATACTCACATGAATCCAAATGTGCTTATGAAAACAATGAGTAAATAGTATTTAGCTAATTAGGAAATCAAAATTAAACATGTGATAATCATTTGTGTTTTTTTATATAAACTCAACATTTAAGGTTGAATAACATCACTGCTCCTTTGCAGTTAACCAATGAATTTATATAAAACTAAGACGCCAATAATAGATCTAGTGATTATGGATCATGTCATACAAAAATTCTTTGCCATACAGTTGTATCTTCTGTCATAAGAAAGAACTCTTAGTTCGTTTTGGTAGAACATGGGTCTCCAAAACACAATGTTGTGGGTTCAAATCCTACAGATTTTGAATATGTTCTTTGTCATATTGAATAACAAACAAGAACCTAACTTAACTGAAAAGGTTGATGAGGATGTGAAGAATAGTGTAAATTAGGCCATAAGCTTTAAATGAGGTGAGAAGGAAATCTGAGGCGCAGATGATGAAATGGGGAAGTGATGATGATGATGAATCAACGTAAGGCAAGAGAACTTATCATAGGTCCTTATGTTCAGCCAGGCCCATGGTGATTTGGTGATGTAGGCAAGTCTTTTCTTCTCTCCTTTGGCTTTCTCAAAGCACTCAAAATACCAAGCAACACTTGATGGATCCTCAACTCTCTTTCAATCAGCCAACCAACGTAGGATAAAAAATTCATATATGTTTTTTAGAAAGATCAAGAGTTCATCTTATAGATCCAATTGCATGGATGAATGAGGAGAGAAAGATGAAGCTGCCCTTAAATTTTCAGCTTAATTGGCCTTCTAGATTTTCAGATATCAAGCATTGAAGTTGGAAAACTCCCGGTCATTGATTCTATGTAAATATTTCTCTCTCGTCATCCTCCCTGCCACCATCACGTCACATCTAGGGTTTATTCCTTAGACCCTCCAAAATTCTGCCAATGATTGGTCCAAAATTCTGTCAATAGCTCATGGCGCACCTTGTGTCCCTGAGCAGAAAAGACAACTGAAACTGTAGTCAGCATGTCTATGCTTGCCACGTCCACACGCTTTATGATTTCCACCATTCAAGTGTAAACACATAGGTGCCACAGGTACACATGTGCATTTGTGCCCCATATATGCATGGTGTCTTTATTCATGTAACATGTGGTTGGCACCAAAATAGTTGACAACTGAATGCATTAAAAAATCAAAAAGTGATCATTATTTAAATATAACAGTCTTGGTCTACATGCTCACATCAATTGAAAATTAAATCTATTCTTTCATTTCATTAGTCCATGTCACCCCTGTGATTAAAAAATTACTACTGTGTTAGTAACGATTGCTCATTATGGCACTGTGGTTTGAGATGGCATTATTTTACTCATTGTGGAAAAGCGATCATTGGTGACCATTCGATCTAATGGAATGGCGACATCTGGTACGGAAGATGATTAAGTCCAAAATCAATTAAAAGTTAGAAAATCTATAAACACATATTCTCAGACTTATAAAAATAATATCTTCTTGAATTTTACGTCATATAATTCAGGAAAAATCTTATTCTGACCGAAAATTTTATTTTTCCCTAAAAATCAACAATATTCAAAAATTCATTCTAAAAAAATTTAATCATTTAAGGATTGATAGCACACATATATAAATGATTTTGTGTGATTGATCATGTAAATATGGACATATTCACCTAATGAATATGTGGGCTATCAATTTTCTTTATACTATTTGTGATAACGATGTAGGGAATAAAATAATGAAAATTATTGTGTATATTGTGAACATGATTGTCTTGTAAAGCCTTTGAATTATTGATTTTGGTGGTTTATTGTCATCCATAAAAAATGCATTGTCAATAAGGAGATGATGGATTGTGCATAAGAATCTTACTCTTTAATTAAAATGCATTTAAGTTATTTTTGTGATATTTATTTTGCATTGCCTAGAGTGAAATAATTTAGCGTCTGGGAAACTGTTCACAAAGGAGGTATGGATCAATACATGTAAATTAAAATACTGTATCCAACCCATTTTAAGCTTGTACGATAATCACATGTGCATGTTAACATATATAATAATATCACATAGTTTACATGTCTATTATCAGGGAAATGATCATATAAGTATGTGTTTTTACAATGATATTCCCTTTTTCCTGGCCTTGCAGTTTTGTGGTGCCATAATACACCTATAATCACTTATTTTTGTTTATTTTCTCTCTTCTTCTGAAAAAGGAGAAATTTCAGGGGCTTAAATCACAATAAATGTGATACGATCTCATGGACATGTAGGGAATGGATAAAAATTGACCCGTTAGAGTGTAATTAATTCACCTAAACCATTAAATGTGCCCATACATGTGGTAAAACATGAGTTGAAGTTGGGGGGAAAATGGGTTCAAATCTTGTGAAATGTGTACAGTTCTGATTTATTCTTTTCAGGTCCACATGATTGGAGACAAGGCTTACACACATATCTTCACTCCAATCGTTGACACTTTTTTGGGGATTACAAGGATACAAATCAAGAGCTGATTAAAGCAGCTTTCAAGTCCAGGTTTTGATGAAAAATAGTTGGGGAATCTGAGGATTCCAATGCCACATCGATGATTTATGACATGGATAGAGGAAGAGAGAGAAATAATCAACAGACCAAATTTCTCAAACTTCAGAACTTGACATCTAATGATCCACAATATTTGGGTTGAAATTTGGAGGAATCTCTTACGTCCTCTCTTATATCTCTAATATAATCCATGGCCATCGATCTGTAAATATAATCACCCAGAATGTAAAAAAGAAACCCTAGGAATTTTCCCCAATTTAGTTTGGTGAATTTATTTGCTCACTCAAAACCTCATTTGGGTTCGATCTTGATTTTCAAGAGTAAAGTATTGAAGTAGTTGTGAATCTAACCAAGAGTGCTGAATAAAAAAAGCACCAATCGTTGATGAGTTTACTAATCTTCTCTCTTATTTATTATTTCTGCCATTTTTTTAGGTTGTCTTCACAGAGGACATCCCGTTCCTTGTCTACGTGCAACTGTCATGCGGTCAAATTCCGAGCTAGGAACAATGCTCGAATCTGGCATGTGTCGGCCTCAGTGCTTGGAGCAGAACACTAATTAGCCTTGATCTCTTGCAGCAGAAGCCTTCGCAATAGCTTAAGTACGCATAGAAGGGGTTAAGGGAGAGGGTGGGGATGTAGCCCCATTGAGGGAGACAAGGGAATCATTGCATTAATATTGTAATGAGATTACATCGTAGTCATGGACATTACATGTGGGAAGACAAGGGATCATACCAAAGTAACGAGACGAGGCATCGCGCACCTTGGTAGTGTCGCCCTTGCGCCTTGAGACTGTCGCTCCACGCGCGCGCCCGTCGCACCTGCCGCTACACACGTGCCCACAAGCCAGGTGTTGCACGCCATGTGCCCATGGGTATGGCACTCGGCCATCTGCCGCCCATCCCAGCCTTGACACTCCACATGCCACCAGCACATGCGCTGACACCTATCGCATGCGTTCTGCCCAGACACCGTCGTGCTCAGCGCCTCAAGCTGAGCGCTGCCCGCCTAGTGCTACCCGCGGGGGTTCCAACCACCCCCATCGTCTCAGTACCCTTTGTGCACCAATTCCTTAGTCTCCTGGCAGAATGTCTACTGCCCCGCACACAGGATGCACGCGAGCAGCCATGCGGCTTACCCGCACAACTTTGCGCCCACCGTCGTGGGACTACCACCCAGCATGCGCATCCCGTGCACACACGTCGCGCTTAACGCCCGCGCATGCGTCCTTGGTGGCCCACGCTCCAAGCACGCACGGGCCTTCCCTGATCCCCCGTGCTTGAGCGCCAACGGGCACGCGCATCATAAGGGCGATGGCCTAAAAGATCAGGGTCCAGCCTCGCCACCCGTAGTGCATATTGTAGCGTCGCACAAGAGGACTCAATCTCCAAATCATGAGTCCACACGAACATGTACCCGCAGTTAGCACGGAGGCCTTTGTACAAGAATGTCGCATACTTTGGGGCCGTACAGCAGCTCTCACTACTTTTTTTTTTTTGATGACACGTATCCGCCACAATTTCGTGAAACAAATTAGATTTAAGTCGTAAAATATTTTAAAATCCTAAAATTTACAAGCCAAAAACTCAACTTTTGAATACTCTATGGATGTGACCCTTAATCTTTTCTTGTAAGGAACTCCATAAATATTTTTGCATGAATCTGAAGCCTTCAACAACATATTTAATCATAATTTCTAGTTTATCACTATCCAAATTTCAAAGTCTTAAGGTAATTAAAAATCACCATATAAATTTCTAGAAGATAAAGGAATGGTGAAAAAGTTTCCTCTTAAGGTAATTAAAAATCACCATATAAATTTGGAGTTATAGATTTCCTAATAATCCATTTTATTATGAATCATAATATGAGGATGGATATTTGAAGACTATTGATGCCGGACGTCGTTGGTGAAGTCGTCTGGACGGGTATCGAGACAATGCTCTGATACCAATTTGATGTCGGACGCCATCGGGGACATCGTCCGGTTGGGTATCGAGACGATGCTCAGATACATCGATGATGCCAGACGTCATCAGTGACATCATCTGACGAACAACTCCCTAAGGGGAATGTAACTACGTGACGCGAAGATCCTAGGTGGATGTATGTGCAGGCCCCAACACGTGGGGACTTGCCGAGATCCAAGTTCCAGGGGGCGATTGGTGATGGTGATAGTGACCTTCTGACCCTCGTTGAAGCGACGACGGTGCCTATGGCGTCTTACGGAATATTTTTGTTGGCGCTCGCACGTAACATAAGAGCTCAACCCGTACCTAAGAAATCACTCAACTCGTAGTTTTCAAGATATAAACTCTCACCTAATTCTAACACGAGTGCAGTGGAATGCAGACGAAAATATACTGAAAGACTTAATATAATTGACGAGCAAGGGGAACGACATACCTTGTTGGTGGCGGCATTTTTTGTCGGTGTCTTCGTCGAACACGGACTGGTGCGGGCAGGTAGGCGGAGGCGTGGCGTTGACGGGCACGACTTGGCTTGACTAGCGACGGTGTCGCGGTGCAGGAGGGGGATGCCAAAGAGCGGTGGTGAGGACAAGGTCAGGTAGAGAAGGTTAAGTGGCGGCCACGCGTGGGTGCGGCGACGGTAGTCGGTGCGGATGTAGTGATCGCATGAGACATGAGTGGCAGTGGGCAGCACGTGCAGTCACAGGGCAACGCAGGGAGGCGCGCACACGGCGGAGCGCGCTGGAGACACTAGCAATCACAGGCGGCGCTGACTTGGCGCGTCACGGTGTGGCGACGCACTGTGGCGCAGGATGGGGCGTGCGGAACTGCAAACGGCACGGGCGTCAAGTGTGGCTTGGCGACGAGCTGGGGCGCGTGCGATGGCACGCGCGACCACGGCAGAGCAGTGTCACGCGTGCGTGGATTAGCAGCTCGTGGTGCCGCTCGGGGATGCCACGAGGTGGCGCTCGCAGCGGCATGGTCGAGTAGACCAAGTGCACTAGAGGCGGCGTGCCCCACATGAGTCCCGCGTTGGTTTGACCTGGTGATAGGAGCCAATGCGCGAATGACGACAGATCGGCGATTAATGGGCAACGGTAAGGGTGCGTTGGGGACCGCTCGGACGTGCGGGGCCACAAAATATCGCGCAGAAGAGTCCTCCGGGTCCACGTCCTACACAAGTTGAAAGGACGACCTGGCATCGTCATGCAATAGCTCCACAGACGTCGACAGCGTTTAGGGGCTAGTGCCGAAGGATACAACGGCGAGAAAGAAAGAGAGAGGGGGGAATGGAATGAACGGTGATAATGATTCCTTAGAATGCTATCATGATAATGATAATGGTCATGGTTGTGGAACCAAGATCTACATCATCTTCATTGGACACATGGATGATTCCTTCCTACGAATACCATGAGTCATCGGCATCCATCTCAGGATTTGTAGCCTTTCTTCATCGAGGCATTTTCACAAGACATCACACTCAATTGATTCTCTTTTTAAAATACTCCACATCAAGAGTTCTTCAATAGTTATTTTTTTGTTGAAAATTCTGTAAGCTCTAACACTCTTAGAATCCTTAGAAAATTGTTTAAGCTCTTCATGAATCAAATGTTGTATATATTTCTTTGTTTGGCTGTTTGTGAAATTTTTGCCTCTTCCCTTTAGTAGCTGATATTAAAGACCGTGAAGAGTATGTCTGACCACTGTTTATTCGTCACACAACAACCTATAAATACAGATTTTCCTAAAAATAATCCTTGTGGGTTTTTTCCTTGCACCATCCATGAAATTTCTATTAAGAGAAAAAAAATGTTCATCTACGCATAGTATTGGTAAAAGTCTTCCATAAATGATGGCAAATATGACATAAATGCCATGATTAAACACATTATAATTAAAGTTAAAGTCAACATTTGTAAGCAAGCCAATTAGGATCCAGATTTCCAAAAGATCATCAAAGCAATTGCAAGCACTATGGGTACAAACACAGACACTCTATAGTTGATAAGAATTTCCTTTATGATGACAAATTCAATTCTACCCAAGTGTCTTTTGAAGGAGATTATCTATTCAACCCATACTTCCTAGCACTGTCCATCCTACTTCAATATCTTACCTATTCAAGCCATACTTCCTATCCCTGACCATCCTACTTCAATATCTTATCATACTGAACCAGATCTGAGATGACTGTTGGAAATAATAACACTTTGTGTTGCTTCTCTGCCAAAATATATCTCTGAACTTCAAAAGGTCAACCCAACACAACATTCACCACAAATAAGGATAGAAATCTCACTATCCTGATCTCAGGAGATTTACACTAGGCCAAAAAATGGTAGCTCTGCCCCAAGAATATCCACAATTAGATGAGATCCTTCAAGCCTTTTGATACCTATTTTTCAAGAAAGTACCAAAGAAGGAAAAGGCGGGAGGGTCAATGGACCGTTGACCGGACGACCTGACCAGGGAACTTGACCCGATAAATAAGAGGGAGTTTTCTTGATTCGGGCCTGCGACAGTTACGTTGCTGGAGGACCAGAGACGAGGTGCTACACTGCTAATCCGGAAAGGGGATTACAACGACAAGGAAGGATCTCCGTCACGGAAAGCGCGAGCCGTCCTATTGTCTAATTCTGCTATCTTTCTATATCTCTTCTCTCTCTCCCAATATCAGATTCAGACTCACAATTGGAGGATATTGTCAAATTCTTGAGTTTCTATTGGAGATAATTCATTGATACAACATAGGTGTATCAATGTTAGCTCTGCCCCAAAAATATCCACAATTAAAGAAGGTCCTCCAAGCCTTTCAATTGCAATAAACGAAGAGATGATGTGGGAAAGATGGAGAAGTGGCGACTACGGAAGACATTTGTGCTCGTTCGCATAGTCAAACCAAAGAATATGAGCAAAAATCCCTCTTATCACATTAGCATTAGGATGTATCCATGCATTAGTATCTATGTGCATGGCCTAACTTTACATCCAATCTTTAGGAGATATGTTCATGGCTTCAGGCCCACATGAAGACTTAAAACAGCCGGCATCACCGCGACGTCCAGCTCAAAGTGGATGACTTCGTCTATCTCAAGCTCAAAGCAAACTTTTGTCTTCCTCATCTCTTTTGTCGTTTCCCCCGCATGTACACCTGGCAGCTCCGAAAAACACGAGTGCAAAAGACGGGAGGACGATGAATCTAAATGATTTGACAATTCAACCAAAAATGGAAAAAAGGAACCATCAGAGACGATGACAAGGAGAGAGAAAAATAAAAGGCTAGGATTTCTTCAACTTTAAATGGCGATATCTGACAATCTAAAGCTCCGATTGAGCTGAAATTTTCAGCACTGCTTCATCTCCCCGTCCTCTTTAATCCATACCATCCGATCTATAAATATAGGGCATGTATCAATGTGAAATTCATCTTGACCTTTCTTCCTACTTGCGTGGGCTGATTGAAAGATAGTGAGTTTTGAGATCCATCAAGTTTGTTCTTGGTGTCTTTTGTGTGTGGGAAGAAGCATTAGGGAAAAGGGAGATCTTGTCGGCACTCGCAAATTGCCATGATATTAGTGGAACGTTAGGATCTAAGGTAAGTGTCCTCGCCTTACGTTGTTTATCTCTTGACATCATCATTATCATAATTACTTGTTATCATCCTTTTTATTTATCATTTCACTTTCTTATGTCCCCATTATCTCATCTTTGTATTTACCATCATATCGTTTGCTCATTCGATCACTATCATATCCGTCACGTCCTATACCTAATTCTCGTAACACTTTGTGTAATTCTACTGATATTTCCTCAATATCACTATCTCACCTATCCTATTCTCGTATTTATCTCTTCTTGCACATAATCACAATAATAAAAGAATTAAATCCTTAATCATCATTCCCTGTGGAGACGATCCACACTCATCTCTAACTAAATATTATTCAGTAAGTATGGTTAGATATCTTTTTTTTAAAATAATATCAATAATCAGCGACGAATTAAATCCCCTAAATAATGCATTTGCATCTCTTATATTCAAATCTCTAAGCTCAATTTCCTTGGTTCCATCAGACACAAATACGTTTCAACAATTTCCCATTTATATTTAATTCTTCATATAGATTGCATCTTCGTAATCCACGTAGAATATTTTTCTCCATTGAAATAAATTGCAGTGATAATAGAAGCTTCCCATGGTGCTTTTAGAGCCATTTTTTAAATAAAAAACATCAGTAATTCACCTTTCACTTACTTATCTAAATCAGCAACTTGTTTTTTCCCATATTACTTGACCTTATTTGTGTTCACAAACCTTTCATGGCCTTCATTTCTTTTTTGGCACTTTATCTTATCTTTCGTAAATAATAAGTACCAAATAATAGAACATTTTGTTTTCCCATCCTTATTATCTCCTCGATCCGTATGCATGACCCCTTCTATCAAACTCCTCTATTCTCATCGTGCATGCTTGTATTGCCTTAGAAATCAGCATTGTGTGGAAACACACCGACAAACTTTTCTTCCCATCATGTTTGACCTTCAATCATGAGATCCTAATCATCAGATTCCAAGGAAGATGATTCATTGAAGCCTACACAGGCTTATATGTGTTCGTCTTATCTCTATATAAGAGGTGAAAACTCAACAAGGATAATTCATTTAAGTCCTAGCCCAATGTAGTCGAAATATAAGAAAATGGGATTGATGATGATTTCCAAATGCATCAGTCCTATTGGGAAGACTCATCAGAGGTTGACAATTGTTTGTGCCTAAGTCATCCTTGGAGCATCACACACATGATGAATAATACATACACGATAACTTTTGACACACTGGTTTCATGAAAGAGTTGTTGAGCTTGTACATATCATATGGGGGTGGCTGGACTTCTGGATTACATTAAATTAACCCATGATTGTTTCATTTTTATGTTGGATGTGTTTAATTCAATCGCTTATTCGATATATAGTTACTGGGCCAATGGATTCATTAAATAGACAAAGTACATGGGCATAGAGTGGCATGCACAAACGGTTTATTGGACGTTAGAGGACATAATAAACGTTCAGGATTTTAAGAAAAAAACAATTAGGTATAAAATGACTTAAATTCACATATGGGAAATACACGTGCAAGTCTCTATGTGAGCTCCTCCATATTCTTCCACATTATTATTGATAGGCATCCTTCCTAACAAGGCTACAATGGGGATAATATATCCTTATTTCATGACAATACTAGTTGAAACGGAAACATGGGGATCCAATACCTTGAGCGTGAGAATACTTTTTCGGACCATACGCTTTTTGGCTAAAGATAACTCATTTGAGGAACCACAATGCGACATATTAAACTCCCTGCAATGTGATTCAATCATCAACATGTCTCAGTTTGATTTAAATGGCTGATTTTGATTCATATTAATTTTTTCATGCGAATGTCATCCAGATTGCTGGTCATTATAAACCCAAAAAATAAAAAATCTTATAACTACATAGAAACTAGTTTAAATTTTTGTTTGGACCTACATAAGTTCATTTAGGGGTTTAAGGTTTATCATCATTTTAAACTGTACTAGTGCAATGCTATTCATGACTTCACCCTGAACATCCAAACATGTATATAAAGAATAAGGGTAAGGTCCACCAGAACATATGGTTAAAATTTGAATTTAAAATTCACCAAGAGATAGAAGAATTTGGTATATCATAGTAGCTAAAACATACGAGACAATTAGAGAACAATAAGGATGTCGCAAATGTAAGAACTTCACACATGCATACATGCAAGCGTGGTGCAAAGTGCGGAAACTCATGCCTTTTATTGTGAGCATATTGGAATACTGTGTGCAAGCAAAACTATGATTTCATACTCGTGTGCTATCGCTGGTGCACTAAAATTATCACACACATGCTTGAGCACAATTGAATCTACAAGCACGGTCGCGAACCCGTGCACTGCAGTGCACGATATGTTACAAGCTCAAGTGCACTTGAACCACATACACATGCAGGTACGTGTGTATCATTAAGTACAACCCCTAGCTTCACATGCAATAAGTAAGGTGCATTCTTTCTTGTCTTATTTGACTGTTGATCTTAGGAAGTCCACTCAATCGAACCAACACAAGACTGAACCTGCGCTTTACCATTTTATCTCGGCCCTTTAGTATATGGGATATGGTCCAGTCCGGTTTTTTGGCATGGACCTAAACCTTACCTAAAGTTTAGTCCACTTCCAGTCCGGTCTTTTTTCGGTCCCGGTTCGGTCCGGTCCGACCGGTCCCCGGTCCAAAATGTCAAACCCTAACCTAGTCGAGATACATCCCATTATATATAGAAATGTCGATATCCGTTCAAAATCTGATATCCGGTATCAGAAACCACCTTATCATTTACCAGTTATTGGATATTGGACGGATATCAGATGAAGTTGTCAAAGAGACAGCTTCACTACAGTAGTGAAGTTGTCTCTTTGACACTACCAAATGAAGCTTCAAAAGGGACCACCGTATTTAAATGGTCTACTCTCATCACATGATTAGAATGGACGGCTGAGATTACTCTCTGAAAATCGCTCGCCCATATAAACGTCCCAGAGGCCCCATTCTCAGAACTAACTTCTAGGGCTTCGCTGATCTTCATTGCTGCTTCGTCTTCGCCGGTGAGATTTCTCGATCTGTTGTTTGATTTCATGTTTAGGTACACGGCGATGATGATTTCACGTGAAGGTCGCGTTCGTCGTAATGGCGTAAGCCTTGCCGACCATCCTGTTATATCACCACCCATATTCCGAGCCGTACTCAAATCCCTAAACACTTTGCGCTTTTTACTCTTTTCGGATTGTTTTTTAAGATTCATTTGATTCGCGTGTTGTTGGCCGATGATTCAATCAATTAGAATGACTAGCATATGTCCGAACTCTCTGTGTGGAAAGTCTAATCTTCTCTATGAGGCCTTCGACGCAATCTGCTTAATGATTCGTTCATTACTGTGTCTATTAGACTTGAATTTTGGATTTTTTCGGCGATTGTAATGCTTCGTTTTTCGTCTTTTTTGAGTTTCATTGGATGGCGTGATGTCGAGTGATGTGTATGCATAGTTCACATGATAATCTCGATGAGAGATTGTTGATTAAGACAAATTCTTTCGCTCCTATCTGACGACCGAGCAAGTCCATCCTTTCATGATTTATTAGTTTGTTTATTTTACTATTCTGTTCGACTTTCGGATTTAGATTTTACTATTCTGTTCGACTTTTGAAGCTGAAGTGCTTTACGCGAATATAATAATAATTTGGCCACCTGATGAAGATCAGTGATAGGATTTGTGACCTGAACAAGAACATCGATCTTTACAAGCATGATCAAATGCGAAACCCTGATAGCAATTTATGTTAACAAGAACGATGAAGAGCAGTGATTGTAATTTATATAATCAAGAAGCATGATCAAACGTGAATGAAATTATAATTCGGTTTCCTGATGAATGTCAGTGATTCTAATACCTAGATAGGATTGGACACCTAAACAAAAACATAAATTTTTACAAGGAAGATCAAATGCGTAACCCTGATATCAATTCATATATTTCAGTACTCTTTCATGTTCATCAGGGTTACAAGTTTGTTCATGAGCACATGGGTTACAATTTTTAGGGTACTTAGACTTGTTCATTCTTAATTTCGCAATTAGGGATCGGCCAGGGAGAGGAGGAGATGCAGTTCTTCGGGGCTTCGGCGGAATCGAACCCATCTCCATTAGCGCCGGCAGGAACTGGTACGGGCCTTCTGGGCAACAACACGTTCATGATATACTTCTTCAATCGCAATGGCGAATGCCTTCTCTACCGGGAATGGCATCGCCCGCTGAAGACCCTGGAGTCGCATCAAGACCACAAACTCATGTTCGGCCTTCTCTTCTCCCTCAAATCTTTCACCACTAAGCTGGATCCGATAAGGTTGGGCTTGATTTTGATGGAGTGAAGCTGTGGGAGCGTTTTTTTTTTTGCATTATTTGATATTTTGATGCAGTGCGGAAAAGGGGAGCTTAGGAGTACCTCTTCTTCCTGGACAAGGATGTTCGTTCCATTGCTTCTGCACGAACACCTACAAGTTGAGCTTCATGGAGAGTCCATCGGGGATTAAGGTTTGTCTTATCGTTTGATTTACATTTCTCCTCTCGGGGATATGTTTGTTACAATGCCGATTTCATTGAAATCTGGTTGCAAAAGTAAATTAGAGGGGTATTTTGGCTTGTAGCAAAACCCGGAAAATTTTTCTTGGCATTGATCTTTAAAATGAGCTAACCGTGTTTTTTGAATCTTTATCTGGAAAACAAAAATGCAGAACCTGTGCATATCTTTACTTCTTGATCTTGTATTTTTTGTAGTAGTCTCTCTTTTTTTTTGTATTTTTTCATTAGAATTATGTATAAAACTGTTGAATTCATTGTTGTACTTCGTCATTTGGCTGAATTCATTGAAAACTGGTGGCAAACATACTTGAGAAAGGGATTTTGTATAAAAATCTTATTGGTCTTCATGAAAATCCCATCAAATTTATTCAAATTGATCTTTACAATTGGATAACGAGCTGTTGTTGAATGATTATCTGGCTAAGCAGAGTGGTTTTATCCATGGATATCTTTTTTTCTTGACCTTCTTTTCTTCTTGTGTATGATCTATTTAATTATTCTACGTATTAAGGATTTATCTATTTTATCTTATTTATTCTGGTGCGACATTATTCGTTGGATTTTTCAATTCTTTGATGTAGATTATCTTAGTCACTCATCCAAAATGTGGAGATCTTCGGGAGAGTTTGAGATATATTTACAACATTTACGTGGACTATGTGATGAAGAATCCTCTGTATGCCCCTGGAACTGCAATCAAGTAAGAGATTCATTCTTTCTAAGAACTTACCTGTTACTTTGGTTGAGGGGATTACACGAAATCTCTTTCATACATGTGAGGGCAATCTCTTTGTCAATAAACTACTGGATATGCCTCTGTTTTTGGGAACTATATAGTGGACACAATAACAATGCATTTGGTTCCATTTGGGATATTGATAAGGAGCGAACGCTACTGATAAGAATCCAACAATAATCCCAAACAGGTTTAGAAAGGAAACTCGTCTCTGGGCTTCGTCGATGCCCAGAGAGATAGACAACTCATTTCCAATCTAGTCAAGGGAAAGGGGGAAAAGGGGTAGAGGGAAGGCCGGAAGAAGTAGGTCGCATTTCTGGAGAGACGACCCTGCCGTGATCGCAGGGAAGAACTTCTGCAGAGGGAACGTTGACAAGGTCAATGGAGGAGCAGGGGACGAGGGAAGAGGATGAGAATGAGGAAGAACCCTTACATTGACTCATATAGACAATGGGCTGATTTGGCTTCCTGGGCTTCCGGTGTTCATAAACGCACCGCGGAGCGTATCAATACTCCCCCCTATGTGAGTCAGCTTGTCCTCAAGCTGGAATTGGCGAAACTACTGTCGGAGGACAGAAGCCAACTCTAATGTTGCTTCGTGGGGGGCGAATTACGCCACCGGGTGAGGACTAGCAGGCCTTGGGACGAGGGTCAAAAAGCCGTGATGGTTTCAGGGTAGACAAGCCATTTGTTTTCTTTAGCTGCGAGACATGGAAGACTGGGTGTAGATGTATCTCGGGTGGACAATCAAGGCGATACGCGACAGCTCTAATGCGTTGAAGAATGCGATATGACCCAATAAATTTATGGCTTGGTGCAACGTGCCAAGGTCTTCATCCGGAACGGTTGAAGTTTGACGTAAGCTTGGTCACCTTCTTGGAGTGTCACCTCTTGCCATTTCTTGTCTGCCTGGTCATTCATGTGTGGTTGAGCCTGCGTAAGGTGCATCTTCAAGTTGTCGAGCATTATATCCCGCTCTTGGAGCAATTTGTCAAGGTCATCAATGGGCGAGGGTGGGGTCGTATATTGGAGAATGGTGGGAGGGTCCTGTCCATACACGGCGTGGAACTGTGATGTTTTGAGGCCGGTGTTGAGGTCATCAATGGGCAAGCTAAGGAATAAGGACCAACTGTGCAGCAGCCTGTAAGAAAAGCTTGAAGATCCGGAAGGGCAGTTCTAGGCCAAGGTAGACCTGCAAAGCTCATCGGATAGGCAACATTTGCTGCGAGTCTCAGAGGTGTTGAAGGCCAAGAAAGATGCATGCTCGACTGTGCAACGGAAGGTCAAAGAGATAGAGAGAAAATTGAGGGAGCAACAACAATCGATGATGTACATGGTGAAGGATCTCAAGTGCAGGCTCAACGAAAGGGAAAGTAGAGAACATCCTCTCCAACAAAAGTGTATCAATGGTCTTCAGTGGAAGCTCGAAGAAATCTATCGACACCGATTGATCACGGCGCACATAGAAGTACAAGTACAAGGAGGAGTAGAAGAAGTATAAGAGGCGCCCTCCTGTACTTCTTCTACTTCTTGTACTTGTACTTTTCCTCTTTGCGCCGTGATCTATCGATGTCGATAGATTTCCTCGAGTTTCCACTGAAGACCATTGATTCACTTTTGTTGGAGAGGATGTTCTCTACTTTCCCTCTCGTTGAGCGTGCACTTGAGATCCTTCACCATGTACATCATCGATTGTTGTTGCTCCCTCAATTTTCTCTCTATCTCTTTGACCTTCCGTTGCACGGTCGAGCAGGCCTCTTCCTTGGCCTTCAACGCCTCCGACACTCGCAACAAGTGTTGCCTTTTTGATGAACTTTGTAGGTCTACCTTGGCCTGGAGCTGCCCTTCCAGATCTTCAAGCATTTCCTACAGGCTGTGGCACAGTTGGTCCTCATTCCTACAGACTGCTGCTCGCTGATGTTTTGAGGCCGGACAATGGTGGGATGTATTTTAGCTCAATTCTGCCCACAGAAGATAAGTGCTTCATTTCTGGGGTTGATCTCCTGCGAAACATCTTAAATACGCCTCCAAGCCGCGATTGACGACCTCGGTCTGCCCATCCGTCTGCGGATGATGCCTTGTAAAGAATGGAGGTTTTTCCAGAAGGCACTCATGAAAGTGCTGTCGCGATCTGAGACAATGGATTGTAGAATACCATGTAGCCGACTTGCCTCCTGAATAAACTTGACGGCCACCTCTTTCGCGGTGAAGGAATGTCACATGGCGATCAAATGGCCATATTTGCTAAGCCTATCCACCACCATGAAGATACAGTCGAACCCATGGCGATGAAGACCATATGAAGTCCACGAATATGTCTTTCTAGATTTGTGTCGGGATGGGCAGTGGCTGGATTAGCCCAGTAGGGGCGAGTGATGACGACTTGAACTGCTGGAAACGGGAGCAAGCATTGACGTACGTTTTGATATCGCGCTTCATGCCGGACCAATAGAATTGTTGATTACTGCGCAGGTATGTCTTGAGGAATCCCGCATGCCCGCCAATTTTGCCATCATGAAATTCCTGCAAGATTCGGTGAATGTAAGGTGTGATTAATGGCAAGAGAAAAAAGAAGAGAGAAGAATTTGGGGCAAGAAGGAATAATTTTTATTGCTGAACTGGGCCCCCTTTTATAGAAGAAAAACTTCACTTGTTAGAAAGAGAATATTCCTAAGGAATATTTCCTGTTTCCAACGGTCATATATTTTGAATATATGACTGTTTGAAACAGAGAGGTCCAGCTGCTTTTAAAGCAGCTGGACTCTCCAACGGCTGGGTTTCAGCCGTTGGAGAGTTGGGCCTGACTGTGGTCAGGCCCAACATATATTAGGCCCTACTGGGCCTAATATATGGGCCCTTAGTGGGAAGTTAGGCGGCCCATGTTGGGCCTGAAGTAGTTATTTTTATTAATATCTCCTAGGGTTAGGCTATTACAGAGTACAAGGCCTCGGGCCCATTAGTTAGCTTAAACCCTACTAAGTGTCCTCCATGACTTAACATAAGGAAAAGAACGGGGAAGAACCAACCTCCCGTCATGAAGCAAGTGCCTCTATACCCAGGGATAGTAGGGTGGGAGTGACGCATTTTTCTGTGCTGCTTGGACAATTGCTTGTAAAACTGAGTCTTGAGAAACCTCTGGACGAATGACACCCAAATCGAACCACGAACTGACGGAGATGGAATCCTGGAGGGTTTCCCCGAAAGGTAGACAAGACATTGCATCGGGCACTTTGTTGTATTTCCCCTCGTATTCAATAGAAAAGCGAAAATCCAGCAGTTTGGTCAATAAATGGTTGTACCCCCCATGGTCAATAAATGATTGGTAAAGCGAAAAAAGATGCTTGAGGCTGCATTGGTCGGTCCGGATAATGAAATGCTGGAAAAGCAAATAATGCCTCCATTTGCGAACTGCCAATACAATTGCAATCAGTTCTCGCTTGTAAGCAGATTTGGAGCTTGTCGTGGGCGGTAAAGCTTGGCTGTAGAAAAGCAATGGATCTTGTTGAAAAGAGAAGATGGAAAGCTCTTATTTATCTTGTTGATACACGCCCTTTTATAGGACTGAGAGAGAGTATGAGTAATTTATCCCATGTGGGACTAAGGGAAGGAACCCTTCGTGGGAAGATGGTGGGCCTAATAGGCCACACCACCTATTCCCTTACAGGTCTGTTGTGTTGCATGAGGACTGCGCCTCGCCCACCCCAGATGCATCTGTCTCTAAGACAAATTCCTCAGAAAAATCTGGTAGAGCCAGCACTAGAGCAGTGGAGAGAGCTCTTTTGACCGCGTCAAATGCTTCTTGGGTAGACTCAGTCCATACAAATTTCCCCTTTTTCAGCAGCTGGATAAGGGCCTAAAGCCAACATAGCATAGCCCGCTATGAAGCAATGTTAGTACCCTGCCAGCCCCCAAAAACCCCGCAATTCTTAGTCAGTTTGCGGTATTGGCTAAGAGGAGATGGCTGCCACCTTCCCTGCATCGGTGGTGACTCCGCCGGCAAATACCCAGTGGCCCAAATACTCCACATGAGCTTGGTAGAAGAAACATTTCGTGGAGTTGATGTGCAGGTGATGTTGTGCGAGAACCGCAAGGGCTTGATGCAAGTGCTGAGTGTGCTCAGTGATGTTTTTGTTATAAATGAGAATGTCATCGAAGAATACCAGGACAAATGTCCGTAAGAATGGTTGGAAGATTAAGTTCATCATAGCTTGGAATGTTGCGGGAGCATTGGTCAATCCGAATGGCATCACCACATACTCATAGTGGCCTTGATGTGTGTGAAACACGGTCTTCTCTATATCTTCCTAGCGCATTCGCATTTGATGGTAGCCGGACTTCAAATCTAGCTTGGTGAATGTAGACATGCTATGAAGCTCTTTAAGTAGCTCTTCGACGACTGGGATTGGAAAACGGTTGGGGACGGTGATCTTGTTCAATGCTCTGCAATCCACACAGAAATACCAGCTGTTGTCTTTCATCTTGACCAATAGAGCCGGGCTGGAAAAAGGGGTGCAGGACGGTCTGATGATACCGGTGGCCAATTGCTTGGCGACAAGTTTCTCCAGTTCGTTTTTTTGCAAATGTGAGTAATGATATGGTCAACAGTTCACGGGCCCCATACCTGGTTTGAGGATGATTTGATGATCCAGTGGTTGTGTTGGAGGAGCTACTTAGGATCCAGCAGTTCGGAACTGCCATTGCAGAGCAATGAGATGGTCCCCCTCGCCTCCTGAAGACCCTGGTTTGGGGTGTGCGCCTGGAGAGCTGGAGGTGCCATCATCAACTGGAGGTTGGGGTACGGAGATCCCTTTAGCCTAGGATCCCAGGTCTCCGTGAGTCGGCTGGTTCCCAGGTCGCCTTCCAGCGTGTGCCAAACCCGGTCCACCTGAAAACACAGCAACAGTAAGCCCTAGTGGGCCTGAGTCCAGCCTAAGGAGCCAAGCCAATCGAATTCCAGGATGACATGCCCTTGAACTGGTAGGAGGTCGGTCACTATGAGATGTCCTTGGAGACATAAGGGCACCTAAGGGCAGTGCGACTCTTCCCTAAGTGTGCGGTTGTCTCCGAGGCAGATGTATATATGGAGCGATAGGGTGGAACAATAACTTTAAGTCTCGGGCGTGTTGCAGCTGAATGAAGCTGTCTGTTGCTCCAGTGTCAATGAACACTTCCACATCGTGTCCTTCAAGAGTGCCTCGTAGGCGCAACGATAGTTGGGTTCTTCGTGACGTCATGTTCAAAGCCGATTTGTGGGATATGAAAGTCAGGGTCACGTTTTCGCCAGCCTCATTTTCGGTTTCCATGTGGAATCTCTGATCCTCGTGGTCGGAGTCGTCATCCTTATAATCAGCCTCTAAGCAGAGGTGAATTTGAAGATCCTTGCGGCAGCAGTGTCCTGGGGTGAACTTGTCGTCACAGTGGAAACAGAGTCCTTGGGCCCTTCTCCGGTTCAATTCTTCCACGGTGAGATGTACCCTCGGCATGGCGCCCCTAGCCGATGTCGCTGGTCTCGCCCGACCTGTGGCTTGTCGGGGTTGGGATCATCTTTCTGATTTAGTGGGTGCAATGTGCGAACGGTCCAACCCCTGTCCATGTCATCTTGCGGCACCTCCTCCATCTCCAGCGCAAGATCAAACAGTTCATCCGGGGACTGAGGATCTCGCCATCATATCTCCTTACGAATGGCAGGTTTGAGCGCAGCCAAGATGGCATGGACAGCCGTGCGCTCGCATAGGTCGAGAATATGTTCGGAGAATTGGACAAACTCATCCAGCAGCTCATCCACTGTGCCCATGTGTTGCAGTTGAAATAGGTGTGTATAAGCCTGGTGCAGTTTGAGGCCGAACAACCTGCATAAGTTGGCCCTTAAAATCCTCCCAACTGCGAAACCCTGAATGGTCGTCCCTGTAATATAACCACTTCGACGCCTTGCCTTCTTAGTATGATGCTGCCACTCTCATTCGTTCTCTGTCGTCTGCCGGATATGACCTGAAATAGTGCTCCACCTACGGCTGCCAATTCTCCAGATCCCCGCCTGAAAATAAGGGAATATCTGCAGTGCGATGCTTATGACATGAATCAGATAGTTTTTCGCTGGTGCCGTGGGCATTCGTCTGCACTCCATATCTGCAGGGTCATGAAACCCAATGGTGGCCTCACGGACATCTATGCTTCCTCGTTCATGCCTTGGCATCACTGGGGCCAATCTTCGGTTGCGATCGGACCCCAATCCGGTCTGATCTCCCTGGTCTGATGGTTTCCTCCACCGTGGATGGCCCTCAAGGCCTCCATATTCTTGCCTTGGTTGATGCTGCGGAAATGACTAACTTTTGTCTGGGCCCTTCTCTGTCCCTGGGATCTCGAGAGGTCCCCTCCGGGGTTGCTGGTGATGTTTCAGCCCACAAGCGAGGGGGCGCTGACTGGATCAGTTCTCTGCAATGGCCACCCCTGCTTGGGTCCCTGGTCGTGCTTGGGCGGAATGGTGATGACCGGCTGATGAGCCGAGGACGGTCCCAAGCGTTGGGCCCGCATTTTCCGGGTGTCTCGGGTCATGGTCGTTTCCCTCCCAGTGGTGCCCAGCGTGCTCTGGTACGGCGGTCTCGGCCCCCAGACAGTGCGGAGTCCGCCGGAGACGATGCGGCACATGTTCACCATGGATAGCCTTGCCCTCTTTGCCAGGAGGGTTGAGAAGGTTCGGCTGAGGTTCCTGGAGGACCTGTTTGCAATGATCTCGCCCTTTTTGAGGTGGGGGAAGGATCCCTAAGTGGATTGCAGGACATCCCGCATTGGCGTGTCCCGATTCCTCCTCACCGGAAGCTCCAGGGGGGGGGTCCTGAGGGCGCTTGTCCTTCCCAGGTCTCAGTGTGCCCAGCTTGCGATTTCTCGCCATTTCGGCCGTCCTGAGGGTGCAGGCCGGCGCAGAGCGTTGGGGACGATGTGGAGCTGCTTGCCAAGAGTTGAGGAACCTCAACTGACTCATGAGGAGACGCCGAACAGTGTGAAGACGAGCTGCGCAGAGTCAACAGGGCGTCCAGCTTCTCGCTGATCAGAGTTTGTTCGGCGCATATCACTTGGACATCTGCGGGTGTGGCTCTCTTCATCATGCAAGCTTGCAGGTCGGTCACACTGGTTTCCAATTCCTTGACCGCTCCCTTGGACAAACTCTTGGTTTCACTGGCGACTGATTTCTTCTTGGGCATGCTGACGTCAGAGGAACGAGTCGCTATGACGTCACTGATAAGAAACCAATGATACTGATAAGAATCCAACAATAATCCTGAACAGGTTTAGAAAGGAAACTCGTCTCTGGGCTTTGTCGATGCCGAGAGAGATAGACAACTGATTTCCAGTCTAGTCTAAACAAAGGGAGAAAAGGGATAGAGGGAAGGTCGGACGAACTAGGACGAACTGATTTCTCACCCCAAGCATGTCTGGTATTATATTTGGTTTTGTTAGTTTTATTTTCCTTTTGGTTTTAAGTTTTAAATTTATTGAAGAAATATCCCTCTTTCAAACCAGCTAATGCGTTTCATATTTTTCTATATTAAAGTTTCATTCTAAAAGAAAACATAAAAAAAACATGTATATCTTCCGGTGGTAATCTTTCTAAACAATTTTAATATTCCTGCATAAAGTCCTTCAAATTTAGTTGAAGCTTGTATGGCCTTGGCCGCAAAAAATCCAGCTGCTGCTCACATCAGGTAGAGGAGACTTGATGAATATAAAAAATATAATGAAATTATGTGTTGAAGTTCACCGATCTAATGTACCCTTTTATCTGCTCTTCAAATGCTAGCCTTCTAAAATAGTGGATAAGTTACACTAGTATCAGCACACTAGAACTCCGAAGTTAAGCGTGCTTGTGCGAGAGCAGTACCAGGATGAATGACCGCCTGGGAAGTCCTTGTTGGTGACCACAGCATGGGCATGTGATCACTGTTCAAATTTTCAAAAAAAACAAATAGTGGATAAGTAAGCTTATGAATGATATCTGCTCCATGAAGTATTGATTTCTGGATTCTTAATACATTGGATGAACTATGACGCATTAATCAATACTTTTTGGGATTTTTTGCAGGTGTGAATTGTTCAATACAAAACTTGACCAATACATACGAACTATAGTGTAGTACTGCCGCTCACATTGCTATTTCCGCGAAGGTAGGGAACATGAAATCACAATAATGGAAATATCATTTTTCCTCTAGAGTTCCCACATGTATTTGTATTGTGAAATCAATCCTGATGTTCCATCTTTATAATATTTATCAATATTTTTTTTCCGACGTTCTCTCGATCAATCCATCAACTATTCACTCTGCCCTTTATACTTTTCCAAACCTGACCTCTATGAGATAAATCTAAATAACTGGAGGAAGATCTTTACTCTTGCAAAGGTGTCAGGAAATTGTTCTTTCTCCGTTAAACCTGATCTCAAAGAGAAGTTTTTTACTTATTTGTAAGATGATTTTTCTCTCTCCGTTCTCCTCTTTCTATCTCTTTTACTCTCAATCAATCTCTTACTCTCTCATTCTAGCGTTCAACGTTTTCCTTGCTTAACTTGCATTATCTCTTAGTAATTTTTTTGCCCTACCCGTCTCTTTATTTTTGTCCTCTATTCTCTTAATCTCTCTTGATTTGGATACATTGGTTCGCATTAACATTCTTGATTAAGATAATTTCAGTGCTCATTTGAATATGATTATGGTACGAACCTTGATTTGGTTCTGGAAGGGCAATCAATCAAGAGATTCATTCTTTTCTACACCGTACCTATTACCTTCATGCATATGTCGATATTTTAGACTCCTTGATGCGGAGATAAACTTACATGTGATACATTTGGGGATATTCAGTGGTTCACATTTCTGAACGTAACTCTGGAGTAGATCCTGGATTTGGGGGGCCCTCCTGAATTAATACAATATTTTATAAATTTCTTGAGAAAAACTCTGATTCGTACTCTCTCCACAATTCATTTCATATTTATGGGACCATGCTGACTGTTGGCATCTTACTGTCTGAATCAAGATCAGTGTGTTTTCAAAAACCTAAATTTTACCAAAAGTTAACTTATCAATCCATCTATTTATCTTTTTTGTTCAAAGACGATTTACTGAGAGAATTCTGTATTATTGGGCGAAGGCGCTTGATCTTACAAAGCAACTAGTTTGGGAACTTGTTTATTCCCGTCGAATTGATTTTGGCGGCTTTCTTGTTTTAACCTGATGTCAATGAGAAATGGTAACATATTTGAGAGAAGATATTCGATCTTATGAAATAATACATTAGGAGATTATCTATTCCATCAATTCAATTTCTGGTTATCTTTCTTGTCTAACAGGCTCTCAAGGAGGAAATTCGGTGTACCTAGGGGGGGTCTATGATATCTATATTGTCGTAGAGGATGATCTCTATAAGATATTTGACGACATGAGCACGTCCACATATTTCAAAATACACAAGGCAAGAGAAGGGTTTTGAAAAAGAGGTGATGTTGCAGATGTTGTCACCCTCTAGAAAGGGTGTGGCAATGATGAGGTTAACTATGAAACTTGTAGGACTAGGACATATTTTAATTAGGCTTAGGAAGCAAATTTGGGATGGGCGGAACCAGTGGTGGAGAGATGCATTGCAAAGACCCACAAAATAGATGGCCTGAAAGATATATGTAGTTTATGGGAAGAAGAAACGAGGAAGTTATGAAAATGGAGCTGTATTGGAGATAATATTTGCGAAAATTTTGGCTGAAAGGGGAAGATGCTAATGTGTATCCGATTTCGAGAGGAATTGGGACATCAGCATAAATATTGAAGTTGCACAGGAGGAACCAGGAATATGTTGGGGCACAGCAGGAGCTCTAGTGATGACTTTCTTACCAGATGAGGTGAGGGAGTCCATCAATGAGTTAAATGGAGATGGGACTATGTATACACAATTTTCTAGAGTTCTTATTTGGTGAGATCTAGGAGTTGGTGGAAGGCATAGTAGTGGCAAACAAAAACCCAGAGACATGGAAGAGAAAAGGAACTAATGGGCGTCATGTGAAAATGGACTTTGTTAAGGCATATTAAACCCTCGACCATGACTTTTTGTGGTTGTATGAGATAGTGAAACTTTCCCGCCAGATAGGCGGAATTTGTGGAGCAGTGAGTGAATTCCGATTTCTTCAGTGGTCTTAGTGATTGGGTGACCTAAGGGGGTTTGGATCCATAAGCAATGATACTAACCTAGATCCAGGCTCGTAACTGGAGGGTAGAGGACGAGGGGAGGTGTAAGTTCCCAGGGTTGAGAGGTGAAACGGGGAGGATCTGAGAGGAGGAAGAGCAGAGGGTAGGGATTGGCCGAGGACGAGCTGCGTGAAGACACGGTGAAGAAGAGACGATGACGAGGGCGGGGGATCGTTGAGGGAGACCAGACCTAGACAAGGAGAGGGGAGACAAGAAGACCCTACTTCGATCTACTTCTTCGCTGCCATCCTAAAAGGGGGGCATCCCTATTTACAGGAAATACAAAAATAACTAAACGACTGAAATGCCCCTCTAGGCTAACATAACAAAACTGCCCTCTAAGATCCTATCTTGCAACAAGGAGTCAAGCATGGATATCCCTTAGCACCAGTTTTGTGATATAGTTCTAACTAAATCAAGAAACATACTCTTGAAAAAGATAGAAAAGACTCACATCGATAGGGCAGCGATTACAATTCATCAGACAGAGAGGAAGATCTCAGATACGTAGTGCCTCGAGCTCTCCAGCTGGATGCAGCCAAACTCAGCAACACCTGCGATCTCCAAGTTCTTTGTCAAATGACTGATCCCCTCTCCATTCCCGAGAGGCTTCCTTATATAGGAGCAAGAAGTCCTTGATCCTAGCCCGGGTAGTTACTTACTACCCGGGGCAGTTGCAGCCTTGGCTTATATCCACTCCACACTTGCGGACCCAAGTGTAGTCCCACGTGCAGATTCATCCATCTTCTTCTCTCTGTCCTCTTCCATACTTTCTTTTATATGTGATCCAAGGTAGCCTAACATATTGCTAGGCTTAGCAGTGGACGCCATGTCAAAACGTACCATTCAAGCATGCGCACATGGCCGATAGAGGAGTTTCCAAATGGCGATCTACCCAAGAGGCATTCCATTAATCCAATACATAAAAGAAATCACATTCCTTCTCGAAAGCTCCATGGATTATGTGATGAACCTGTCCACATCGTAAACCATGTATGTTGATTCTTTGGATTTATGGATCAACAGAACCAACTCTGCATGTGGGGTTAGGGTTGTCACCCGAGGCACATTGCTCTGATGCCTTGAGGACGTCCATCAGGACATCACCTATGTGCTACATAGACATGCCATTGATGAGACGGCTATTGACCAAATATTGGCAGTTAGTGATTAAGAAGGTCGGGGGAAGATTAGAGGGGAGCCAAAAGAGAGTGGGACCGAAGTCGGGTGCGTGGTTCTGCTGCGATCAACTATCTATCTTTAAGATACCTATGAGGAGGTTCTTTTGGAAAAGATCCAATACATCAATCATTCTGTAAATTAAAATCAAATAGTGCACGTAATAAGGTACCCTAATGTAGTTAGCCAGAGGAAGATGCCTCATCGAGGGGAGTGAATGTAGACCAAGAGCCTCTAGCTTTTGTAGCAAATTTTTTTTACATGGTGATTTCGCCGAAAGGAGTGCATCATTATGGTAACAAAACACCGTTTATATGGTGATTTGCTCCAGCTTTTATACATTTCAAGTGCAAATTGCACCATTTTCCGGAGGAAGATTCCTCACCGAAGGGAGTGAATGTAGACCATGAGCCTCTAGCTTGCTGGACGCATGAACAAGAGAATGAGAAATCAGAGAATGAGATAGATGAGTTGGACATGTTGGGAGAAGGGAACTGGAGGGAGAAGGGGCAGGGTTTCTGACAGGAGTGAGAGTAAGGGAGAATGGAGTGTGTCAGAGGGAGGAGTTGCATACAATCTATTAAATAATCACTCAGTACAATGGAGCAAGCATAATTTAAATTCATCATTTAATACATGCTGAAGTATAACACCAACTTGGACATGTGTATTCTCTATTGGACAGACGGTGTTTCTGGAGAACCGTGGAGATTCGCCAAAGACTATATAAATCATGGAGATTCACCGAAGCACATATAAACCACGGAGGTTCATTGAAGCAGAATAAAGCACAATTCATGAACATATTGTTGGGAGTTGGACAGCAAACCAACGCAATAATCTCGCCAATGTTCTTCACATTGTTATCCGGAAGATAGAGCGATGGTAGCTTCTGATCAACAAGAGCTTACACCAAATGAATAACTGAAATAAGAGATAACAAAATTTATTCAGACCCTAACCCCACAATATATATATCTCTTCTTCTCAATGGAAAAATAAGTCTCTAGCAATGAAATTTGTGAGCAAAATCAAATAAACCCAGATTTGTGCATCCTAAAATGAAAATTATTTGAACGATAGGCGATAGCACACGATAATTTGGTCCTCTCAGTCACATTTTTTTTCCAAATTTTGCAGGCCACAAATCAGAGCTAACGAACCAAGCCCTAATTGAACATACTAACCTCTTCAGCAGCACAAAGGAAAAAATAAAACTATATCACTTGCGAAGATCCCAATTCTTTGCAAAATCAAAGATATCTGATCCTGTGAATCTTAACAAAAAAATGATAATTTTTTGGAGTTTGCTGAAGGCATCGCCAATGCCATCTGCAACCATATAGTGGAGGTGGGCTCCGGTTTCTATCCAAAAATTAGCATTTTTTACTTTTGCCTCATTTTCACTCCGATTTTTGCTCCAAAAATTATCAATTTTTCAGATTAAGATTCACAGAGATTATGTATCTTTGCAGATGATGGTACCCACCTCCACTATATGGTTGCAGATGGCGGTACCCTCTAAACGATGTCCTCGACGATCTGTGACATCATCTTGGTATCAGATCATCATCTCGGTACCCTCCGTACAATGTCCTCAACGACGTTTGGCATCACGTTTACTTTTGTAGCAAAACTGAATCCCTTCTGCATATTAGTTTCTATATCAGCATGCTTCTGGTGGAAATTGCATTATTATGGTAACAAAATACATTTTATATGGTGATTTGGATAAATACATTTATACGTTTATCCCTTCAGGTTATTATTCTCAATTGTATGGTTCAAAAGATTTCAAATTAAATGAGGCTCTATTTTGACTCAAACAATATCCATGAATGGGATTTGGGAAGCTCCCTCAATCACTAAATGGTGTGGGGTATACCCAGAAAAATGACGATCATACCATATTTCTGAAACAATCTCCGTCAGAACATATTCGAAGTCAGTGAAAGAATGCTTTGAGTATGGAATTTGAATACTAAAAATATGGCATTTTTGTCTCACGACACAAATGCATCCTTCAGGCATCTACAAATAAGCTTGAGAGGATGTTAGCTACAGTAATTTTGTCCATAAACTGTTGTGTATATAGTTCAGGGACGTGGACAGGATGATTTTTCCATCCTTGGATGAAAAAATCGTCCCGTCCGAGCATATGGACGAATTTCGAGATGAACTTTCGTCCCAGGGACCATCGGACGGGACGGTTTTCGTCCGTGGAACGAAAAAACCGTCCATCCGGAGGTCTGGGACGATGGACAGACGGATGTGGATGAAAAATCGCCGGATGTGGTCCATCCGTCCGTCCGGGGGTATCCCATCACTGTCACATACAGCCCTTCACACGTCACCGTCACGCCCCATGCATTCCGTCAACGTCACGTCATCCGTCACGTGTCCGTCACGGCGACATGTGACGTGACGGATGACGTTTGCAGATCCCTAGCCGTGGTAGTAAGTCAAGTCACAGTGCTATTCACACTCTGACCACACAATCACAGCTCATTTACCAGATTTGGAGGTATGGTCTCCTTATAGCTAAACTATACAATTGTAATATCTATATATGTTTTTACTCTACCAACAAACAAGAAACTTCCGAACAAAGATAAGACCTTTATATTCATTAAGGGGCATAGATCTAGGCATATTTGTTCACTAAATCACTAAATTATGTCTCCCAAAACAGTGCAAACCTTCAGACATATTGATATAGACACACTCATTTAGTGTCTACTGGGAAGATCCAATGGAACTGCATAACTGATCATCAGTGATCAAGAGGACCCATCAAGTATTATGAGTCCTGAAAGTTTCTTGTTAGAAAGAAATACTTCAACATCTCCATTTTCACTAGCAAGTATATAATGGAGATATACTTGGGAAAAAGTACGAGAGTGGAGGAAGCAGAGAGATAAAGATAAGGTAATACATAGAATTCTTAAGTGTCTTTTAGGTGTATGACCTGTTCACTGGAAAAAAATAACTCAATTTTTTATTCTCACTCACGGAGATAGAATTCTTAATAGAAAAGTTTGCAATGATTATGAGATGCATAGACATTTTAGGAGAATGACATCTGTGATGATTTAAGAAATATTTCAAATATTAGATAAACAGAAATGCCTCTATCTTCTAATATAGGTTCTTTCAAAATACTAAGATGCAAAGGGGGTAGATTTCATTGAGAAGATAAAACAAGAACAAATTCTCCCATAGTTCAGCATTCCCTTTGTCCAAATTGCTGGGTTAGGCTTTGATTGATGCCGTATGAAAGATTTTATCAACATAATACATAGAAACTTAATTAAACGTCATGAGTAAAATACTTCATTGATTAACTCACCTCACGAGAAATCAAATATGCCAACTTTGATTCCTCAAATGAGTAGTCTTAAGCCATGAATATTCACCAAGTCAATATGGAGTCACATATCTACATTCCAGTCACACCAGGAACAAAGGACACTGAAGAAAATGAAGAAGGAGAGGTGCCTAATGAGAGACTTGAATGGTTGTTCCTATTAAGGACTTTAAACATATTTTATAATTAACATGTTTTTTAGAAATACCCTTACACTTAACATATGTGTTTTTATTTGTACGATCCTCTTGGCCCACTCCACACTTACATTAATGACTCCATAAGCCTAATCACTCTCTATTTCAACGTACATGTTAATAAATCATGTACCAACTTAATCCAATTGATCAGTCTAGTATCCAACATGTGAAGTGACAAACTACAATGCATGGTCTAGAAGGTACACAAGAGTTCATATAATGTTTCATAGAAACTTTTTGAAATAAGTTACCATGCACATATATTCCGTCATCCAAACTAAGCTGTTTGCAATCATGTGGTAAGAAAATCGCAGGCGATAGTAAAAAACTATAAATACATAAGCCGTCAGTGGAAACTTGGTATGAATATGACTTATAGAATCATGAGATCAATCAACATAGTTGACACCTTGGTATAAAACCATCCATGGATTTAAATGGATCAATTCAATTAACTCTTTCTATAAGTAGATAGTGCTATTGTATCTTGATATTTTGATGGACTCAACATCCCATAAATATGAATGTTTAATAGATGTGTTTTAGGATAACAGATCAACATGATATGGTTTTATCGTACATTACTCATTGTTCCACATATCCTTGGAAATATTTATTAAATTTCTCGTAAAAAATGGATATTTTTTTATTAATGCACTAAAATGATGCATGAATGTGTGATTGGCTTGTAGGTTGTATAATTCCACTCATAATTATCTATATTCCCACCTGTTAGGTTACCCCAACGAATACCTTCATTTATCTTAATAAAAAGCATTATACGCTATGTCTTTATAACTAATGTGTAAAGAAATGATAGACAACGGGCAGGAGTTTTTTAGTTGGGCAAATTGGATTCAAGTCAAAGGTGAGCCTATAGAATGGCTTCTGGTGTCCAAAGTATCCCTCCAATTTACCCTAATTACATTACATTACTTTTAATTCCCTCGTTATAGTGGAAAACATTTTTTCCCCTTTTTTATCATCTTTACGATTTTTTTCCTTAAGATATGATATTGCACTATTGTTATTCATATGGTGCTCGTAAAAAATAGAGTTTTGGGCCTTTGGATATCTTTTAATGATTAGAGATGAAGGGGTCAGATGGATAAAAACATGATCTGATTTCCCAGGTTTGGTTAGCTCTTAAAGGTAGCCTCCACATGCTGACCCGCAGATACCACCCATAAGAGGCCAAATACACAAGAAGCCCACTTTAGAAGCACATTCAAACCTCCTTAAAGAATGGGCCAACTAAAGGCAAGACTTGTGGAACTAACCCACAATTTGAATTTGAAAAGTCTATTTTAAAATATGAGGAGGGGCCATGTGGGTACAAGATGAAAATCAAGAAATTCTAGCCCGGCAAACCCTTGAAATTAAATCCAATCGCTGTGAGAGTTATGTCACTTCCATTTATTATCTTCTCCCCTCTCTTTATATCTCATCTTGGATTTACGCTCCCAGCTTGTTGTTGGAATCCTAGTGCATCAGATTTCTTTGATCCATTCTTGTTCTACAAGAGTGTGGGAAAGAGAGTTCAAGGGTAATTAGGATTCTTGGAGAAACACCACTTGGCACTAGGGGAAATTAACAACAAGGTTTGCATGATCTCCTGGATGTTTGATTTCATTTTTGTAAAAAAATTCTCCAGGTAAATATTCCATAGGATAGCCTAGATTTCAAACTTTCCAACAAATCAAACAACACTGAACAATTCCTACTGTGAAGCACCACCGCCCACAATTTGCACGGGAAGGTTTTCTTCAACGTTAAATCTTATTTCTTGCCATAAAAATAATCAAAAATTCCTTTAAAAATCATATTTTATTGTGAGAACTTCTCTAAAATATATATATATGTATTTTGTTCATTTAAAATAGTTTCACCCAGTTTTCATTTGTTTCATGGATTTTCCTATATAGAAAATACTTAGAAATCCAGAAAATATATAAAATCTCATAAAAGAATTATTTTAAAATATATTTTAAGATATAATATTTTAATTACGTGCTCCTTGTGGATTCGACCCTTACCCTATTGCAAGGAAAAGTTTACAGAAATTGTTGCATAAACCAGAGCCTTAGAATGAATTATTTAACCCGAATTGTGGTGTATCACATACCAGTGCTAATTAAAATACAAAAAATACAGAAGTAAAATATGAATTTAATCAAAATAAACTTGTGTAAATTAGTGGAATGTTGATTCAAAATTGATAGCTAAAAATGACTCTAATAGTTCTGGATAACAGTTACTCATACAATTATGTTCTTTAACTATGACATAAACAATTCTTTGTTTTGGGATCCATGAAATAATATAATAATTAATATGTATATTTATCTGTGATCAATTCGCATTGGTTATCATAATTAATAACTCGAATGAAATTTACTTAGCAACAATATTCAACCATAAAATATATGAAATTGTATGAACTTCAATCTCTTAAAAAATTTCCTGAAAGTTAAGAAGGCCTCCATCCCTTATTCAAAGAAAGTGAGACTGGAAATAAATGAGTGAGATTGTATGGATGACGTTGAAGTGATGAATGTAATGTCACACTCCACCTCAAGCTGGAACATGGATGTGAAATAGGCTAATCTTAGTACTAGCGGATTATATTATGAACCTCTCAAGCCACTGGTGAATATGTACAAAAACTGCTTTGATATTTTAAAATATGACATCATTATAAAGCCCTTGATAATCCTAAAACATACCCATTGACAAACCCCCTCATTGAACTTCATGCCCTGATTCATGTTGGAGTGCTTGAAATGAATATAACTGTTTTATTCCCTCAGCGGTCATACTTGGGATTACCCATTAAGGCATCCATTTATCAAAAGAGATTCTGTATCTAAAGTCTCATTAATGGTGGAGGCCAAGACTTGACACTCAGATTCAACACATGACTAAGAGTCTACACTTTATTTCTTTATATTCCAGGTAACAAACAGTAGTCCTGTGACCACGTCTAAAACTACAAGCATACCCAAAATTGGGATAATCCTTAGGTGTCCATTCTTATAATAGATAAGTCCTCATATCACGTCATGTTTATGATAGGTCCATATACATACATCTCTGATTCAACATACTTTCCATGGTTCATGCATTTGATGTCTGAATAATATTGTCATATAAATAAATGTATTGTCAAATGTTTCATAAAAAAACCAACTTCATAATCGTAAATAAATACCACGGGATATTATTGAGAAAACAATAAATGGTATGCCAAAAACTGGGTTTCAAGTCAGTCATAGACGTTTTTGGTTTGCATCCCTAAGACTGGTCTCCTCTAGAAGATCTAGCACATTATTTTGATTTAATTTTAACTATTAATTCATGGTTATTTTTACCAGCTTAAAAAAATGGTAAAAATTTCTTTAGGTTAAACATATTTTATCATGTCTTCCCAGTCTTATGTAAAAAAAATCTGTTATAAATAAACTGAAAAAATAAAAAGTCCTTACTTTTGTTTGATGCCTAAAATGACATCATTAAAGACACAACCATAAATTTTTTTTGTTTTCTCAATACTATCGACATAGTATTTATATAAAATTTGATTTATTACTAAAAATAGGTAATATTTATTTATTTGAGTCTAAACTAGACAGGTGTACAGTTATCTAGGTTCTTGGAGGTTATTTCTGAGGGCTGAAAAACCAACAGACATATATGTTTCTCCTTCTCTCTTCCCTCTTGAGCTTGCTCCTTCCCTTATTAACTCACCCCCTAATATATCTTTCTACCTTCTCTCCACCCTCTCTCCTTTTCTCCTGAGCTTCTAGTTATCCCTCTCCCTCTCTGCCCCCTCTTTATCTTCTCCATCTTTTCTTTTCCCTCTCAAGTTTTCTCCTGTGTTTTGCCTTCTCTCTACCCATCTCCCTATCACTCTCTATCTCTTTGCCTTTCTCTCCTTCTCCCTCTCTCCCCCTGTCCAGATTCGTTCTTCCCTCTCTCTCTCCTCTTCTCTGTCCCCCCATCCAACTTTCACCCTGACTTTCCCTCACTCTATCTCTCTCACTATCTTGTTCTCTCCCTATCTCCATCTTTCTCCATCCCTTTCCCTTTCTCCCCATATCTTCTCTCCTTCTCTGGATTACCCCTGCATCTACTTAAATGGAGCTTGGTGGGTAATATACATCGAGGACCTCCCAGCCTAGCAGATGTCAATGGTTGTTTTTGGTTGTCTCAATTCTACACATTTTTTGACACGCATATTACAAGCTCCATCAAAGTGGAGGAGAAATTTGGTGCAGCTTATAGCAAAATGGGGATGCAGTTTGCTCAGGAACTCACCAACCTTGGACAGGTCTATCTAACAACCAATGTGTGGATATCATTAAATGATATTCAACTACTAGTCATCACTATACATTGAACTAATGATGAAAGGAAATTATGAAACAGATGTTGTCCATTTGTTAACTAAAAATTGGAAATTATAGATATAAATGATAAATGTCATCATGTTGGTTCTCAAAAAGTTTAGGCTCAAAGCACCAACCATGTGGAGATGGCCTGAGTCACCACAAGAAATTCCAATAGAGTTATATAAACATCAATTTTATGTGATAAAAGAAAATTAAAAATTACAATGATATCAAAATTACACTAAATTTGGTTCATCAAATTCCTATCTTTATTTTCTAGTGGGAGGAAGGATAGTGGGCAAACCCGAACTCTAACTATCCACCACATGTGAGAAATTTATCTAGATAAGGAGAAATGTGAGTCCATCTTTTGGATTACAGCGTCATACATAGTGAGAAGTAGGCTTCAATGATGATCACCAAATCTTTCCAAGAGTGTTTACATGTTTGTGAAATTAGTTCACAAAGATATTCATACTAACCGTTGTAATTGATGTTTTTAACACTTCATGTTTTCTTTTAGGTTCCCAAGGTGAATGGACTATCCAGTGAGAATTAAATGGACTTTCTAAGGGAACCAAAATGAATTAAGTTGGTAGGATGCTGATAGCACAATAATTATTAATTTTTTTGTTTACCTGGACTAAAATGATCATATATGTGTGTTATCAAGAAAAATATGATGTAATCTAATTTTCAAATATCATTTTTATTTTATGGAATTTTCATACACAATATTCATAAAAAATAAATTTTCTAAGCCTGAAGATATATTTTAGATTTTTATGACATCAAAGCTCTAAATAAGGTAAACCTTACGACAGAGTATAATTTTTAAGAAGATTATGACATTTCTATGTATTTACAATTTTTTAAGAATTAAAATATATTCCTCTTAATTATTTTAAGGATCTTAAGAATTTTCCTGGGTTTCCAAAAATTTCATACCTTGGTGGCAATCCACTACATATCATCAGGGAGGAGTAAGAAAAATGGATAGTGGAGAATGATTCAAATTTAAATCATGATATCTAATGATCTGTAGAAAGAGTTTGAGGGTGATTTGTAGCTTCATTTCTTTTTTTATCCATCTATTTCTCTGCTCGATCCATATAAATCATCATGAAATTGATCCTACTTTAGTTGAGTGAGCGAACAAAGTAATTTCATAATCCGTTTAGTTTTCTTGGAGTTGATCATTGATTAAATTTGGAAAGCAAAAGATAAGAGTGTTATTCTCAAACAATCACAAATTACTTTGATCCTAGAAGAATATAAAGGACTATCGAAAGTCTTCTAGTACTTACTTTGTGATCTTCTATTCGATATCCTACGCTTATTCACATCCATACATTCACATATAGCCAGCCACATCCATTTCATCCATAACATCCATACAAGTAGTTCATATCTATTTTACTGATCTTCAGGATTCCCCGCACCCTTCATTAGATTCTTAGATATGCATTATTTATTCCATTTTAATATCTTGAGCAACCATCCTTCTCATAATCACATCCTATTCTTAATTAATTAATTGATCCTCTCATCCTCTAAAAACCATTTAAAAGACATTTAAAACCCAAACTTCCATTCCCCTTGAATCTGACCCTTCCTCATCACTAGCTAATCATGTTCTCTCACAGGTCATGGTCTCGTAATTTTTTGTTTATTAAAAAAATAATGATGAGAGTTTTCTCATTCAAGATACCATAGTCAACGTCCTTCGATATGTCAAGATGATGAAGTGTTCAATATAGGTTAATTTTTAAGGATAAAATACTACAAATGGGTCTGAGTCAAATAGGCTTGGGTGCATCCTAGAGAGAGTATCATTATTGTCTAGTACATTGGCTTGAATGAATCTTGGAGAAACCAAGAAAGCTGAGGGAAACTCACACATTTGAATGGATTGTACCTAAGGCTAAATTCTCCATTTCTAAATAAAAATATAAGCAGCAAATTGATGATGACTCAACTCCCACGTGTCATGATCCACAGGGGGAATGTATTTGAGTTACATTGGCAACCATACATATTGGTACCTACATAGCCTCGTAATAGGATAGATTTGAATTCATGACAAGAGATAATGTAGAATGAAGGTGACGATTGGAACAAAAGAGGGAAGTGGGGTATAGGGTGAGTAAAATTGACCTATTTGAGGGGCAACATGAACATGAACTTGTATGAGTAGTGTACAAGTTGGTTATGCTAGACTTTAAGACAAAGTAGAGTTGGTTGGTGTATTTATTCAGTAACATACAGGAGCATTTGATCAAATGTGATTTATGAACTCAAGTTTTAGAAGTTTAATTTTTCATTAATAATTGAGTAAATAAATAAAATTTATAATTGATGCCAACTTTTAAAAATATAATTAGATAGATAAGAGAAAGGGTTGTCTTCACATAGAAAAGTTATTAGAGAATCAAGAAAATGTTAAGTGGTAATTAATGGATGGCAATGGATATTTATTATATAAGAAATAGAGATAATATGATAATATAATAAGGTGACTACAATCATTATTTTTGATGGAAATCATTATTTTTGATGGAAATATATATGACCACATTCCACATCTCGTTCCATGTTCATTAATAGAACATACTCATTATAGTGCACGTGTGATGCTTATAATAAAGTCCATGAATACATGATCAGACTAAGTGAATTATGATGAAATCGTAACACGGTGATCACTAATCTTTAAGCATGTGTTCTATACATTCCTATTCTAAGGATACGCGAGAAGGACATCAAAGTATCCAGGTAGAAAAGCACTATCTAGCCTCATTCATATGATGAGTATGGTTGTTCCCGTATCCATTAGTGTGGAGACACTAAGGATAGATAATGGGTGCTATTTAGTGGAAAGAGTTCATTAAATTGATCCGTACAAATTCCTGAATGGTATAAAACCAAATTGTCAATCAGCTTGATTCACGTCATGATTTTGTATGCGGTCCTTTAATGTGAGACACCATATATGTCTTGCGGATGGACATTTGTACTTTGACTATGACTTACGAATCCATAATCATGGGATTCCAATTAGTCTTAATTTGGGTGCATCAATAAGTTCATGAAGATGATTGAGTGGTCAATATGGGATTGTCCACCCTCGGTGTAAGAGGTGACAGCTCAAGGAAGACGATGCGACCAAGTCCTTAGCCAAGGCAGTGAAGTATTGGGAGAAGAGTTCTCCGATGATTTTCTATCACATCAATACTTTCTTGGATGACCGATTAGGGTTTGACAGTTGACCATTTCCTAAGTGATCCTAGGAGTAGCAAGTGGATGAGGGACTATACGTTCAAGGTAACTGACGATGAATAGTTTCCATGAGTGAGTCAATAGACAAAGCTTTGTATCTTCTAGAGCACGAGGTGTAGCTTGGCACTCCATGTGTTGGAGACTCAACCTATCGATTGGATTACATCAATCCGTGATACCATGCATATTTAGTGCATTAATATGATCATATTTAGATGTCTAGTTGCATTAGATGACTCATATTTGCATGTTATCAAGCTTAAAATGACTAAATCTATTTCTAGAATGAATTCATGAATTTTCTACATTTTTGTGTATTTTAAGGAAATTTCATGACAATAGATTCTAAAGGAATATACTTTTTGAAATAGAAAATTATTTTTTTGGAATTTTTGATGTGGAAATTGAAAAGATATTGTTGAACTAAGAGGGGGTAAATTAGTTCTACTTCTTTTATTTTTATAGATTCCTTCTTTAACTCTCTCTTACTTCACTCAAGGGACAATAAATTTTTACCCTGCTTCGGGGCACTAATGTGCCCGTACTGCAGCCGCGCCTCGCCCGAGGAGTCGCCCTGACTCCACTAATCACTTTGGCAAATGCAAAGTGAGAAAAACTGTTCGCGATGTACAATCGCTCACACTGATCTCATGTAATCAGACACTAAAAATACTTGCTCGGTGCCGACCTCTTCCTCGACATCAATCAAGTGCCTTCTCAGCTTCCAGCAACATTCTGAGCCTCTCCTTAGTCCACTCTGTGCTGACGAAGTCCTCACGTCTCAGGCCACCATCCCGTGTTCAAGTGGATGTGATCTTTCTCCTGTTAGTGCACTTCCCTGAAAAGCAATATAATGACAAAATCTTTTTTGACCTTAAGTCAACTTTTCTCCTAACCCTAGTTTTCTCCTAAATTCTGTTTTTCAACTTTCAAGTCACTAATCGTGTATCAAATGTCAATTGATGTCAACTACCAATGGATATGATCAAATGCAGTCAAAATCTAAACTTATATTAACTGGTAATAATTCTTCTCAATTGTAATAAGATAGTCCAATGAGATCAATTGATGTTTACTAATATCAGAAATATTTAAAGTAGACAATCAGATCAATCAATATTAAGGATCAATTGTCTTAACTCAAGTTAAATGTGATTTAACAAATATCAATTCAAATAAAGTAATTATAGTGAGTCTGATCGAATGTGATTTAGAAATCTCAAATTAAATCAAACAATTTCACTGTGTAAATCTTGATGGAATGTGATTTTGAAAATATCAATTCAAATCAAATAGTTATATCAATTATGATCCAATGTAGTTAGATGATATCAATTTAAATCAAACACTTATATCAATTCTGATCCAATGTAGTTAGATGATATCAATTTAAATCAAACACTTGTATGAAATCTGATCAGTTATAACAAAGATATATCAATTCAAATCCAATAGGTATATCAATTATGATCGAATATATATATATGAGAGATATCAAATGTATTTGAATTTGCGAGTTAATGCATTCAAGAAATCGATTTAGATAGTTATTTAAATTTCATCCAATCTAAAATTCAAATTCAAGTTTACAAGATGAATGAATAATTTTCGAATTGAATTTCTTATATCTGAAGAAAACTGAATTTCAAGAACGTTACTTAAAATCAATTAGAATTAGGGCGCCTAAAATATTCCAGTATTTTGAAATCGAATTCAAAACTAATTTGAATTAGTCAAAGAATTTAAATAGATTTAAAGCTGTCAATATATTCAATAATCAAGAAGTCCAAGAAAGTTGGTTATATGATTTCAAATAATTGCAAACATCAAAATCGAATTGAATTTTATATCAATAAACTATGTAGTAAAAAGCGATTTAATCTTTAATCTTTATCAATCAAGATTTTAATTAGATTTTATATTTGATTTCACATAATCAAGAAACCAAAAACAACTTGTTATTTAGATTTCAGAATCCAAGATCAAAATCAGTTTTTCAAATTATGAAGATTCAAATTTTGATTTTAGATTCTAACTTACGAAAGTCAATGAATTTCAAGAACCCTCAAATTAATTTCAACAGAAATCAAGAAATTGATATCTTGATTTCAAGAAATCAAGAAATTGGTATCAAGAACCTTCAAAAAGATATGGAACAATCTAACCAGGATTTTCTTGAAGAATCAGTAATCACAAACATGCAGATGATGACGTCAATTAATTTCAAAAGAAATCAAGAAATTGGTATCTTGATTTCAAGAAATCAAGAAATTGGTATCAAGAACCTTCAACAAGATATGGAACAATATAACCAGGATTTTCTTGAAGAATCAGTAATCACAAACATGCAGATGATGACATCCATCAGTCTTGAATTTCCTCACCACCAGCCAGAACTTTCAAGAACTTTCAGTTGAGAGAGAGAGAGAGATCACGATTTTTCAAGAGAAGAGCGAGAATGAGCACCAAAAAGAATACCTTAGAAAGAGGCTACATTGGATATTTATAGCCTTCAACTGTTATTGGGCCCAATTTTCCTTGTCTTATTGGGCTTCTACCTTAATTATAAACTTATTATCCCTAATATATTCCATCACATATTTATCTAATAAATGTCTATATTACTACTATATTCAACTACTTAATTAATTTCATTAAATATCTATTATATTAAATCATCAAAATCCTTTTCCTAATAGATATGATTTTTCTAAATCAAAATATATATTTATATATATTTTTGAGCTTTAATTTAACAGTTACTGAATTTTAAGTCTATATTTAGCCCTTTTTATTTGTCAAAATATATTTTATTTTAACACAATATATCTTGTTTTAACGATTCGTCGAACGTCGACAAATCATAGTTCTTGCTGATGATTGGAAACAGCTAATCATTAGTTAAGTCAATGGTTGACGTCATCCAATCATTAGCCAGGCAATCATCCTTTGTGATTCGTGAAGCGATGATTGCATTTATGACTAATGAAAAGTTTCATTATTTTTTTGGTGCAGGGCGATGTGGCCACGCCACGCAAGGCCACGTGTACATGTGGCCTGCGCTAAGCGATGTATCAGTCACGTAGCGGCCATTGAGAGGCCCACATTGACGTGGCACGTGCTGACACGCCGCCATGTCATCGACAAGATGAATCTTTTTTCTCTTTTATTCTTTTCTTTTGTGTTTTGGTTTTACTAGGTGCATGTGGACTCCAAAAAGTGCATGCACAGAATATAAAAATCACAGAATCTCCAGTGCTTTGACTTCTTAACGGAATTAGAAAACGAGGACGCTGATGAGGAGAGAGAAGGAAATCAAGGGTATCAACATCGAAGGTCCATAACTTTTGATCCACAACTCTGTTTGAGACAAAATTTTCAGCATTGCTTTGTCTTCTCCTCCTCTTTCCATCCATTCCTCTGATGTATAAACAAAGGCCTGGATCATTGTGAAATTCATCTTGAAATTGCTTCCTACTTGTGTGGTCTGATTGAAATATAATGAGTTTTGAGATCCATCAAGTGTGTTCTTGGTGTCTTGGGTGTGTGGGGAGAAGCAATGTAGAAGAGGGGGAGCTTACCTGCACTTGTAAATCACCATGGTCTTGGCGGAACATAAGGATCTTAGGTAAGTGTTTTCGTCTTAAACGTTTCTTTTCCCGACATCATAGTTGGCGTAATGAGGTCTTATCATAATCTTTTCACTCTCATTTTACTTCCTTATATCCTCGTACCTCATCTATATCCTCTCATTCACACTGTTCTACATTAAACCACCATCATCATTCGCACACTCAACCATCACTGTGTCTTTCACGTTCACTTACCCTATTCTTTAAGTTAAATTAACATATAACTTGCATCCTTTTACTCGATATCACTAGCTCACAAACTCTACTCTCGTCTTCATCTCTTTTTATGTTGATCATAACTATCATAAGAAATTAATTCCTTAATTATCACTAACAAAATATTTTTAGGTAAGGTTAAATATATTTTATTGAATAATCTCAATTACCGACAACGAATTAAATCCCTAAATTTGAGATTATAAATCCAACATTCTACTTAATCTTTTTGTTGATATAGTTAATGAATTTCGAAGGCCAGTAAAAGTTATTGGGCTGCTGGAGTCATTAACTAGACTAATACATGGGCCTAGAGGGTCACATGCAAATGGTCTGTTGGACATCGAAAGATATACTTCAATTTTAGGGGTTTTTATGAAAATACCCACTTAGTATAAATCGGGGAAGGCCCTGAATGAAATTCACCTAGGCCAGAATTATTTAGGGGTTTCCCTTTCTTCAACACTCTCCCCACGCCCCCTCACCATGCCCGATGCTAGTGTTCGTCCGTCCCGATACTGGTACACGATGCCGATATCGGGACGAATATCAGTTGCTACAGTGCTGATATCCGATACCAATATCCATCTCAATGTTGGCTTCCATCTCTGGCTCAGGGGGATGGTATCGGGACGAATACTGTATCAGATACCAGAAATGGAATTTCCGGTATCCATTTTTTTTGATATCCTGATATCGGATATCAGTTGCTACAGTGCTGATATCCGATACCAATATCCATCTTGATGTTGGCATCTGTCTCTGTTTCAGGGGGAAGGATGATGGTACCGGATATCGGGTGTGGATATCAGTTTTTGATATCCACATCGAATTTCATTAAATTAATTAGTTAATGATTTTCATTTATTTTTTATTCAAAACTTTAAATAAAAAATACACAAAAGAGGAAAAGAGAGCTGATCAGATGAAGGTAGCAGACGGCAGAATAAACGGACGACGGTCGGCGGACGATGGACGGTGGCATCAGTGGAAGACGGCATCGGCAGATGGAGGCATCGATAGAATCGTTGGGCGAATACTACACGGCTACGTTCCAGTGTTTTCGTCCATTTCAGACTCTTATTTTTTGTCGGTATTAATCTTAGACTATGCCAATTAAGACTCGTATTTTTGTCTTCTGTTCCTAATTCATCCGCTCAACCGTCGAATTGTAGTTAAAATGACTATAGCATTGCATCCCAATGCTATAGTGAAATTGAAAGATGTTATTTGCAGAGATCATTAAAGAAGTTATTTCATTCATTCGCTTATTCTTCTACGATTTTTTATCTCTAATTCTAACTCTCTGATTCTTTTTCACTGCTTTACCTCTAAGTCTCCTTCTCTCCTCTCATTCTCTCTTACCCTCCAGTCTCCAATTCTCCATCGCCCCTCTCTTCTCTCTCGATCATTCTCCCTTACTCTATAATTCTCCCTTTCCTTCTCTCAGTCTCTCTTACGATCTAATTCTCCATCTATCACTCATTCTCTCTCACGCTCTATCTCTTACTCTATCTCTCATGCTCTCTCCCTTACTCTATCTCTCAATCTCAATCATTCTCCCTCTCTTCTCTCACCCTTTATTACTCTCTAATTCTCCCTCACTCCTCTCTTCTCTCTCTCATTCTCACTGACTCTATAATTCTCCCCCTCCTCTCATTTTCTCTTACAATCTAATTCTCTCTCTCTCTCTCTCTCTCTCTCTCTCTCTCTCTCTCTCTCTCTCTCTCTCTCTCTCTCTCTCTCTCTCTCTCTCTCTCTCTCTCTCTCTCTCTCTCTCTCATTCTCCCTCACGCTCTGAAAATTTGTAACTTAAAGTTCCATCTCTCCCTCTCTTCCCTCACCCTCTCTTACTCTCTCATTCTCCCTCTCCCCTCTCCTCTCCCTCTCTCTTTTTCCCTTACTCTATTATTCTCTCTTCTCTCTCTCTCTCTCATTCTAACTTACCCTATTATTCTCCCTCTCCCTCTCTCATTTTATCTTACAATCCAATTCTATCTCTCTCTCTCTCTCATTCTGCCTCAAGCTCTGTAACAATTTCATATTTTTAACTCAAATTCTCCCTCATTCTCTCTCACCTATCTTACTCTATAAATCTCCCTCTCTCATTCTAACTTACTCTATTATTCTCCCTCTCCCTCTCTCATTTTCTCTTACAGTCTAAATTTCTATCTCTCTACTCTCATTCTCCCTCACGCTCTGAAATTTTTTGACTTGCAGTTCCATCTCTCCCTCTCTTTTCTCACCCTCTATTATTCTCAAATTCTCTCTCTCTCCTCTCTTCTCTCTCTCTCTCATTCTCCCTTATTCTATTATTCTCTCTTCTCTCTCCCTCTTTCTAACTTACTTTTTAAGTCTCCCGCTCCCTCTCGCATTTTCTCTTACAATCTAATTCTCTCTCTCTATCATTTATCCTCACACTCTGTAACATTTTCTTCTTTTTACCTCAAATTCTCCCTCATTCTCTCTCACCCTCTCTTACTATATAAATCTCCCTCTCCCTCTCATTCTACCTTACTCTATAATTCTCCCTTTCCCTCCCTCATTTCCTCTTACAATCTAATTATATCTATCTCTCTCTCATTCTCCCTCAAGCTCTGTAACATTTTCATCTGTTTACCTCAAAATATGCCTCATTCTCTCTCACCTTCTCTTACTCTATAAATCTCCCTCTCTCTCATTCTCCCTTAATCAATAATTCTACCCCTCCCTCTCTCATTTTATATTACAGTCTAAATTTCTATCTCTCTCTCATTCTCCCTTAATCTATAATTATCCCTCTCCCTCCCTCATTTCCTCTAAAAATCTAATTCTCTCTCTCTCTCATTCTCCCTCATGCTATGTAACATTTTTATCTTTTTACCTCAAAATCTTCCTCATTCTCCCTCGCCCTTTCTTACTCTCTAAATCTCCCACTTTCTCTCATTCTTACTTTATAAGTCTCCCTCTCCCTCTCTCATTCTTACTTACAATCTAATTCTATCTCTCTACTCTCATCCTCCCTCATACTCTGAATTTTTTTGATTTACAGTTCCATCTCTCCCTCTCTTCTCTCACACTCTATAACTCTCAAATTCTCCCTCTCTCCTCTCATCTCTCTCTCTCTCTCTCTCTCTCTCTCTCTCTCTCTCTCTCTCTCTCTCTCTCTCTCTCTCTCTCTCTCTCTCTCTCTCTCTCTCTCTCATTCTCACATACTCTATTATTCTCTCTTCGCCCCTCTCTCCTCACAATGTCTCCCACCATCTAATTCTAAATGTTCACAACTTTGGCTTGAAGGTAATTGATAATTTTTAACATAAAAAATAACGCACACAAATTAGAAATGATTGAATAGTGTTATAGAGTGAAAAGAGAAGAAAAGACTCACAGACCAGGTTTCTTGGAAGTGAGAGCCAAGCGTTTTCGCCTGACGATGGAATTCAACAGGGAAGACTTCCCAACATTGGACCGCCCCACAAGCGCAAACTCCGGCCGATTATCCGACGGACAATCCTCCGTCTTGGTGCTGCTCTTCACAAACTCCGCCGACGAGATGAGCTCCCCCTTAGCGTGAGGGCCAAGCACGATATTGGAGCCCTTAAGAACCCTAATGCTCGCGACCCCCCCTTCCAATTCCACCTCGGGGGGCACGAACAGCTTCTCGAGCGGGAGATTCACAGGAACTTCATCAAAATCGCTGTGCTCTTCGTCAGAGATCAAACCCGTCTCGGGAAGCGATATTTCGAGGTGGGTTTCCGCGGAGACGACAGAAAGCGCCCGAATTTGTCGTCGGGGGAGAACGGCGAATTGATGGTTTGAGAGGAAGGAGACTCTGGAATTGGCGAAGCCGAAGAACCTTGGGATTGAGCACGAAGAGATGATTCTTTGGGGCAGGCGCTGTGAGAGAGCAGACATCTTCTCTCGCTACCAATCTGAAGTTCAGTGCCAGAGAGAGCAGAGAAGAAGATGACGAAGAAGAAGAAGAAGATAAGATAGAAGCTAGAGTTTTATACCAGTTCTTATTGGGTCAAATCATACTTATTAGCCCAATTAGATGTGTTGTTAGATATTTTTAAAAGTGGCCTGATATCAATTAGATATTTTTCTCTGGAGATTCACATATGTTCTGTCCCGTACCGTCATCCGTCCTGCCCTCCGTTATTTTACGTTTGCAACCGTCCTCCGTCCGTCATCCATTCAGTCGAGTCTGTGGAACAGATGGCTAAATAATTTCTGTTCCGTCCCACTCTCTCCAAACTAAGACTGCCTAGAATGTTTGTGGACTGACTAACCCAATATAAAGGTGACCTGATATTAATATTGTCTCTCTTGTCATGGAGATTTCTCATACGTTCTGTCCTTACCGTCATCCATCCTGACCTCAGAACAAAACTAGACTAAAGCCTTGGAGTTTTCTGTAACTTTAGGTTTACAACTGTTGTCTGTCTGTAATTCGCGCACTACAGCCTCTAGCACATATGACTGACTGAATATCTGTTCTCCCTCTTCTGTCCAATATAAAATAAGACTTTTTAATATAGTCAGGCTAACAATTTTACTTTACCCATATAAAGGTGACATGATACTAGTGTCGTACGTTTCTGATGTAACACGACGTACGTTGGGATCAAACGACTCGTGTTACACCACAGGACGGGTGATGACAATCATGCAATGTAGTGAAATACAATGCGAGGGATGATGATGCAATGTTGAAATCAATGAGAAGTATGAATTCGGTGTCGACATGCACCAACATCCACTAGGCTATGGCAAGTAGGACCTGGGAATGCCACTAGGCTCCCGATAATCCGGATATCGGGTTAAAGGCCGACAGCGCAAGCCCGGCTACTGCTGCTTTTGCACATACCCTTGACGGTCCAAACCAAGATTGAAATTTTAATCCGCGAAACGTGATTCTTATCTATCATTAATCTAACCCAGGCGGTGGAGAAAACGTTCGGAGGCACTAAAGGAAATAATATAACGCCAAGAGGGAAATAGATGAGTGTACCAGTAGTGGAAGGCGCGCGCAAGGTCTGGGTCAGCACTTGTGGAAAGAGTCCAACAGGCAGGCGCCACGGGAACTGGTTGGTGCAGCGACGGGCGCAACAATGGGTGCAGCAGTGGTTGTGGCACTAGGGTAGCAGTGGCAAGGCTGCACGATGAGGATGCGGCAATAATTGTTGCCACACTCACAATGGCGAAGTGCGTCTTCGGGTGCAGTGAATGGCATGGCTTCATAGATTGGTCGTGGAGGTGGTAACCTCAAATCAACCGCAAGGTTGGCGGACTCGAGTCAGCGGTCGTGGGTGCGTACGGCAAACTCTGGAAGGCAGGCGTGGCCACTTGCAGCTGTCGTGGGTGGTCTCCGCGGAAGCGGGCGACCTGGATAGCCGCGTGCAGCCCTAGGCAGCTGTAGGTCGCTTGGGCGATTACCGGCGGATCGAGGCGGCTGCTAGCAGCCGTGGGCGGTCGCAGGTGGCTTCGGGCAGGCGCTCCCAGTGCGGGGCAGCCGGTGGGGGCCGCTGGCAGCCTTGGGCGGTTGTTGGCGGCCCGAGGCGGTTGCTAGCAGCCGCTGACGGTCGTTCGTGGCCCTAGGCGGCTGTTGGCGACCCTGGGCGGCCGCTGGCGGCCCTTAGAGTCCGCTGACGGCCCTCGGCAGCCGTGGGCGACGATGGGCGGTCGCTCGCGGCGCTGGGCAGCCGTTGGGGCCGTTGGCGACCTTGGGCAGCCGCTCAGGGCTGCTGGCAGCCTTGGGCGTTCGCTCGCCGCCGGTGGCTGCCCAGAGCGGCCGTTGGCGGTCGTTCGTGGCCCTCGGCAGCGCTAGGCGGCCGTTTGCGGCCCTCAGAGGCCGCTGGGGGCCGCTGGCGGACTTGGGCGTTTGCTCGCCGCCAGTGGCTGCCCAAGGTGGCCGCTGACGGTCGTTCGCGGCCCTCAGAGGACGCTCGGCACCGCTGGCGGCGCTGGGCGCCCGCTGGCGCTGCTAGGCGGCCGCTGGAGGCGTCGGGCGGTGATGGCACATGCCATCAAGAGTCGTCATCCGCGCCGTGTGCCCCGACGTTGAAGACCGGGTGATTTTGCTCCCGTTATCATTTCCCATTATTTGTTTGTCGTTATCGTGTGTTTTTGCTTTTATCCCGTTCTCATTCGTCCATTTCGCCATCTTGTCCGCGATGATTGTTTTTTCGTTGTTTTTCCATTGAGGGGAAGGGATCCACTCTATCACCTCTTCCCCTTGTTCTTCCCCTTTTTCTTCTTTATTTCTTCCTTATTTCCCCCTCATTCTCACCTTATTTCCTGTTATATGTGTCTTGTGTCTGTTAAGGGGAGCCCACTTATAAGGGCTTCCCAAAGAATCCTGTTTGGCCCATGAGGGGATCATCGTTCCCCCCCCTTATAACGGAAAGGGTGGGCGACCTAAGGGTTTAGACCCTTGTTTTTTTTCAGTTTGGCATTTCATCGAACAGACCTTGGGTCTCATTCCTCGTTTGAGACGAACAGAAAGAAGAGGAAGAGGGAAGAAGAAGAAGGAAAGAGGAAGAAGGAAGGGAAGTAAGGAAGGGAAAAGACGGGAAGAAGGGAGGTCCTCCCCGCCGCCGCCGTGCGCCGCCGCCTGCGCTGCGAGCCCCGCTGCCGACGTGCGCTGTCGAGAACCGCCGCGCCGCCACTCGCCACCGTGAGCTCCGCCGCCAACTGTGTGCCCTCGTCGCCCCATCGCCGCGCCCGCGCTACCGCGCGCCGCTGACGCCGAGCGCCTCCGCGCCCGCGCCGCCGCACTCGCGCTTCGCCCGCGCGCCGCCGCGCTGACGCTGTGCCGCTCCCCCGCGCCGTCGTGCCACCCGCCGTGCGCCGTCGAGAACCGCCGCGCCGCCCGCCGCCACGCCGCCGTGCACCGTCGAGAACCGCCACGCCACCCGCCACCGCGCTGCCGCACCGCCCGCCGCCGCGCCACCGCCCCGCCCGCCGCAGCGCCGCTGCGCCGCCCGCCGTAGCGCCGCCCCGCTCACGCCCTTGCCGAGCAGTCCGTCCCGCGCCGCGCTCACCGCGACCGCCGCCGCCGACCGCGGCAAGCGTGTCACCGTGCTCGCGACGCCGCGCCGCCCGCGTCGCACGGTGACGTCCGCGCCTCCCCACACCGCCCCGCGCCGCCCCGTGCCGCCCCGTGCCGCCCCGTGCCGCCCCGTGCCGCCCCGCGCGCATCCCGCCATCTCCGCCCGAACAGTGTTCCAACATCTGAACCCACTGCGACCCAACTTTACGAACCGCTCCGGCACCTACGCTCGTTTACGTTACGTGCTAGCCCTACAGATTGATTCCGTTCGGCCGTAAGCATCCTCGTCGCTCTGACAAGGTTTGAGAGGCCACCGTCGTCGTTGCTCTCTGACCCATCCAAGCTAGGAGCTCGGTGCCTCCCTCGAGTCGGAGCCTGCACATACGATACGTAGGATCCTCATCTTGCATCGTAGTTACATACCCGTTAGGGTTACCCGTCGGACGACGACACCGCCGTCTCCCGATACATTATCATTTATCGTCGCGGAGCCATCACACTCGGCGACGACGGGACGACGTCTTTGACGCCCGTCCTACATCAGGCGACCTCAAGAGTGACGTACGGAACTCCGGCCGACATACATGGCATACTAAACAAGGAAATACAAGTAAAGATAACGGCAAACCGTGTTGGGCCGTTGACAAGGCCGGGTACTCCAAAGGCTGGATCTTGTGCGCGAGCCTTCACGTGACGAACTGGATGGAAAAGGTCTTCGAAGTTGGATGGTCCCCCATCGGTTTCCTTCTTTGAAATATGAGATTGACTATTTATACACCAGACGAAAACTATGAGGATCAGAAGAACTCAAAGAACTACAAGTTCATGACTCGGATGAATCTGAATGTGCTTATGAACAAAATGAGTAATAATATTTTGCTACTTAAGAAATCAAAATTAAACACGTGATAATTATTTGTGATTTCTGATAATCTTGACATTTAAGATTGAGTTGTATTGCTTGCCTGCATTTCACCAATAAATTTATATAAAACTGATATGACAAGCAACACTTAGTGGATCTTCAACTCTATTTCAATCAGCCAACTAAGGAGGATACAAGTTCAAAGACTGGGAGCTCATCTTATAGATCCAATTGCATAGAGGAGAGAAAGATGAAACTGCCCTTATATTCTCAGCTTAGTTGGCCGTCTAGATTGTCAGATATCAAGTCCTGAAGTTGGACAACTCTTGGTTATTGATTCTATGTAATATTTCTCTCTCCTTGTCCACCCGTCACCATCACATCACATCTAGGGTTTATTCCGTAGCCTCTCCAAAATTCTGTCAATAGCTCATGACACACCACGTGTCCTTGCACAGAAAAGATAAATGAAACTGTAGTCGGCCACACACTTTATGATTTCCACCATTCATGAGTAAACACATAGGTGCCACTTATATGCATAGTGTCATTATTAAAACGTGGTTGGCACCAAAATAGTCAACAACTGGATGCATTATGAAATGAAAAAGTGATCATTATTAAAATAGAACACTCTCGGTATACATGCTCACATCAATTGCAAAATAAGTCTATTATTTTCATGTCATTAGTCCATGTCAACCCTGAGATTAAAAAATTTTCATTGTATTAGTAATGATTAACATGAATCATGTTAAAATGTAATATGAATGTACCTACCTATTCAATGTATTCCAATCTAAGGAATGTGGAAAGATGACAAGCAATATGTAAGCGTTAATACAAGTTTGGGATAATTCCTAATAGTGTCCTAGGTGATCAATTTCCCAAAATAAACACTATCACCAAACTCTTTGAATGGTCTTGGCTAAAAAATAATCAAGTCATGTTAATGTGGGTGATATATAACAATGAAGATAAAAAAAACTATTAACCTGGTAGAGGTTGTCTCTTAATTTTTTGAACCAGGGCTTTAACTGCTCCATCCTCTTCATCCATCCACCAAGGTTTTTATTAGAAGCGCTCCTGCTGGTGACTTTTGTTTAGTTCAGCTCTCCTAGACCTTCTACTTCGTATTTTTTCAAGACATTAATTGATACCTGTTTCTTTATACTTTTAATTCAATCATTTCAGTTCCAATTTTATTTCCTCCCTTTAACCTCCATATCTCTTGTTTTTTTTCTAAAGACTTATCCCCTCAATTGAGGAAATATCAATTAAACATTAATGTCAACCATTCATCTCAAAATATCTTATTAATCCAACCAGAAATTTCATTTTTTGAAACTCAACCCAAATATAAAAATGTAAAATCATCCAATGAGAAAATTTGATAATGGGAAACAGAAAATAAACACCAAAACAGAAGATAAATGGTGGGTTATCATGCATGATCATGTATGATAGCAAATATATTAATGTATGATATTGTTTCTTGAACTTTGAATGTCCCACTAGCATGATATATCTTGATAGAGTTTAACCTGAAGACATTACAAAGTGATGAACGTTCTATGAACTTTATTAAAATATGTAAGCTGAGGAATTTTTCTCATACTTAAGTATCAATATTTGGGTGACTTGATATATCAATATTTAAGATTTGATGGCTTATATATTCATGAGATATTTAAAAGCTACACCATATATCCTATGGTGTAAAGGTATCCAAGCCTTTCTAGTCAGTCACCAGATTGTAGATTGCTTGGGGTTGGTCAAAGGGCTGGCTTACCTTTTTCCTTCTTTTTGTGATTTCTGGGTCTTCGTGGAGTAAATCAAACCATATAGAATCTGGGCCACTTTTAAGAAATCCAAATATTTACTATCACCACCACACTTCACTCTATCTCTGAGTTTTTCTAATGGATGTATACACCCTAAGTTTTGTGAATTTTAGATGTATGTGTCCTCTGAGCCATTTCACAAAATGTACCTTGAAGCCTTCTAGATACAAATTATCATACTTTATTTGATTAGGAGATTCACCCAAAATTACATATTATATGTTGGAACCTCCTCCTTGGTTGTTTATCTGTTCTCAATACAGGTCACCCTCTCATTAGCTCTAAACCAGGATTAGACCATCCATCAGCTCAATATCTCGAAGGCCTGTAGGGGGACCACCAAAATAATATTCATAAGAAAACCCTATACGGTATGTTTATTAAGGGGAGTAACCTCAGATGTGTTTTCCTCTTCATACTCAAGCAGAGTCGGCAGGCCTGATTTGTAACCTTTAACCATCTTCTCACTTGAAACGACTGCACTCTATACACAGCTGATATGACTATTTTTTTCCAATTTATGACAAGGTGCTTAATTATTTAAATTCTAACTTAATAAAATATCAAGATTAAACATTCAATTGATATTCTTCCGATTGCACCTGGTCGAAGGACTAAAACTATAAAAAAAACTGTTTTTCAATACATATACTAATATGATATTTTATTTTGAAAAATTGTTTTAGAATTTTCGATTAGTGTTAGCTAAAAAACTAAACTACATTCATTTGTAAAACCATTAAAATTTTCATATACTGGCTTCTAAGCAAATTTCCTTCTTCAAGGCTATTCAAGGCTATATTCCTTCTTCGATTCAGCCATCCCTATCGCAGATCATGTGCTCAATACAAATGAATGAACCTCATCTTTCCCCTAAAATCAACATCACACTCTTACACAATGTATATTTTTCATAATATCAAAAAAATATTCTGTCATCAACCCAAAAAGGGGGCAAAGAACCAAACTTTGTAAAAATAGAGCGACGATTTATGGTTCATATTGAATGGCTATTATTACTCAAGTTCTTGGGAAACTGGGCCCATCATGTCATGTTTCCAACTTTTGCATAAAATGAAAAAAATTGCATAAATTTGAGAATTTTTTGTTTTTTATAAATCATAGAAAATCTAAAACCATTTTAAGTCCTACATGCATAATCATCCCGAATATATGTTTATGTATAATTTAAATTAAAATGTAAGTTAAAATGATGACCTCATTTCTATTTTTCTTTTGGAGAAGTTCTGTATGAAAAAATTGGAAATTTAATATAACTTAATAAAATTGATATCAATAAGTTTTGAGATAGTTACAAGATTGATCCAAGTCTAATCTTTTTTACTTAACTCAAACATCTCAAATTATTTAGATTAAACTAAATTATTATATGATTAAAAATGAATTGTGAACAAAAATTGATTCCCATCTGAAAAAAAATTGTGACACATTAAACTATATTAATTTATAGGTGCAATCGAATAATAACTAATCAAATTAAAAAATACTGAAAATTAATTTTTCATGAATCTCAAACCCAATTACTAGGTATACAATTGTGGAAAGTTTATGACAATTTTTCTCACTGACAAACCAGTGGATTAAAATGGAATCATCCAGAACTAAAGCATGAAATAATTGGGTAATATTATTTTCTGATTAACCAAATGATTGACACATAAAGGTGAATAATTAATTTAAAATAAATAAAATGAAATTATGATAAGTATTTGTCATACCTTTGTTCAATAATATAACTAAGGCCAATTACAGATAACTTCGTAAATATTAACGATTTCCTTTGATAGAATATGAAAGGAAAGATGTCATGAACTTATGAACGTGATTCATCTTCACAAGATAAGCATTTATTAAATCTATTTGCTTCCCAATACGCAGGTGATAATCCTTTACTTGATAAATATATTCTGAATATTTTAATCAAAAACAATCCAAGATATGTATAATACAAGGAGTTAATTTTTTTTATAATTAGTAAATATGATTTATTTTTTATCAATGATAGAAACAATATTAATAATAATGACTGATATTAGAATAAATTTCGGATTTCCAAATATTACAAGAATTTTTTCTGACTTGATGATGATTTTTTTCATGATCTGAAACAATCTGAGTCAACCTCCATTCAAGAAAGTATATTATACCTAAATGGTTTAAAAGGAATGGGCATGCCATCATATTCGAATCTAAAGAATATGATTGTCTGTGTTATTCAGTCTCAGCCAATGATTCAGGCCAGCTATTGTGGGGCTCATAACCCTACATTCATATGACTTGTATTGACTTAGCTGTGCCTAAGTTAACTTACCATACATATAATCCAGATTAGCTCAGCTCCAACTTAGTCAACTTAGACTTGACTCAGTCTAAATTGACTCATTTTGGGCTTAGTTGACTCAGCCAAGCTTGCACCTTTTGTGCCATTAACTTGATCACGTAGCTGTTTGGGCCACTCCCCTAACCCAATAGCCCACTGCACAGTCAAATATGTTCAAAATTTTACATGAATGAGTATACAAATGATCATTTGAAATATATATGACTTAAATAAAAGCAAAAAATGTAAGAAATTATTAAAGCTAAAGATAAAGGATAGTACATCATGACAAGTCCCAGAATAATTTTGGCTTTATTTTCATGCATAATATTTTCATTGAATGATATTTAAATATTATGAAATAAGTATTTCACAATCTTATACATGAATAATGAGAATATGTAGAAGATAAAATAATAAGATGCATTATTACAATAATTGTAATTCATTTAATGGTGATAACGGAATGTCAATACATGATAGATATTCATGTCAAAAGTTTACATTCATTGCCTTCTAACTTGATTTGTGATGGGCATACAATAAATAACAATTAACGTGAATCCTTATTTTGATCACAAATTACTCCAACTGGTCAACTTCAAAAAATTACATTGATTATTGACCTGCAATAAAAATTATATGGCTCTCATTAAACTGCAGCTGTATATATCTGGCCATTTGAGGAGTTATGGGATGTGAATTTATAGTACAAAAGTAAAAATATTCTACATATTAAGTAAATGTTAAAAATAAAACCACCTTTACTTTCTCGTTTTGATTTATTTTCTTCATTCCTTAAATTTGATTCCCCTTCCTTCTAGACAACTTTTATCAACCAATCACACTTCCATATTCATCAAACAGGGAATGAATCATAGTATCATTTGGATATATGAGTTAATGGTTAATTTTTTATCATTTTGAATATTATAAACTGTGTACACTTCACTGAAAATATTTTCTCCACTAATTCTTGCCACAAACTCAAACCATTCTTTTTTAAATGCACAATTTTGTTATTTGAAGGTTTCTTCAAACATGAGTGGCATCTCATAGGATCACATTTTGTAGACGAAGCCATCATTATTGAGTCGGTTCTTCATCAAAAGAAGTTTTCCACCCACACTTCACCAGATTTTTTCCGAACTTGCCACAAATAAATTGAATTATGAGATAACTCGATGGAATCTAACATAATATACGTGAGAAACTAAATAGAGTTATTTGATTTTATTCTAATTAAAATTTAAAAACACTCATTTAAGCCATGCCACAAGAAAAGGATAAAAAATGTGAATAGCATAATGGCATGCCACAATTTCTGATGATCATGTTATATAATATACGTTTTTATAAGGATTTCATGCCTTCTGGGCCTTGGAATACCACACAAACACTACTGTTAATCGGTTGTAGGTCCATGTCCATCACATTTGCCAGTTCAATATCAAGAATATTTTCAAATACCTTGAATAAAATTTATTTGTGAATGAAATGCCCGTGTTATCCATTACGCAACCTAGTTTTACTACATCACCAACACTCCTTAAAATGCTATCATCCTAATGATTCTTTGAATATGTTCATGGTTGTGGGACCAGTATCTACATCATCTTCATTAGACACAAGTATGATTCCTTTCTATTAATGGCATCCAGATCAGGATTTGTAAGCTATGTTCTTCATCCAGGCGTTTTTACTAGACATCACACTCAATTGATTCTCTTTTTGAATTACTCCACACCAAGAGTTCTTCAATAGTTATTTTTTAGTTGAAAACTGTATAAGCTCTAAATTCTCTAAGAATCCTAAGAAAATTCTTTAATCTCGTCATGAATCATTTTTTTGTACATCTTTCCTTCTTTTCTTTTAAATTGTTGGGCTGTTTGTGAATCCTTTGCCTCTTCCCTTTAGTAGCTGATATTAATGTCTGTGAAGAGTATGTCAGACCACTGCTTATTTGTCACACAGCAACTTAAATACACAGATTTTTCCTAAAAATAAACCTCATGGGTTGTTTTCTCCTGGACACCATCCATGAAATTTCTATTCAGAGAAAAAAAATGTTCATCTACCCAGTTCTACAGTGCCATAAAGAATTAAATAATAATATGCATATTATTGGTGAAAGTTTTCCATAAAATGATGGCAAATATGACATAAATGCCACAATTAAATGCCTTATAATTAAAGTTTAAGCCTTCAAAATTTGTATGGAAGCCATTTAGGATCCAGATTTTCAAAAGATCATCAAAGTGAATGCAAGCACTTTGCGTACAAACCCAGATACCCTATGATTGATAAGCATTTCCTTTATGATGATAAACTCAATCCTACCCAAGTCATCACGCACATCTAGAGTTTTTGGAAGGAGATTATCTATTCAACTCATACTTCCTAGCACTGTCCGTCCTACTTCAATATCTTACCTATTCAAGCCATATTTCCTATCACTGTCCATCCTACTTCAATATCTTATCATACTGAACCAGATCTGAGATGACTGTTGGAAATAATAACACTTTGTGTTGCTTCTCTGCCAAAATATATCTCTGAACTTCAAAAGGTCAACCCAACACAACATTCACCACAAATAAATATAGAAATCTCACTATCCTGATCTCAGGAGATTTACACTAGGCCAAAAAATGGTAGCTCTGCCCCAAGAATATCCACAATTAGATGAGATCCTTCAAGCCTTATGATACCTATTTTTCAAGAAAGTACCAAAGAAGGAAAAGGCGGGTGGGTCAATGGACCGTTGACCGGACGACCTGACCAGGGAACTCGACCCGATAAATAAGAGGGAGTTTTCTTGATTCAGGCCTGCGACAGTTACGTTGCTGGAGGACCAGAGACGCGGTGCTACACTGCTAATCCGGAAAGGGGATTACAACAACGAGGAAGGAGCTCCGTCACGGAAAGGGTGATCGGTCCTATCGTCTATTCTCCCTCTCTCTAAATATCGGATTCAGACTCACAATTGGAGGATATTGTCAAATTCTTGAGTTTCTATTGGAGATAATTCATTGATACAACATGGGTGTATCAATGTTAGCTCTGCCCCAAAAATATCCACAATTAAAGAAGGTCCTCCAAGCCTTTCAATTGCAATAAACGAAGAGATGATGTGGGAGAGATGGAGAGGTGGCGACTAAGGAAGACATTTGTGCTGGTTCGCATAGTCAAACCATAGAATAAGAGCTAAAATATCTCTTATCACATTAACATTTGGATGTATCCATGCTTTAGTATCTACATCCAATCTTTAGGAGATATGTTCATGGCTTCAGGCCCACATGAAGACTTAAAACAGCCGGCATCACCGCGACGTCCAGCTCAAAGTGGATGACTTCGTCTATCTCAAGCTCAAAGCAAACTTTATGAAGCTCGAGCTTAATTTCTTCGGATTTTACAAAGTCATCTAGCCTAGATTTCATCAAATACAAACTGGAGCTGCCTTATAAAATCCTTCATTCATTGTTTCAAGGGTCTTGTCTGTGGAGGCACAGGAACACTGCACATTGCTCTAAAAAAGAGAATTATAACTGGAATGGGATGCATTGTTAACCATATGTAGTCCTTGATCTTGATCTCTATAACTCTTAATCATGTTTCCAAATCTATTGGGCTTTCCAGAGTGGACATCATGAGTAGGAGATTCCACAATTAAATACGCTACTGTAGGAGAAATTTGGCATGGGTGACCTCCTGAGAACTTCATCAACTCGAGTGAAAGTTTGAGAAAAAATTGAGCAAATAATCTATCAAAACTAATCTAAAAGTAGAAAATTCCGGGAAACTGAATCTTAAGAAGGAACCTAGAAAATATTTCTAACATAACCCGATTTCTGATTACACATCTCTTCAGCTGTTTCCCATGCCTAATTATAGTCAAGAAGATGTCTCATCAGCAAATTTAACGGCAAAGGAATTTTCTAGTGCACATCCGAAAGTTTAATGCCAATTCTTCAAGGTTAATCCAATTCTTCAAGGTTCACTGATCTAATGTTGAATTCTAGATCTTGATGTCCAAGATGGTGACACTGCCTAGCATAGCTGTTCATTTATTTGTACGCCACAAAGAATAATTGTGGTTCTCTTACTTTTTCATCAATCTTAGTATAAGTCTATCCATCAATCTATCCTCCCCCAAATATAAAACAACCCAGTCATTCAGTCCAAGGAAACTCAGTCCCTTCTTGGATATATTCTTGCAGATGAAATAGATTAATCTCAACTAAAGTACACCTAAAGATATGATGGATATGATACTCTACTGGTATCGAATTGGTAAAAGAAAACATAAATCAATTCAAAGGGTCGACTTACAGCTTGGATCTCGCTTCCTCCATAGCTCCCGTCTCCCGACTCCCTTCGAAGTATACTCCGTGCTCCTCAGCCACCGAGAAATCTCGACGAGTCTTCAGCCGAATGCAGCCCCAGCTCCCCCCGGAAATCCCGCGCCAAGAAACCCTGAAGACCTTCCTCCCTTATTTCTGTGTCTCCCCCTTAATTTATACCATCTCCTTTATTTCCTAACAAACTATCTTTTAAGATAGTTAAATATTTTGGCAGATTAGTGCCAGCTGGCTCACTGCCCAATGTTCCTTTCTTCTTTCTTCTTTCATAAACTCTCAAAGGAATCGTATCAGGATAGTGCCCACTAACTATCATCGTCAGAAATTCCAAGTCTAATTACTTAAAACGACGATTCCTGGCCTATCTTTCAACTCTATTTTCTCCGTACCTTTTCTAGTTATGTGGCCAGAAACATGAATAACACAACAGCAATTGATTTATCCTTGTTCAGGAAAGTTACCTAATTATCGCCCAAGGTTTTAAGGGAGTAGAAGTACCAGGGAGCAGTGAGGTTGTTGGACTCAGGCTGAAACTTTTGCCGCTTTGAAGGGCCTCCCTCCGTCTGAAGAGTCTCTGTGGTGGCCTCTCTTTCCCCCAAAGTGCCGCCCACCACCTCGGCTGCCACGGCCACCGCCACGGCCGCCGCCACGGCCCCGGTTAGCCACATTTGTCTTGTAATAATTCTCCTGGTTGCCCCTCAGCAAGCTCCAATAGTTGCTCTCAGCCTCTCCTGAAGAAAGACCACGTGATCGTCAAATATGACGGACGGATTAATCAAGAGATAGTGATGAGTGATGGATGAATACATAAATAGATAGAGAGATGGATAGGTAAATTGAAGGATAGATACATGACAGGGTGGACAAATGGATGAATAGGACAACGACGAGAGAGATGGGTAAATGAGTGGATGGATGGATGGGTGGTAGGATAAATAGATAAAATGGGAGATGGATCGATTAATTGATAGGTAAATAGAGGGGTTGGATGGATTCATTAGTAGGGATAGATGAGCAGATAAAATAAGAAAAAAAGAGAGAAATATAAATAGATAGGAAGGAAAGGTGAGTGATAAACTGATGTAGGGATGAGAGAGAAAGAAAAAAAGTAGTACCAGTCAATGATTCCACAGTAGCGATACAATTCTTGACCACAAAACCACCTTCGTCTTCAAGCACCGACGCCGCTCGAGCTTTCACCGCAGCCTCCGGGTCTTCGAAGCGAATGTACCCAGATTCCTCTCCCCTTCTAAAGTCAATATACTAACAAGGAAGAAACCATAAAGAAGAAAAGCCATCAGAAAGACGACCCTGAAATTTTTTATTTTTCCCACGGGCAATAACTCAGAAAATAATAATAATTTAAAAGTATGGTTGAAAAAAAATAAGGAACCAACGAAAATATTAAAATTTTTCATCAACTACAATACCTTTACAGTGCCATATTTCTTGAAAATTGCTTTGAGATCCTCCCTCGTGATGGCATCCTCACTCGGCACTGCAGGTTCATCGGCACTCTTACTGTCACCCTCTTCTTCAGCATTATCTTCACGGTCTTTATCACTATCTTCTGTAATTTTCGCATCACAAATTTCTTCCGTATTTTCTTTAACATCTGTTGACGATTTGTCTCCGTTTGAAACAATTGTTGCTATAGTCTCCTTCTCACTAACGTTTTCTGAAGACACAGCAGCGTTTGAATCCTCTTCATTAGCTGCGACCCCATCTTTAGGTTTTAGCTTAAACGAGATAATCAAGCCCTTAGGATAACTGTACTCAGAAAAATTGGCGGATCAGTCATCACAATTAATAAATCAAAAAAGAGACTGAAAAGCCTAACCTTGAATTGGCTTGGAAACCAGCCTTCTTTGACTGAATATTCTCATAATGCTTCACGATTTCTTCCCTCTCAGAGTCAAAATCCTTCCTATAGTTTAAAATTATATAGGTCGGAATGAATACAACCTCAAGGATAGATTCAAATTCACTATACATGAGTTAATTATTAAAAATACTTACTTCGGTTTCAGCTGCAGCTCAGCACCTTCGTAAATTAATTTGTCGTTCAAGATTTTCTGCATATCATCATCCTCTGCAAACTCAATCAAGGCAGACCCGCAGAAGTGCTTCTTGTTGCCGGCATGGCGAGGCAGCCTCACACTATTTACCTGAAAAATTGAATTTTGAATGGTTAATAAAAAAGATGAACCTAAGAAATGACATTTCCAGAGAGTTTTCCGATCAAATAGACTCATTTTAATTACTTTTCCGTATTGCTTAAAGAAAGATTCCACATCCTCGAGTTTCGCATCATAAGGTAAAGGTGAAGCAGCAACAGTCCTTGAATCCACTTGCTCTATGATATCTTCTGGTTTTGGAAGTTCAGTGCTCCTGCCGACCTTCTTACCTGCATTCAAATTGATAAAATGGCAGTCAGAATACTCAAGAAATCAGTGAAGAAAACTCTTCAATGAAGTATACTATCCCGCTTAAAGATGGAAAGTAGCCCCCTTGCTATCAGCAATAGCTTTAAATACAGTCCGTAAGCGCTTGAATCAAACAATTCTTTACAGAGAAGTAATTACGATTACTCTCACCTACTGAATGTGAGAGAGAGACGAACATATTTCCTTACTTTTCTAAACAGAAAGAAAGATGGCGACAATTTCCACTACTTTCACTCTCAGAGGATGAGAAACTAACATAAATTACACCTCAACATCAAGCATCCGCAGTAGAAACAAACGTAAACCATACCGTCTTCAGAAATTTTCAAGTGAGAGGATTTTCGGAGGGTGTCCGCAACAGACAGAACAACTTTCTCCGGAACTTCTTCCGGCTTCACAGCGTCCAATCCGAGGTGCCCGCGCATCCGAGTAAACGAACAAATCAAACTAAGACTGACCACTGCACACAGTTTCGAGAATAAAAACCAATGCAATCGAAGAAAGAGACGAATTTGTCAACAACAAAGCAGTAAAACTCACGTCCGTCCTCGCTGGACCCAACAGCATTCATCAGAAAATTATCTCGGGGAAGGTTGCTGTCGCTGAAGTAGAATTCGACCTGAAAAATGAATTAAATCTCAGATTCACAATATTTACAGAAAAACAAACAATTACTACAGTTCAAGTCAATTTTTTCAAAAGATAATTACCTGTCTGAGGACTTTCTTCGCCTGCTCTTCATCAAGGGGTTCGACGGCCATGGTGTACAACAGGATCGAATCGACCTACCAGATTATCGAAAACTTTCAACGATCGCAGGAAAAACGAGGGAAGCAGACTTAGGGTTTATGAGAATAGAGGGAAGAACAAGATTTAAGGGTTCCAAATTTTCGAATATTCCATTAACGGAATAGTCCACATAGCCCCTAAAAAATAAAATTAGTTGTTGTCTAACCCTCAAAATGCATAATTTCTGTAGTTACCCTAAGTTTTTTACCATTATATAGCCAAGAAATGATTTTTACATATTTAAATAACACATTTAATTTATTTGGCATTTATAATATATTTAAATATTTACTAAGGGGTATCCACGTCATTCGCCCGAAATTCGGCGAATAAATGGATATATTTGTTTAAATAAGAATAGAAGAGAGAGAGAAGAATATTCAAATATTGAGGCTATAAGATTTAAGGGTTAATATCACGGTACAGCCCAAACCAGGTCGAAAGTCTGCGATCTAACCTTAGCTTTTTTTGGGTACGGTATATCCCAAACTCACTAAGTCGTCTACGATATATCCTGGTGATGACGTGGAGTCCATCGTGGCTGCCAGGTGGATCTCCGGCCAGATTTTGACTTGGCGGAACCCACCTGGCAGCCACGCTGGATTCCACGTCATCATCGGGATATGTCAACCTGCCAAGGGTTTTCCGGTAAGAGAGAGAGGCATTCTAGCGAGAGAGAGAGAGAGAGAGAAGCGGCCTAGAGAGAGAGGTTCTAGAGAGAGAAAGAGAGGTGTTCTAGAGAGAGGCATTTTGTAGAGAGAGAAAGGGAGAGAGAGAGAGAGGCGCTCTAGAGAGATCCGACCTCTCTCTCTCTAGAAAGAGAGGTGTTCTAGAGAGAGAGGCATTTTGTAGAGAGAGAAAGTGAGAGAGAGGCGCTCTAGAGAGACCTGACCTCTCTCTCTCTCTGTAGAAAGATAAGTGTTCTAGAGAGAGAGGCGTTCCGCCGAACTTCAGTCGGGTCTCTCTCCCTTTCTCTCTCTACAAAATGCCTATCTCTCTCTAGAACACCTCTCTTTCTCTCTCTAGAACCTCTCTCTCCTAGGCCGCTTCTTTTTCTCTCTCTAGAATGCCCCTCTCTCTCTCTTATCGGAAAACCCTTGGCAAGTCGACATATCCCGATGATGATGTGGAATCCAGCGTGGCTGCCAGGTGGGTTCCGCCAGGTCAAAATCTGGCCGGAGATCCACCTGGCAGCCACGATGGACTCCACGTCATCACCAGGATATATCGTAGACGACATAGTGAGTTTGGAATATATCGTACCAAAAAGAAGCTAAGGTTAGATCGCAGACTTTCGACCTGGTTTGGGCTGTACCGTGATATTAACCCCCGAATTAATTGTGATCGGCACTCGTCGTCCGTCTGTTTGTCATCTGTCCATCACCCCTTGTATCTACGTCGTCTGTCCGTTATCCGTTGTCCGTCCATCGTCCATTGTCCATCCGTCATCCGTTGTCCGTCCGTCATCCGTCGTTTGCCCATCGCCATAGGTCAACTTGTCACACATCTACATGGATGGCAACGACGATGATGGTTCAATGGTTAGTATGACGATGATGGACGATGATGTTGCAGACATGTGTCGTCGTCATCGTCATCGCCATTGGATCGAGGAGATACAAAATGAAATAGAATCATAGGGGAGATACAAAATGAAATAGATAAATATCAGAATGAAAAGGGATAAAAATAGGAAGACAGGATATTAAAAAGAAATAAAGAGATATAAGAGTCCAAACAGAGAGAGAGAGCTCATGAGAGTAATGGAGAGATCAGGAACGGAAGAGCTAGATGATTAACAATTTAGAGAGAAATCAAGTTAAGAAAAAATATTAAGCAGCAAAGATAAAGAAAGAAAAATCAGAATCATGACAGAGAGAGAGAGAGATTCAGTGACAAAGAGAGAAAATTAAAATTGATTTCATAGTCATGATTTCGTCACCCATTTGGCGACATGACACGTCATCGTCATCCAGAGGTGCTCATCCCTAAATTGATTTCTAGTGATTTATACATAGTTTTGAGCACTGATGATGCTTCGTGACCACTCCAGTCGTTTACCATGATCAGTCATCCTTCCAGGCCTAAGACGAAATGAAAGCCTTCTGAATTCCATTCCATAAAGTCATGGGATGCCGGAAATTTACACTATGTTTACAACCATCCTTCATCCATTACATTTACATTACATTCAGATGTGCAGGTCCGAAGGTCAAATCGCTGCCATTCACATAGTCTTTCTGGGACCAATGATACTTCGTCATCCATCTCGTCACTCGCCACCATCAATCATCCATCCAGACCTCAGAAAGAATGAGAGAAAAACCTTTATGAACTCCATTCCATGTAAAGTTCGGGAACGCCTAGTACGTGGACGATGGAGGGGACGGGACGAAGTTCGTCCAGTCTTATGTTCCAATTTTTAGAGTTTCATCTAAATCGTCCCGTCCAGGCTTCGTCCCGTCCCATTATTTTAGTCCACGTCCCATCCTGTCCAAAACTGCCCCGTCCTAGAAATTCTCGTCCCATCCAATGTCCTAGGATGAAACAGGGCATGCGTCAGCAATAGACCACTCATAAATTGACACGTGGTGCAGCACGTGCACCATGCAGGTGGACCTGTCATGCGCATACTATTCTCCCCCATAAAGAAATAACCGTCCCGTCCTCCGCCTGAGGCCCCAGACGGGACGGTTATTTTGTCCATGGACGAAGCAATCATCCTGTCTAGGGATGAATGGATGATTATTCGTCCCGTTAATCGTCTAAAGTCCTGGACAGGACGATTTTTCTTATCCACGGATGAAATTACCGTCCTGTCCCTGTCCCTGCATTCTAGCTCGAGGCCAGTGATTTACTCTAGGTTTACAACCGTCCTCCGTCCATTGTGTCACATGTAATTAGACATGGTTGTTCTATTCTGTTCGTTTGAAACGAAAAAAAATCGCACAAAATAACCGCACAGGGCTTTGTTCTTTGTTATGTTCTTTTTTTTAAAACGAAAAAAATTCGCACATTCGCACAAAACTAGAACAAACTTCACACATTTGCACAAAACTAGAACAAAATTCGCACAAAGCGAACAAAAGAATGGCACACGGGTCTGTGCGATGTTCTAATCGAATTCATTTTTGTTCTGTTCGGAAATACCAACAGAACTAACAATTCTCACAGAAAGAACATAATGACCATGTAATACAAATTGCCATCTGTTTAATGAATCCGTCATCCGTCAAATTGTAGTTCTATTTAATGAGACTGATAAGGTTAATTATAACTAGATTAGAAAAATCAAGAAGAGATGAGATAACGTCATTATAAATGATAGTTTAAGGGCAATTATTGAGGTGGATTAGACAATAAATGAAAGCAGTTCTACGCTTGTCTCTCGCAACGAAACGAAAATTTCAACGGCGAGTTCGTCTGGGGGGAGGAGGAGATCGGCGAATGGGGGATGAGAAATTGCTCATCATGGCTGGTAGAGAGAGAGATAGAAGCCATGAGTTGCTCATTCCCGGAGGAGAGAGCTCTATCGATGGCTCTAATTCCAAGGCTTCCTCCTCCAATTCCGGATCATCCAACTCGGGCCGTGATGTCTCTCTCTCTCTATATACCCTTTAATTTGTGCCTTTTTCCGTTTTTTTCTACTTTTGAACTGGAATTCGCCTTTAGATTGTGTTGATTAAATCCGAGCGTGAAGTACTTGTAAGACAAGAAGCGGTTAAAACGTCAAACTCCGAGTTTTTTTTTGTCGAATTATTTTTTTATGTTTTTAGCTACTGTTTTTTCCCCAATGGTGTTGTAAAGGTAGTTAAGTTCTTAAAGGTCTTTAATACGTGGATCATGTTTTTTGCGTTATTGTTGATTTTTTTTTTTAGCTGAGTGGTCCATGCTTTGATTAGCCTTTTTTATTTGATTGTTGTAGCATCATTTTTCTGAATAATTTTCATTATTTCTCTTTTATTTTCTCTATTTTTCACCTGCCACGGATCTTTTGCAGACATTTTACAAAGTTATTCGTAGCTGGGCGTCTAAGAAGTTCATGACTGGATGGTGAGTTCTTCTGGAAAATTCATTGTCCAGTGCACTCGGATTTGACAGAGGTTTTATTTAGAAGGATTGAAGCTTTGATTTCCTTAAAACATTAAATGAGGATATCTTGATAAGAAGTCATATCCTACTTAAGAAGTGCATTAGAGCTTCCTTAATTTCTTACATTTTAGGATTGGCTCATTTGTAGAGCATATAACCCCTTTGACGGCTTCACCCATTGTGCAGCGTGATTTTATTTCCACTAGCCATCACATTCTACATCACCTGGTGGATCATTCATTTTTTTGATGGATTCTTCTCCCCCATATATGCGCGACTTGGAATCAACGTCTTCGGTTAGTTGCATTATTTTTCTTTGCATTTATAACATGGGCCGTCTGTTGGAGATTCCGTTCAATATTTAATCAGTACTAATTGAATTTTTCCATGCCTTATCCTTGTAACCAATACTCCAATTCTTAGTGAACATATTTTTTTGTTTAAGAAGTAGGATCTTTCTTTTAATTTTCATTTCTTAAGATTCTTATCCCTGTACAAAGGTAGAACCTCTGGCGCTACTGAGTTTGGTTTTGATTCCAGAGAGGTGGGGTTCACCCTGCTGCGCTGCTCTATCATCTACTGCTCGTTTCTGCCGGCTCTATTCAGCATAGGCATCAGCACTCATCAATTTTCAAACAACCATCAATGTCATCAACCCTTGTTAATGATAACATTAACGTTGACAATTTTCTGGGTGGTTGATGATGATACTGATATTGACGAGGTTACCGTTGACTGTGTGTCGAGAATGATTGTTGCCGTTTGTCAACGCCAGCTGTTAACTTAGTTAAATACAGATTTAAAAAACTGGCAACCCTGTCAACATCAACATCAACCACTTAGTTGATGATGATGTTGGCATTGATTAAAAAAAACTGGCCCAATTGATGGTTGACGTCAACCATTATTGATGTTTATGCCATCATCATTGAACCAGCAATCATTTGTCAATGTTAACCTCAATTATCTCTCTCCTTTCCCTGTGGACTTCAACCTTAAGTCTTGACATTTTCTTTGGCAGGACTTGGCTTCATAACTTCCATAACCTTCATTTTTCTGGTCGGAATCTTCATGTCATCGTGGTTGGGGGCATCTGTGCTCAACCTTGGCGAATGGTTCATCAAGAGGATGCCCCTCGTCCGCCATATTTATAATGCATCCAAACAGATTAGCGCAGCCATCTCACCTGGTACACAAACTATATACCAAAGGTTTCGCTTAATGTGGGTGGGTTAAAGAGACCTTTAATAGCTTTTTCTTTATGTCATTTCCTTTCTATATTTCTTTTTTTAGATCAGAACTCGCAAGCATTCAAGGAAGTGGCCATCATTAGACACCCACGGATTGGAGAATATGCCCTTGGTTTCATTACTTCGAGTGTTCTTCTTCAGGTGCATTACAATCCTGTTTCTTTATGTTTGTAGGTTGATAAGGGATTTCGTCTGATCATGTTCGTGGGTTCTTATATTTCTCGATCATTAAATTTGGGTTTATAGAGATGATTAATTCATTGTTTTATCCATCCGCTCAATTATAGATTTGTTTTGATGGTTTCACCCTCTCAAAAGATAAGCTGATTAATTTGATCCAAAGAGATGTGGACTGGGTGAGCCTTACATTTGGGACCATAATAGAATTCCTATAAATTTCGAATTCATACTTAGATCCTTGAGCTTGTTACATATGGTATCCTGTTTAGGAGTGGGTTTGAATGTTATTGGGGAACCCTTGATATCTTAATTCTAATGTTTTAAGCTCTCACCTTTATATTGCTTATTCATCTGGCAGAGCGATTCTGGTGAAGAGGAGCTTTTCTGTGTCTATGTTCCAACAAACCACATCTACATAGGTGACATATTCCTGATTGGTGCCAAAGACGTCATCCGACCCAATCTTTCTATACGGGAAGGGATCGGTAATCCCCTATTTCCAATGTCTGCGCTATTAAGATTGATCTGTTAGGATATTATCATTGGTAGCTAGACAAACGAATAGATGAATACAACAGACCATGAATTGATGGATCGGTATAGATGGATAGATTCCACAGACTGATAGATAGATAGATAGATAGATAGATGGATCTAGATGTTTGGATGAAGCACAAGTAAATATGGGTAGAATACTTCTCCTGATTATAATGACGTGAGAAGTAAGTCGCATTAAGTCGATATTTTTGAAGAAAAACTCAGCCATGGCTTAATTCTGCAGAGATCATCGTGTCCGGGGGCATGTCGATGCCGCAAGCTCTGTCATCAGTTAACTTCCATTCTATTCAAGTGGGAAGACCATGAAAGGTTTATCTGTCTGATTTGGATCAACTAACACTCTACAAGTCTTTTTCCTTGTAAATTTTGTCTGCCCAAGTGGCCTTGTTTTAATCCCTCGCTAATCACCTTTTTAATTATCGTACTGTTGTTGATATGGATCCGGAAATAGATAAGATAAGTATGGATACAGATATAGATGGATATGAGGATACATTTATGAGTAGAGATATTGGTAGATAAGATATATATGTAGCGATAGAAAATGATGAAGTGAGAATGATAGAGATAGAAGTAAGCCTCGCAGATGATGGTGATCTTTTCATCATCATCCATGCATCTCATCGTTGTCATAGTCATCAAGGGGATAACAGTGGTGGTGGAAATAACAAGGGCCATGAACTGGAGGATGATCACAAGATGACAATTTCTGTGGACGACATTATGAAAAATTAGTGTATTTTGAAAAAACAATATCTAAAATGTTTTAAAGTCAATTTAAAAACTAGAATTAAAATATTTCCTCTCTCCATTCTATATGCTATTAATAGAGTCTCCCACTGAAATATATGTATATGGCTCCAAATGTCTCTCACCTTCTGTTTTGCACTTGATTTTTCATATTATTATTAACTGTTCCTCTTTATGAGATTATTGACGTAGCTGGGTTGCTTTTGTCAAAAAAAACTAGGAAAGTTTATTAAATCGGAGAGAGATCATGAGAGATATTGCTAGTCTGGGGGAGATAGGTTGATAGTCGATCAGATAAATGTATATCGTCGAATGTAGAGAGAGAAAAGAGAATGATAGAGAGAGATGTATAACAAACAGAGAGTGAGAGAGAGAAAGTCAGGGAGAGAGAATAGATTGAAAGAGATGGGATGAGTACAGAGTAGACGTTGACATAAGGGGGATTTTACGCATATTTAAAATCCATTTTAGTTTTAATATTTCATATACTCACTCTAATGTAATGCTAAAGACGTCCACAATAGTCCCAATCAAGTTCAATGTTCACACTCGTAAGGAGAACTGAGCGAGAGAGGAGGGAGTATAGGGAGAGAATGTTGGTTGGTGGGATGGACTACACCAATGACCTTCATGCAATGGACTACGTCGATATTCTAGTACTCCCGACTAAGTTGACCAGCTTGTCATTAGGATGGAAGTCCAAAAATTACCCAATAGATGAGTACCTTGAGACCTTCAGCAGAGGTGGTTGGGAGAAGGTCCAGCATTTAATCATGCGCTTGTAGTAGGTCATCCATGGGAGTTCTAGGACTACCTGTTGAATGAGTGGTTTTCATGTCCTTATACGACATTTAATTGGAGGAATGATGTGATGTATTGTAACTAGTCTATGCCCAGTAGAGCCGCAAACTACATCTCCTGAAAAACAGTAGATATAATTTTCAAGTCCCTAGTTGACCACCTCAGTTTGGCCATCGATTTCTGGATGGTTAGTCAAGCTATGTTTCACTGATGTGCCCTAAAGGGTATGAAGCTCTTTCCCAAAGATACTCATGAATATTGTTCCTCTATGAAATAATAGAGGGAGGATGTTTTAAAGCTTCACTACTTTCCATCCAAATGAATCAGCGACATCACGTGTAGAGAAACAATGGTACAGGCCATGAAGTGGGTATACTAGCTAAAGATGTTGTTGATCTCGTTAGGTTTTTTGTGAGATGGGAAATGGTTGCAAAATCTCCATCAATCTGTCCTTCCAAATCTGTTGTGGGATGCGTAATGGTTGGAAGAGACCTGCAAGGGAGAGCATGAATGTTTTCAATTTTTTAAATTGAAAAATAACATAACTTTCAGTCTGCTATGCCTCAAACCCTTGTATAGAGGCTTATTTTATTCTCAATCTGCCTCGTCTCCTGCCTTAGGATTTATGAGGGAATATTGTTTATTTACTGGCTTTTACGTTCTCAATTGACTATGGTTATCTCCATACTTGATGGCGCGGCACCATCCGACACTGCAGGACCATCACTCGAGGAGCCCGCACCGTCATTGAGCCCTCCACCAACACGTGTCCAGCCGACACGACGAGCCGCAGCAACGACATGCAACCCCGGGTTCAGATATTCGGCGTGACGACGTGCCATCTTCGACCCGTACCTGCTCGCCTTTACCGCTTTTATTTCCCGTTTTACAGTTTCTTCGTACCCGCATGTAGCGAGGGGAAGTTCCCGCATGAGGATATCTTCCCCTCCCCTTAGTGGGCATAATGAACCCATCTTTTGTTTTATTTCTCTTTCATTTTGTAGTTAAGGGAGCCCATTTTCCTCTCTCCTATAAAAGGGAGGGGAGGGCGCCCCCCTCAAGCACTCTTGAATTTCCTTTTTTTTTGAAAATCTGACGTTTGGAAGTCAAAGAGTCACCCACGTTGGGAGAGGAAGAAGAAGAAGGAAGAAGAGAGGGAAGAAGGAGGGAGGAGAAAACAAGGATAAAGGCCGCCGCTCGCCGTTCTCACGCCACCACTCGCCATTCCCACGCCGTCGCTCGTCGCTCTCACACTGCTGCTCGCCGATTCCTCACACGGCCACTCGTCGTGCTCACGCCGCCGCTCGCCGTTCTCACGCCGCCGTACGCTGGTCTCACACCGCCGCTCGCCGCTCTCACACCGCCGCTCACTGTTCTCCGCGCACCGCTGCTCACCGATTCCTCACACCGTCGCTCGCCGCTTTCTCATGCCGCAGCCGTCGCTTTCTCACGCCACACGCGCTGCCGTCCGCGCGTGCCGACGCCATCGCCTGCGCTACATCGCCGCCCCGCCATCTTCCTGCATGCCGGCGCAGCCGCGCGTGCCCTCGACCGGGAGCGTCCGTGTCATCGTGCTCTGCTCCGCTACAGCCGCGCTTCGCGCCTGCTGCGCTGCCCTGTGCTGTCAGGCCGAGCCGCGCCATCAGGTCGAGCCGCGCCATCAGGCCGAGCTGCGCCCGGTGCCTGCGCAGCGCCCTGCGCCCGTGCCGCTCCCGTGCTAGGCCCGATCGCCGCTCCACGCCAAAGGTGGCCCTCGTTCGTGCTCGATTCGCCCGTACGCCAACGTCGGTGCTCCCCCTGCACTCAGCACGTGCCCCAACCAACTGGCTGCCCCGTTGTCCCCTCGCCGCCATCCGCACCCCAACCGACGTACGTGTCCCGCAGCTGCCGCCCTCTGGAACTCAGTGATGCGAGATATCCGTCGCCAGCGCGACGAAGGTACCCCCATCTCTCTTCTCTTTACGTCTCTTACTTTCTTCAGTATACTTTCGATTCGCCTCTTCTGCGCTCGGGTTAGACATAGGTGAGAGTGAGACAGGTTGAGAAAACGACAAAAGTCTATACGAGAGTCTTACCTACCCGGTACGAGTCTGGTTCACCTGACGCGTGTGAGCATATTAACGGGGTATTCCCGTTCGGCGACGTACTCACCCTCGACCCTCTCGGGCGAGATTCGGTTGGTCCGTTTGACCTCACCAGAAGCGATCCCGTCAATCTCTGGAATGGCAACACCGCACTTCGGCGCACGCACGTACGACAGTAGGACTTTTCACACATTTTCGTCATCATTCATACCTGTCCTTCAGCATTATCGGACGACGCTGATCGTCGTTATCCGATCGAGACCCTGATTCGATACCGAGCCGCTACCCTCGGTGTCGACCGGACGACGTCTTGACGATGTCCGGCATGAATACTACCATAGGTGTAGGGATTCACATGGGCATTCACATGGGCCTTCGTGTCTTTTTTTATACCACACCAATATCAATCATGATCCAAACTTGATGCGAAGATCGAGTACAAGTCAAATATATCTAGGGTCTGATGGGCAAGAATTGCTCGGATTGGCTCTCTCTCTCACTCTCGTTGTCTCTCTCATGCTCTTTCCTCTTGCTCTCGCTATTTCTCTCTCTCTCTCATGCTTTCTCTACCTCTGGCTCTTTTGCTTGTTCTCTCTCTTGTGCTCCCTATCATTCTCTTTTTCTCTTTCTCTCTCCCTCTTGAGCTCTCTCTCTCCATTGAGTTTGGAACAGGTTGGATCAAATTGTTAAAATTAATAACAAATAAATATGTATAATATATAAATACATGTAATAAATGAAATGAGCAAGAGAGAGAGAACGTACGATAGAGAGATACAGAGAGAGAACGTGATATAGATAAATATATAGAGAGGAAACAAGAGATAGGGAGCAGATGAGAAGGAACCATAGAGAGAGAGAAAGAGAGTGGAGAAACAGAGGGAGCAAGAGTAATATGATAAAAAATTAGGGTTTAACAGAGAGCGTGAGAGTGATATGATAAAAAATTAGGGTTTGATTTCGTTGTTGGTATTTTTGAAATTAATCAATAAGAAATACAAACCTGTACTCAAGGAAACTTAGCTTCTCACGAGTATGAATCATCTACACGGGGAATGGTGAGATGGGATTAATGGGATGAGATGAGATATGCATAAAATACAGAGTCAAGATACGAGAAAATGCAATGTGAGATCATGACAGTTAGCACAATTATTGAGATGATTACAACATATAGTGATAATTAGGATTTCTGAATATTGAGTGAGAGCAATGATGAAATTACAATAACAAGAGACATGCACGGGAATGTCGTAAAGCGCAAGTCATATAAGGTGAACGATGATTAAGAACATGACACAATGGTTGGCAATAATGAGATGTGATTTAAAGAGTATACAAATGTGATGGTAGAATGTGACGGTCAAATCGATCCAATCTAATGACGATGTCGTGAAGAATCAACGTGAGGATACTTACAGTAGATCCCTATGTTCTGCCATGATCATGATGATTTGCTATTGCAGTATGCTCTCATTCTTCTTTGTTGCCTTTTCCAACACACCAAGGATACCAAGAACAAGCTTAATGGATCTCGAAAACTCACTAGCTTTCCATCAACCCACAAGAGTCGGAAACAAGTTTAAGGATGATTTTTTACATGGATATATGCCTCTATTTATATAACAGAGATCATGGATCTCAAAAACTCACTAGATTTCCATCAGCCCACAAGAGTAGGAAACAAGATTAAGGATAATTTGACATGGATATATGCCTCTATTTATATACTCGAGATCCTTGATTGAAGAGGGGGTGAAGATGAAATGTCCCTCAAAATTTCAGCTAAATCAGCCTTTTGGATCATTAGATATCAAGATATAAAGCTAGTGAGTTGATGGAAAGCTAGCGAGTTGATGTTTCCACGGTACAAGCACATGTGTGTGTGTGTCATTTAATAAAAAAGGATAAAGAAGAGAGGCAGAGACGCGGTTCATGGTGATGCATCGCCACATCACAATGATTAAGTAATGAACTATAATCTTATTTTTTGTATTTCTCTACACATGACACTCTTGGAGTTGATGTTTGCAGAAGGTGTGGATAACGTTTGCAGAAGAGAGGGAGAGAGAGCGTGAGAGAGAATGAGAGAGAGAGAATGTGTGAGAGAAAGAGAGCACGAGAGTTAGAGACCAAGATAAAGAGAGCCCCGTAGAGAATATGAGAGAGAGAGCAAGATATAATGATAGATAGAGAGAGTGAGTGAGTGAGCGAGAGAGAGCACGAGAGAGAGAACAAGTGAGTGAGAGAGAGAATGAGAGAATGTGAAAGAGAGAGAGAGAGAACAAGCGAGAGAGCGGTGGGCTTTGGAGGATCTCACAACCTCACCTGCACATGCATGACAGGAAAAAGCATAAAAAACTAAAGCTATATTAATTTTCAAACGTAGCTAGATATAAATTAAGCCATGATCAATTCATTTATATGTTGGATATAATTAGTTCACTCACTTATTCGATATATAGTTGTTGGGCCGATGGAGTCATTAAATAGACATGTACATGTACCTAGAGTGTCACACATATAAGGTTTATTGGATATTAGATGACATAATAAAAGTTAAGTATTTTAAGAAAAAGTATAAAATTACTTAAATTTCCAAATGAGAAATACCCGTGCAAGTCTCTATTTGAGCTCGTCCATCTTCCTCTACATTATTATTGATGGACGTCCCTATCTAGCGAGGCTACAATGGGGATACTATATCCTTATTTTTATGACAATACTCATAGAAACGGAAAAACGTGGATCCAATATGCAAGGAGTGTGAGAATAAATATCAAGGCCATACGCTTTATGGCTAAAGATAACTCACTTGAGGAACCATAACGCGACATATTAAACTCCACACAATGTGACTCACTCGTCAACACATTTCAGTTTTATTTAAATGGATGATTTGATTCGTATTAATTCCGTCATGCAAATGTCATCCCAGATCTCTGATCATTATAAACCCAAAAAAAAAAAAACCTATACCTCCATAGAAACTAGTATAATCTTTGTTTGGACCTTGATAAGTTCATTTAGCAGGTTAAGGTATAAAATCATTTTAAATTATACTTATGTAGTGTTATTTGTAACTTCACCCTAAACTCTCATACATGTATAGAGTGAATAAGGGTTATGTCCACCGGGACCTATGGCTAAAATCTGAATTTAAATGTCATGAAAAGATAAAAGATTTTGGTCTATAATTGTATTGAAAACAAACGAGACAATTAGAGAAGGATAATACATGTTGCAAATGTAAGAAGCACACACATGCAAATGCACGACTATGGTGCAAAGAGCACCGGGCATGCGCGGGCTTGGGCACAGCTACAAGCATAATTATGTGTGTGATCTAGTGCATTATTGTGATAATAATGGAATATTGTGGACTAAAAGTACTGCGTGGTTTCAAGCACATATACTAGTTCACACTCGTACGATATCGCTAGTGCACTAAAATTTTCACACACATGCTCGACCACAATGGAATACATGAGCATGATTACGAGCTTTCTTACAAGCTCAAGTGCACTTGCAACCGCATACACATGTAGGTACTTGTGCATTATTAAGGAGAAACCCCTAGCTGCACATGCAACAATTAAGGTGCGTTCTTACTTATCTTATTTCACCGCTAATCGTTAGTCTACTCCATCAGAGCAACACAAGACCGAGCACACGCTTTAGTGACGTCACAGCGACGACAATGTGACTGATGACGTGACAGTGATGAAGTGGGAGTGACGACGACAGGGGGCCTCAGACGAGTGACGTGACGGGACAGCCGTGACGCTTTTTTAAAAATGACCAACAAAGCTTAAGCTTTTCGACGACGGAGATTTTTGCCACGTGGTGTCGGTAACTTGATTTCTTGGTATTTTGCAGAAAAGCCCCTGCATTAATTCACGAATGCAAAAGGACGCTGTTCAAAGATAATTGGAGATATGCCCCTCTAATTCTCTCTCCTCCGCATGGTTGTTTTTCCCGTCATACGCGACGGCGACGCCGTCCGGTGACGGGGACGTGACGGGGACACGAATGTGATGGATTTTTCCGAAACCCTCGGATGTGTGATGGGTCAGTGACGAGACAAAACTTTCATCACATCACTGTCAGTCACGGATCATCATCAGTCCCGTCACGTCCCGGACTTGCCATTCCATATCCTGATCCCCTTCTTTTTGATACTATCTAATGAAGTTTCAAAAGAGATCACCGCATCAATCTGGGCCCCTGTCATCACATGATTAGAATGGACGGTTGCGATTACTCTCTCTCGAAATCGCTCGCCTATATAAACGTCCCAGAGGCCCCATTCAAAAACGATTTTCTAGGGCTTCGCTGATCTTCATTTCTGCTTCGTCTTCGCCGGTGAGATTTCTCGATTCGCTGTTTGATTTCATGTTTGGGTACACGGCGATGATGATTTCACGTGAAGGTCTCGTTCGTCGTAATGGCGTAAGCCTTGCCGACCATCCTGTTATATCACCACCCATATTCCGAGCCGTACTCAAATCCCTAAACACTTGGCTCTTTTTATTATTTTCGGATTGTTTTTCAAGATTGATTTGATCCGCGTGTTGTTGGCCGATGATTCAATCAATTAGAATGACAAGCATATGTCCGAACTCTCTGTGTGGAAAGTCTAATCTTCTCTATGAGGCCGTCGACGCAATCCGCTTAAAGATTCGTTCAATACTGTGTCTATTAGACTAGAATTGTGGATTTTTTCGGCGATTACAATTCATCGTTGTTCGTCTTTCTTTGAGTTTTATTGGATGGCTTGAAGTCGAGTGATGTGTATGCATAGTTCACATGATAATCTCGATGAGAGATTGTTGATTAATACAAATTCTTTCGCTCCTATCTGACGACCGAGCGAGACCATCCTTTCATAATTTTATTAGTTTGTTTTTTTTCATTTTCTGTTCAACTTTTCGGATTTAGATTACAGGTTTGATTTGCTTACTTTTGGAGTTGGAGCGCGTAACGCGAATAAAATAATAATTTGGTCTCCTGATGAATACTAGTGATTGTAATACCTATATAGGATTTGACACCTGAACAAGAACATCGATCTTTACATGCATGATCACATGCGAAACCCTGATAGTAATTTATACTAACAAGAACATCGATGAAGACCAGTGATTGTAATTTATATAATCAAGAAGCATGATCAAACGCGAATGAAATAATAATTCGGTCTCTTGATGATGACCAGTGATTGTAGTACCTAAACAAGAACATCGATCTTTACTAGCATGATCAAATGCGAAGCCCAGATAGTAATTTATATATTTGATGGGTTACAAGTTTATATAATATATATAATTTATATGATCAAGTATGAGCACATGGGTCACAAGTCTCAGGACCCAGAGTACTTGATGGGTCTTCCCAGTAGACACTAAATGAGTCTCTATTGATATGTCGAAGGCTTGCACAGTTTTGGGAGACATTACTTGGTGATTGACTGAACAAATATGCCGAGATCTATGCCCCTTAATGAATAGAATGATCATATCTTTCTTCGGAAGTTTCTTGTTTGTTGACAGAGGAGCAAAAACATACATAGATAATACAATTGTATAGTTTAGCTATAAGGAGACAGACCACCAAGTCTGGTTAATGAACTGTGATCCAGTAGTCAGAGTGTGAGTAGCACTGTCACTTGACTTGCTTCCACCGCCGCGGAAACGACTGTGAGTGGAAACGACTGTGGGATTGTTAGAAAGAAATACTTTAACATCTCCATTTTCACTAGCAAGTATATAATGGAGATATACTTGGCAAAAAGTGCGAGAGTGGAGGATGCAGAGAGATAAAGATAAGGTGATACATAGAATTCTTAAGTGTCTTTTAGGCATATGATCTGTTCACTAAAAAAAATAACTCAATTTTTGATTCTCACTCACAGAGATAGTTAGGGTTATCTCCACAAAGATTGCAATGATTATGATATGTATAGACATTTTAGGAGGATGACATCTGTGATGATTTAAGAAAACTTCTGAACATATTATAAATCTGTGAGAGATTTTAAATATTAGATAAATAGAAATGCCTCTATCTTCTAATATAGGTTCCTTCAAAGTACTAAGATGCAAAGGGGGTAGACTTCATTGAGAAGATAAAACAAGAGCAAAGTCTCCCATAGTTCAGCACTCCCTTTGTCTAAATTGCTGGGTTAGGCTATGATCGATGCCGTATGAAAGATTTTATCAGCATAATAAATAGAAACTTAATTAGACCTTATGAGTATTAACTCACCTCACGAGAAATCAAATATGCCAACTTTGATTCCTCAAATGAGTAGTCTTAAGCCATGAATATTCACCAAGTCAATATGGAGTCACATATCTACATTCCAGTCACACCAGGAACAAAGGACACTGAAGAAAATGAAGAAGGAGAGGTGCCTAATGAGAGACTTGAATGGTTGTTCCTATTAAGGACTTTAAACATATTTTATAATTAACATGTTTTTTAGAAATACCCTTACACTTAACATATGTGTTTTTATTTGTACGATCCTCTTGGCCCACTCCACACTTACATTAATGACTCCATAAGCCTAATCACTCTCTATTTCAACGTACATGTTAATAAATCATGTACCAACTTAATCCAATTGATCAGTCTAGTATCCAACATGTGAAGTGACAAACTACAATGCATGGTCTAGAAGGTACACAAGAGTTCATATAATGTTTCATAGAAACTTTTTGAAATAAGTTACCATGCACATATATTCCGTCATCCAAACTAAGCTGTTTGCAATCATGTGGTAAGAAAATCGCAGGCGATAGTAAAAAACTATAAATACATAAGCCGTCAGTGGAAACTTGGTATGAATATGACTTATAGAATCATGAGATCAATCAACATAGTTGACACCTTGGTATAAAACCATCCATGGATTTAAATGGATCAATTCAATTAACTCTTTCTATAAGTAGATAGTGCTATTGTATCTTGATATTTTGATGGACTCAACATCCCATAAATATGAATGTTTAATAGATGTGTTTTAGGATAACAGATCAACATGATATGGTTTTATCGTACATTACTCATTGTTCCACATATCCTTGGAAATATTTATTAAATTTCTCGTAAAAAATGGATATTTTTATTAATGCACTAAAATGATGCATGAATGTGTGATTGGCTTGTAGGTTGTATAATTCCACTCATAATTATCTATATTCCCACCTGTTAGGTTACCCCAACGAATACCTTCATTTATCTTAATAAAAGCATTATACGCTATGTCTTTATAACTAATGTAAAGAAATGATAGACAACGGGCAGGAGTTTTTTAGTTGGGCAAATTGGATTCAAGTCAAAGGTGAGCCTATAGAATGGCTTCTGGTGTCCAAAGTATCCCTCCAATTTACCCTAATTACATTACATTACTTTTAATTCCCTCGTTATAGTGGAAAACATTTTTTCCCCTTTTTTATCATCTTTACGATTTTTTTCCTTAAGATATGATATTGCACTATTGTTATTCATATGGTGCTCGTAAAAAATAGAGTTTTGGGCCTTTGGGTATCTTTTAATGATTAGAGATGAAGGGTCAGATGGATAAAAACATGATCTGATTTCCCAGGTTTGGTTAGCTCTTAAAGGTAGCCTCCACATGCTGACCCGCAGATACCACCCATAAGAGGCCAAATACACAAGAAGCCCACTTTAGAAGCACATTCAAACCTCCTTAAAGAATGGGCCAACTAAAGGCAAGACTTGTGGAACTAACCCACAATTTGAATTTGAAAAGTCTATTTTAAAATATGAGGAGGGGCCATGTGGGTACAAGATGAAAATCAAGAAATTCTAGCCCGGCAAACCCTTGAAATTAAATCCAATCGCTGTGAGAGTTATGTCACTTCCATTTATTATCTTCTCCCCTCTCTTTATATCTCATCTTGGATTTACGCTCCCAGCTTGTTGTTGGAATCCTAGTGCATCAGATTTCTTTGATCCATTCTTGTTCTACAAGAGTGTGGGAAAGAGAGTTCAAGGGTAATTAGGATTCTTGGAGAAACACCACTTGGCACTAGGGGAAATTAACAACAAGGTTTGCATGATCTCCTGGATGTTTGATTTCATTTTTGTAAAAAAATTCTCCAGGTAAATATTCCATAGGATAGCCTAGACTTCAAACTTTCCAACAAATCAAACAACACTGAACAATTCCTACTGTGAAGCACCACCGCCCACAATTTGCACGGGAAGGTTTTCTTCAACGTTAAATCTTATTTCTTGCCATAAAAATAATCAAAAATTCCTTTAAAAATCATATTTTATTGTGAGAACTTCTCTAAAATATATATATATGTATTTTGTTCATTTAAAATAGTTTCACCCAGTTTTCATTTGTTTCATGGATTTTCCTATATAGAAAATACTTAGAAATCCAGAAAATATATAAAATCTCATAAAAGAATTATTTTAAAATATATTTTAAGATATAATATTTTAATTACGTGCTCCTTGTGGATTCGACCCTTACCCTATTGCAAGGAAAAGTTTACAGAAATTGTTGCATAAACCAGAGCCTTAGAATGAATTATTTAACCCGAATTGTGGTGTATCACATACCAGTGCTAATTAAAATACAAAAAATACAGAAGTAAAATATGAATTTAATCAAAATAAACTTGTGTAAATTAGTGGAATGTTGATTCAAAATTGATAGCTAAAAATGACTCTAATAGTTCTGGATAACAGTTACTCATACAATTATGTTCTTTAACTATGACATAAACAATTCTTTGTTTTGGGATCCATGAAATAATATAATAATTAATATGTATATTTATCTGTGACAAATTCGCATTGGTTATCATAATTAATAACTCGAATGAAATTTACTTAGCAACAATATTCAACCATAAAATATATGAAATTGTATGAACTTCAATCTCTTAAAAAATTTCCTGAAAGTTAAGAAGGCCTCCATCCCTTATTCAAAGAAAGTGAGACTGGAAATAAATGAGTGAGATTGTATGGATGACGTTGAAGTGATGAATGTAATGTCACACTCCACCTCAAGCTGGAACATGGATGTGAAATAGGCTAATCTTAGTACTAGCGGATTATATTATGAACCTCTCAAGCCACTGGTGAATATGTACAAAAACTGCTTTGATATTTTAAAATATGACATCATTATAAAGCCCTTGATAATCCTAAAACATACCCATTGACAAACCCCCTCATTGAACTTCATGCCCTGATTCATGTTGGAGTGCTTGAAATGAATATAACTGTTTTATTCCCTCAGCGGTCATACTTGGGATTACCCATTAAGGCATCCATTTATCAAAAGAGATTCTGTATCTAAAGTCTCATTAATGGTGGAGGCCAAGACTTGACACTCAGATTCAACACATGACTAAGAGTCTACACTTTATTTCTTTATATTCCAGGTAACAAACAGTAGTCCTGTGACCACGTCTAAAACTACAAGCATACCCAAAATTGGGATAATCCTTAGGTGTCCATTCTTATAATAGATAAGTCCTCATATCACGTCATGTTTATGATAGGTCCATATACATACATCTCTGATTCAACATACTTTCCATGGTTCATGCATTTGATGTCTGAATAATATTGTCATATAAATAAATGTATTGTCAAATGTTTCATAAAAAAACCAACTTCATAATCGTAAATAAATACCACGGGATATTATTGAGAAAACAATAAATGGTATGCCAAAAACTGGGTTTCAAGTCAGTCATAGACGTTTTTGGTTTGCATCCCTAAGACTGGTCTCCTCTAGAAGATCTAGCACATTATTTTGATTTAATTTTAACTATTAATTCATGGTTATTTTTACCAGCTTAAAAAAATGGTAAAAATTTCTTTAGGTTAAACATATTTTATCATGTCTTCCCAGTCTTATGTAAAAAAAATCTGTTATAAATAAACTGAAAAAATAAAAAGTCCTTACTTTTGTTTGATGCCTAAAATGACATCATTAAAGACACAACCATAAATTTTTTTTGTTTTCTCAATACTATCGACATAGTATTTATATAAAATTTGATTTATTACTAAAAATAGGTAATATTTATTTATTTGAGTCTAAACTAGACAGGTGTACAGTTATCTAGGTTCTTGGAGGTTATTTCTGAGGGCTGAAAAACCAACAGACATATATGTTTCTCCTTCTCTCTTCCCTCTTGAGCTTGCTCCTTCCCTTATTAACTCACCCCCTAATATATCTTTCTACCTTCTCTCCACCCTCTCTCCTTTTCTCCTGAGCTTCTAGTTATCCCTCTCCCTCTGCCCCTCTTTATCTTCTCCATCTTTTCTTTTCCCTCTCAAGTTTTCTCCTGTGTTTTGCCTTCTCTCTACCCATCTCCCTATCACTCTCTATCTCTTTGCCTTTCTCTCCTTCTCCCTCTCTCCCCTGTCCAGATTCGTTCTTCCTCTCTCTCTCCTCTTCTCTGTCCCCATCCAACTTTCACCCTGACTTTCCCTCACTCTATGTCTCTCACTATCTTGTTCTCTCCCTATCTCCATCTTTCTCCATCCCTTTCCCTTTCTCCCCATATCTTATCTCCTTCTCTGGATTACCCCTGCATCTACTTAAATGGAGCTTGGTGGGTAATATACATCGAGGACCTCCCAGCCTAGCAGATGTCAATGGTTGTTTTTGGTTGTCTCAATTCTACACATTTTTTGACACGCATATTACAAGCTCCATCAAAGTGGAGGAGAAATTTGGTGCAGCTTATAGCAAAATGGGGATGCAGTTTGCTCAGGAACTCACCAACCTTGGACAGGTCTATCTAACAACCAATGTGTGGATATCATTAAATGATATTCAACTACTAGTCATCACTATACATTGAACTAATGATGAAAGGAAATTATGAAACAGATGTTGTCCATTTGTTAACTAAAAATTGGAAATTATAGATATAAATGACAAATGTCATCATGTTGGTTCTCAAAAAGTTTAGGCTCAAAGCACCAACCATGTGGAGATGGCCTGAGTCACCACAAGAAATTCCAATAGAGTTATATAAACATCAATTTTATGTGATAAAAGAAAATTAAAAATTACAATGATATCAAAATTACACTAAATTTGGTTCATCAAATTCCTATCTTTATTTTCTAGTGGGAGGAAGGATAGTGGGCAAACCCGAACTCTAACTATCCACCACATGTTAGAAATTTATCTAGATAAGGAGAAATGTGAGTCCATCTTTTGGATTACAGCGTCATACATAGTGAGAAGTAGGCTTCAATGATGATCACCAAATCTTTCCAAGAGTGTTTACATGTTTGTGAAATTAGTTCACAAAGATATTCATACTAACCGTTGTAATTGATGTTTTTAACACTTCATGTTTTCTTTTAGGTTCCCAAGGTGAATGGACTATCCAGTGAGAATTAAATGGACTTTCTAAGGGAATCAAAATGAATTAAGTTGGTAGGATGCTGATAGCACAATAATTATTAAATTTTTTGTATACCTGGACTAAAATGATCATATATGTGTGTTATCAAGAAAAATATGATGTAATCTAATTTTCAAATATCATTCTTATTTTATGTATTTTATTGAATTTTCATACACAATATTCATAAAAAATAAATTTTCTAAGCCTGAAGATATATTTTAGATTTTTATGACATCAAAGCTCCAAATAAGGTAAACCTTAAGACAGAGTATAATTTTTAAGAAGATTATGACATTAAATTTTTAAATAAAATAAATTTCTATGTTAGAATATATTTACAATTTTTTAATAATTAAAATATATTTCTCTTAATTATTTTAATGATCTTAAGACTTTTCCTGGGTTTCCAAAAATTTCATACCATGGTGGCAATCCACTACATAGATCAGGGAGGAGTAAGAAAACTGGATAGTTGAGAATGATTCAAATTTAAATCATGATATCTAATGATCTGTAGAAAGAGTTTGAGGGTGATTTGTAGCTTCATTTCTTTTTTTATCCATCTATTTCTCTGCTCGATCCATATAAATCATCATGAAATTGATCCTACTTTAGTTGAGTGAGCGAACAAAGTAATTTCATAATCTGTTTAGTTTTCTTGGAGTTGATCATTGATTAAATTTGGAAAGCAAAAGATAAGAGTGTTATTCTCAAACAATCACAAATTACTTTGATCCTAGAAGAATATAAAGGACTATCGAAAGTCTTCTAGTACTTACTTTGTGATCTTCTATTCGATATCCTACGCTTATTCACATCCATACATTCACATATAGCCAGCCACATCCATTTCATCCATAACATCCATACAAGTAGTTCATATCTATTTTACTGATCTTCAGGATTCCCCGCACCCTTCATTAGATTCTTAGATATGCATTATTTATTCCATTTTAATATCTTGAGCAACCATCCTTCTCATAATCACATCCTATTCTTAATTAATTAATTGATCCTCTCATCCTCTAAAAACCATTTAAAAGACATTTAAAACCCAAACTTCCATTCCCCTTGAATCTGACCCTTCCTCATCACTAGCTAATCATGTTCTCTCACAGGTCATGGTCTCGTAATTTTTTGTTTATTAAAAAAATAATGATGAGAGTTTTCTCATTCAAGATACCATAGTCAACGTCCTTCGATATGTCAAGATGATGAAGTGTTCAATATAGGTTAATTTTTAAGGATAAAATACTACAAATGGGTCTGAGTCAAATAGGCTTGGGTGCATCCTAGAGAGAGTATCATTATTGTCTAGTACATTGGCTTGAATGAATCTTGGAGAAACCAAGAAAGCTGAGGGAAACTCACACATTTGAATGGATTGTACCTAAGGCTAAATTCTCCATTTCTAAATAAAAATATAAGCAGCAAATTGATGATGACTCAACTCCCACGTGTCATGATCCACAGGGGGAATGTATTTGAGTTACATTGGCAACCATACATATTGGTACCTACATAGCCTCGTAATAGGATAGATTTGAATTCATGACAAGAGATAATGTAGAATGAAGGTGACGATTGGAACAAAAGAGGGAAGTGGGGTATAGGGTGAGTAAAATTGACCTATTTGAGGGGCAACATGAACATGAACTTGTATGAGTAGTGTACAAGTTGGTTATGCTAGACTTTAAGACAAAGTAGAGTTGGTTGGTGTATTTATTCAGTAACATACAGGAGCATTTGATCAAATGTGATTTATGAACTCAAGTTTTAGAAGTTTAATTTTTCATTAATAATTGAGTAAATAAATAAAATTTATAATTGATGCCAACTTTTAAAAATATAATTAGATAGATACGAGAAAGGATTGTCTCCACATGGAATAGTTATTAGAGAATCAAGAAAATGTTAAGTGGTAATTAAGGGATGGCAATGGATATTATTAAGAAATAGAGATAATATGATAATATAACAAGGTGACTACAATCATTATTTTTGATGGAAATCATTATTTTTGATGGAAATATATATGACCACATTCCACATCTCGTTCCATGTTCATTAATAGAACATACTCATTATAGTGCACGTGTGATGCTTATAATAAAGTCCATGAATACATGATCAGACTAAGTGAATTATGATGAAATCGTAACACGGAGATCACTAATCTTTAAGCATGTGTTCTATACATTCCTATTCTAAGGATACGCGAGAAGGACATCAAAGTATCCAGGTAGAAAAGCACATCTAGCCTCATTCATATGATGAGTATGGTTGTTCCCGTATCCATTAGTGTGGAGACACTAAGGATAGATAATGGGTGCTATTTAGTGGAAAGAGTTCATTAAATTGATCTGTACAAATTCCTGAATGGTATAAAACCAAATTGTCAATCAGCTTGATTCACGTCATGATTTTGTATGCGGTCCTTTAATGTGAGACACCATATATGTCTTGCGGATGGACATTTGTACTTTGACTATGACTTACGAATCCATAATCATGGGATTCCAATTAGTCTTAATTTGGGTGCATCAATAAGTTCATGAAGATGATTGAGTGGTCAATATGGGATTGTCCACCCTCGGTGTAAGAGGTGACAGCTCAAGGAAGACGATGCGACCAAGTCCTTAGCCAAGGCAGTGAAGTATTGGGAGAAGAGTTCTCCAATGATTTTCTAACACATCAATACTTTCTTGGATGACCGATTAGGGTTTGATAGTTGACCATTTCCTAAGTGATCCTAGGAGTAGCAAGTGGATGAGGGACTATACGTTCAAGGTAACTGACGATGAATAGTTTCCATGAGTGAGTCAATTGACAAAGCTTTGTATCTTCTAGAGCACGAGGTGTAGCTTGGCACTCCATGTGTTGGAGACTCAACCTATCGATTGGATTACATCAATCCGTGATACCATGCATATTTAGTGCATTAATATGATCATATTTAGATGTCTAGTTGCATTAGATGACTCATATTTGCATGTTATCAAGCTTAAAATGACTAAATCTATTTCTAGAATGAATTCATGAATTTTCTACATTTTTGTGTATTTTTTGGAAATTTCATGACAATAGATTTTAAAAGAATACAATTTTTGAGATAGAAAATAATTTTTTGGGAATTTTTTGATGTGAAAATTGAAAAGATATGAATTTTCTAAATCAAAATATATATTTATATGTATTTTTGGGCTTTTATTTTAACAATTATGAATTTTAAGTATATATTTAGCCCTTTTTATTTGTCAAAATATATTTTATTTTAACAAAATATATTTTATTTTAACGATTCCTCGAAAGGCGACGAATCATAGCGCTTGCTGATGATTGGCGACAACTAATCATTAATTAATTCAGTGGTTGGCGTCATCCAATCATTAGCGAGGCAATCATTGCTTTGCAATTCGCAAAGCGATGATTGCATTTATGACTAATGAAAAGTTTTCTTTATTTTTTTGGTGCAGGGCAACGTGGCCGTGCCCCGCGAGGCCACATGTACATGTGGCCCGCGCAAAGCGATGTGGCACTCACATGATGGCCATTGAGAGGATGAGAAAAAGGGGCCCACATTGACGTGGCATGCATTGACGTGCTGCCACGTCAGCGACAAGATGAATCTTTTTTTCCTCTTCTCATCTTTTCTTTTGTGTTTTGGTTTTACTAGGTACATGTGGACTCCAAAAAGTGCATGCACAGAATATGAAAATCACAGAATCTCAAGTGCATTGACTTCTTAACGGAAATAGAAAACGAGGACACTGATGAGGAGAGAGAAGAAAATCAAGGGTAAGGATTAGCTCAACATCGAAAGCCCATAACTTTTGATCCACAACTCTGTTTGAGACAAAATTTTCAGCATTGCTTTGTCTTCTCCTCCTCTTTCCATCCATTCCCCTGATGTATAAACAAAGGCCTGGATCATTGTGAAATTCATCTTGAAATTGCTTCCTACTTGTGTGGTCTGATTGAAATATAATGAGTTTTGAGATCCATCAAGTGTGTTCTTGGTGTCTTGGGTGTGTGGGGAGAAGCAATGTAGAAGAGGGGGAGCTTACCTGAACTTGTAAATCACCATGGTCCTGGCGGATGATAAGCCTAAAAATGCACGTAAATATATCGTTGATTTTGGTTTTAGACTTATACAATAAAATTTATAATTTCCCTTAATAACTAAATATGGAATATAGAGCAAGTAAGGGGTCGAACCACAGGGAGGCAGCAAGTGAGAATTTTATCCAATTTCAATGAATTAATTCAAAGATGAATTAATTTTTTAACGAATAAATCTTAATTATGCCTAATAATGTTTTTAATTAATCAAAATTAAGTAAGAGTTAATTTTGATTTTAAATATTTCGGTCAGAAAGCTCAAGATAGGAATATTCCAATTTTAAAATCAGATTAATTTAGATTATTAATTTCCCAATTATTATAAAATTTTAAGACAATTTTTATGAATTAAAATTGGGAATTAAATAATCAAGAAAGGGATTTTTAAATTGGACTTCAAGATGGATGAATTTTCAAATCAAATTTTATTTTTAGGTTTTTAATATATTAAATTAAATTCCTAAACAATAAAAATCGAAATATAGAGAGAGAAACTAGAAAAATTGATCTAGAGAGAGAAAGTGAAGAATTTGGGGAAAAGATGAATTTCGACCCTAAATTAAAAATCTAATGATGCAGAAATGTTCTAAATTGATTTAGAATTAAGGACCAAAAATCAGATCTTGAATCAGAATCAAAATGAAGTACTAATTGCATTCAAACCAAACTTCTAGGGCATTTACATTTTGCCCATGCCTTGCCGTTTTAGAATCGTTCAAGAAGATGATTGAAATACAAATCAGAGACTTAAAAATTTGAGTTCAGAAGCAAGATCTGTCGACTTCAAGAGCCCCTCCTGTGTCCTTCCTGGCCAATTGCTTGGAGAGAGCTTCCAAAAGTAATTTTCACCCATTTCCAGACTCCATTTAAAGATCCAACCGTCTGGATCGTCGAGGGAGAAAAGACGAACATGCCCTCAAAATTTCAGCCCAATCTGATGGTTAGATCTCAAGATATCGCAGTTTTATTGAGGATTAATCCTAGCCATTGGATTATGTATCTCTCCTCCAAGAAATTTGGAAATGCTCTTTTTCTATTAGTCGGCGTTGGTATTTCTCATTTTCTGCATTCTCGAATCGCGTGTCGACACTTTGTTGTCCGCATCAGCCGCCCACAATGATTGGAGATCGGAGCTCCTTTTGAATTGCTGAGAGGACGTCACGTTACCTGAAATAATAAAAAAAGAAAAGTACAAAAGGTTCCTTTTTATATAATTTTTTTTAATTCTTCCCGCCGCAATTTTTGGCCTCGTCCCTCTAAAAAAATAATAAACAATTGTGGAGGTAAGCTTACCGGCACTGTTTTCTTTTTTAAAAAAATGCGGCGCCGTTTTCTTTTAAAAACGCGGCATTGATTTCTGCGTGCATTTTAATGCATGAGAATCGACGCTGCATAAATAAAAAAAAATTGCACGTGCTTTTCGGTTGCCGCATGCGTTAAATGCACGCGGCAACTCGACGCCGCATGCACGCGCACGTGCATGTCGGTGGCGTATTTTAGAAAAATAATCTCTCTCTCTCTCTCCTTATTATTTGACAATAATCATTCAATCATTCGCCCGAATTTTGGGCAAATGACGTGGATGCCCTTAAGTATATATAAAAATGCCCAATAAATTAAATATGTATTATTTAAATATATAAAAATTATTTCTTGGCTATATAAAGGTCGAAAAATTACATAAAAATATGGAAAAAATCCAGAAAAATTTGAATAGAACTTACCAACCTTTAGCCAAATATTTAAAGCCCTGCGAAAAATATTTATTCACTGAAATGAGGTTAAATTCTATGTAAAAGATGATAAAAATCAGGAATAATAGTAAAATCAAAGTGTAAGTGATTTATCTTCATTTTTATATGATAACATGCAAATATAGTAATTAGAACACATAAATATAATGTAAAATTTACTAATTAATCATGTTAATTTGCAAGTTATCAGCGGAACGTAAGGATCTAAGGTAAATGTCTTTGCCTTAAGTGTTTCTTTTCCTGACATCATAGTTGGTGAAATTAGGGTTTATCATAACCTTTTCACTCTCATTTTACTTCCTTATATCCTCGTACCTCATCTATATCCTCTCATTCACACTGTTCTACATTAAACCACCATCATCATTCGCACACTCAACCATCACTGTGTCTTTCACGTTCACTTACCCTATTCTTTAAGTTAAATTAACATATAACTTGCATCCTTCTACTCGATATCACTAGCTCACAAATTCTACTCTCGTCTTCATCTCTTTTTATGTTGATCATCACTATCATAAGAAATTAATTCCTTAATTATCGTTCTCTGTGGAGACAATGCGTACTCATCACAAACGAAATATTTTTAAGTAAGGTTAAATATATTTTATTGAATAATCTCAATTACCAACAACGAGTTAAAACCCCTAAATTTGAGATTATCAATCTGACATTCTACTCAATATTTAGGTTGATATAGTTAATGAATTTTGAAGGCCAATAAAAGTTATTGGGCTGCTGGAGTTATTAACTAGACTAATACATGGGCCTAGAGGGTCACATGCAAATGGTCTTTTGGACATCGAAAGATATACTTCAATTTTAGGGGTTTTTATGAAAAATACCCACTTAGTATAAATCGGGGAAGGCCCTGAATGAAATTCACCTAGGCCAGAGTTGTTTAGGGGCTTTCCCCTTATTCAACCCTCTCCCCACGCTCCCTCTCCATGCCCGATGCTAGTGTTCGCCCGTCTCGATACCGGTATCGGATGCCGGTATCGGGACGAATGCTGTATCCGATACCGAAAATGGAATTTCGGGTATCCATTTTTTTTGATATCTGGATATCGGAAATCGGTATCGGATATCGGTTGCTACAGTGCTGATATCCGATACCGATATCTGTCTCGATGTTGGCATCCATCTCTGTCTTAGGGGGAAGGATTACGGTGCCGGATATCGGGTGTGGATATCAGTTTTCGACATCCACATCGAATTTCATTAAATTAATTAGTTAATGATTTTCATGTATTTTTTATTCAAAACTTTGAATAAAAAATACACAAAAGAGGAAAAGAGAGCTGATCAGATGAAGGTAGCGGACGGCGGTCGGCGGACGGTGGACGGTGGACGGTGGACGGTGGACGGTGGACGGTGGACGACGGCGTCGGCGGACGCCGGCATCAGCGGAATCGTTGGGTGAACAATACATGGGTACGTTCCAGCATTTTTGTCCATTTAAGACTCGTATTTTTCGTCGGTATTAATCTTAGACTATACCAATTAAGACTCGTATTTTTGTCTTCTGTTCCTAATTCATCCGCTCAACCGTCAAATTGTAGTTAAAATGACTATAGCATTGCATCCCAATGCTATAGTGAAATTGAAAGATGTTATTTGCAGAGATCATTAAAGAAGTTATTTCATTCATTCGCTTATTCTTCTACGATTTTTTATCTCTAATTCTAACTCTCTGATTCTTTTTCACTGCTTTACCTCTAAGTCTCCTTCTCTCCTCTCATTCTCTCTTACCCTCCAGTCTCCAATTCTCCATCGCCCCTCTCTTCTCTCTCGATCATTCTCCCTTACTCTATAATTCTCCCTTTCCTTCTCTCAGTCTCTCTTACGATCTAATTCTCCATCTATCACTCATTCTCTCTCACGCTCTATCTCTTACTCTATCTCTCATGCTCTCTCCCTTACTCTATCTCTCAATCTCAATCATTCTCCCTCTCTTCTCTCACCCTTTATTACTCTCTAATTCTCCCTCACTCCTCTCTTCTCTCTCTCATTCTCACTGACTCTATAATTCTCCCCCTCCTCTCATTTTCTCTTACAATCTAATTCTCTCTCTCTCTCTCTCTCATTCTCCCTCACGCTCTGAAAATTTGTAACTTAAAGTTCCATCTCTCCCTCTCTTCTCTCACCCTCTATTACTCTCTAATTCTCCCTCTCTCCTCTCCTCTCCCTCTCTTTTTCCCTTACTCTATTATTCTCTCTTCTCTCTCTCTCTCATTCTAACTTACCCTATTATTCTCCCTCTCCCTCTCTCATTTTATCTTACAATCCAATTCTATCTCTCTCTCTCTCTCATTCTGCCTCAAGCTCTGTAACAATTTCATATTTTTAACTCAAATTCTCCCTCATTCTCTCTCACCCTCTCTTACTCTATAAATCTTCCTCTCTCTATCTCATTCTAACGTACTCTATTATTCTCCCTCTCCCTCTCTCATTTCCTCTTACAATCTAATTCTATCTCTCTGTCTCTCATTCTCCCTCAAGCTCTGTAGCATTTTCATCTTTTTACCTCAAAATCTCCCTCATTCTCTCTCACCCTCTCTTACTCTATAAAGCTCCCTCTCTCTCTAATTCTAACTTCCTCTATAATTCTCCCTCTCCCTCACTCATTTCCTCTTACAATCTAATTATATCTCTCTCTCTCTCTCATTCTCACTCAAGCTCTAACATTTTCATATTTTTACCTCAAAATCTCCCTCAATCTCTCTCACCCTCTCTTACTCTATAAGTCGCCCTCTCTCTCTCTCATTCTAACTTACTCTATAATTCTCCCTCTCCCTCTCTCATTTCCTCTTACACTCTAATTCTATCTCTCTCTCTCATTCTCCCTCAAGCTCTGTAACATTTTCATATTTTTACCTCGAATTCTCCCTCATTCTCTCTCACCCTCTCTTACTCTATAATTCTCTCTTCTCCCTCTCTCATTCTCCCTTAATCTATAATTCTCCCTCTCCCTCTCTCATTTCCTCTTACAATCTAATTCTATCTCTCTCTCTCTCTCTCTCTCTCTCTCTCGTTCTCCCTCAAGCTCTGTAGCATTTTCATCTTTTTACCTCAAAATATCCCTCATTCTCTCTCACCCTCTCTTACTCTCTAAATCTCCCTCTTTCTCTCATTCTAACTTAGTTTTTAAGCCTCCCTCTCCCTCTCTCATTTTCTCTTACAATCTATTTCTCTCTCTCTCTCTCTCATTCATCCTCACGCTCTGTAACATTTTTTTCTTTTTACCTCAAATTCTTCCTCATTCTCTCTCACCCTCTCTTACTATATATATCTCCCTCTCTCTCTCATTCTAACTTACTCTATAATTCTCCCTCTCCCTCTTTCATTTCCTCTTACAATCTAATTCTATCTCTATCTATCATTCTCCCTCAAGCTCAGTAACATTTTCATCTTTTTACCTCAAAATCTCGCTCATTCTCTCTCACCCTCTCGTACTCTATAAAGCTCCCTCTCTCTCATTCTAACTTACTCTATAATTCTACCTCTCCCTCTCTCATTTTCTCTTACAGTCTATTTCTATCTCTCTCTCTCTCTCTCTCTCTCATTCTCCCTTGATCTATAATTCTCCCTCTCCCTCTCTCATTTCCTCTTAAAATTTAATTCTCTCTCTCTCTCTCTCTCTCTCCCTCACGCTATGTAACATTTTCATCTTTTTACCTCAAAATCTCCCTCATTCTCTCTCACCCTCTCTTACTCTCTAAATCTCCCTCTTTCTCTCATTCTAACTTACTTTATGTCTCCCTCTCTCTCTCTCATTTTATCTTACAATCTAATTCTATCTCTCTACTCTCATTCTCCCTCACACTTTGAATTTTTTTGACTTACACTTCCATCTCTCCCTCTCTTCTCTCACCCTTGAATTACTCTCTAATTCTCCCTCTCTCCTCTCTTCTCTCTCTCATTCTCCCTTACTCTATTATTCTCTCTTCGCCCTCTCTCCTTACAATGTCTCCCACCCTCTAATTCTGAATCTCTACTCCCATTCTCTCCCTCTCTCTAAGTCTCGCCCATTCTCCCTCACCCTCTCCTCCTCTCTATTTCTTCCTCTCTTATCTCATTCTCTGCTACTCTCCTCTATCACTCTCTCTTCTTTTTAAATTCTTTACCTCTAATTATCCATCCCCACTCTCATTCTCTCCCACTATCAAATTCTGACTCTCTCCTCTTAGTCTCTCCCACTCTCCAATTCTTCCTCATTCATCTCATTTTATCACACTCCCTACTTCTCCTTTGCCTTCGTTTACCGTCTATATTGCTCTCCCATCTTTTTAAATTTTTAACATCTAATTCTCCCTCCCTACTCTCATTTTCCCTTACTCACTAACTCTGCCCATCTCCTCTCACTCTCCCCCACTCTCTAATTCTCCTTCGTTCCTCTCATTATCTCCTACTCTCTAATTACCCCTAAATCTCTCTCACCCTCTGTTACACTCTAATTCTCCCTCCACACTCATTCTCGTTTACTCACTAACTCTACATAACTCCTCTTGAATTCACCCATTTGTTATTCTCTCCTAGTGAATTCCACACTTCTGTCATTCTACCTAAGTGCTCTTTTAATTTATTAGTTATATTCATAGTATCCGGCTTACCGAATTATGTCTTCAGAAACATGAACCCACCTAGAGGCAGTGGCCCAACCCAAGACAGATCTGGGTCGGGAGCTATAGGTCTTGAACGTACGGACGCGGAAACTTCTCGTGCCGTACAGAGTCACCCTCGTTCGAATGGATCAATCATTATTGACTACTTCGAACACATGGAAGATGGATACTACACGCTTACTATGCCGAGAGATGAACCCGCACAATACGAGAAAAACAATAAAGCAGCAGGCCGACAAAAGCACCAATGTTTTTGGCGGCATTTCAAAGCTTGCCATCCAGCTCGTCCCGAGCAGCTCAAGGGTGAGGTGTCGGAAGACCCTTATCAGCCACATATATCAGACTGATTGCAAAGTAGACAACAGAGAGCCAGTTCGACGAGGGCCGATTAGGGGGCACATGTCGGAGGAAACGAAGAATGTCGTTGCACGGTTCATATGCATGACTGATTCACCGTGGATCATTGTTCAAAATGTCGCCTTCAAGGAGATGTGGCATTACACGACACTTCTCGACTTGGATCCTCCAAGTGCGAAGGTCATTAAGCAGTGGACCATCCAAATGCATGGTCGCATGAAACTAGATGTGAAGAAGCTATGGGAGAACGTGGATCGAGTGTCACTCACCGTAGATGCGTGGACCGTTGAGAACGGTACCGGACTACTGGGCATCACCGTCCATTGGGTGGACGATAAATGGGTGTACCAAGAGTGGGTACTTGCCATCTGAGAAATCGTCGGCAAGCACGATGGGGAAAACATGGCAGCCATAGTTCTCCAGGCTCTAGAAGAATTTTGTCTGCAGCCGAAGGTCAGTATTCAACGGCAAACTTTATCTTATTAACTAAACTCATGAATTTACATGTGACCGTTATTTATGCAGGTTTACGCCGTGACTACTGACAATGCCACGGCGAATAAGAGGATGTTGGCCTTGATGGCGAGGAAGATAAAGATCGTTAACCCGACCTTTAGCGCCAGAAGGCACGTCCCATGCGTCGCGCACATTATGAACATTGTCGTTCAAGCGGCAATAAAAAGCTTCAGCATTATTTCAGCCCAAGCTGTGGAGCGCGAAGAGGGCGACGTGACGAGGACAACAGAGCACTATGAAGGCAACCAAGAAAATGAATTTGAAGATATCTTCAGCCTCTGACGACCATGACGGAGCACGCATGCCGTTATGCTTAGGTGATGCAGTTGCAAAGGTGCAGACACTAGTGCACAACATTTGAGGCTCTATGCAATGGAGAGAACTTTATGCGAAGGCAGGTGAAGACGACCCCGAAGTTGAGTACTCCAACATGGTCGTCTTGGACTAGCCGACCCGATGGAGTAGCACTTATGCTATGCTAGCGGCTGCCGTGAAGAAGCGGGATGTAATTGATGAAGTGTCGAAGGCTTTTGGCCGGAAGGGGATGGCGACAAAGATGTTGAAGGACGAGTGAGAGTTAGTGAAAGAGTTTTGTCGCATCCTTGGTCATTTCACCGTATCCACCAACCATGTTTGCAAGATAGTGACGCCGACGATAGGTGACGTACTATACCTCATAGACGGCCTCAAAGAACACATGGAGGAAGTGGTCCAGCAAATTGAAGATGGCAATTTATTCACAGGCGTACGACAATTGCATGAAACAGATCGTTCCAACATGGCGCAAGCGTGTTAAGGCGATGCATTGGAAGCTTGCATAGTATGCCGAGATCTTGTGGGCGAATGAGGCAATCACTGCCGCGACATTGATGGATCCATTCCACAAAGGGTCAATGCTCTGTCCGGGCATTCGAGAGGCAACCATCGCATACATACAGTCCTTGTTACCATGTGACTCGCCGCCATGTCGACTGGGAGGTGACGTTGAAGAGGGACCTACAAGAGGTAAAGAGTTGGACACTTGGCTTCAGAGCATTATGCGAAAAGTCCAACCGGCACGTGTGGCAACGAGATCGGCGTGGAACGAGTCCAAACAATACCTGACGGAGGTCGTGCCTGATGATGGAGTGCTCACTTCACTATCCTGGTGGGCCAGCACAGTGGCGAAGCGTTTCCACTTGCTGTCGTTACGAGGGAGCTGTTGTTCGTATGTGCGACAAGCGCTCCTGCCGAGCGCATTGGTCTCGGTGGGCAACACTATTGTCACATACAAGAGATCATGTTTGTTGCTGATAAGCATTGAAACACTAATCAATGTGAAGTATTGGCTCCGTGCGAACAACAAATGATGATACACTAACGTTGAGCTGGATTTGGATGGCGATGATGAGCAAGATGGTGTGGTTGCATGTGCTAAAGGTACACATCAAGTTCATGAACTTCATGTTTCCCATTTTTTACGTAATAATTATTTTTTATTTCTCAACTTTCACTACGCAGGTGACGACCAAGTAAGTACAAACCTCTGATAGAGCCGTGGTCTAATGCCTAGGGGAAGAGTGTGTTTTTGACATAGCCTCCTTTGTTTAAGACTTTGCACCGATGTCCTATATATTTAGTGAATTTTGTTAAAAATTAAGACTTCTCCATGTATATGATTTTATATTTTTTTTATTGATTTTGCAACATTCTCATGAAAATTTGTTGAATTTCCCAAGATTAAAAATTCACACCTAATCAAACAAGAGTCGTACTTAGTTCAAATGTGAACTTTATTTAGTATCATAAATATTGGTTCCACGAACCATGTTAAAGCACCACAAAGTGAGGGAGAATTTATTAAATTTTTTTCCAACATTTACCGAAAAAATTCTTGAACTTTCAAAAATTAATCAATCACATTTAACCTTCCAAGTAAAATAATTAATTCAAATCGGCACTTCATTACTTATTATAAATATTGGTTAAATAAACTTATTGAGGCACCTTAAGGTGGGGAAGAACTTAATTAAAACTTTTGTTAAAACTTAATTAGAACTTAATTCTCCTGAAACAATTGTTAAATTTCCCAAAATTAACAATTCTTTATATCCGTCATTGCTATATTTCTCTACCCTATCCTATATATAATCTTAATATCACTCAAAATGAATAATCATTATCATTAAATATCATGCTAAGCTTAGTATCCTTATTCATATATCTTAATTATAAATCTCAAATAACCCCTCCACTATTATCGTACACTCTTCCTTACTATTAAACCGTCAGATTTATTATTCCTCTTACTAACTATTTCTATTATCTACTAAAGTACTAATTATATTATGCAGTTTTATTTTCTTAAAATTACATTAGATTGATTTTGATAAAACATTATTTGTAAGTCTAAACTAACCCTTCCGCTAATATCTTACAGTCTCCCCTTATTATTAAACTGTCAGATTTATTATTTCTCTTACTAACTACTCTTACTATCTATTAAAAGTATTAATTATGTTATGTAATTTTATTTTCTTAAAATTACATTAATATTAATTTTGTTTAGACATTAATTGTAAGTCTAAAATAAAATTTTAGACTATTCCTCTCACTAACTATTTCTATTATATACTAACGTACTAATTATATTATGCAGTTATATTTTCTCAAAATTACATTAGATTAATTTTGATAAAAAATTATTTTTAAGTCTAAACTAACCCTTCCGCTAATATCTTACAGTCTCCCCTTATTATTAAACCGTCAGATTTATTATTCCTCTTACTAACCATTTCTATTATCTATTAAAAGTATTAATCATATTATGCAGTTTTATTTTATTAAAATTACATTAGATTAATTTCGTTAAAAAATTATTTGTAAGTCGAAACTAACCCTTCCACTAATATCTTACACTCTCCCCTTATTATTAAGCCGTCAGATTTATTATTCCTCTTACTAACTATTTCTATTAACTATTAAAAGTATTAATTATATTATGAAGTTTTATTTTCTTAAAATTACATTATATTAATTTTGTTCTAACATTAATTATGGCCCAAATATATGTTGCATTTTCGACATATGAATTTTGACATATGACAACAATATGTGAAAATGACATATCTAATTTATTCAATATGTAGCATCTGTGGGCGCGCGCAATGAGATTTACATATATGACGAATGAGGCAAATATAAACTTCAAAATAATTTAGAATTTTCCCTTATGGGATCGTCGTGGAATGAGAAAAAATAAGCGGATATCGCTTTCCGACATCTAGATATCGAAAACCGATATCCGGATAATGGAAACTGATATCCGATATCTGGTATCCGTCGAGTCCCTTTACCTACGGTATCCGGTACCGATATCCGTCTAACCCTCGGAGACGGATATCGTCCGATATCCGATATCGATATCTGGAACCGTCCCACTTTTTCTTGGCTATCGGATATCGGTTGTCTGATACCGGATGACGGACGGATACCGGTTGGACGAACACTACCCGATGCTATCAGGACGACGTAATGACGATGGTGGAGGTAGAACGGGGCTCGTCAAGAGGAGGATATCCGATGTGCCGAGGATTGAGTGGATACATCTAGAGGCTGCACATTTGAGCAGCTCAACTGGTCTTGCTCTTGGATCCAAGAAATCACGGATGCGATCCATGCACAGGTTCTTTGTTCAATAGTTTTATCGATGCTGTTCGATTTCGTTCAAGTCTTCTGCTGCACATCATTTTGATTTCTTTATCCAGATCTAGGCCTATAGAACTGAACAATTTTATCTTATTCGTCCAAAGGATACTCTAGATGGACATTGACATATCTAAAAAGAATTGGAATATCTAATCATACTTTTATGGATGATCAGATGTCCATTAGTGTAGATCCACTAATGAAAGATGGTGGATGCGCTTCAGGGAAGGAGATCACTAAATTGATCTATATGGACTCCTAAAGGTTACTATACATAAATATTAATTAGGTTGATTTATGTCATAGTTGTGTAAGTTGTCTGAAGACATGAGACACCAAAGACACCTTGTACATGGATCACTATGTTTCGACTACTACTTACATATCCCTAATCATATAATTCAAACTAGTCTTAGCTTAGACATAGCTGGAAGGACATGAAGGTGATAAAGCGGTTAAGATCCGATTTTCCACCCTTGGTATAAGAGAAGATTGAATCGAGAAAGAAGATGCATCAACAATGATAAATGTATAAGACAGCTGATCGTGGAAAATTTTCCACGAGGTAGTTAATGCATTACTGCACATCTCTCGAGCATGAGGTGTAATGTGGCACCCCATGGCCTGGAAACTGAACCTATCAATTCGGTTAAATCAACCATAAATTTGTTAATATATATGCTAGTATATTTAATTCCTAAGGTTTTCAATAAATGTTGCTGGACCTAGAGAGTCACACACACAATCTCCTATGGATGTCAGTGGATACACTTAACTTGTTATGGCTTTTATGAAAAGTTTTAAATTTATACTTAATGAGGGGGATCCCATTTTATGAGTCAATGCCAGCCAGATCTAGGAGTCTCCTTGTATTTATTCTTCCCTTTGCAGAGGTATCCTCTTCAAGTGTGACTTGAAGATGACTAAATCAAATTGATCTTCAAGGAGAATTAAAGTTCAAGCGGAGATGCATTGTTACAACAATTGCGTGGATACCTTTGGAGGCTGAGCATGAAAGGCTATAAGGTACTCTTTCATGGAACAAGTTCAATATGGAATCAGTTCCAGAAAAGGTGATATGTTCTTTGTTTGTTTCATATATCAATTATGAATAGGTTTGCTCATTTGGCTGCACCCAATAAAACCCATGAAACCCATAAATCAAGCCCATATAACCTAACACTTGTTTATCTGAAATGTGTCATCATAATTTCAATTTATCTGCTCTCATTATGACACGTATACACATTTTACAGTCTTTGACTTGAATTTATGGAAATTTTGATCATCATATTTTTAATGCCCAAATTTCTCTTCATTTTCGCACTGCATTTAATTCAATCACTGGATTTGCTGATGCTAACACGTGTCCGTATTCTAACACAGCTGTTAAAATTTTAATCTTAGTGCCATATGTTCCCTACGCATTAAAAAAATAAACATTTAAGTCACAATTGGTGCATAATGTCATCATAATTTGCTATGTCCTACTTTATTTTTTCACAATGATTAGTGCAATTAATTATTTGCAAAAACTAATAAATGGTCACCATCAGAATAAACCAGGATGATGTCACACGTGGCAAGCATGATTAAGAGTGGAAAATCCATAAGAAAAAATAAAGATTTATTAATTCTAAGAAAAATGTATTCTGACTCCTAAACTTCAGATATATGAATATGATGCCAGAAATACAAAAATATAAGAATGTAATTCATAGGAATATATATATGTTTTCATCTTGATAACACTCAAATAACATAAATTCAATGACATAAAAAACATAACCAATGAGATTATGGTAATAATTAGGATGTTACTAGTGATGGTGGTATACATCATACAAATTTGAAGGGAAGTAGCAGTGATATGAGTGTGTGGCTGGCAGTGATATTATATATATATATATATATATATATATATATATATATATATATATATATATATATATATATATATTATATAACAGATATAAGTAGCAGTGATATTATATATATATATATATAATAGATAGATAGATAGATAGAGAGATAGATAGATGTACATATAAAGAGAGATAGAGAGTGATGATATTTAAAGAACAAGGAAAGAGTGACGTAATCAATTGTATTATGATGCTCACCAAGTTGACATGATTCACATTCGAAAGGGGGTGGGAAATTATAGGAATTTCTTAGAGTAGCTTGGACATACCTGTGTGTCAAGTAAAAAAGAAGAGAATGATCTAATATCATGATAAAAATAAATGCTTATTAGGTAGATGGTCTGGAACAAGCTCATAGATTTTGTGACCATTCTCGTGTCCCAAACAAGTCCTATTCGTTATCCTCAAATCTTGAAAAGGAAGTAAGTTGACATACCAGAAAAAAACATTGGTAATAATAAAAATACAAGGAAGGTTCTTGAGAACATCAGGTGGTGTTAGGATTAACTTGGATTTTTTATGCCTTTTCCAACAAAAAGGATACACATGACCATACCCTATATAAATAGAGAAAGATATAGAGTACCATCAGAATTTGATATATGGATCGATGCCCTACTTAAATAATACAAGATGTGGGCTGTGAGGAAACCAGATGGATAATACCCATTGTAAAGGTGAAGACATGATTCACCGAGTACTATAATTAATTTCCCACTTGGAATCACTACAAAATCATACTTTTCTTAGGTCAAAGTAAAGTTGAGAGATATTACATGATACACAGTATCATACACAGTGGTAGGGATGAATTCAGAAGGTTTTTTATTTTTTTGCCACAAGCAGTCCAACTGGTCATATGGATGATTTTCATGGCCAATATCCCATCTAATATCACAGTCATGGCTCCTTCCTCTGTGATCAGTCCCAAACAAGTTACATACATCAGAAGGTGTGTTCTTATAACACATATGGTTGTTCATTTAGAAACATGTACATAACATGAAAAGTTGGACATAGCATGTATAAAGTCTCCTCACCCAAAGCAACCCTTGAACCTAAGCATTGCCAGATGGATTAAATTATCCCAATAAATGATGCCACCAAAATATTATCACTGGTCAGAAGAGATGGCGCGAGTGTAAGGGGCGAAGCATGCAAATAGTCTAAAGAAAGAAAAGTCAAAAATTAAAGAACCTCTTGATTACGATTGAATGGACACTCTTAAAGTCATGCCTTAGTAATTCTGGAACTGTTTCTTCCGTATCGCAGATTGTTGAAATCAAACAATACTATTTCTATGTAAATGCCATTTATGTGTATTATAGAGGCCATCTTATAAAACCATAAAGATGTGAACGATTGAGGCACCAGACATAATCCAGAAGATATTCTCTTTCACCTCCACAGTTCAAGAGATAGTTTATGGTTTTCACATTTTTTAATAAAATGTTGTTTATTGGTAATTTTGACTGTAAATGGTTTGAAATTAAATATTTTATATAATATTTATAAAATTACCCTTCGAGAAACACTATTACATCCCTTTATATTATGTATTTAATATTTTTAAATTAAACATAAACAATATTGTGATAAATTAAATAAATTTCATCGTAATTTAATTACCAACTTAAAATTTTTTTTCATTTATTTATTGAAAGTATTACTTATTTTGACTTATTATATTACATCTTGTGGTCATATTATTTTTTGTATCCATGTATACATTAATACCTTATTTTGAAATTAGTTTGATCTTGAATTTCTTTGATTCATCAATTTTATCTCATAGCTTGTACTTGGGTATCATTATTCACAACATATCACAATAACCCCAAATAAATAATCGCTTATTATAAAGTACATTTTGTCTACTATCTCTACTAGCTACTGATAGCATGATAAATGCATTGTTATTTTCATACATGTTAGATATTTTGGTCTTATTAATCTTGAATTTATCATATTATCATTTGGATTAACTGAATATTTATGCATCAGCTATAAATTTCAGTTTCTGCACATTATTCCTATTTTTAACTAACCTCCTTTACTTATTTGAAGTCAAGAAGTTTTATTACTGATGAATAGTTTATAGTTCCACTTGTGCAGAAATTTACAAGAATAAAAAAAGGCAACTCTTAATGAACTAGATAATTTTTGGGAGCTCATGCAAATGGATCTGAAATAGTCAAACGATGTTGTGGACCTTCAAAAGAACAAACAGAGGAGAATGGCCATGAACTTACCTGCCCATTTTGACTCTCAAATACTTTACAAAATAAAGAATCTGAAAATTACAAGGAAAAGCTCTCAACCAATGGAAAAAAAGAGGCAAAATGGCAATGAAAGAGCCTAGAAATGACCAAAGGTGTATTTTCTTAATTCTCCATATCACCTATCATTTTACCTCACTCTGGAAATGCTCTAAAATGTGGCTGGCCAGCAGGACAAGGCATATTTCAGAATCCAGGTTGCTCAACCTGCTTGATGTAAGTTTGTTGAAGTTTTCATTCAATCTCATCTCTTGTTTGCATTGAAATTCAATCATGGCAAAATATAAGGATCTAGACTTGAGAGGAAGCATTGAGGGCTCAATAAACTTGCATTAAGGTTATAGGAATTTAAATTTCCATTTTCTCAACATTCTCTTTTCATTTCCCCTTTGATTCCATCACTTTCTCACTCTAAACACCTGTCTTCCCTAATTTCTCTCACTAGGATATTTTTTATCTCTCTAAAACTTCATTCATACCTCTAGTTTGTTCTCCCAAAATTTCATAAAAAACCCAACCATTTTCACATTAAAATCCACTGAAAACTTCTCCTACACCATTTCTTCACTTTCTCTCTCTATCTCTAGACACACTCTAAATTCTCACTCAAAACTCAAAACCCAACCATCTCTAGACCTGCTCCTTTATCTCTCAATAATCTGTCCCTATATCTCTCTAGAACATCCATAATATCTCCCCTTTTTCTCTAAAAGAATCACATAAAAATCATTTTTTTACACTTTGAAATCTAGGTTTCCCATCCGTTGCCGCTGCTGTGCTATGGTGTGCAATGCACGACAGCGTTTGGACGGCATCTTGCCCCTTTGCTTGCCGTTCACATGCGCGTGCAGCAGCGCGCCCACTGGCCAGGAGAGTACTCCCTCCCTCAGGACTTTGCCGAATTTCGGCTAAGTACGGGAGCGACTAGACCGGTTTGAACTGGTTTGAACCGGACTAAACTGGCCTAGGTTAATTAATTTAATTAAAGGCATTTAAAAACTGTAAAAAATTAGGAAAATTAATCTAAATTTTATAATAAATTCTAGAAATTATAGCATTTAAAAAATTCTTTAAAATCTCTAATTGTCATTTTTATTATTTCTAGTGGTTTTTGTTGTGAATTTAATACCAGAAAATATACAAGTTTATATTTTCTATTTCTAGCGCTAATTAAATTAGGAAAATGAGTATATCTGCTTCAATTTAAATCATAGAAAATTATATAAGTTAATAAAAAATCCCATACATTATGTTTCTCACTTTTAAACTCATTATTTTTGTCTGCCTCTTTGTGGACTGATCCCTTACTTGCCCTATATTAAACATAGAGTATTTCAGTGAAAATTTTCATAAATGTTATTGGTTAAGTCTAGATGGAAACAATGACATAAAACCCCCTAAATTTGGACTTATCAGTTATATTATCCATTTAGCTTTTATTTTGCAACGGCTAATATCCACTTAATTTGTCTATTATCTCATCTTTTCATTATTTTTATTTTTAGTACTCGCCTATATGAATTCTGTTTTTTCTATACTTATCATCACTTCTCTATGCTTCTTAATTTTTCACTTACGACTATACATATTTAATTTTATTTTATTTATATTATTTATTTTGTTCAAATCATTGGCAGTTTGGCTGAGGTTGCAAATCATTTTTGAGAATTAATATTTCATCATATTTAAAACTTATCCTAATTGACTAGATTTAAATTGAAATATTATTTTAAATGTTTATACCAATGTTTAGTGATGAGATTAAATTTGGGACCTTCATTTGTGGTCGATAGTTGAGTTAATAAATGAAGTTCATACACCACAGATTCTAAAAAGATGATCTGATAGTAACGATTAAGGGTTTTCCCCAAAGGCAATGATGGTTAGAGAGTTCATGACTTTTGCAATGGCAATTTAGAGGAGGAGAAGAGATACTTTATAAGATATGAAATAAACTGTGAGATCAAAAGATGATAAATAACAATGGTAGATAGATTTTGAGAGATAGGAATATAGAGATAGCAGGGACATGATGGAAAAAGTGGATGTTGATGGGTGGATCTATAGTGATGATGTATATGAGTGGATATATGATAGGTATTGAGATGAGGACAACGACATACACACATGGAATTCATTGTAGATCTGTATACTACCTTAGGATCATGTCAATCTGCGGTTGTAGGAGAGCCACTTGACCTCTATTTTGCCTTCCGACTGAATCAACAAGTTACATCAAGGAATCTTCATGGATCATGAAGTGAATATTTTTCACTTGAGACATTCCAATATGTTTTTTCATGGATAGATAAATGAGAGGATACAAGACTGTCCTAAAAAAAGTCTGACTTAAGTTGTGCTATGAAGTTGGATGATTCTAAGCTGTTGATTTTTCTCTCTCCCCATTGAAGCATGCATCGTATTGCCTTCAACATAAAAGGGATTCAATAAAGCGTATACCATATATTTCTAGATTTAAAAGCTGATCTGATGTGTATTAGTCGGTGAAAAGTGCATCATCAGATTCTTTGAAACGTGTACCTCGTTATCTAAGTGAGTTCAAATTCAGCAAATTAGAAAATGTTACACGTCCATTTATATTCTAATTCTCATTTCATGTTAATGATGATAATTTTAATCTCCAAATTTGATAGGATGACACATGTATCTACTTTCAAATCACATTTATTGTGATTTAAATAACTGAATTTTGTAACACATGTCTAAGTGTTCCATCACATTTATTATGAATCAAATCAACTCATTTAACACGACGTTGCATGTCCTTATGGATTAATTAAGTTTGATTTTTTAATGATTGGCTACATACGTCATCTTGATTTGTTATGCCTAAACGACATTTTTCACAGTATTCGAGAGGTCAATCATTAGTCAATCCATCAATTGACCACAATTGAAATGAATCAAATTGTGACACTTGGTTTTACTCAAAATAAGTGCAAAAAATTATAAAAAACCTTAAATAATTTCAGAAAATATATTCTAATTCAAAAAATTCAAGAAAATCTTATGACTTAATAAATGATTTTCTTCATGTATATGATGATGAAATATAAAAATATAGAAAAATCAGAAGAATATATTTAACCATTTTATGCTTGGTAACACATTTGTGATCATTTAATATAAATAAACATATAAAACTCATGAGATTAATCTAGCCACTTGCTCTTTATTATTTAGCCTTTTGTGTTTAATATCTAAGCTTAAACCTACCAACCACTACACTTTTTTTTGAAAGAAAAGTATGGCAGATACCGACCACTACACTTAATCATCCCAATCAAATTTAACTCTTATTCTACGAATAATCAAAATCATATTTAAATATTGTTTCAACTATGTCATGCTTGATAATACATATGTGATCATTTAATACAAATAAACATATAAAATTCATGAGATTACTTTGGCAATTAGCTTGTTATTATTTAGCCTTGTGTGTATATCTGAGGAGCTTAACCTACTGACCATAACACTTCATTGTCCCAATCAAATTTGATTCCCATTTTAAAAATCAATGAATTCTGACATCTTTTTCATATCTGAAAAAAACTGGATGAGGGAGCTATGACTTTCTCTTCTCACTCTGCATATACACATACCATGTCATATTACCTCACATGAACCACATTTAAACATGGAGGTGCCTCAGTTTGTTGAATCATGATGGTTTATTTACAGGTCACACCCACCTTATAATGCTGATGACGCATGCTCAACAATTACTTGCTGAAGTTCCAAAAACCAATTATCACAGAAAAAGGCATTCTTTTATCATTGCTTATTTCCAAATTTTATCCCATTGAAATGGTACGTTTTAAATAATATATGATAAAATAGTATTCCACCAATACAACTTCAGGATATTATCAGTTAAGTTTGTAACGTTGAAATGATGTTACCATATGCCATATAATAGGTTGAAAATTCTACAACTTTTTCAGTTGTTATGGAGATGGATTGCTCTTTGAAAGAGAATGGTAGTAAGAAATAAATCACAAAGATAATGAATGAAAAACCTAATGGATTGGCATCAACAAACATGAAAAATATTCTCCGTCATGCAGCAGATGACTTATGAAGCATTTCCATCTAACTACAAACCAAGAAATAGTAGGTTAATGTCTAATGAATTATATTTTTTAAAAACCTTGGCAACATGAAATTACATCTTCATATGCCTTAATGTCTCTTGGAATTCTGGATGAGATTATGGCTGTGGGTATGCCTGCTTGTTAATGGAAATTCACACTCTAAACAGCCAAAAAAAGCTGGGCGATTCTATTCCATGAAGCTATACTCAGCGTCAGAGTTATACATTGGGCACAACATTCTTTCTCTTGCTACGAAATTACCAGTGAGTTATATCCGCCGACGATGTGAATTTTAATTTTATCTTAAAATCACATAGAATCAAATGTTAACCAAAATAAACCAGAATAGTAACTGAATTCACGTTAGTCTTACTTTTTGCTTCTTTAATGTGTTTGAAGTAAGAATCGTTTAATGGTTTACATTTTTATCTGTCAGGATAAAATTTGGACAAAAGCAGAATTTTGGACAAAACAAAGAATTTTCAAAATTGTTGAAGATTTTATGAAGGGTTTAATGCAAATAAAAAAGAAGATAAAGCTACAAAATAATGAAAATTAAGACAATCAGCCATACCTAATAAACTTAGATGTGAATTGCGCGGGTCTTAAGCTCGGTACTTGCAGAGATTCTCGAAACCCATGTACTCGTGGTTCTGGATCTTCCTTACCATGTTTGAGATGCCAACTCCACCTGCAAAATATCAGCAGTAAAATTAGCGCTCAAATTATATACATATAAATTTCTAAATATTCATTTCCTAAATCGGTTACCGAGAGAGATGGCGCTGACGAAGATGGTAAAGGAGAGGATGAAGATGATGAGGGAGGCTCGGCCAAGAATGATGATCAGCCTCCTCACAGCATGCTGCCCGATCAGCGCTGCTCCTGTCGCCACTGCCACAAAGTACAGAGCTGCAACAACCCAAGGAATTAGTATTTATCTCCTTATCAATTCATCAAGGGTTCGGCACATCCCAATGATGTTGATGTTAGTCGATGGTATCATCATCACCTTCATCCATCTATACTTAAAAAACCTTCTATCAACCTTGTCAACGAGGTCCATTTACATTGACGGTTGATGATTTTTTACTAGAATTTTAATCAGTTGATGGCTGACATTGCCAGACGGCGTCGACCATCAATGCTAACCTTGTCAATGCCATTGCCAATCATCCTAAAATTAGTCAACATCATTGTTAAGACATTGATGGAACCATGCAAAGAGCGCACCATAGGGTACGGGGAACCGCCGGAGAAGATAATACTCCACGACAGACATTGACGAGGAGAAGGTCATGGCAAAGGTGGCCGTCGCACTCGACACCTGAAACAAATTTAGGCCTTAAATCCCAGATTTAGAAAGAAACAGAAAACTGAGCTTGAAAATAGAATTGAGGATTGAGAATATTATTAAGGTTGAGGAGGAAATTAGGGTAGGGTTTGAGAAAAAGAGGAACCTGAGGAGGGATGCCGAGCTCAAGGAAGAGAGGGCCAAGGATAAAGCCACCGCCGAGGCCAAGAAGGCCGCCAACAACACCGGCAATTACGCCACACGAGCAGTAACCGAGCAGCTGTAGAACTGTCCAGTTGGTCTCTACATCTCCCTTGGATGAGATCACCCTCTTCCCAGTGTAAAGCCCAATTGCCTGGTACAGGGTTACTCCCACAGAAACAGGGATCTGCATAGATAGATTACATTCGATTAGGCAGGATTGATAGATTAGACAAGAAGGATACATAAGTTAGGATAGATTGAAAAGATTAGGTAGAATCAATGGTATTTTACATTCGCTCGTATGAAAGAGAGATAGATTAGATAGGATAACGGGATAGATGCATAAAAAAAGATTGTGAAAGGAATAGATAGATTCATAAAGAAAGATCGGGAGCATCACTCTAAAATAGATGGATAGATGTATTAATGTATAGAAAGAGAGATAAAAAGTGGAGAGCAAAAGAGAGATAAACATATGGAGGAGAGAAGAGAGAATGGACACTGATATTAGCTAGATAGAGAGTGATGGATAGATAGATTACAGCCATCATCCGAGAAAAAGGGAGTTGAGATGAGAAGAAGACCCACCTGCAGCAGATTAAGGATCCAGTAGGACGCCGAGCAGTTTGATGTGTAATTCTGCAATGAGAAGAGATTGAATTAGAATGAGAGAATTACAGGGATGGAATGGCGGATAATTCAAATCGAACCAATTTGATGTCTGACTCGGACCTATATTATATGAATATGACCGATTGATAGAAATACTCCAAGACTCCACCTTTGTCATATATTCCATATACCACACTAGATAGATATCATAGTCATGGAATAGGATTAACTTTCAAGATACCTTGATGGTGAAATGGTAGACACGCGAGACTCAAAATCTCTCATTGATGGCGAAAAAGACACCAGATTAGTTGGGAGGGTCAGACCTTGGAGATTTGGAGGCCGAGGAATGCAATCCAGACAAAAACCAGAAGACCCAGCTCCTTCCAGTATACATTCTCCATTATGGACACCTGCGTTTCAAGATCAACCACAAGATGACGGTGATGATGATGTCAATGACAACAACAATGAAGAAGAAGATGGTGGTGATGCTGATGATGATGAGGGCAAAGAAAAATATGAATATGGCGATTTCTTTTTGAAGAAAAGTATGAATATGATGATAATAATGAGGAAGAAAGGGCACATAAAATGTAACACCATGATGATGATGATTTGGGCGACGATAATGATGAGGATGATGATGATGACAAAGACAACAATGATGACAATAAAGAAGAAGAACAAGAACGAGGTTATGCTGGTGATGGTAGTAGTAAGAAGAAGGAGATTCATTCAAAAAAAAAGAAAGATGATGATGATGATGATGATGATGATGATGATGAAGAAGAAGATGATGATGATGGTGAAGATGATGATGATGATGAGGATGAGGATGATGATGACGAAGATGATGAAGATGAAGATGGTGAAGATGATGATAATGAAGATGAAGATGGTGAAGATGATGATGATGAAGAAGAAGATGATGATGATGGTGAAGATGATGATGATGATGAGGATGAGGATGATGATGACGAAGATGATGAAGATGAAGATGGTGAAGATGATGATAATGAAGATGAAGATGGTGAAGATGATGATGATGAAGATGAAGATGGTGAAGATGATGATGATGAGGATGAAGATGGTGAAGATGATGATAATGAAGATGAAGATGGTGAAGATGATGACGATGAAGATGATGATGATAAAGATGAAGATGATGAAGATGAAGACGGTGAAGATGATGATGATGAAGATGAAGATGGTGAAGATGATGATGATGAGGATGAAGATGGTGAAGATGATGACGATGAAGATGAAGATGGTGAAGATGATGATGATGAAGACGAAGATGGTGAAGATGATGATGATGAAGATGAAGATGGTGAAGATGAAGATGGTGAAGATGATGATGATGACGATGATGAAGAAGAAGAAGAAGAAGAAGATGATGATGATGATGGAGATCAAGATGGTGAAGATAATGATGATGAGGATGATGATGACGAAGAATAAGATCATAATGATTATGATGACGAAGAAGAAGATTATGATGAAGCTAACCTCTGCTTCGTCCCCAGCTAGGATTTGCTTGTTCTTAGTGCTGCTGTTCTCTGGAGCCCCCGGCAGAGGTTTGTACTCCACTTGATCCGTGGCAGTGGCTGATCATGGAAAAAAAATGAGAAATTCTCTGAAATTCCCCGCCAGAGTATGGATAGTGCTAACTTACACTTTGATTTCTCTCGTCTGGCAGCTTCCTGAGATCAGAGCACAATCTACAGCGTTAAGCACGAAGAAGCGCAGGAAACGAACATCATCAAAAAGTCACCTTCTTGGCGATTGTCTCCTTCTTCCACGTCTCAACTCCCTTGAGAAACGCCTTGGTGGATGTTCCTGCGCCGAGAACAGCAATCTCTTCAAGACCAAGATTTTCGCATGCCCCCAAAGCGAAGAAATCCGCGGCAATTACCAATGAATAAGACGATCAGAAGAACAGTGACCATCCAATCGGCGAAGATCACATTGAAGGCAACTCCGATGCTGATCCCGAGCATCAGCATCGGCTGGAAGAGCAGCGCAAGATCATAATCAATCACCGGCATCGGCAGCGTCGGATGCCTCAGCTTCAAATTATAGTAAACAGTCGATCCCGCCGCCCCCATAATCATGCCTGCAAATAAAAAAAATCAGATCTTGGATCGACGGCGAGAAGACCGCTCAAAGGAAAATCACATTTGGAGATCGCAGTGGAGGACTTGGCGTCGAATCCGACGATGAGGGTAAGCATCGGGACGAAGATTCCACCGCCGCCGACCCCTCCGACGCTCCCAAAAGCCGCTCCCACGAACCCTATAACGCTCCCGACGACGATCCGCCATCCGAATTCAATGTCCTGGAGATCCAGACATGGAATTCGAATCAAAAACGGCGAAAACGAAGAAAAAACATCGAATTGGACGTCGATTCTTACCGGCCAGACGTGGTGGTAGGAGGAATCGTCGGGCTGCCAGAGGAAATTGACGATTTGGGAGAGCAACTGGGGCTGATCTCTTGGCTGGGGGAGATCTCTCTCGGCAGAGGTCAGTAGAGAAGCCGCCGCCATCAGCACGGCAGCGATAAGCGGCGGCGCCGCCGATCTCAGGCCCGCCATCCACTTCCCCGCTGAGCTCGCCATTGCCCTCTTCCCCCCGCTCGTTTCCCTATAAATAGGAGAAAAAATCCACCTTTTGGACCATTTTACCCCTCAAAAATCATGGAATAACAACTTGGGACGCGCGCTACACGTGGATCTTCCGGGCCCACCGGTTATACCTACAATAAAAGATAATAACAGGGTGTTTTTTTACTGGGTCCATTGCCCTCTTACTCCCGCTCGTTTCCCAATAAATAGGAGAAAAAAGTCACCTGTTGGACCACTTTACCCCTTCCAAACCACGGAATTACAACTCGGGAATGGGGGCTGCCACGTGGACCCTCTCGGGCCCACTGGTTATATCTACAATAAAAGATGATAACAGGGTGTTTCTGAGAGTTTTTTGCTGGTTCCAATAATTGTTTATTTTAATTAATACATTGTTATGCTTTTTCTGGGGGCGGGATTCACGTGGCGCTTTTTGAGCCGCCGGCTACCTAATCCAAGATATAGGATATATGTACAATATGAGATAGTAAAAAGCAATGTAAATTCGGAAATAATTGTTTTATGTTAATGAATAAATTATTGGCTTGGTTTGGGTGGATCCACGTGGCACTTCCGGGCCCACTGGCTTCTAAGCAGACGGTTATAAGTACAGTACGGGATAATAAAAAAGGATTTTGGAGAGCAGATTTGTGGGGCCCACATGTCTTGTTCGAGACTGATAAAAAACACTTTCAGAATAAATGAGTTATATTAGTGTGTAAATTATTAATGTGATATTGGGGATATTTCCAGGTGGCCTTCCCTGGACCCACCGGGTGTCTAGTTTTTGGAGAGAAGTTTTGTGGGCCCCACATCTCTTCTCCAAGTCTGATACAGAAATATATAACAGAATAATTGATTTATGGTAATTAATAAATTATTACTGCGATTTGTGTGGGGGGCTTGGTAGATCCACTTGGCCTTTCCTGGCCCCACCTGCTCCGTGACGTATGAAACAGGGTATATGTGTAATATACGATCATAAAAAGGATTTTTTTGAAGCAGGGTTGTGGGCCCCACATATAGAATAATACAAATTCATTATAATTGATATATGTTACTTTATTCCGGTTCTTGGGGGCTAGATCCAAGGGTGAGAGGAAAGACGATTATGGGCTTTGGCCACGTGGCCAGCTCAGCGGTCTACGTGGCGTGCCATTTGGCCCACTAAACGACAGAGCTTCTACGCCGCACAATATTAATGTCTATTATCTATTCAAATAAAACAAAAGCGAAAATTCCGCAAAAAAAGGTTAAACTCGGTTATTGTTCATTGTATGGGGACGGAAACCCTGCTAAAGTCCCATATCGGAGATTCTGCAAATGCGGTCGAATCCAAACAAAGGTATAAGTATGCTTCAAAGACGCTTTGCGCGGGAAATTTAAATTTGATTTAGCTGCCGATTTTTCAAAAACTGGCACCGCTGTTCTTCGATCCCCTGTATACTACTTCGATTTCATGCCCTCTCTGTTTGATCCCGACGAATTCTTGCCCTGCTCGCTGGTGGCGCCTCCGTCATCGCTGGTAAGATCTAGTTTTTCGAATCTCACTGCATCTCCTGAGGTGCTGTCCAAGTCGTAGATGGGACGTTTGTTGTTCGTCGATGAACGCGCACTAAAAAAATCGGTTACGTTCGTGTTTGGATCTCTTTTTCTCTATGCCTAATGAACATGGATTTTCCATCAATTTCGCTCGCTTTCGTGCTCTCACTGCTCGACCCCGAAGAATTCTGGCGTTGCTCGCTGACAGCAACGCCTCAATTTTTGGTAAGATCTAGTTTCTGGAATTCGCCAATAGTTTCCTTGCGCTGGCTATTATTACGGTCCGAGCTGCTGTCTGAGGCGCAGATTTGACCTCTACGCGGGCCTAACTTGTGATGGGACGTTTGTCGTCGGTCAATGAACGAACATTAAAAAGATCAGTTTATGTCCGTGTTTGGCACTCTCTCGTTTCTTTTAATCTAGGCCTAAATAAAGAACGCTGTTTTCTCATCTCTAGACCGACTGATCGCTTTCCAATGCCCGCACAATCATGTACAAGGACAATAAATAGTAAAGATAATAACGAATCTTATTAGATAACATGACTTATTTAAGTGTCGTGTTTGGTTGTTATCTTCAATATGCGGTACAGAGTTAGGAGCGAGTGATTGGTAGATTTAGAGGAACTAAAACTGAGGATGGATGAAAATCTGTTGTTTCTTTCATCCTTACATCGGAACAGAAAACAGACAAAGATTTGGATAATTAAGAACTTTAAATGCTGGGTAGCTGTTCATCATAAATTGTATTATATATATTGAAATGTAAGTATATATAATCTCTATCATTAATATGTCTTACGATGATGATGGAATGTCACTATGATGACAATTAAAGACGATGGCGATCACTATCATTGACAATGCCAATGATAATTCTTGAAAACGGCAAATGACTATCATTGGCGATGACGACTGTCTCTACAGCGACTGGCCTTGTAGAGATAGAATTACTCAATAAATTAGATGAGCAGCGACCCTTCTCACTTCTCAACAAGTTTCTTGAAAGAAAATACTTCGTCAAAAAATGAGGGGTAGGTTTTTAAGGCCCCATCCTGTCCGTTTTATAGGGGGGAATTGGATGGGCCTTAACATAACAGGCCTAAGCCCACAAAAGAAAATAAAAGAAAGGGGGAGAAAAGGAAAAAGAAAAGGGTGAGGGGGAAGAAGGGAATTGTCTACCCCTTTTCGTGGTGGTGGAGGGGGAATCCTTATAGGTTGGATTTCCCCTCACTACAGCGAGTAAGGCGAGATAAAGAGGCGCAAAACGAAGACAAAAACGACGGGAAAAAAGAGAAGACACACGAATGAAGTCCGTACGAAACAATGAAGGAAAATACGATAAAGGGCCCGTTACACACAACTCCCTCTTGACGTGCGCGTCGTCGCTTAAGCTTGCCGTGCGGGCTGGACGCGAATTGGCGGTGATGTCGCTGATGAGGTTGGCGTCTCCGAAAACAATCCTGGGGTCTCAGGCTGCGTTGCGCCATACTTCTTTAATTTCTTTTTCAAAATTAAAAAGAAATTAATCTTCATTTCTTCTTCTTTTCTACTGATTCATTACCTACGGATCTCTTTTTTATTTTGACCTAATTCATGTGTATGTCTAAACAAGAATTCACTATTTTATTCTCTGTCTTCTCAATCTCTCTATCTTTCCTCTCTTCACAAATACTAAGTAATTTACCCCATAATCGTTCAATCAATGCCCCTTTGGGAATCAAAATCTCCATTGCCCAAAAATGGAGATTTTGGTAACTGGTGCATGATGAAATATTGTTAAGATTATACATTTTATTATCAAAATTACACAACTATGTATATATATGTTAATTTTTTAATATGTCAACCCACATGCTTGTGTCTGCAATTCTATTGATAAGTCTAGTTCCTACTTTGTTTTTACTTCTCAAAGGTAATTACAACAAATTAGGTGTACACCATTGAAAAAATGAGTTCTTGGAGTGGACTCCACCTATACTATAAATTTTTGAGCACCCAATATCTAATAATGGCATAAGATAAATTCTTAATGGAATTTAATAGATTCTTAATTGCATAAGATAGATTCTTTATGCTACATGATCTCCCAGCCTAATATGCATGTGATCTTATTCTTTGCCTGGGTTATATTGACAGATAATATTTTCGTCAAAATTATGTCGTTGATTCTTAATGGAATTTCTCGCAAATTTGCGCATTGATAATTTTGTTATGATATTATCATGTCCGCTTACTTGAATTTATGCTATCTTACTTGCCCTTTAATTATCACCCAGTCTTAATCATTTTACCTTTTAAAATTCATCTTTTACAGTAATATTTTTACTGCAGAATTTATGGAATATTTCTTTTAGTTCCTTCCCAATTGGTATGCACCAAAATTGGTATGCAAATCTCTGCTGAATTCATAAGATCAATCCTCATCATCTTTTATTTTTTTAAAAGACAAATCCTTGTTATCTTTTTCTTTTTGCATTATCCATGTAAATTATCAGATTGATCATGAGAATGGTTTTATAATGCCATGAACCTCCTTAAATATCAGATCAAGAAGCACATAAATAAGAGGAAAAACAACCCTTTACTCATGCACCAAGAAATTCAGTAGAATTGTGAAGAGATTCTATGCTTGGTGATGAATTTCAAGAATTGTGAAGAGAATTGAAGGATAGAACTAGTGCTAATTTATGACATTAGGTTGCGTGTTGTCCTGGATTTTGATTCACAACACTAAATGTTTCCCCTAATCTCACCTAATGTCATGCACTGGTTCTTTGTCCATCGTATCCAATAAGCAAACTTGGAGTGGACTCTATGATTCCGAATTAAAGAAATTAATTTCATCATCATCAATCATCATAATATTGATTCTCTCATTCTCTCTATTCTTTTTTCAGAATTTATTGATTCATCTTTCAAAAAGAAAAAATAAAATAATCTTCTTTAAAAAATATTCTATCTATTATTCAAACAGAAATCAATTCATCATTAGATGATATTAGTTTCATCATCATCTTAAGATTATTTTACTCATTCTCTCTATTCTTTTTTCAAAAGATATTAATCTATTTTTCAAAAAGGAAAAGAAATTAATCTTCTAAATTTTATGGATAAATTGGATTATCATGAATTATTGAGCACATACAAAATGGTTATTTTTTATTCATAAATGCTTAGTGAGGTTCACAGAATGCCTAGAGGTCCTTTATCTCATGCAACTGACTATGAAAGCTCTGCATCGTTTGAGGGGAGTGTTGGCCAAAGCAGAAAAAAGAAGAAGAGAAAGAATGAGGGCGCTGCAAGGATACACTTCAGAGAGGTTGAGACGAATATTTTCACATGCAATCTATGTGCGACACACAATCAGGGTAGTGCTGTGACAATGGAGCAAAATAAGTATAGTTGCAACATGGTCCTTTGACGACATTCAAAAAATATGCGCCTTAATATCATAATGAGTTGAAGGCACAAGAAGGCAGTTCTTCTAGCCAACCATTGGTGCTAACATCTTTGACCAAAAAGTGAATGTAAACAGTATTTCACTGGTCGCATGGCGGAGGTCACAAAAGAAGAGCTTGTACGTTTCATTTTTGAGTCAGCCTCACCATGGAACATTGTATGTAAGAAATAATTCATACGATTGCTTCGATACATCGCACAAGAGGAGATATCCATTCCATCTACAACGGTTGTGAAGGAAAAAGCTTTCAAGTTTTATATGGAGTTGAAGAGTGGCATCCGTGACATATTGGAGAGTGTTGATAGAGTGGCCATTACTCTAGATTTATGGACTTTTGAGAATCAAATCTCATTCATAGGACTCACAATTCATTGGGTAGACTCGAAATGGAAAATGTGTAAATGTGTCCTTGCTATATGCCAGTTGGAGGGATCACACACTGGGGAGTGCTTGAGCGATGGTGTGTTGGAGGTTCTTGCAGAATTTAAATTGAGCGCGAAGATATGCGCTATTACAACAGATAATGCTTCGAACAATGTAACAATGATGGAAAATTAGAACGGGAGTCACAGCCAGTGAACACCCATTTCAGCTCAAAGAGACATGTCTTATGTATTGCACATGTGATTAACTTAGTGATGTAGGCCGGGTTGAAGGCATTATATGTCGTTAAAGATGGGCTCGAGTCAACTTTCGTTGATGAAGTAGACATCACTAACCTTGATGGTGTGGTGGATGTAGACGAGACTGATACTCCTTGTGCTATTTCCTTGAGAGATGTTGTTTGGCACCTTAAAGAAGTGGTCAGCGCAATATGTGGATTGACAAAGCAAGAGGCAAAGTATTTTTCATATTGCAGACACTCAAAATTGTCCAACACGAGGAGGATTCAGCTAGATTACCCTACTTGGTGGAGTTCTACTTACGTGGGTGCCTTGACAAGAAAATAGCCATTGATATGATGATGTCATCTACTCTTAGGAAAACTACTTTAATTGATGCAGAATGGGACTTAGTATAAAAATTTGTTGACTTACTCAAACCACTCCAGGAAGGTACCTCTATTGTTATTCAGAGCAAGGGACCAACTTTAAATGAGGCTATAGTCATTATTAAAGGATTTATGAGGCATCTTGAGCGAATTAGTGTGGGAATCTCAAACTCATGCATGCTTCCAATCGGACACGGTATCTCCACTAGGCAAAGGAATGCCTTAGCTAGTGTATGTGGCTCTATGAGGGCGAAGCTAGAAAAATATGTGTTGATTCACTATCATTTCTCTACTTGATCCATCAATGAAGCTTCACTTGATTGATCCACAGGCTAAGAACAAGGTTCTCTCTACTGTCCGAACTATCATTGAGTCATATTCAGTATCCAAAAACCTTGGGGATTGGTCCATTGAATTACACATGGAGCGATAAGAACTACTAGAACCATCTGAGCTACTACGGAGAGTTGATCTGATGCAGGAGCTCAACGTATATGTGACGACTCCCCCAGTATTTAGTGTAGAGGCGTTGCATTGGTGGAAGATGTCATGTATCAATTTAATTATCATATAATGTGCATTGTTAGATAAAAAATGTCTTACTTTCCTTATTGTTTCTGATTTTTTTATGCCCATAACAGGTCACGTAGCTTACCCCTCATTAGTATTGGTGGCGAAGGAATTTCTAGCAATTCAAGCGATGAGTGCCGCGTGTGAGCGACTGTTCTCAAAAGGGTGTCGTGTAATCAACTACAAGTGATCCAGGCTCACAACAGTGAGCGTCGAAGTTCTGATGATGTTGAAGTCATGGTATAGTAATAAAGATTTGAGAGCGGAATATGATGATGATGATAATGAGCCATTTGCAATTAATGTGGACTGCACCTGCCATTTAGACTCTACTATTGTTTTTCTCATCTTATGACATAGTTATATTTCCTTGACTAATGTATTGCTCTCATCATATATTTAGACAACGAGTTTAAAGTATTTGTTGTTATCATCCATTTTAATTAATTACTATAGTGTTACTTTGTATTTGACGTTCTATGGGTAATTGGGTAATGTGAAATGAGATTGGATTATTTTACAACAAAATTAACTAGGTAATGATTATTCCATTTATTATATTTTTTATTATTCACTTTTTTAATTTTTAGTACTCAATTTGTCAATTTTTATTTTTTTGCCTTTTTAATTTAATTATATTTATATTATATTTACTATGCTCTTATTTCAATGATTCATTGATAACTCATTTATCGCCTTAACTTAGTCTTATTATTAGGATCATATGAATAACTAAGACTATTTCTTTAATAATACATCCACACTTGGTAAGAAAAAAATACTCTAAACATTTTTTTCTGAGACTTTCTGAGAATGTGTGTGAATTGTGCAAGTTCTGTGAGAATTTTTAGCCATTTGTGCGAATTTTAAAAATTGTGAGAATTTTAAAAATTGTGCGAATTTCATTCGAATTGTTCTAATTGTGCGAAATGCTGTTCAAATTGCACAAAAAAGAACAGAACAAAGAACAAGGCCCTGTGCGATTCTTTTGTGTGAATTTTTTGTTCGTTTCAAAAGAACAGAACAGAACAACCATGTCTTGCGACAGCTCGAGAGAGAAGGAGCTATCAAGATAATGAAATAGATAAGAAATGCAAATTTGACAGAGATGCCATATTATTTTAAAAAATGTGTAAATGTATTTGTTGTTGTATGTTGGTCTTTTGGTTGAATCAAATGATATAATAGAAATTCAGAATAGATACCCACTCAGAAAGCAGTTTGAGATGAAATTTCTAGGGTGAAATTTCAAAGACATTTGGCATGGTGATCTAGGGGCAAGTATCAAATCCCTTAGATATAAGGCATAACATGAAACACATAAGCCAATAATCACTACTCTTAACACACATTTTAAACTTGCATCGACTTTCTCTTCAATGATAGAACCTGAAATTTTATATACGTCCAAAGTCACATATATGCCTTCTTTGATGTATACAATGGTTTTCATTCATCATGATTTATGAAATGTAGTTATTGTGGTGAGAATATGCATGTCAAAACCTTGAAAACCCTATTAGAGGGCAGTCTAATGGATTTTCAGGTACCTTTGTGGGATATCATTTTTTTAGTTTGGGGGATCCATGACAAAGTATGTGGGTTGTTAAGTATGTTGATTCTGACTCTGAAAGTGTTCTTGACAAGAGGATAACCCTTACAAGCTACACATTCACACACTTAAGGTTGAGCCATATCGAGGAATGCCGCATAACACCCCAACCACTGCTTTGTCCAGCAAAGAGGCAATATATAATTTGATTGAAGGGGTATTTTGGTGAATTATGCATGGATCATATAGCTCTATAACTGTTTGGGCAAGAAAATGCCAAATTATTCAGAGAAAGTGCCACCTATAGAAGCCTCTCAGACGTTCTAAGAGATGATCAAGTATATTACTACTCATTATCATAGTTTGTGATATTTTTTCTGCATGAGGTGGATTCATCAAGGTTATTGTAACTCTCTAAAATATGGAGACGTAATGACGACATTTCTTCCAAGAGAAAAGTTCCACCATTGCCTCAATTCGATCCACCATCATCTTTGAACCTTTTTCTTTGAAATTTATGGTGATGAATACTTCAATGCATAGAATTGTTGTTTTGCCCTATCAAGTAACTTAGGAATGGTCCCATCTCGGAAATTTTTATTTACAAAGGATAATGTCTCCCTCGAATAGAGGGATCACATTTTCTCTCATTTTTAATTTAATTAAGAACTTCTGATCAGGCCCTTCGCTCATTGGGCCTGCCATAAGGATTTATTGTCTTTTGGGACTTCAACATTATTTTCATGGAATTCTAACACATTTACTATATGTCGATTTACAATTTTTTGTTTTTAATTAGTTTTTCTTCTTAATAAATACTACTTTAAGTATCCAGCTTGGGTTTACTCTACTTTACTTGCACTTTAAAATTGTTCCATTTTCAACAGTTAGTCATGGAAATAAAGATAGCGATGAATGTTCACATACATATCTTAATGGAAATGCATGTAAGAAGGCTGTAGATTGAGATGTAAATAATATATATATTGATTTTAAGAAACATAGGAAAAATACCAATAGATAGAGATGGAGTAGGAGATATATATCGCACTAAAAAAGATGAACAGAGATGGATATAGTGATATACATAGAGGTATATTGAGATATCTAGAGAGATATATAGTATAGTTAATGATAGATAATGAAAGATAGGGATAGAAAGAAGTAGCAGAAGACAGGGGGAGATGTAAATGGATGTAGAGTGAGATGTAAATAGATTTGGAGATAGACATAGATAGGGAGATCAACGGATTTAGAAAGAGAGTGATAGAGATAATGGTGGTCTCAGAGGTATATATAAAGATGGAGATGGATACATATATTGAGAGAGATAGATGGAGATGGAGAGCCAAAGCAGTAAATACAGGGAGATGGTGATGAAGGTTTTGATGAGCACATACATTTATGTTGATATTTAGATACAGATAGAGAGGAATACCAATGGGGAGAAATATCAGTTAACATAGAGATAGAGAGAGGTGTGATTTACATTGATATTTAGAAATAAATATGATGCAAATACAGATTGAGATTATGGAATAGAGAGAGATGGATATTTGGAGAGACATGGAAAAAATGACAGTGATAGTGAGGTCGATGAATATTGGGAGAGAGATGGGAAAATGGATAGCACTGGAGCTATAGATAGACATTGACATTCTGTAAGAATAAAAAAAAGAAGAGGAGACTCTTTGGATGACGAGGAAGAATTTGAATTCATAAGTTTCCATCAAATGTGCCGAAATATGAGTTTTTATATTCCAAGTAAATGTTTCCACCGTAAAGTTACCAAGCTGTAGAAACCATACCAAGCTTCACAATATACAATTTTATTTTTTACTTGTAATTTAATTCATAAATGAAAAAATCAAGATGAGCCTCTTGTATTCTTCTAAGGAAAAAGTCCAGATCAGAAGAAATAACCTGGGGCTCAGAGTTGTAATCAAGGACGATATTCACATGTGGAGTCTAGTGACAATGCATTCGTAGTAATAAAGTATAGTGTGTACAGTGCATAATTGTCCAGAGGGGATGCTAGATGGTTCCAGACAATTTTCGTCCCATTCCACATCCCTGCTTTCATGGAATTTGAAACCATCCCATCCTAAAAGTGTGAAGTCCTAGACTGTATCATGCATAACTCGTCCCGTCCCGAAATCGTCCGCTCCTAGTGTCCCTGTCACATCCCACGTACGGGCCGATAAAAATTAGTTCAGCATTTTTTATTTAGTCTCAGGTTGACTTCTGATTCGGACATTCTCTCTCACCCTCTTTTGCGCCTCTTTTTTGGCTTTAGCATTCAGACCTCTCTTCTCTCACCTGTCTTGGATCTGGTGTGATGGAGGGCTTTTCTTAGCTCTGGGCATGTTGGAGAGCTTATCTTGGCTCTTGGCTTCTTCCAACTCTCTTTCTTGTTATAACCAATAATTGAGTGGAGTTCATGTATCGTTGTCTTGGCCATTGATTCACTTCGTCAGTTTTAGAGCTGAATTTTTGCATGAATTTCATGCAAACTATGGGGAAATTTTCAAATTTAACAGAAAAATCTAGTTTGTAATTTAATTGATCCTTGATTATCCTAAGATTTTATCAAATTTATTCTTTATCTGCAATGAAAATTTTTCCTGCGCTAGATCAAATATGAAAATTTAACTTAGTCCACTTCCGCATAGTTATAAATTTAAATTAGTCCTATTATAAAGTGCACTCCCTAATTTTTATTAAGTGTAGAGGAGACCAGATCCGCCAGCCAAAGAGCAATTTTTTCACAGCGAGCAAAATCCAACAGAATTGAATTGAAAAAATACCATCATCTCGATTATTCATAGGTGATTCCTAATTGAGTTGATGCCTACAATTGAGTGAACAACACATAATACTGAAACTGTAGTGTAGGCTGAATAACTGTAGTGTAGGGCACCATGGGAGACGATAAAGAACAAGCACGATATCAACCTTCAAGAAACTGTAATAATTCCAGAAAGCACCAATAAGTGCAATACAAATTTTAAAGGGGAAAGCTGATGGGGACCATCGTGACTGCATCGACACGGGACAAGTTCAACCACACCGCACTGCTCGAGCTGACGTTCGCGAACACGAGTTCAAGTACCCGGCATAGCTGACATTCGTGAGTATTACATGTTATTTCTATGTATTTTGATTTTCTGGACAATACTGACTGGGCCACCGTGTTTTGGGCCTTATCCGTTGTTTTCTCTTATCTTTATGTTTGATGTACGTGAGGGGAAATATTGTCTCGCGACAGTTTTCACCTCTATGTCATCCCACATGGTCATCCTCCCACCCTATATAAAGGGATGGCATGCCCAAGGATGGACAGGTTGTCATTTTGAAAATTGAAAAGGTTTCTTTCTTCTTTTTAGATTTTGTATTTCCCTCTTAGAGACAGTTGTAGATCTACAACAAAGCGAGATCATGGATCCCTCGTCACACGCGCCAGCTTCACCACATCGAGATCACTTTGTGGAAGAACCACAGTCGACGACTCCCCTCTCCGTGTATTGGGTTCTTGGAGTCCATCAAGAATCTGATTTCTTGGGTGGTTGCTGCAGAAGAACCTCAAGAATTGCATTCTTATATTCATTCATGAAGCTCACTGCCATCACCATCGATGACATCAACATCATTGTCGACAACGCCTACATCATAGCAGCTCTGCTGATGCTGACATCGCCACCTTCGAGCTGTCGCCTCTGCCATGTCATCATTGCTGCCGATGTTGCCATCCACGTCCTTCACCTTCGCGCACTTTCCCGTGCCCCGTGCGCCTGCGCGCCCAGTGTCCGCGTGCTCAGCGCCCAGCGCCCGCTTGCCACACGCTCGTGTGCCTAGCGCCCACGTATTCGCGCCCGCATGGTGTCCCTGCCCCGTGCGCCACGTGCCCTGTGTCGCGCACCATCGTGCACATCTTGCCCCGTGCACGCTGCCCACAACCGCGCGCACGCCCAATGCCTGCAGCTGCACATGCCGCACACGGTCACGCTCACCGCAAATGAACGCACACACCACATGCCTTTGGGCGCACTTCAACCTGCTGCGTGCCACCCCAGCTGCACGCGCCGTGTTCTCCTCTAACACACCACATACGCTGTTATCCACCGGTTGCATCACACACATCATCTTGCCCCGTGGATTGTCTTTGCATGCATCTCCTGCCAACGATGTGATTGACCTTGTTTTCCCATGCCTATGCCAGGTCCTTCTCGTATCCCCTTCTTTTCAGTATTATTACTTTCTTCAGTGCTGTTGTCCGCTATCTGTTCTCCGTGTCGATTTTCAAATACAAAAGATAGGACAGCCACTTGCGTCAAGAGTTAGGATTTTATTTGTGGTTTTTCAGATTGGATTATTTGATAGCAAAAGATTTGGATGCCTTGTAGGCCAATGAGCTCCTCGCGTCATCATTGTTCCATGAACTTCACGGGTCATTGGGAGTTTAACCGTGACCACCCCCTTCCCAAAAATCAATTGTATCGTATTTTTGAATCGACAGCTTGTCTCAATACTCTCGTTAAGAGTTATCTAAAAGTGCACTCATATCATCTGAGCATATTCATAGATTCTGTGTTGTAATATGTGCCAATTGATCGCGAGATTACGTGTTACATCAAAAGCCTATTGGCTTCCCCTTAAAAGGGCTCTTTAGGGGGAGAAGAATCCCAACATGGACTTCCTCCCCCTTAAAACAAAAACACACGCATGAGACCGGTACTCACGCAAGAAGGGCCTTCCAACAATACAAAGACGATGAGAAAAAGGATAATTACGTAAAGACACATGACACGAAGCAAGACGATGATGCTGCTTCTCAAATGTGACAGCAGAAATGTGGGTTCATCACGTCGACTCGGGCTCCATAAGATGGCTGGTGATGGGTCGTGGCGCGATTGACTGGATGGTCTCCCATCATATCCATCTTAGCCTTTCCTATAGATTTGATGTGTTTATTCCTAGTGTATTGATTTTTATGGAAACATATGATATATATATATACCTGTATTTTTTAGATACCTATATCATAAATATATCCTTATGATGCTATTTATAGATACATATGTATGTCTATTTTTAGATTGAATTAGGTCCCCTAGTAGCACCAATAACTAATGGAACGATGCTACTAAATATAACTGTTTTGAATTGGAAAGTTTCTTCTAGTCTACAACTCCAATATGTGAGCATCCTTTCTTCTCATTGAGAAGACAATTCTTTCCATGATTCAGAGAACTAGGTTCAATTCATCATTTTATCAAGATTTTCCTTAGGTTTTGAATGTCTATTTAAGCCTTAATTTACCATTCTCCTTTAGATACCTATGTCATAAATGTATCCTTATGATGCTATTATTCGGCTATTTTCCATTTCCCAGCACGTCCCCCTTGTACAACATATCAGATGAGCATGTTTTTATAGTATTCATACACATTTTATTCAAAATATTAGATTTTATTGAAGGTTTCAAATGGAATTCTTTTCAAAGTGTTTGGTTAGATCCAACATTCTATAATAGCTTCTGTGATCTATCCACTATGTTTGCACTTATTCTGGCCTATTAATTTATCATGAGTCAAGTAATTTTAATCTGAAGTGAAGTGTATGCCACTTCTATGAGAAATAAAAGTTGATATTGACCAGAATCAAGAAACCCTTGATCCAAAATCAGTGGATGGCTTCTATAGGAGCAATTTTATTCAGAATTTTAGATTCTAGTCACTGTTGTACGAGATATGCTGGAGGATCAACCCAGTCTATGGCTCTATGGGACTAACCTACTTGGGAAGACGTCATCTCTCTCAACAGGCCATCATCAACGACCACCCAATAGGGTGCATTATTTCAGATGACGGCCAAATCCCCAGGCCTGGTTCAGGCCACAAAGCTCTCTGCTACAACGTCCACCACATCTCAGACATGAGATTCAATGGTCTGATAATGGCAAGCAAGAACTCAAGAGGATGGTGTTTTAAGAGGTCGGGGAAACTTGTCAAAGGGATGCCCTCTAGTCTCACAACAGTCATATTATCAGTCTTATGTTGATAATGAGGATGATGGACATTGGAGACGAAGACAAGGAGGATGAACAGAGAACAGGTCAACAGCGAAGGGAATGGAGGGAAGACCAATACCTTGTTTCATGCCTTCAAAGAATTGGTGATGGAGAGTCAGAGAGAATAGTTACATAGGTTGAGCTGAAGTTGAGGTGATACATAGCTGGAAACCCTTCCATAGGACAGTTCCTACGACAACAGCTAAACCTTGAGAAATTTAAAGTTGAGGGTTTTAGTGTCTCATTTTTTTATTGCTCTTGAAGTGATGGTCTATCATAGAGCAGGTCTCTCACTGATTATATTGCCGTCACAAAGTTGTTTATCACTACAAAAGAGATATACTCTTACCCTCATAAAGATTTTTAATATGTGTTCCTCTCACTGATTATATTGCCGTCATAAAGTTGTTTATCACTACAAAAGCGATATACTCTTACCTTCATAAAGATTTTTAATATGTGTTCCTCTCACTGATTATATTGCCGTCATAAAGTTGTTTATCACTACAAAAGAGATATACTCTTACCTTCATAAAGATTTTTATTATCTTGCCTTCATAAAGCTGTTCATAAAGTTAATTATTATTTTTCCTTCATGAAGCTATACATTAAGCTGTCTTAACTAATTTGATTGCAATATAAAAAAACCAATTGCCTTTGTTGAAACCAAAACTAAAACTAAAACTTAATGAATCATATGATTTTGATGTTTTTGTGAGATCCTATGGCTTTTTATCATGAATATTTAGTTCTAAACTTTTTTAATATGTGTTCCTTTCGTAATGATATAATAGAGCAATAGAGTCCAAATCGGTTATGACCCCAAATTCGATTGCTATGGCTATGTCTGAAATATAAGACAAATGACAGGCATACAGTTTGATGACAACAACTGGTCCCAAACATAAGGCACAATCAGTCCAAAATTTTGGACAGGTTCATTGAAATTGGCCTAGACTAGAACCAATGTCTGCTTTGTCAAGTGGAAAATTAATGGAGTAGAAATTAGTGTTAGTTGCATTTTTTATGACTCTGGTTTATGCAACAAAATTATAATTTTCCTTACAAGCACAAAACAAGTAAGGATTGAATCCACAAGGAGAAACTATTAAAAAATGTATATTTAAATTTATATATATCCACAGGGAGAAACCATATATATATATAATCATTAATTATAATTTATTAAATCTAATTTAATAAAATCAAAGTGCTGAAAATTAATTAAAAATAGCTAAAAATGATTAGAAAATAAATTTTAATTAGCATATCTTGGGGAATTAAATGTTATAGAATAATTAGGAATTTGAAATTAGTTACTGGAAATATTATTTAATTGTCATGAAAATATTTTAGCTAGCGCTTCAGTATCGTCGATGAGGGTATGATGGTGGATGACAGTGGAGTTGACTGGATAAAATATATAAAACCATTCATTATATTGAAGATGGTGACAGATGCACCAGTGAGTGGCAGAGTGGGGTTGAGTGATGACATCTTTAATGTTGTTTATGACAACAACGTAATGATCAGAGGCAAATAAGGGTTGAAAAGTGACAGGGTTGAAGATGATTGTGAAAACCTAGGGTCTTGATGATGATAATCAAAGAAAAATGATGAAGATATGAGTCAAGAAATGACAAAGGTCACATAACCTCATTGCCAGATGCCTAACGACTGCAATGGTGTTTTCTCTCCATCCCTTCCATCATGATCTCGGGGTCTATACCTTTCATATTCTACTTTTTTTCCTGAATTTCTCCTTTGATTTAATCCCACGCGATATATGTCATTTTCAGCTAGCTACTCCAAATTAAAAGAATCATCATCATAGATATATGCTAATCACAAATAACATGCTTTTTAAGTAAATTTATGCAATTTATATATTTTTAATTGATAATATCTTAAATCCATGTTGTTTAAACCTGAAATGGTTCATTATAATTTTATAAAATTTTATGGCATTTTAACATAATTTTTTAGATTAGTCTCGTGAACAATTTAAAATTTTAATATGTATTCAATGCCATGTTATGATATGTACCTTTGGTTTTTCTTTAAGCATGTTATTTATATTAATCCCTAACCACTCGTGTTATTTTTAATGATTGGGGAAAATAGAGAAAATCATCTCTTAATATTTAGATTAAACTTGGAATAAAAAATAGATCTAGAAATAATAAGCTTGTCATGCATTGGAGAATAAAATAAATGGTCATTGCAAATAGTATAAAAAATTCTTTAAATTTATTCCAATTTCCATTGATTCAAGTCATTATCCATAAAAAAGTCCTGCACAAAAAACTGCTTGAAGATACACTTTTCATGCAAATATACATTATTATCCACAGTCAAATTAGGAATAACCTAATGAGAATCAGTTAAATTTCAAGTACTTATTTTATTTCATTATTTATTCATTCATAAATAAAAAATAAATGTCGAAAATAATGTCATCATGTTCTTCTATAAACAGTAAATGAATATATGATCTAATTTTATTTTCTAAAGAACTATTATTCATAAATTCAGAATGAAGAGCTTTTGAAAATGGGAAATGAATTTAAAGATGTTCCAGTCATGGACCTTCTTCACTTGGTTCTTTTACCAAAACTTCATCACTCTCATTCTTACCTCCTTGAACCTCACTCTCAAGAATTTTGTTAAGAAACACACGTTATTATTTTGAAAGTATTACTCTAGGAACAACACACAATGCACTATTCATTTTTATTTCTCATTGATTTAATATGAAATAAATTTCTATGATTAAATATATTTTGAGTTGGAAGTTGACTGTTTTTTAGTTTATCTCAACTCCCTTATGCCTTCCTTGATCATTTTGGGGCTGGTTTTGATTCCCTTTTCTCTTATTTTGATATTCTATCCTTTTCAATATCTTTTCAGTATGCTCCATAATCACCCTTGATTATTATTATGTCATTTCTTTCCTTATCTAGACCGTAAATTTGTTAAATCCTTGATTTATCACATCTGTAGATTGAAATTGATGTTGTGAGTTAGATTCTGGTTCAACATTTGAGTATTTCGATTTATGGTGAAATGGAGGTTGGATTCCATAGTTGAAGTTATTCTTTCCTTTATTCACTTTTGCATTCCATCGGGTCTGCCCATGGTCACAATGCATGCACCTCTTCAACCCCCTGGCATTCTCCATCTTTATGATCTTAAGTAAAACACATAGAACAATAATGTATAGGATTTCCTTATTTATCGTTTCCATTTAATTTTTAATCATAAAATGTTCTATAATTTATGTTATCAAAAAAATTGAATAATTGAACTTTATTTCAAGATAAATTTTCTGAGGACGACTACATTTACACGAAAGTCTCCGTAACAAAGGATATAATTTCTATAAAAGTTCATTTATATCAAAATCTATAATATTTGAGCACATAAATAATAACTTTAACAGTATAAATATCTTATTATTTATTGAATTGACTACATGTAGGTAGGAAAATTATACTTGATTTTATTCTCATAATAAAATTTCAAATTTTATGAATCTGTACATGATCATCAAGACATAAATTTTTATACTGAATAAAGTGATAATGAGAGGAATCTGAAAAAATGTCATAAAAATAATCATAATGATTTTCAGAAAAGTGTGTGGAGGAAGTTATTCTATTGATTTATGTGTTTGCCCCAATGACTCTTGACATGCATGATAAGGATCACGCTTTCAAATGCTGTAATATCATAATATTTATTAGTTCTTTGACTAAAGCATGAACTCATTGCATTGTAATCAAAGTATAAAGGGAGTAAGTATACCACTGGAGTCCTATTGTGACACATTTCTTAACTCAAAAGTATGTGAGAATTATTGATACTTTCCCAGGTTGTGCAAAATTGCACTAGTTTATTGTTGTGAAGCACACCAGTGGAACGACTATTCTCCGTTGGCCAAGGCATCACCACATATCACAGATCAGGCCTCAATGCAAAGAGCATTGAGATGCTGAGGATGTTGTGATCATGGTTTTCTTTTCACGACAATTAATCCTCAGACTCTTCTGATGAAGAAAATGATCATGGTAATTTACAAGCTAGTAAGTTGTGTTCAATCCCTTTATTTAATTTAAGAAATTATATTTCCAAAATATAATTAATAAAGAGACCACTGGGAAGGCACTCCATGGGATTTGACACACACCTTTAGGCTCATGTAAGGAAGTGTTGTGCTATACTTCTAACTGTTCATTTTATTTCCAGAGGAAAAAAAGATTATTTGTCTTGTTTTAAAAAATATATGACTTTTTTATGAATAAATAATGTTAGAATTTCAAAACTGTGCAAGTCTCTACTTTTTATCTCTATGTCTTTAATTATTCTCTTGGACCACTTCTTTATTTTCCTCTTCTTTTATTTTTCCATTCTTTATCCGACTCATCATTCATATATGACCTTCAATCGTTTCTATTTTATGTCTGTTTGTCTCTTAACTCTTTATATCTATTTCTTCCCTATCAAAATTTTCTGCCTTTAGCCCATTCTTTATATCTTGTACCCCTCTGCCTATTGATCAGTCTTTATCTCTCACTCTATCTATATAACTCTTTGTATCTTATTTAGATTTTGTTATCACTCTTGTTCTAACTCTCTTTTCTTGTTCATCTCATTCTCTCTATCTCTCTTCATATATCACTCTAGGAAGAGACGCCCAAATTACTCTCATTATATGTATATTTAATATACAAGTACTGAATATTTGGCGATGTTCAATCCTATTTCAATTACACATGAATTGGAAAAATTCTGAACTAAGATATAGAGAATGCTCAATGTATAAAATTTAAAGTAATAATTGGAAACACAAAAAGTATCAGGCTGCGGTAAGTTACATGCTTTAGAGAGAGATAATTATCAATCGTGAGAAGAAATCAATGTGAGGGACAAAAATAATTAATACTAAAAAATAATTACAATAAAAACTAATATATATTTTTGCTTAATCGTCTGTTGTCCAAGGCCTCAGGACAGGGTGGCTGTCCATCCCCATGTGAAAAACACAATGTCGTCCTTCTGATAGACAATTTTTTGTCCCATTAGTCTCACCCATCGAAGGGGATGAATTTTCTTCCAGGATCAAAAACCAAATTGTCTATCGCGATGCAGTTTGATTGAGTGTTCTCGTTGATAATTATATCACTAGAGGTGATTTGATGATGCCAATTATAAAGATAGACATGTCAAGTGTGTTGGAATTATATATAGCCATTGTGCCGATTTGCATTTTACTTGACTTGTATAATATTAAGTAATATAAATTAATTTGTGTTCGGAAGTCAATCAATGTTTTCGATGATTAGTGAATAACGATGAGATAATATTACAATGATAACATTATTTCAAATATTAAGATTCCCTGAATTGATTCGTATGAATCCTTAAATGGTATTATACCTAACTATTAATCATGTTAATTTATGTCATGGTTGTGTAAGTGTTTCCTAGATGTGATACATCAGAGATGACTTGTGGATGGTCACTTGCATTTTGATTTTTTACACATGAAATTATATCTTATTCAATGCAACAAAAAGTCCACAAGTATTATTGTGTTTTCAAGAAGGGATCATTTACCTTTAATATTAAAAGAAAGAACTCAAGGAAGATGAGAGATTGAAATCCTTGGCCAAGTGTGAATATCACAGAAATAATTATCCAGTGATTTCCTAATGAAACTAGTAAACACTAGGATGACTGATTGATAAACTCAAAAGTAGGGTAAAATGGTGCTTGTGATGGATTTGTGTTTAATCAATGAAATTTATAAACCAGTACTCACTTGAATGCTCTAGATGACGGATGAGTATTGGTTGTATCCATAAGAAATGGATATGAGAGCAGTAATTTTCTTTATAGTGTGAATTTAAGAGGAAGAGAAGGGATTCATATAGTGTAAGGGGTAGAGATAAGATGTGGATGGTGATTAGATATAGGTAGAGTAACTATTTAATAAGAGTAAGACGAGTGTTACAATGAGTGATAGATAATGGAATGTGAATGAAGTGAGTGAAAACAACAGAACAGAATACATGACGAGGTGATGATAAATCAGGATGAGAACTACGGAGAAGTAATAATACTTCTTTTCTAATTTGGGGTTTAATATGTAAAGTAGGGTTTAATATAGGATAGGAGGGTTTGGAGACGAGATGTGATGGAGATATCGAAGTGTGGCATAGGGATGATGGATGTGTATGTGGGAATGAAAGAGGAATAAAATGGAGGAAAGGGTGGTTTTGGGTTATTTAAATGTTTAGAGAGGGAAACACGTGACAATATGGTGACAATGTGGATGATATTTCACATAGGTGGAAGATGATATGTGACATGGGTGGTCGATGACAATGGATCGTGATGGGTGATGGTGGATAATAGTGATGAAATGGATATGATCTATCTAAGTGAATGTGTTGAAGAATGATCAATTCAATACAAGAGACTAACCTTAGATCCCTATGTTACTAAAGCATATCAGCTTCCCCACTTCTCTGTTCATGTTCTCCGAGGACTCAAGACACCAAGAACACTCTTGTGGGACCTGTTGGGTTCTAGAGGCCTAGATCTTGATGAACAAATCAAAACAATTTGCAGTGGAAGACTTGAACGAATCGAACGGCATCAACAAAAACATCGAATCAATGTACTTTTCTACGAATCTGATTCGTGATTTCTTCGATCTGGGAGCGAAACGAGTCAAGATGCTCAAATGTGCAGCCTCTAGACGTATTCACGTGATCCTCGGCATGTCATATCTCCTCCTTCTCCTTGACGAGCCCCATTCTACCTCCACCATCGTCGTTACGCCGTTCCGATTGCATCGGGCATGGAGAGGGGTGTGGGGAGAATGGAGAAGAAGGGGAAGGCCACTGAACAATTCTTGCTTGGGCGAATTTCGTTCAGGGCCTTCCCCTATTTATACTAAGTGGGTATTTTTCATAAAACCCCCAAAACTTAAGTATATCTTCCGATGTCCAAAAGACCATTTGCGTGTGACCTCTAGGCCCATGTATCAGTCTAATTAACGACTCTATCAGCCCAATAACCTTTATTGGCCTTCCAAATTAATTAACTGTATCATCATATAGATTAATTAATATCAAATCGATTTAACCCAATCAATAGGTCGAGTCTTCGACGCGTGGGGTGCCAAGCTACACCTCGTGTCCTAGAAGATACAAAGGAGTGTGTATCGACTCACTCATGGAACATGTTCGTCATCAGTTACCATGTATATATAATCCCTCATCCACTTGACGCTCCTTGGACGACTTAGGGTATGGTCAACGATCAAACCCTAATTGGTCATCCGAGTCAGTACTGATGCATTTGGAAATCATCGAAGAAGTCTTCTCTGATATTTCACTGCCCTGGCCAAGGACTTCGTTGCATCGTCTTCCTTGAGCTGTCACCTCTTATACCGAGGGTGGACGATCCCATCTTGACCACTCAATTGTCTTCGTGAACTTCTTGATGTACCCGAACTAAGACAGTTTAGAATCCCATGATTAGAGATTCGTTGGCCATAGCCAAAGTACAACCGTCCGTCCACAAGACGTCTTTGGTGTCTCAGGTCTAAGGACCACTTACACAACTGCCACGTGAATCAACCTGCTTGACAGTTTGGTATAATACCATTCAGGGATTCGTACGTATCAGTTCAGTGAACTTTTTCCACTATAGAGCGCCCACTATCTATCCTTAGTGTGGCCACACTAATGGCTACGGGATCGGCCATACTCATCATATGAACGAGGCTAGATATTGCTATTCTATCCAAATACTTTGATGTCCTTCTCACGTATCCTTCGAATAGGAATGTTTAGAACACATGCTTAAAGACTAGTGATCTCTGTATTACGATCTCATCATAATTCACTAAGTCCGATCATATATTCACGGACTTCATTATAAGCATCACACGTGCACTATAATGAATATGTTGTATTATTGAACATGGAACGAGATGTGGAATGTGTGATAGGCTTGCCAGCCACATATATTTCCATCAGGACCTTCAAATCTTCACTTTCTTTTAATAAATAACATTTGGATAGTCTCTCACAGCTATTGGAACCCAAGAAAGTTGTGCCGTCAATGACGAAGTATTGACAATTGGTGAGGACATGAGATAGTCTCATAGATGATATGCCCAAGTGATGATGGCAAAGTTATATACAAACATCAATGTAGTAGAGGTTGCTGAATGTCAAGGAAAATGAGATAGAACAAAAGTGGTACAATGTACAGGGCCAATATTTCTGGGGAGGGAATGGTACTAATGTGTAAAGGTGAACCATGGTGTTTTTGAGAGAAAGAGTGGTGGCGACGACGTCAACGCATCGATACCCGAAGTGCCACCATCATGATCTGAAGTCAACATCTTCGCTGAGGACGTGCGGCCATTGTCACCGGATCAAGTCAACACACCAACAACAAGCACGTCTCCACCCACACACGCTCCTTCACGAGTCCTGACATGTCGCCAAAGGCAGATCCACAACTGCCCACTGACGTGACACGAACCAGGTTGCTCGTCTTTATTTTTATTAACTATATTTTCTCTTTCCTCCAAGGCCTATATGTATAGGCCATTGTTTCAAGAAACACTTAGGCAAGTCATAATTCAAGAATTGAGTTTTCGTTAGACTCTTCTTGGAGGACTTGCCCTACCTTCCCTATCCCCTTCCCTCCTTCAGGTCGCCGCCGCCACCGCCTTTGTCGTCGCCACGGCTACCCTCTCTCTCTCTCTCGTCCATTCTCTCCCTCTCTTTCTCTTTCTTTCCCCTCTCCTATCTTCTCCTTCACCTGCCTAAGGCTACCCGCACCAAGCACCAGTGCCGGCCGCCCGCCCAGGAAAGCCCGCGCTAGCGCTCAGCGCAGGCCAGCCCCGATGGCGCCCGCACGCACCAACCCTGCCGGCGCGCGCGCGCCAGTCCCGCCGGCGCTCGCGCGCCAGCCCACCGGCGCCGCGTGCACCAACTCCGTCGGTGCCTCATGCGCGCCAGCCCCGCCGGCGCCCCACGCACGCCAGCCTTGCTAGCGCCCGCGCGCGCCTGTCTCGCTGGTGCTGCGCAAACCAGCTCGATCGGCGCCTGCATGCGCTCGCTCCGTCGGCGGCCGCGCGCACCAGCCCGTCGGCGCCCCACGCACGCCAGCGCCCTCAGGCGCTCGCGCTCAGTTACCTCTGTCTACCTTCCATCTGTGTTCTTCGCTCCTCCGTCACGCTCCTCACTAGGGTCGTTCAACACCTGGAACGCCTAGAGATTTTGTCCAGTGGGCCGTACAATGCCTAGAATGTTTAGTCCCATCATGACGTGAATTTCATGCAGCCTCTTCACGCACTCCGGTGCCGAGGTACACCTGAACTCTTTGGTGTCGAGTTTGTTCGTCCAGTGCTCCGCGAGAATTCGTCCACCGCCGTTGGATTTGTTTTTGGATTTCTTGGAATTTCTACAACTAGCGGAATAGGTCTTCTCGTGAGATTTCCCCACGAACGTGAAGTTGGAATTATTGAATCTGGTGCTTTGTTTTCATCACGGTGGTTGAAGACAATACTCATGCCCTCGACGAGGAAGGGGACTGCACCACTAATTTTTCACCTGATTTAAGTTTTCGAGACTGATCGTGTGGATTTTGTGGTCTGATTTATCCATCCTACCCCAAGCCCATCCTGCCTCCATCACCCTTCGTCGCCCTACCTGTCTCCTTAGTCAATTGTTCAATTTTCTCTTGAGTCGTCCTGCATCAAAGAGAGTGACCGGGAGAGAGAGGAGAGAGAGATGGGCCTAATGGGTCAGTCTAACATAATCTATAATCAAATCAGGTATCAGAAAATTAAATTTATCTTGAATAGAGTGAACCGAGAATTAAATTTGGTGCAAGCTGAAATGACTGATGATTCACTTACATAATTTATCGCATAAGAGTTTTTTTAATTTCCCATTTGCAACATACATCAGATAAGTGCAGTTCATGTATTTTGTAAATCGCCTTTGATCTCAATGAGGTCATGGGCTCAAAAGAGATCACAATTATGCTTTCATATGAGATACTCCTAACATTGGACAAATTTTAAGGAATTCATGGAAATGTGTTATTTGTGTTGCAAAAATTTTACATGTTGATTACATGAGTACAAATGAAATTTATACTTTGAATGCATAACTTTTTTCTACACCATTACTATTTCTTTTTCCTGTCGCTCCTCTCATCCCCTATTGAATTAGATGATGCACAATGTATGAATAGTCAACTATGATAAAATTGTAAGCACATCGTATTAATGGAGATTTATATAGGATGAAGTGATTGGAAAAATATGTCAGATAATTCCCCCAATGAGTCAACCATCGCGCACAACATGTGCATTTAAGCATATTTAATTACCATCAGATAGTGAGAGTTGCTGGTCCACTTAGCGCTTGTTTACAAAGAATAATAGGACATAGAAATTAGAACCGTTCGAAGGAGTACGGCATTGATTGATCCTAATAAAAAATAAATATATGATGCAACAGTAGTTGAGCCCTAACTTCACCTCCATTGACTTTTTTCCTTGTGGAAGAAGACACCAAGCCTTACCCAACTGTGTCACAGTGAATTCTATTGTATCAGTCCCTGTAGCCTCATGGATGGACGATCTCATAATCATTTGTTGAACTAAGAGGGGGTGAATTAGGTTCACTTCTTTTTTATTTATATGAATTCCTTGTTCAACTCTCTCTTACTTCACTCAAAGGACAATAATTTTTTACCCTGCTTCGGGGCACTAATGTGCCCTTACTGCAGCCGCGCCTCGCTCGAGGAGTCGCCCTGACTCCACTAATCACTTTGGCAAATGCAAAGTGAGAAAAACGGTTCATGATGTACAATCGCTCGCACTGATCTCGAGTAATCACACACTAAAACACTTGCTCGGTGCCAACGTCTCCCTTGACCTCAATCGAGTGCCTTCTCAGCTTCGAGCTGCGCTCTGAGCCTCCCCATTAGTCCACTCTGTGCTGACGAAGTCCTCACGTCGCTGGCCTCCTTCCCGTGTCCAAGTGGATGTGATCTTCCTCCCTTTAGTGCACTTCCCTGAAAGGTAATATGATGACAATATCTTTGTTGACCTTAGGTTAACTTTTCTCCTAACCCTAGTTTTCTTCTGAATTCTATTTTCCCACTTTCAAGTCACAAACAGTGTATCAAATGTCAATCAATTTCAACTACCAATGGATATAATCAGATGCAGTCAAAATCTAAAATAATATCAACTGGTAATAAATCTGCTCAATTGTGATAAGATAGTCGGATGAGATCAATTGATGTTTACTAATATCAGAAATATTCAAAGTAGACAATCAGATAAATACAAACTAAAAGATCAATTGTCTTAACTCAAATCAAATGTGATTAACAAATATCAATTCAAATAAAGCAATTATAGTAATTCTGATCGAATGTGATTTTGTAGATACCAAACTAATTCAAACAATTCAACTGTGTATATCCTGATCGAATCTGATATAGGGGATATCAATTCAAATCAAACAGTTATATATATTCTGATCCAATGTAATTAGATAATATCAATTTAAATCAAACACTTGTATCAAATCTGATCAAATGTAATAAAGATATATCAATTGTAATTGAAGATCTAAATGAGTATCTTCAAGAAATCGATTTGGATAGTTATTGAGATTTCACACAATACAAAATTCAAATTCAAATTCAAATGTAAGAGATGAATGGATAAATTTCGAATTGAATTTGTTATATCTAAAGAACAATGATTTTCAAGAAATTTATTTAAAACCAATCAGAATTAGGGCGCCTGAAATTATTCCAATATTTTGAAAGAATCAAATTCAGAACTGATTTGAATTACTCAATGAATTCAAATCGATTTAAAGCTGTCAATAGATTCAAAAATCAAGAAGTCAAAGAAAGTTTGTTATATGATTTCAAATAATAGCAAACTTCAAAATCGAATTGAATTTTATATCAATTAATTTGGTAGTAAAAGCGATTTAATCTTTAATCTATATCAATCAAGATTTCAATTAGATTTTAGATTTGATTTCACACAATCAAGAAACCACAATTAATTTGTTATTTAGATTTCAAAAAAAAAATCCAACATCAAAATAGAATTTTCAAATTATGAATGATTAAATTTTGATTTGAGATTCTAACTTCTGACGATCGATGAATTTCAAGAACCTTCAAATCAATTTCGAAAATCAAGAAGTCAAAGAAAGTTTGTTATATGATTTCAAATAATAGCTAACTTCAAAATCAAATTGAATTTATATCAATTAATTCGGTAGTAAAAGCGATTTAATATTTAATCTGTATCAATCAAGATTTCAATTAAATTTTAGATTTGATTTCACACAATCAAGAAACCAAAATTAATTTGTTATTTAGATTTCAAAAAATCCAAGATCAAAATCGAATTTTCAAATTATGAATGATTAAATTTCGATTTGAGATTTTAACTTCTTGAAATCAATGAATTTCAAGAACCTTCAAATCAATTTCAAAAATCAAGAAGTAGGCACCTGAAAATTTATCAATGATTTGTTGAATCAATAATAATATGGAACAATCAAACCAGGAATTTCTTGAAGAATCAGAATTTCCAAACATGTAGATGATGAGATTCACCAGCCTTGAATTTCTTCACAGCCAGCCACAACTTTCAAGAACTAATCAGTTGAGGAGAGAGATAACAGCTTTTCCAAAGAGAGAGAGAGTAGGCGCTCCAAAAAAAATTGAGGAAAAAAATACAAATGGCTATTTATAGCCTTCAACCCTTATTGGGCCCAATTTCCCTTGTCTTTTTGGGCTTCTACATTAATTATAAAATTGTTACCCATAATATACTCCATCACATATTTATCTATTTAATATATAAATGTCTATATATTACTACTATATTCAACTACTTAATTAATTTCATTTAATATCTATTATATTAAATCGTCAAAATCCTTTTCCTAACACATTTAACGGAATAGTTAACGTTAATTGTTATTTTTAAGTCTCTCTTTTTAATAATTAGTGTTCTTTATATCTCTTCATTTGCCTCTTCTTAGTACACTATGATGTATTCCTCTCTCTGTTTATCAACCAAATTTTGTTGAATATATCAAAAACCATCAGTTTCCTACCTGTCTCCCTTTACTAACAGATTAATCCCACAGAAAAATTTTGAATCGAGGTGCAAATTTCGGACTGCGCATTCAAAAAGACTTTCGTCCATACAAACTTAAACTGCCCACAGTCTCATCTAATCTCGTAACCTATTTCTTTGAAAGAGATGGATAAATAGACAACAATATCGCTAAATTTATTTGAAAATAGACTGATAGATTAACAAATGCGTGGACAGATACATATGGGTAGAAATAAAAAATGTGGATGGTGGGAGAACGCGTGAAGGAAAGAGAGCAAGTTCTGTTTAAATTGATGCTCGAAAGTGACGGCTGATTGGTGAGTGAAGACTTGCTTTTAATTTGGAACGTGCGAGCTTCCGCGGGTGATCTGCGGTGGAGGAAGAAGATTCAGTCAAAGCGCTGAGCTGCTCTATCTTTTCAATTCATTTCTCTTCAGCTTCATCTACTGATAATTAGAGTTTGTAGACATGGATGGGAGGCGCGGTGGCGACGGTAATGACCGCGCATGGCTAAAATTATCTGTTTCCTCGGCAGGGACGAGAAAGAACGCGTATTTTGCTATTTTCTGGGTTTTCTTGGTTGCTTTCTTCATTTTGGTTCTTCAACATCGAGCAAATTTCTGGGTTCCTTTCTTTCGTCATATAATCGACAATAGCGACACCAAGTTGCCGCAGCGGCCACCGACTGGTAAGTTTTTCCGGTCTTTGAAGAAAAATAATAGATAATTTTGTACATAGGTTGATGGATAGACAGATAGATAGATTGGTAGACTGAGACGCTGAAAGATTGCCCGATTTCTTTCAAAGACAAAATTTAGAGAGATAGAGATGGCTATTTATTCGTAGACCGTCAGGTATTCGAATACCTACAGATTGATGAGTACTTGATTGATGGTATACAGAGTAAGTGGATATGAAGAAGGCGAAGAAGCGAATTAGCTGGATAGAGAGGGAGATAGGCAGATAGATTGCTACATGAATAGATAGAAAGAAAACTGCTTTAGGTAGACATTTAGTTACGTTTTTAGGTACATGTAAAGATAATTACAACAACTAATAAATGGAAAAATATTTAGATTAATAGGTAGATAGCGACAATTTCAAAGATAGTACATAGAGAGATGTTTGAAATATTTTTCCTCAGATTCAGAGAAAGAACGGAAATAACAAGGTACGTTGTAGGTATTGCTGAAAGCCCCGCGGGAGAAAGAGTCAATAAAAATAGAGACAAGTTCTTGGGAGGGCTTCTCGCCGGAGGAGTGAACGCCGATTCCTGCGCTAGCAGATACGAGGCGGTGAAGTACCGCCACCCTTCACCCTACAAACCTTCATCTTACTTAGTCCAGAAGCTCCGCAACTACGAAGAGAACCATCGTCGATGCGAACCTCATTCCCATGGCTACAACAACACCATTCTCTCCCTTATCAACGCCAACAGCACCAACTCAACTTCATCTGACTGCAAATACCTTCTTTACAGGCCATTCAGCGGTCTAGGAAACAAGATTGTCACTCTCATTTCTTCATTTCTTTACGCTCTCCTCACTGGCAGAGTTCTCCTCATCGACCCAAAAATAAACTTCTCAAAACTCTTCTGCGAGCCGTTTCCTAACACCACTTGGATTATTCCGGAGGATTTCCCTGTGAAAAATCTCTTTCTCCAAAAAGGCGACCCCTCCAGCTACGGATACTTGGTAAAGGAGAAGGGTAAGTTAAGCTCGCTACCTTCCTTCGTCTACGCCTATGTGATCACTGATTACGGGGAAGAAGACGCTCGCTTCTTCTTTGAAGAGGATCAGCGAGCTTTAAAGGAGGTTTCATGGCTGCTTATCAGATCGGATGTCTACTTTGCACCGGGCTTGTATATGAATGAAGATTTTCAGCCGGAGCTTTTTAAAATGTTCCCGGAAACAACAACTACCTTCCACCATCTCGTCCGCTATCTCCTTCACCCTTCGAACAAAGCATGGGATATCATCACGAGATATTACGACACTTATCTCTCTGCTGGTAACGAAACTCTGGGCGTTCAAATAAGGGTCTACGACGAGCACATGTTTCCCTTTGAGATCGTCTCGAGGCAGGTAGTGGACTGTATCATGAGGGAGAAACTACTGCCGGAGATCGTTCAAGATGGCACTCGAAAGATACAGCGAAATTCGACAAAGAAAATTAAAAATGTTCTTCTGACAACGTTGTATTCGGGATACGATGAACTGATTAGAAACATGTACTGGGAGAATCCGACAGCGAACGGCGAACTTGTAAGTGTTCATCAGCCGAGCAAGGAGCAAAGACAGATAATGGAAGATACACACCAAGATATGAAAGCTTGGGCAGAGATCAACTTGCTGAGCTTTTCTGATGTGTTGGTGACCAGTGGAATGTCAACTTTCGGCTATGTTGCGCAAGGACTTGGTGGTCTCAAACCTTGGATTATTCCAAGGCCGGATAGGTTTCCAAATGCACTGTCTAAGGACCTATCTTGCTTTAGGGATATATCTATGGAACCCTGCTTTCACTACCCGCCGGAGTCTCTTATTAAGAAGAAGATGGAAGGTAAGCAAGATGAGGTTGCAAGGTGTGTTAGATACTGTCTTGATGTTGAGGGAGGCCTCAAGGTTGATAATAGAGAAAGTTAATTGTTTGAGAATGCAGTGTAAAGATTATCAGCTGATCGGAGGGGAACTAATTGAATCGAATAATATTGAGATTTGTATATTCTTCTTGATACGTATATCTTGCTTTCCATTACTAAATTATACAAGAAGATTGTCAGAACAATGTTGTGTCTGTGTTGGTGGAGATGTTTATTCACTCGTAACTACCGATTTTTATCACCTTTGGACTTTTCATTTCGTCTTTCTTTTTGGGGGGCCCATACATTTTTAGACAAGGGGATTCAATAGAGAAAGAAATGTGTGCACTTTCGTAGAATAGGTTTTGTCTTTCTCTTTTTCTCGAGAAACAAGAATAGAGGTTTTTTTTTTGAAAAGTTCAGATTTTTAGCTATTTCCTACAGAGGGGAATCAGATTTTTATTTTGAAAAGTTCAGGCACTATTATCAAGAAATTTTGGCCGAGGACAGATCAACGATAATAGCTATCCGTGTTTTTAGAGTTCGAAGGAATTTGATCAAGATAGTGAATTAAATGTGCTATGGAACCTGGCAGTGCATGTTCTACTATTATCTTTTGAAAACATGGGTGAAGAAATGATAGAAGTAGTTCATATCCCGGGAGAGGCAAGTTTGGAGTCATTATAAGAGTGCAATGGTGAACGAAAGATAATTCGGATGTGCCAATTGTCGCTTTTGAAGTTTTAGAATATTGTATTATTTGTATTTCTTATGACTTGAGGAGATAAGTTATTTTTATTCATCCATAAATGATATGTTGTTCCTTGTGTTTGATATGTAAGGATTTATTTTCTAATTACAATACTCAGTTTAAAATTAAATATCAAACCAGAAATGGAAAAAAATAGTTCAAACTATAGGAGGATATAAATTGGTATCTGAGTTGAAATCAGGAGAGATGACTTAGTTTGATGTTGGATGTCTATTTCCAACTTTACACCCACCACGTCAATGTTGCATCAAATAATTAAAAACTCAACTAGAGATGATTTAGACTTTAACAATGAAGATATATTTTCAAATAAATGGAAATAAATACTGTTAACTGAGACCAAGAAATCTAATATTTGGTAGAAATAAGTCACCGCAATATCCAACATGTTATGTAATATGGAATCACATAATATTGTGTCCAGTGTAATCCACAATATGTTGGTTCCACTTATGTGATGCCACTAGCTAGGGCAAAGATTTGATTTCCAAAAGATATTATGTGGCTGTCAATCCACTCTCACTTCTATGGTTTATTTATGTTAATTGAAAAAAATAAATTCATAATTATTCCCATAAGATGTTTATATAAAAATCCTTGAATATATATATAATGACTATGGGAATTCTAATGAGATCATAATACGGTGATCAATAGTAATTGGACATGTATTATAAATATTACTATTCAAAGAAAATTTAAAATTGACAGAAAAATATCCAAAAGAATAACATTATAAGATCCTACTAATACGATAAGTATGGTTTATCCTGTAGCCATTATAGTAGATATACTAAGAATGGACGGTGTGCGCTCTTTGGGGATAGAGCTTACTGAATGAATCTGTATGAATCCCAGAATGGTATAACACCTAAACATCAATCATGTGTTTTCATATCACATTCATGCAAGTGGTTCCAAGAACTCAAGAACCAAATGCAACTTGTACATGGGTGGATATATTTTGACTACGACATACAAAATAGAATCCAAATTAGCGTTAGCTCAGAGATAGCAACCATTACATGAAGGATATTGAGTCGTCCAGATGGAATGATTAATATATAAATAAAAATTCAAAACCACCCTAACTAGCTTATGGGGGTTAAAAATAAAAAAGAGATCAAACTAATTATCCATTCATCTGCCCTTGATATAGGAGGAGATTGACTCAAGTAAGAAGATGTATTAAATTATTTTTCAAAGGTATGAAGATATTGGAGAAGATTTTCTCCAGAAATTTCCATTATTCATTTGCATAAACGAGAATGATTAGGGAATGAAATTGCATAAATAACTCTCGTAATCAGGAAAAAATGATGTGAAATTCTCCCCCTTTGTTTATTCATATCAGCGGCAATCCCTGCTTCCACATGTCCCTTTGGAATTGCATCCCACAATCACGACCATTAGAGTATGAGAGAATATACATTCACCACCAACTCAAATGTGCCAGGTGTTTTGATAAACGCAACTTGACATAAATTTTTGTATTAGCTGAAATAAATAACTAGATTGGTTTTTTAATGTGTCATGTCATTTCATCCACTTTCCACTGCACGCCTTCATTTACTTGTCTCCGTCACGTGTGCTCTGCTCCCAGTCATAAACTGACACCTCCTCGGACAGAGTGTCCACATGAGTTAGTTGATTAGTATCACCTCACAAAATCTAAGCTCTAGACACATGTATTGCACAAAAACCTGTTTTTTTTTCAAGGCGCCATAACATCACCATCATGAACGCATTTATTGAGAAAGAGGTATTCTCCTCTTTTTCCATTGGGCCATCTATATTGTGCAGTATTTCCCTTTAATATGGTATAACTTATGTAATTTATTACTATTGTTTAACTAAATTTGATATTATATCATTTATGTTCTATGGAATAATTTTTAATAAAACAAAATTATATATCGGAATGAATTATACTTCTTATTTTTTAATTATGATGGAACGAATGGTGTCATATAATGATTTATTGATTAAGATTGATATTCTTTCCTTACTTTCTGTTTTAAAATTTATTTTTGAGAGGTTTAATTTACATTCATTCATACTGGAAATTATTTCTTTTAAATATCAATAAAATGCTGTTTATTAGGATGTCTTAATTAACGAATCTCGTACACAATAGAACTTTTATGTGGATATTGGTGAAATATCCTTGTACCACTATTTAACATGAAATGTTACTAATAGTTTGAAAAATATAATTTTAATATCGCATGCTTGAATGATGAAAATATAAAGTTTTCATATGGGAAAAAATATCCATATATTTATTTACATCCACTTGATATCATGGATGTCTCACTGCTATGGATGTGATATCTTCCTTGTGTAATAAACCATATTATGATTTTCTTAGCCCAATTATTATAAATCCCATTTCTGTATAAGAAAGTACTTTTTTGCCTTATTCTGAGCATAAAATATTCACTCCCTAAAAAATTGGGTGATTCATTTTGAATTGATATATGCTCATTATAGAAAACTGATTTAGTGATTATTGATATATTATTATATAATCCATGCAAATCAATTTAATAAGTTTTTTTGATGTTTAATACAGTGCGCCTGATTTTTGTAAACTCTATTATATATCTTGATGCGGTTCTTGAACCATTGGGGTTTGGCGCATGATTCGAAACTGGGATCACATCTCATAAGTATGGTTACTAAAATCTATGTGTTCCACTAAAAAATAATGTGATATCATAGTTTTTAACATGCATTATCTCAAGTCAGTCTGGAAAATGTCTCAAAAGAAACTAATTTATTACATTCTAGTACACATTTTACTTTATCCTCCCTCAAAATTTATCAGTTATTTTTAGTTTAAGTGGCAATGGAATAACCTGAGGGGGGGGGCGAATTAGGTTCGCTAGCTATATTATCTTTTTCTTTGTCAAGTGACCTCTATCATTTTTCTAAATAGGAAATGATGTAGAGGAATTGAGAGACATCTATTTTTTTAGACATCTTAGGCTAATTCTTAATGTTATTTGCGGGTATCCTTTGCAGAGTGGTGATGTGACCTAATAGTGTTTGTGTGAATGCACCCAAGTAAATAACTTGGAAATAGGGCCGAACAAGGACACCAAGAAAAGAAAATTTTGGCTAAGCTGTGTCGTCCTCAACCCTCAAGGTTTTCCATGGAGTAAGAATTCTTGACCTACTTCAACTTGGCTCTTGAAGCCTCCTCTACTTTGGCCCCCAACTCCTTCTTATGGCACCCAAAGCCTTAACCTGACTGATCACAAACATCTAACAAGAAAAATCTATCTCTAAATAATATGTATTTATCCTCATGGACACTTGGTATATGATCAGTGTCCTCTTGTAGTATTGAAGACAAGACCTAATTTCATGTATGTAAACATGAATATTCTTTCACATCTGAAATTTGTTTATTCAAAGATAACAATTAGTAAATGTGATTATGACTTCCCTGCAGCAATACCTCCCTGATGCACGTTGTCAAGGTCCACATCCAAAATCACAATTGAACACATAGTAATTTCAAATTCCAACTCAAAATTAAATTCAGAACTCTACAGCCGACTTTCTAGGGTTAACTTTTAAGGGTTCACTTGGTCAAATACTCTAAATTTGGAACACCTTCAACTCATTTAGGTAGATCATCAATCATTCCCATCCATCAACATCCCTATCTATCACCATGCTTTAATGTCTGTTTTGATGAATGTTCAAAGTGATGCATGCCTCAATATGAGTTGTGATCAATGCACAATTGGCCCTCAGTCAAGTAGTTGACTGATTGTATGTGAAGGTAAAATAGGAGCCTTAAATATATTAAAAGACTGCTTAGTTTGACCATACGCTGAACAAGTCAAATCATATATTTAGGACTTGTATTTTTTATGACATGAAGATTAACATAGTTTTTGACACTGTTCAAGTATTTGTGTGAATTTGTCTTCATTTGGTTTGTTGAATAACTTATCCAAAGTCCTATTTATTACCTTCGAGTATTTAAGGCTGAATTTACTGATGATTTAATGAAAATGAATTACATGAAGACATTGTTATCCAATGGTGATATGTTTACTTAAATGATGTGGTAAACATACATAAAATCTCAAGATTATTTTTAAAACTCAAATCATTGGCATAACAGCTAATTTTTGCTCTTAACTCTTCAAAGGTGTTTTGAACTGATGGCAAAATTGTAAATATAAAAAAATTCAAAATTAAAATGATTATTATCTTATATTGCTTAATCATAATCAATGCATATGACTGTTGGACTCTTGAAAGATTACCATTATGCCCTTTTGGATTTCTAAGTCCATATATATAGTTTTGAGCCCTAATTTCAAACCCCTTTCTCATAGCCCTTTGAAAATCACAGTCCAAAATCTAGAGAGATGTCTCAATTCGTGGAGCAATTTTCAAGCAGTGTTTGAGCAATCGTTGAAGAGATCATTTATTTTTAATATCAATCCAAGTCCATAGAATATAGAATCGTGTTTTTTGGAGTAGGGTATTTCAAGATTCTAAGGAAAGAAAGCCGTCATCCGAACTTCGCATGTCCTTGACCTTGCGATAAGTTTACAATATTTAGAATAACTTTCATACTGATTTTAAGCTTTTTTTAATACATATAAATTGTTCCTGACATCCATAAAAAACCAAAAAATTTGGAATCACATCATTTGGTCCAGTTTGGAAAGAGTTATAAGGGTTTAAAGTTGGACACAAAGGGGTCAGGTGGTAAAATAAGAACGTGGAAAGATTGATCTCTAGATATTTATCTGATTTGTTTTTTAACACATTGTGTGAAATTGTGTTAAAAAACCATCCAGGTGAAATCATTGCATTTGGTGCAGGATAGAAAAAGATATAGGAGTTTTAAGCATCAAAGGTCAAACACGAATCAAGAATTTCATCCAAAGAAAAATGTGGAGGAGAAGAGGACTGAAGAAAGAATGACCACAAAAAGGAGGTATTAGTGAAGGGAAGTCATAGTTATATTTATGAATCTTTATCTCTGAATTAATAAAATTTTGACATAAAAGTTTCTTGTTGAAATACTTAAAATCGGTCCTTGTCTTGAATACTATTTTAAGTAGCCGTCAAAACTAAGTGTTGTTAAGGAGAATACATTATTCAGAAATATATTGTTATTTCTAGATCTTTGTGATCACTCAGGTTAAGGCTTTGGGGGCCAAGTTAAAGTAGATCAATCAACATCATTCATGAAAGCCTTCGAGTGTAGAGGAAGACAAAGCTTCATCGAATTTTTCTTTTTCTTGGTATCCTTGATCAGCCCTATTTCCAAGTGATTTGCTTGGGGGGCATTCACACAAACTTGGTTAGGGCAAATCATCACCCGGGACGGATACCCCCGAACAACATTAAGGATTAGCCTAAGCTGTATATAAAAAAAATTGTCTCCCATTTCCCCTACCTCATTTCTTAGGTAGAAAATTCCTAGGCTAATTAAAAATAAAAAAAATATAATATAAATAGAGAACCTAGTTCACTCCCCCCAGGCTATTCCTTGGCCACCTAAACTAACATAATGTAATGCTAGTGATAATGTGACACTAAAATTGATGAGAAGTAAGTCACCCAACATCGACGAACACTAACAAACACCAAGTAACGGTAAGTAAGATCTGAGAATGCCACTAGGTTCCCGATGATCCAGACGTTGGGTTGAAGGCCGACAGTGTGAGCTCGGCTACTGGCGTTAATGCACACGCCCTCGACGGTCCCAACCAAGGACATACCAATTGAAATCCTACTCCTTGGAACGTGAATCCTATCTATCACTAATCTAACCCCCACGATGGAGAAAACGTTCAAAGGCATTAAAAGAAATAATATAACGCCGGCAGGGAGTTATGAGCGTATATGTAGCAGCATGTGGGGAAATGTCTGATTCGTCAGCAGTGGACGGCGAGCCGCACATAGGCACAATGATGGTGCAGGTAGACGCAGCGGTGTGAGTAGGCACGCCGACGCGAGTAGACGAGTCAATGGGCGTGAGAGCAGACACAAAAATGGGTACGGCAAAGGCTTAGGGGCAGCAGGTTGTGGTGGCATGGCATGGTGGCAAGGCACAACGACAGTGAACATGGCGGTTGCAGGGAAACAGGCACAGAGATAGAAAGCATGACGACAATGGGCGCGGAGGGGACGGGCACGGTGGAGACAGGTTCGGCGGCAGTGGGTGCGGCTAGCGTAGAGCCAACGGGCCAGGCAAGCTGCGGCCCGGTTAGCAACCAGCGATTGAGGCCGCGGTGGGCAGCGGCGGCGCGCAGCGGTGGCGGGCAGCGACGGCTGGTAAGGTATTTTCCTGAAATGCCCCAAAAGCTTAATCTTCATATATCTAATAATCACAAATAACATGTCACTTTAGTAGTATTTAAAAATATTTTAAGTGTATATATTCATTCAAATGACCATAATACATGTATTTTAGACTTCAAATCATCTATTATATTTTATGTTTGAAGTTTTATTTAAAAGGTTTTGTGGTATTTAACAGTTTTTTATGTGATAACATATATATATTATTCATTTTAAAGTTTTAGGGTTTTATCAGATGAATATAAAAATATTCTGGTTCTCTGGAAACTTTATGTAAGGTTATTGGATTAAAACTAAAGAGGAAAATAATGTTAAAAGACAGAAAAACATAATTTTGGATTGATTAAAATACATTTATCATTGATTAAATTTTCTAATGGTATTCAAATTTCTCAATTTTCTGATATTTTGATAGAATTTTATGACATTAAGGTCATAAAATTGTTACGAGTCAGAATATATAAATTAATTTATGCAATGTTCACTGGAATTTTTACTATTTTTGGATTTTTATAATTGTCATGCTACTTTGGAATCTGCCACATGGATCAAGGAGGAGAGAGAAAATTGGATGGTTGAGAATTATCAACTTCATACTGTTCTATCTAACAATCCAAAATCATTTTTGGCTTGAAATTTTGAGGGTAACTTCTTGTGCCCATCTATTCGTTCATGTATTTTGATCTACAAATAAACCCCCCCATCTTTGTCAAAATCCACCATCAGAATTTTTTCCTAATTAAGATTAATGGAGTGATCTGCTCATTGAAATTATTATTATGGTTTTTTCTTGCATTGCAAAATTGAAGGATCAAAAGAGTGATGTAGGGACTAAGACACCTAAAAAGAAAGTACTACTCACCCCATTTGCCACACGAAAATGAGGTTAGTCTGATCTTTGTCTTTTAAGACTCACATCTTCATCTTTTTTTCTACCTTATTATTGTCGTGGATAGCCTAGGTTTTTAAAATTACACATATCTCCACCAACTCTACTGATTACCAACCTTTATGTCCCTCCATCTTTGTTGCCACTCATGTTAATAAGTTTATACCCTCACCATTATGTCTCGTGTTGGCACATCCACAACCATATCTGCCAATTTTCGTAACAGTAAAAGTCAATTTGACTCAATCCACTCACACTGATTCCCATCTTTGGGAACTACCACACTGCCGATCAAGATGAATTAATTATATTCAATTATAGTTTTTATAAAAATTCTATTCGATTTCAATATTATTTTAAAATTGTCTAATGAATTCGGGTAAATGGGATAATAGTTATCTCATCATATTAGAGTTATTTTTTCATTTTTGACTAGTTCGATTTGAATCAGGAAATGTACAGCATTTCAGGTCTTATGGTTTCCAACTTAAGAAAGTCAATTATTTAAAATTTGTGCTATTATGTAAACTTATGTACTTATCATTCATGTTTGGTTACACACATATTTGTCAGCATGAATTATGCTCAAATGGAAGCAAGTTTTTTGGATCCACTATTTTTTATCCGTAAGTTATTTTCCATATCTGGACCATCAAAGACATGGATCTGAGGCTAAAAATTGCTCTTTGATCCATATCTGAGCTTTCCACAATACAAATAATTCAAACTCAAATATAGTTTTATATTATTTCAACACGTTGATGGAGTCCTAATTAGTCATCTATGCTATATCTTTTGACTTCTTCGTCTTGCTTGGAATATCATGATCTTGAGATGTCAACTATCTTCTGCCTTTCTTGTTCATCTCATAGCGAATGAGTGAAACACGAGCTCATCCATGGGTGTTTGGTCTAAGTCTTCGGGCTCTCAACTGACATTCCCATCATGTTTAAATCTTCTGAAAGAGAAATCAAGATTTTATCGTTAAGGGCAAAGTTTCTATATGTCTTACCCAATGACTCATTGAGCTTAGGAGCTTGTCTAAGCGCCCCAAATCCTCATCTTATTCAGCCCCAAAAGCCTTCGCCTAGTTGATTCCCAAAGCCTAAATTTAAGTTTATATATATTTTTATTCAAACAATCATTGAGATGAAACTGTTGGAACCTGGCTCTCTCACTTCAGCAACTCACACAGAGAAGGGAAGAACAAGCACTCACTCTCTTGATCTCACACAGAGAAACAAGATGCAAGAACACTTTGAGAGAGAAAGGAACCTTGATGCACACAGCATACTACAACAATGGAACACCTACATATTTATAGGCACTCCCTCATAACTGCCTATAGATCTAAACTCAGCACAGCCACACACCTGTCCATGTACTTGGTCTTCCAAGGAACCCAGTCTTCTGCTCTCCTTGAACTCAGCTCCTGCCTCCACATCACCCTAAACCATGCTGACTTATTCTTTGTTGACTTATTCGAAAAACACCAACTCCTAACTTAACCAAGTCAAGATTAACTTCCCCAACAGAAACTACTGCATGTTGGTTTCTAGGGCCTTGATATGAATGAAACAAATTGGATTGTTGCAGCAAAAAACTTTGAATGGAATTGAAACGACACTAAAAAAACATTGATCAAATCACTTGGGTTTAGCCCTTCATGTTATTCAAGGGTATCAACCTGAGGTAATGATGAGCCCTAACCAAGTTTCTGTAAACTGCCTCCAAGATAAATACTTCAAAATAACGCATAAAAGGGATATCAAGAAAATATAAAGTTGGTGAAGGTTTGTCATCTTTGGGCTCCAAAATCTTCCATTGCCTAAAGATTCATGATCTCCTTTTAGTCGTCCACCAAAGCCTCATCGTATTCAGCCCCAAAAGCCTTCATCTAGTTGATCACCAAAGCCGACTAGGATCCACTTAAAGGTTTTTCATATATATTTGTTTAATTCAAACAAACATAGAGATCCAACTACTTTGTGTGGGGTTCCAGGGCCCGTATCTAAATTTAAAAAATTCAACACAATCAAAGTGGCGTCAATTAAACATTGATTAAATCACATGGGAACGGATCACATCCGTGATTTATTGGATGCTCCGGTGAGCTCCAAAAGTGTGCAACCTCTAAATGTATCCACATAATCCTTGGCACATTTAATGTCGTCATTCAATTTGATGTTCCCCATTCATGCTCAATCATCACTGTTACACCCTCTTGACCATGTCATGAATGGAGAGAGTTGTGGGGAGAAGAGAGAAAAAAGGGTAAAACCCTGAAAATTTGGCCTGGATGAATTTAGTTCAGGGCATTCCCCTTCATATATTAAGTGAGAATTTTTCATAAAAATCACCAAACATGAGGTATATTTTTTTGACATCCAAAAGACAATTTGTGTCTGACCCCTCTAGGGCCATGTGTTAGTATAGCTAATGACTACACTATCCCAATTACCTTGATTGGCCTTCCAAATTAATTAACTATACCATCATACAGATTATTTAATCCAATTTATAGGTGGAGTCTCAATTGAAAGGGGTTCTGATAATCACAAATGATATGCTAATTTTTATAATAATTTCACGCACTTTATGTGTTTATTCTCCTTCAAACAATCATAAATCCATGTTATTAGAGTTTAAAATGATTTGTTTCACTTTTCTAATGAATTTATAATTTGTTTTCATTTTAAGCTATTTTAACATAATTTTCTAACATCAATTTCATGAATAAAATACTTTCACAAGTCAAAAATATATTTTTTGATATATTTAAATATTTAAAGGGGTTTATTATATTTTTAATAAATAAACTTTTAGTACTTTTAATATTTCTAAAGGTAAATTCATAAATAAAATTTTTTTATAATTAAAAAATATAACTTCAAATTTCTTTGAATATATTTAATGAATTAAGTGACCTTTTACACTCCTAGAAGTTTTTCCCACGTTGGCAATGCATCATACAATTCAAAAGAGAGATAAAATTGGAGGAGAGAAAAAATCAGATGGCTCTGATCACTCCAAATTGAAACAATTATATCTAATGATCTAGAAGGAATTTCAGGTGAAATTTTGAGGGTAGTTCCACTTTTCCGTCCTCTATCCATCCGCCATCTTGCATCTATATATATAACCCCATCATTGTAAAAAAGACACCCTTGGATTTTTTTCCTAATTATATTCGCTCATTCAAAATCTTTTTTGGGTCCATTTTTGTACTCTAAACGCAAAGGATTGAAGGAGCAGCATTCAGATCAAGACAAATGAAAAGAAAAGCACCACTCAGCATGTTGGGAAAATAACAATGAGGTTAGTGTGATCTTCTTCTTTTTTTGACTTACGTCTTGATCATTTTCCTTGGTTATAATCGCCAATACCTTTGGTTTCTACTCTCACACACACCACTTTCAACTCCACTGCTCGTTGGCGCATATCCGCCTCCATCTCTACTGCACCAGCAACAGTAAAAGTGTCATCACTCAACCCGCTCTGCCACTCGTCGGCACATATCTGCTATCATCTCTGTTTGCAATCAGCACAATATCTCTTTCATCCACTCCACTCCACTCACGTCCATCTCTGTCTACCATCACCCTACACTGCCAAAGTGTCGGCTAAGTTATTTTAAAATAAGCATTAATTAGTATTTTTTGCTATAACGTCATATTAAAGTTCTCTTATTCTATAAAATGTGAACAAATTAGGTTAAATTAGATTAATAATTTTCTGACATTCCTATAATTATTTTAAATTTTTTTATCTATCTTGTTATCATTAAATTAGATTTGTTCCCTTTAATCAATATAAAAATTCTAAAAAAACTAGCAATCAAAGATAAAAATTTGCCTATTCAATACTTACTCTCTGTGGTTTCGACCCTTACTCGCTCTATGATCATGGAAATTATAATATTGTTGTATAAACCATAAACCTTAAATGACTTATTTAACTCTAACTTTTGGTTCATCAGATTCCAAGCTACACCCCATGCTCTAAAAGGTACAAAGGAGTGTGTCACGACTCACTCATGGAGCCTGTTAGTCATTGGTTAACGTGTATGTAGAGTCAGTCATCTACTTTATGCTCCAAGGGAAACTTAGGGAATGGTCAACTATGAAACTCCAATCGGCTATCCACATTATTCATTTGTACTCCAATGACAGATTAGGGTTCTAGATCTGGGCATCCCTGTGTTCTCCCCTTCTAATGAGGCTGGACTGTGAGAAGATCTATTACATCTTGAAGGATGGTAGAACAAGTTTGAGAGGAGTGTCATTTTCACATCGATTGTGTGGATACATCTTAAGTCCATGTATGCGAACAACTTGAAGAAATTCTTCCATGAAGAAAAGTGAAAACGGAATCAGTTCCACCCAAGGTAATGAGATCATTTACAATTCAATAGATCAATTATGAATTTGATTTCCTCCTTCTTCTGCTAAGAAATATCATTTTTAAAATCAACCGAATCCAAAGATTCAAACATAACTTACATTTCCAAGAGAAACTTCATGTTACAAACTTGAGAGTCTGTTCAATTTTACAGTTTTCTGGTAAATATCACTCGTAAATTTGTTATCATTATTTCATGGACCTATTTGGGGTAAAAACATACACCATATTACATCAAATATTTTTTTCATAAAAATATAAACCATAGAGCATTTTTATAATTTAAAAATAAAGGATGATTGACTTGATTTGTAATGATTCATAATGTTAGCCACCAACCTAGAAGCTGGTTGATCCTATATCTTGCTTTTCACAATGACTATAACTCTATTCTAAGTGGAGGGATTTATCTAAAATAGATGTTGTTCATCTAGTCATTAGTCACTTAACATATGAATTTATCTCATTTTTTATTATAAATCAAGAAGATGGGTTTAAAGAATGGGACAAGATATACATCAAAAAAATATTATCTCTCTTCCTTTAACCTAAACCTCAGGTTCTATATTCATTAAGGTAGATCATTTCACCATTTCAAATTATAATTTCATTTTTTAAAATAGTGCATCATAGTTAATATAAACATATAAATAATTCTTCTATATCATAAGCAAGCAGAAGAAAGCACATTATTTGAACACCTAAACTGAAGAAAACGATCAAGTACTCCCACCATTTTCTTTGACGACTTTCAAATATATTACTAGAATATGAACTGACAAAATTAAGTACCAAATTTTGATTCACCATATTGATGAAATTTACTCGATTGTTCTCGTCCTATAAAATACTCACAAAACCAACACAGAATATGATAATACAAAGATAGATGCTATTGATTTTTCTTCAGCCGAAACTTCTATATAAATTAAGTTATGAACATTTTGTACAAAGTTCTTGTCGGGGATTTGTTTGCCCCCTCACCGCGATAATGTAGGAGAGGGGGGGGGGGCTTAACCAGTCGAAGCCCCCTTCTAAGAGAGGGCACGGGAATCGAGGCATGCCCCTTCTTCTCTTGTCCTTTTGTGAGGAAATGGCCCATTTAGGGGCCCTTTTCTCTCTTATTTAAAGGGGTGTTCATCCCCCTTGAACCCCAATCCAATTTTCAGCTGTCAAGTATTTTCTGTTTATTCTTCTTGTCTCTTCCTCTCTTCTCCTCTCTTTGTCTCCCTTGTTTTATCTTCATCACTCCTTTGTGGTAACTCCCTTGGCTTGGGAGTTCAAGGAGGAGGTTCTCTACCACACCACATGAGAAGCCAGTGCCCTGCACCGAGAGCCTAGGACATTGACGTAAAGATGGTGACTTAAAGATACTCTTATTATCTGTCTCTATACGCTGGCATACTTATCTGGTCCGAGTTGATTCCGCATTTCAACCGCAGCATCTTGGGTTTGGATTTATTCCATCCGGTCAATTCTTCAACAAGTGGTATCAGAGCTATTTGGTTGTTTTACTCAGATATTATATGGTGTCGTCTTCATCTTGTTTTGATGTTGAGAAACTAGACAGTTCCTCAAACTTTAACCTATGGCAGTAGTGGGTGTATGATCTGTTGATCCAGCAGGATTTGATGTTGACCTTGGATGGGCCGAAGCCTGATAATGTTACAGAATCTGATTGGCACAAGTATCACTAGAAGGTCGCAAGCACCATTCGGTCATGTTTATCCGATAGTGCTCTTTATCATGTTCTCGACAACAAGGATCCCGCAGCAATTTGGGATAAGTTTCCAAATCACTTTGCATCAAAGTCAATGATGAGCAAGTTGGCATTGAAGAGACAATTGTTTGGGCTACGTATGGCTGAAGGTGCTGATTTATCTGTTCATATTGATTATTTTAACTAGTTGATTACAGATTTGATGAAGATTGAGGAGGCATTCTCTGATGATAACAAAGTGATATTTCTGCTTGTTACTCTTCCAGAGTCGTATGATCACCTCGTGACGACCTTGTTGAATGGAAGCAAAGTGTCAGATCTTGAGGAGGTTATTACAATCTTGATGGAGTATTATCAGCGGAATAAAGGAGCTGAAGATACTCATGGCAAGACACTCTACGTGAAGAATTGGAAGGAACGTGGACGGTAGAAGGAGAAGGGTAAGTCGGGAGAGAAGAACCATCGGTCCAAGTCTCAGACCAATTAGTTGAAGATTGTGACAAGTCACAAGTATCATGAGAAAGGACATCTGCGGAGAGATTATCCAAAGTTGAAGAATGGGAAGATGGATGTTGGGTAGAGGAGCATTGCTAGTGTCATGAGGGTTGAGGAGGGTAGGGAAGGAAACGTCTACTCTACCTTGGTCGCGGCTGATGAATTAGAAGACTCGTGGATTCTGAATTCTGGTTGCTCTTATCATTTATGTCCTCACGCTGACTGGTTTCACTTTTATGCAAGTGCTTCAAGAGTCATTTCTATGGGGAACAATGCTCCTTGTAGGGTTGTCGGCGTTGGAACGGTGAAGATTCAGATGTTTGATGGAGCAATCAGAGTATTGGGAAATGTGCTGCACGTACCAAAGCTACAACATAATTTGAATTCCCTTGGTTATTTGGAGGCAAATGGCTCTACATTCAAGGCCACGGACGGAGTATTGAAAGTTTACAAGGGAGCGCTTGTTGTGATGAAGAGGGCACGTCTACGAGCCAATATCTACAAACTTGAAGGGAGCACTGCGATAGGTGGAGCTGTAGTTGCTACACCACATGAGCCGATGACGAACGACACTCTTGTGGCACTTGCGCTTGGGCCATATGAGTGAGACCGGTATGCACTACATGCAGGAGGACAGCTACTTGAGGTGAGATCTTTCACATTGGGATTTTGCAAGTATTGTGTCATGGGCAAACAGTGCAAGGTGATGTTCAAGGCGTTAAAGCGTGACACTAACGGTGTCATTGATTATATTCATGCTGATGTGTGAGGACCCATTGCTGTGAGGAGTTGTGGAGGTGCTCGGTATTTTCTGACCTCTGTTGATGATTTTTCCAGGAAAGTTTGGGTTTATTTCTTGAAGCACAAGTCAGATGTTTTCTCGCAGTTCAAGACTTGGCGCGCAAGAGTTCAGAACCAAACGGGGAGGAAGATCAAGGTATTGCATACTGACAATGGTATGGAATTTAAAAATTCTGAATTTGATCAGTTCTGCGCAGAGTATGGTATTCAGTGTCATTTTACAGTGAAAAGACCACTCATCAAAATGGAGTTGTAGAATGCATAAACCGCATCATTGCGGAGAGAGCAAGGTGTTTGCAATTGAATGCTGATTCCCTCAAGGAGTTCTGGGCAGAGGTAGTTCAGATGGCGGCATATTTGGTCAATAGGTCGCTGGATTCTACTCTTGATGGGAAGGTGGGTGAGGAGGTATGGACTGGAAAACATGTAGACTATTCCATGTTGCAAGTATTTGGATGTCTAGATTATGTCCTTACACATGTTGATGAGAGATCAAAGCTTGATCTAAAGTCCAAGATGTGCATCTTCTTGGGGTATAACGACGGAGTGAAAGGCTATTGGCTTTGGGATCCGGAAGTGCAAAAGATTGTATTCAGTATAGATGTGGCTTTTGATGAAAATCACATGGTGAAGCCTTCAAGTGAGCAGTGAGATCGGAATTCTGGTGGCGGCAATGTCTAATATAGGCCTTGGGTGGAGGTGGAGAATGTGCAAATTCCATCCAATTTAGTTGATGATGAGGATCAACTGATGAGGCCGTGGAGAATTCTGAGAGTATTGTTGTTAGGCGAGTGGGGTGAGAAACGAGGCCGCCTGCACATCGTGATGATTATGTGATTGTTGCTTTGTTTGCATGAGATGGAGAACCAGCGTCTTTCAAGGAGGCACTGAATTGCCCCGAGAAAGAGAGATGGCTGCAGGCAATTTCCGAGGAGTGCGCAACTTTAGACAAGAACCAAACATGGGAGTTGGTGGGGCTTCCGGCAGGAAAGGGAGCTGTCGGATGCAAGTGGGTATTTAAGAAGGAGGTGCCACTTTCCAATGTAGATCAACCATCATACGAAGCACGGGTAGTCGCAAAGGGCTTTTCTCAGATATAGGGAGTTGATTATAATGAGATATTCTCACCTGTTGTGAAATATACATCTATTCGCAAGGTGTTAGCCATTATTGCGCATGAGAACATGGAGTTGGAGAAGCTGGATGTGAAGACGACATTCCTTCATGGTGATTTGGAGGAAGTGATTTACATGCAACAACTTGAAGGCTTCATTGTAGCGAGGGCAGAGAACCTTGTGTGTGTTGGGTTTTAGAGGCCTTGACATTGATTAACAAAATAAAATGATACGCAGCGAAAGACTTTTGCGAATCAAACGGCATCAATAAAAGCATTGAAACGAAGTACCTTTCCACAGATTGCATCCGTGATTTCTTGGATCCCGGAGTGAGCCGAGTCGAGCTGCTCACGTGTGCAGCCTCTAGACATATCCACGCGGTCCATGGCACGTCGGATCTCCTCTTTCTCATTGACGAGCCCCGTTCTTTCTTCGTCGGCATTGTTACGTCAACCCGATCACATCAAGGATGGAGAGGGGGTGTGGGGATAGTGGGGAAGAAGGGGGAAGGCCATAAAAAATTCTGGCGTGGGTGAATTTCGTTCAAGGCCTTCCTCTATTTATACTAAGTGGGTATTTTTTCTAAAAACCCCCAAAACTTAAGTATATCTTCCGACGTCCAAAAGACCATTTGCGTGTGACCCTCTATGCCCATGTATCAGTCTAGTTAACGACTCCATCGGCCCAATAACCTTTATTGGCCTTTCAAATTAATTAACTATATCATCATATAAATTAATTAATATCAGATCGATTTAACCCAATCAATAGGTCGAGTCTTCGACGCGTGGGGTGCCAAGCTACACCTCGTGTCCTAGAAGATACAAAGGAGTGTGTATCGACTCACTCATGGAACATGTTCGTCATCAGTTACCGTGTATATATAATCCCTCATCCACTTGACGCTCCTTGGACGTGATGCAGGACGTACGCACAGGATGCCGTCCCGTCGTCACCGAGTATGATGGCTCGGCGACGATAAAGGATATGTATCGAAAGCGACGATGTGTCCTTCGACGATACCCTAACGGGTATGTAACTACGGGGATGAATGCCCTACGTGTCGTACGTGCAGGCTCCGACTCGAGGGAGGCGCCGAGCTCCAAGCTTGGACGGGAGTCGCCGGGTGACGGCAACGGGGGCCACTCGACCCCGTCAGAGAGACGTAGGCGACTACAGCCGAACGGACTCAGTCCGTAGGGCTCGCATGTGACGGACGAACTCGTCCGCACCGGTAAGACACTCAAGTTTATAATTTTTCTCTCGTTCTACCACACTCACCTACCTAGCCCGAACGCGGTGGAGTCGAAACGAAAATAAACTGCAAGGAATAAATAAACGAGCGTCGGAGAGTACGGCATACCTCGATGACGAGCTCGAAGTGCAGTATTCGACGATGGCCGATGTCGGAGCGGGTTGGGTGACGGGCGTCGGAGAGGTCACGACGGTCGACGGGCAGCGACGGTGCCGGAGCGGCTGGCAAAGTTCGGTCGTCGAGGTCTAGGCATCGGAGCACCTATCTAGCGGAGTGGTGGTGATGCGCAGACGGCACGGATCGGTGCAGGGCAGCGCGGTCGTCAGCGAGCGGCGCGGTGGGATGACGGTGCGAACACGGCGGCGATGTGGCCGCGATCGGACATCGGCGGTCACGGTGGGCGCTGCACGGGCGACGGCTCGGCGTGGGGGGGGAGCGGAGCGACGGCACGGCGGTACAGCGACAGGCGACACGCGACACGACGACGCGGCAGCGGCGACGATGGCACGGCAGCGGCGCGGGTGGCGCGGACGGCAACTGCTGGCGCGCACAGCGGCGCGCACAGGCGGCGCACAGGCGGCGCACAGGCGGCGCGGCGGCGGCGCACAAGCGAGAGAAAATAAAAGGGGAAAGTAGAGGGAAATAGGGGGGAAAATGGGGACGGGTCAAGGGGTATGTAGAGGTTCACCTACGTCTAAACACGACGACGAAACACAACGAAAATGACACGAACTAAAACACGCGAGAGAAAGCGGTACGAACGGAACGATGGTGGGTGTTGTCATCGAGGGCGCGCGTGGTGCGGTTGAGACCAATGACGATAGTTGATGGCGTGCACCATCAGGACGACTTAGGGTATCGTCAACTGTCAAACCCTAATTGGTCATCCGAGTTAGTACTGCTGCATTCAGAAATGATCAGAGAACTCTTCTCCGATATTTTACTGCCCTGGCCAAGGACTTCGTTGCATCGTCTTCCTTGAGCTGTCACCTCTTATACCGAGGGTGGACGATCTCATCTTGACCACTCAATTGTCTTCGTGAACTTCTTGATGTACCCGAACTAAGACCGTTTAGAATTCCATGATTAGAGATTCGTTGGCCATAGCCAAAGTACAACTGTCCGTCCACAAGACGTCTTTGGTGTCTCAGGTCTAAGGACCACTTACACAACCGTGACGTGAATCAACCTGATTGACAGTTTGGTATAATACCATTCAGGGATTCGTACGTATCAGTTTAGTGAACTTTTTCCACTGAAGAGCGCCCACTATCTATCCTTAGTGTGGTCACACTAATAGCTACGGGATCGGCCATACTCATCATATGAACGAGGCTAGATATTGCTATTCTATCCAAATACTTTGATGTCCTTCTCACGTATCCTTCGAATAGGAATGTTTAAAACACATGCTTAAAGACTAGTCATACATGGTGTGCATTGGCTATTCTAGGTGAAAATTTGATTGTTGTGTCTACATGAGGATGTGTGATGGTGGTTCTCCTATATATTTGATGCTCTATGTGGATGATATGCTCATTTTTTCGAAGAATTTACATGAGATTGCACTGTTGAATGCATTATTGAGCAGGGAATTTAAAATGAAGGATCTTGGAGGTACGAAGAAGATCTTTGGAATGGAGATTTATAGAGATCATGTGAATGGTCGTCTATGGTTGACTCAAAGGAGCTATCTTGAGAAGATTGTTGACTTGTTTGGAATGAGAAATGCTAAAGCAGTGAATACTCCTCTGGCTAACCATTTCAGGTTTTTCGTTGCTCAGAGACCTGAAGCTGTTGAAGACATTGCTGAAATGAAGTCAATTCCCTATGCTAGTGTAGTTGGTTCTCTCATGTATGCTATGGTCTGTACAAGGCTAGATATTGCTCACGCACTTGGACTAGTGAGCAGGTTTATGAGCAATCTGGGAAAGGAGCATTGGAGCGCGGTGAAATGGATTCTTTGATATTTGAAGGGCAAAAATGATATGGGAATTCTCTTCGACAAAGAGAATTCACTTACAGTATGTGGTTATCTTGATACTGATTTTGTAGGCGACGTTGACAATCGAAGATCCACGATCGGTTGTGTTTAAAGTGGCCGGTGGACCTGTGAGCTGGAAGTCGACACTTCAATCGACTATTGCATTGTCTACAACGGAGACGGAGTACATGGCAGCAATTGAAGTTGCTAAGGAGGCCTTGTGGTTGAAGGGTTTGTTCAAAGAACTCGGTATTTCTCAAGGCGGAGTTCCTTTGTTATGTGACAGTCAAAGTGTCATTTGCTTGGCAAAGAATCAGGTCTATCATGCACGATCGAAGCACATTGATGTGCGGTATCACAAGATCCGAGAGCTGTTGAATTCTAAGGAGATTATTCTTCAGAAGGTGCACATGGAGGAGAATTTCGCTGATATATTGACGAAGGTCGTCACGACTTAGAAGTTCAAACATTGTTTAGACTTGGTGCATGTTGGTGGTACCTTGATGGAGGTAGAGTGCCTGCAACGTGGGAAAGCGACAAGAACATCTAGCACGACTTGGGTGTCTGCCAAGTGGAGTTTGTTGGGGATTTGTTAGCCCCCTCACCGCAAGAATGTAGGAGAGGGGGGGGCTTAACCAGTCGAAGCCCCCTTCTAAGAGAGGGCATGGGAATCGAGGCATGCCCCTTCTTCTCTTGTCCTTTTGTGAGGAAATGGCCCATTTAGGGGCCCTTTTCTCTCTTATTTAAAGGGGTGTTCATCCCCCTTGAACCCTAATCCGATTTGCAGCTGTCAAGTATTTTCTGTTTATTCTTCTTGTCTCTTCCTCTCTTCTCCTCTCTTTGTCTCCCTTGTTTTATCTTCATCACTCCTTTGTGGTTACTCCCTTGGCTTGGGAGTTCAAGGAGGAGGTTCTCTACCACTCCACACGAGAAGCCAGTGCCCTGCACCAAGAGCCTAGGACGTTTACGTCACGATGGTGACTTAAGATACTCTTATTATCCGAGTTGATTCCACATTTCTACTGTAGCATCTTGGTTTTGGATTTATTCCATCTTGTTAATTTCTTCAACAGTTCTTATATCCCTTTGTGGAAAGTAGGAAAAGGATCTTTCGTTATCAAGAAAGAAAAAATATATAACTTGCCAGCATAACCAAGGAGCTCAAATTATATTTTGTTCTATAAATCGCTTGACCCACATAAAAAAGAAGAGAAAAGGAAAAAGCCAAAAGGAGATAAAACCAGTGATATAAAGCGTGTAAACATCTCCATTGACAAAGGCACATTATCTTTCCCGTAAACTTCCCTTGAAATTTTGATAATACATCGCAACCAGTATCAACGTTAGTGAATGCTCTATTTCCTATATTATTCCATATGACAGCTCTCATTATCTCATTAAAATGTTCTAGAACTTCACTTTCATTGCGATCAACTCATAGTCCTTACATTTCATCACCAGAAAGTTATTTTTCTCGGTCATAAATCTTGATCCCTCCCTCAGCATCAAAACAATACCCAACACAGCCTGCTGCCCTTTCTTGTTCCCCAACCATCTTCTTCTCAATAAGAGACTCTGGCGGTTTGTGAAAGCAGGGCTCCATAGATATATCCCTAAAGCAAGAAAGATCCATATCCAACGGAGCGTTAAATCTCTCCGGCCTCGGAATAATCCAAGGTTTGAGACCGCCAAGCCCTTGCGCAACATATCCAAAAGTTGACGAAGCAGAGGTCATCAATACATCAGAAAAGCTCAGCAAATTCATCTCAACCAAGGCTTTCATATCATGGAATGCATCTTCCATTTTCTGTGTTTTCTCCTGGCTCGGCTGATGAACACTCACAAGTTCCCCGCTCGCCGTCGGATTCTTCCAATACATATTTCTAATCATTTCAGCGTAGCCAGAATACAACGTTGTCACAAGAACATTTTTAATTTTCTTCTTCGAATCTCGCCGTACTTTTCGACCGCCATCTTGAGCGACCTCTGGGAGCAGTTTCTTTTTAATGATACAGTCCATCACTTGGCTCGAGACGCTCTCAAAGGGAAACATGTTCTCGTCGAAGACCCTTATTTGAATTCCCAGAGTTTCGTTACCAGCAGAAAGATAGGTTTCATAGTATCTCATGATAGTCTCCCATACTTTGTTCGAAGGGTGAAGGAGATAGCGGACGAGATGGTGGAAGGTAGTCGTTGTTTCCGGGAACATTTTAAAAAGCTCCGGCTGAAATTCTTCGTTCAGAAACAAACCCGTTGCGAAGTAGATATCTGATCTTAGAAGCAGCCATGGAACCTCCTTTAAAGCTCTCTGATCCTCTTCAAAGAAGAAGCGAGCGTCTTCTTCCCCGTAATCAGAAATCAAGTGTAAGTAGACGAAAGAAGGCAGCGAACTCAACTTACCCTTCTCCCTTAACAAGTATCCGTAGCTGAAGGGGTCGTCTTTGGATAGATAGAGATTTTTAACTGGGAAATTTTCCGGGATAATCCAAGTGGTATTCGGAAACGGCTCGCAGAAGAGTTTGGAAAAGTTAATTGTTGTATCGATGAGGAGGACTCTGCCGGTTAGGATAGCGTAAAGGAAGGAAGAAACGAGAGTGATTATCTTGTTTCCTACACCGTTGAACGGCGTGTTTATAAGATATTTGCAGTCAGATGAAGCTGTGTTACCGTTATTGCCGCTGATAAGGGAGAGAATGGTGTTGTTATAGCCATGGGAGAGGGGTTCGCATCGACGGTGGTTCTCTTCGTAGTCGCGGAGCTTCTGGACTAAGTAAGAAGAAGGTTTGTAGGGTGAAGGGTGGCGGTACTTCACTGCCTCGTATCTGCTAGTGCAGGAATCGGCATTCATTCCTTTGGCGAGAAGCCCTCCCAGGAACTTGTCGCGCCGTGCATTGAATCTTTCTCCCGCAGAGATTTCAGGGAAACCTGCAACGTACCTCGTTAATTCCCTTCTCCCAATCTTACTATGTTTGTATATATCTTGCAAATACCTACCAATCTATCAATCTATCTACGTATAAATCTGCGACTGTCTAGCTATCTATCTACCAATCTACCTACGTATAAATCTGCGACTGTCTATCTATCTATCTATCTATCTATCTACCAATCTACCAATCTACGTACGTATATATCTGCGACTGTCTATCTATCTATCTATCTATCTAGCTAGCTATCTATCTATCTACCAATCTTTTTATTTTATTATTATTATTTTTTTTTAATCTATCTACCAATCTACCTACGTATAAATCTGCGACTGTCTAACTCTATCTATCTATCTATCTATCTGTCTGTCTGTCTGTCAATTTGTCTCTCTATCTATCTATCAATCTATCTATCTATCTATTTATTTATCTATCTATGTATCTATCTATCTATCTAATCTATCTAATCTATCTAATCTATCTAATCTATCTAATCTATCTAATTTATCTATCTATCTAATTGTCTGTCTACATATCTATCTATACATCTATTTATCTAGTTAGCTAGCTAGCTATCTATCGATCTATCTATCTATCAATCGATATATATGTTTGTCTGTCTGTTTCTCTATATATATCCATCCATCTAACTATCTTCATCATTTCATCTGACGGAAGAACTTACCATCGGGTGGAGGATGCGGCAGAGGAGGCTCAAGATCGTGGATTATTTGAGGACAACGAGGAACCCAGAAATTTGGCAAATGGAGACGGGCCAAGATGAAGAAAGCAACCAAGGCAATCCAGATAACAGCCAAATAAACGTTCCTTCTCAACCCAGCTGAGCAAACCGATGCTTTTAGCCTTGCGCCACGATTGCCACCGCCACGGCGCCTTCCATCCATGTCAATAAAATCTTCAACAGTCGATGAAGCTGAAGAGAAATTTGAGAGAAGATTAAACGGCCCAGCGCGTTGACTTCATCTTCCACCGTAGATTGGCATCGAAAATTAGCACATGACGACTTAAATGCAAGTCAACACCCATCAATCTGCAGTAACTTTCCAGCTCCATTTAAAACGCTAGTTTAGCCTTTGTCTCTCGTAATTACTCCCACGATCCATTTTTCATTCGTTTGTAATCATATTATTGGGTTTATTTTAATCTTGAGTCACTTATTTTACGGACTAAGCTTTTGAAGAGTCATTTAGGACGATGGGACCTCAGTTATTGAGGAAAATGGGACAGTTGTCCTTGGAAGAACAAGTCCCAAGATAGGTGTGTGGCCATGCTTAGTTTGAGTTCATAGGCAGTTATGGGTATAGTGCAGGGGCGGAAGAACGAATTTTTCGTCCCCTGGGACGAAATTCGTCCCGTCCGAGGGCAAAGGACGAATTCCAGGACGAAAATTCGTCCAGGGGACCATCGGACGGGACGGATTTCGTCATGTGGCACGAAAAAATCGTCCGTCTGGAGGTCCCGGACGACGGACGGACAAATCTGGACGGTAAACCGTCGGATTCCCATCCGACGGTTGAGATGTTGACACGTGGCAGCGCGAGGACAATTTATAATGTATTATAATATATTATAATGTATTATAATATATTATAAATATATAATGTATTTTTTCGTCCGGGACGAAAATTCGTTCCGGGAGGCCTGGACGGGACGAATTCTCGTCCACGGACTATTGGACGGGATGGTTTTTTTGACCGCAGACGAAAACCGTCCCGTCCTTCGTCCATACTCTAACATGGGACGTAGGACGGGACGAATTTCGTCACGAACCGTCCACATCCCGTCCCCTCCTCGTCCCTGCACTATAGTTATGGGAAATGCCTATAAAAATCTATGAGTTCTTTGTTGAATATATGCTGTGTGCATCTGTTGGTTCCTTCCTCCCTCAAAATGTGACTTGTTGCTCTTTCTTCTTTTCTCTGTGAGACGAAGAGAGTTGAGAGCTTGTTTTCCCATTCTCTATGTGAGTTGCTGAGGGAGGGAGAGCTAGGTTCCAACACACATATCTTTCTGGCCATGTATTAATTGATCAGCCTATTTATGAATCAAAACACAGATTTCATTGTCTCTTTCAAACACATACGTTACAAGTTCAAATGAGACTCTTAAATATTTTAAGTGTGTAACAATAATTTTAAGCTGTCTGAAATTTTCTCCCTCCAAATCCATGATTTTTCTGTAATATATCTGTGGAAACATAAAGACAGGAAGACTGGTAGATTTGTATATATTTAAATAGGTGTATTGATATAAGATAGTTGGATAAATCAGTAGTACTGAGAGGATGGCTTATGAAGAAAATAGGATAATTCAAAAGATTGACAAATGGTGATAGTTGGGTTTCATGTTGGTGGAATTAGTTGATGCAGGACGTAAGCCCAGGACGTCGTCCCGTCGTCACCGAGTATGATGGCTCGGCGACGATAAAGGATATGTATCGAAAGAGACGATGTGTCATCCGACGATACCCTAACGGGTATGTAACTATGGGGATGAATGCCCTACGTGTCGTACGTGCAGGCTCCGACTCGAGGGAGGAGCCGAGCTCCAAGCTTGGACGGGAGTCGCCGGGTGATAGCAACGGGGGCCACTCGACCCCGTCGGAGAGACGTAGGCGACTACGGCCGAACGGACTCAGTCCGTAGGGCTTGCACGTGACAGACAAACTCGTCCGCACCGGTAAGACACTCAAATTCGTAGTTTTTCTCTCGTTCTACCACACTCACCTACCTAGCCCGAGCGCGGTGGAGTCGAAACAAAAATAAACTGCAAGGAATAAATAAACAAGCGTCGGAGAGTACGGCGTACCTCGACGATGAGCTCGAAGTGCAGTATTCAACGACGGCCGATGTCGGAGCGGGTTGGGTGATGGGCGCCGGAGAGGTCACGGCGGCTCGACGGGCAGCGACGGTGCCGGAGCGGCTGGCAAAGTTCGGTCGTCAAGGTCTAGGCGTCGGAGCGCCTATCTAGCGGAGTGGTGGTGAAGCGCGGGCCACGCGGATCGGTGCAGAACGCGCGATGCGTCAGCGGCGGCGCGGTGGGACGGCAGCGCGAACACGGCGGCGATGTGGCGCGATCGGGCGTCGGCGGCGGTCACGGGGGGCGCAGCGCGGGCGACGGCTCGGCGTGGGGGGGAGTGGAGCGGTGGCACGGCGGTGCAGCGGCAGGTGGCACAACGATGCGGCAGCGGCAACGACGGCACGGCAGCGGCCGGGTGGTGCTGCGCGGCGGCGCGTCGGCACGCGGGCGGTGCGGCGGTGGCGCACAGGCGCCCGGTGGCGCACAGGCGGCGTGGCCGCGGCGACCCTCCTCCTTCCTCTCGTCCTCTTCCTCCTCCTTCTTCCCTCTTCTTCCTCTTCTTTCTGTTCTTCTCACACGAGGAATTGAGACCCACAACCTGTTCGATAAAATGCCTTACTGAAAGAAAATGGGTCTAAACCCTTAGGGCGCCCACTCTTTCCCTTATAAGGGGGGAAAGATGGGTCCCAAGTGGGCCAAATGGGTCTGTCTTGGGGGGCCCTTGTAAATGGGCTCCCCTTACACACTAAGGTCGAAAATAAAAGGGGAAAGTAGAGGGAAATAGGGAAAATGGGACGGGTCAAGGGGTAGGCAGAGGTTCACCCCTTGACGGTCAAAAACTACGGATGAAAACACGACGAAACACAACGAAAATGACACGAACTAAAACACGCGAGAGAAGGCGGTACGAACGGAACGATGGTGGGTGTTGACGTCGAGGGCGCGCGCGGTGCGGTTGATGCCGATGACGATAGTTGATGGCGTGCGCCATCATTAGTTATAGTCTACAACAACAGGGGTTGCTACTTAACCATGTCCTTGTGACACAATAAGGATAAGGCATGGTTTATCATCAAAAATCAAAAATTAAAAATGCCTATAGAGGGAGAGTTAAGGCTCCACCTTGTTGCATCAGAGCTATTTGTTGGAGGTCAACTTCTACAATCACAAATTGTCCTTTGTCCTCACAAGACCATCAACTCGCATTTTGTTTAGGAAAGGTGGATTTCACTCTAATATCAGAATTAATAATCATGATTCAAAATATACTTACGTGTACATTCCATGCTAGATGATTTATCCACTGGCTGGCAAAATTTTTGCAAGCATTCCATATTTTATCAAATCAAATTTAAAATATGTATTATAGTAGGAAAGGGTCATTGTTTCATCATGGACATGTCTTCACTGAGTCTGGTCTGAAATAGCGTGTCTCTATCCCCCCTTTCCTAGTATTCTTCTCTATTTAGCTTCGAGATTGTAATAAAAATTTAATCATAATTTCCTCATATTAAAATATTGTGCCATTCAGTTCAAAATAGAAAATGAAACATAAATAATTGTTAGATGGTGGAAATTTCAATCTATCCAAAGTAATTGATATGTATACATCAATAAAATATCACATTGAATTTCTTTAACTTTCACATAGTTTTGAGGGTGAATCATCTAAAAATCTCAGTCAATAGATTCGGAAATTATCCATAAATTCATGAGACATACTTTTGCATGACAAAATCTTAAAATAAGGGACAGTAAAAGAACCTAAAAAGGTGGTGAATATGTTCTTATATTAATATGGAATCACATTTCGTGTACTAATTGGTCCATAGTGTTTACTCTATTTTTGTATGAACTTTTCATCATTTAGCATGAATATTTTAGTGGTTGAATTAAAACACAAAAAGGCAAAAAAAAGATATATATTTTAATTTTTTGGCATGCAGTTTCTAGTTAAGCTAGTGCAGGCATGCACTCAAGTTAGCCTCCGGCTAGCATGCACAAGCACTGAAGCCAGCGGTATCCAGCCAATGCGAGCCTGCGCAAGCTGAGTGCGACGAACGGAGACAAGGGCCAAGTAGTGCTGGGTGGATGGACCGAAGTGGGCTTCATTTGCCCTCAGATGAGAGCCCATAATGATATGGGGCTTATGTGCATGTGTGATGGAATTTATTAATTCACTATGCATTATTGAGTTTGAGTGGACTTTATATAGCAACCAAATTATTTTATTTTCCGATATGGCATTGATAGGGGACCATCGCGACAACACCGACACGAGACGAACTCAACAACACCGAGCCACTCCTGCCGACGCTCGCGATCCCGACTTCAAGTATCCGGCATAAAGTCATTCGTAAGTTTTCCCTTATTATTTGATTGTAATTTTTAATTTCGTTGGAAAATCGGATTGGGCCGTTGTATTGGGCCTCGTCCGTTACTTTTTTCGTCGCTGTAACACTTGTTTAGAGGAGGATTTTGTCTCACGATGGTTTCCTCCTCTAGGAATGGCCATTTGGCACCCATCCTCCCTATATAAGGCGATGGCATGCCCAAGTGAGGCAGGATCTTCTGAAATTTGAAAATTGAATGTTCTTTCTTTCCTTCTTGTTTTAGAGAGAGATTAGATAGTTGTAGGTTTCAAGATTGTGGAGATCACGTTCCATGTCAACAACCGCTGGTCACGTTGAGATCCCTTCGTGTCACGCATCATCGCCGACTGGCCTCTCCGTGCTGTCTCTTGAAGATTCAACCTTCAAGATTCGCTTTTCTTGGTAGTATTCATCAAGAACCTCAAGAAAATCTCTGGTGGTCTCTTCTTGAGGAATCGCCACTATGGCAAGCCACACCGCCCCGCGTCCAGTGCCGCTCTGTGCAGTCCGCTGCCGCACCGTTCGTGCACCTACCACGCTCGCGTGCACACTGTCCCTTAAGCGCCACCTCCGCTGTGCCCCGCGACGCACTTGTGCACTGTGCCCTTCGTGCACCGCGCCCGTCGTCGACACGCCCTCCACGTGTTGCGCCGTAGCGCGCTGCACCCATCACACGCCTCACCCACCAAGAGATGCGCCAGCCACGCGCCGCAATGTAGTGCGCCTCGCCCACCGCGCACTGGGCTCGTTGCTCGCCGCACTCCTCTACGCGCAACACCTGCCATGTGCCGCACCCTCAACATGCCATCATTCAGGCGTGCTGCCCCAGCTGATCAATTCTGCCTTCGCTCTGCCACACGCCACGCCATCGTGCCCCGCGTCCGCTGAGCTTCATCTCGCACGCCAGCTTCACCTCGTTTCCCCTATTAATTCAGTATTATTACCTTTTGCAGAGCCGTGTACCGCTATCGTTTTCTCTGCCAATTAATTGAATTGTCAAATAGGATAGCCACCTTCTGTCGAGAGGTAGGAAAAATCATTGCGATAGAAGTCCCTGATAAAAAGGGTGTGTACTCCCACGGGCCGTAAAATGCCTCTCTGAGGGTCATCGTGAGTCTGTCTTGACCTTTTTTCCTCTTTGAGGAATTATTGTATTGTTCACCTTAGCCGGTCGCCCCTCCTATTGCTCAGTTAGAGTCACTTTAAACTTGCATATCTCATTAACAACATTATAGAATTCTTGTATCGATGTGACGTAATACGAGCAACTAATCCCGCCATCCCACGTATTACATCAGGCATTGTCTCCTTTAAGTTTTTTTTCAGCTCCTTGTGGGGTGGGCCAACAATACGAGATATGGATCAATGCCCAACAGGTTGCAACCTTAAGAAAAGAAGAGATAAAAAAGTGATGGGGCTTCTAGCCGACATGGCCCGAAGCCCACTTCATAACAGGTCCAGGTGTAAGTGAATATCTAATCTCGACCGTCCAATTTTCTAAAGGAAGACCACATGGTGTGATTTATATCAAATATTTCTTTCTGTTTCTATCTCTCCTGTAGACTCTAGATGAGGACAACGACTGCTGATGAGGATGATAGGGCGGCACGAAAAATCAATCAGAAGACCCATTGTTGACGGGATAAAGGAAACATGGAAAGTAAGGGATTATACCAGAAAGGAAAGGGGACCACGGTTGCGACTTCATTGCAGTCTTTAGATCCCATATTATGGATATCAGACAACCTGGGTAATTTTGCTCCATCCCTGGTCGTTATCTCTATTGGCTAGCTGGTGCAGACCAGGAATAAGCAAGCTCCTGATTGATCATGCAGCCATGAGAGAGCCATTGAACTTGATCCAGATGATCAAGGGTCGAGAGAGGACTTTATCGACCCTTTAAAACCCCATTTTCTACTTAAATTTGTTCACCTTTAGTTAGAGGAAAAAGGGCGATGGAGGGGACTCTTTCGGAAGTTCAAGAGAGCTAGAAGAGGGGACATGACAATTCTCAACCAGGCATATGGAAGACAAGAGAGTTTTAGTAGACTTCAGAATTGCACCATTTTGGAGGACAATAGAAGGGGAAGCACACCAAGGTTAGGGGGCAGTTCTCGACGCGCCCATCCCTGTTCTTTGAATCAAGATGATTTGTAGGTTCAAAACACCTCCCGAATTATTTCTGATTAAGTGTATATATACTTAAACAATCTCCTCATACTATCATTCTAATTCTTAGCCCTTTTCTCTCCATCCTTCCTCTTATATCATATTAAAAATAGAAATACACTTATTCATATATGACTCCCTACATCTTAATCCTCATCTAATTTTTGTATTTTTTTTAGATTGGCAAAATACACGGTGCCGGGTATGTCCAGTCTTGCGGTTGTGCCTGTAGACCAGTCTTGCGGTCTTGCGGTTGTGCCCTGGACACCACCAAGGGGGGATTTTATATATTTAGCTCTCCTATTTTACATATATTCTAAATTTGAATTAAATTAAATAATCATACTAAAGATATATTTTACTAATCATATTGATAACACCCTAATTTCGGTCTTTATTTCATGTTATTAGCATGATTTATGCATTTAAAAGGCTTAAATTTGGGTTGTTATCATATATTTACACAAAAATAATGCTTCCAAGTAATTTCTGATTTTTCCCTAATTTTCTGTTAATTATATGAATTTTTAAGGATTTATTGAAGCTCGAAATAATTATTTTTGGATGAAAATGGCACATTCAAAAGTTTATTTCGACATTTATCAACATGGGAATTAATCAGGGAATTTTCTAGAATTTTCTAGAATTTTTTACAAATTTTTAGGAATTTTCTGGGATTTATTTCAAGAAGAAATGCATTTATTCTATGAAAAAAGGGCATATTTATAAGAGAAAAAAATATATTTATGCAATTTCTAGACTTTTTGGGGCCTTTTTGCAACGTTTCGTTGCAAAAGACCTGAAAACAACTCTCGGTCGCCACGGCAGGCGTAAAGATCCTATTTAAAATCATTCAGGGTTTTATTGCAATTTTTAATATATATTTTTAATGTTTTAGGAGAAATCGGAGGAGAGAGAGTGCGCAAAGGCATATACGCAATTACTTTTGGGCGGCGTCAAAAGCAATTCCAGGCTTTTAAGGACTTTTCTGCAAAAGGAGGATTCAAAATGCGCCAGCCAATGAGAAGCGACACGTCATTGCGTGTTTAAAACGAAACTAATAAATAAATCAATTTTAAATCCAATGGATTAAATTGGTTTAAAATTGATTTATTAATAACTTTTGATCCTGAAGTCCGATTGAGATGATTTTTTATGGATTTGTTCGTCTTGATCCCCTCTTTCTATCTGTACGGTTAGATCATTCAGATCTAGCCTACAGTGATAGATAAATATTAAGTACTAAACGGGGGTAAAATGGTGATTTTTACCTATAACCTAAGTATAAAAGCTAAATTTCGAGAGGAGCTCATTCTGGATGGTGCTCTATCACAGCTGCAAGACAGGGAGGAGCTCTAGCTTGGATCAAGTTATCTGGTACTTTTTTTCCTTTATTGTATTTGAACTTTTATGCATTTTGAATGAATTAGGTTAAGTTGTTTGTTTCTTCATCTCTATTCTGATCTGAACTTCTAAATCGCTTGGCTTGAGCGGCATGTACAAGCCCTGATTAGGATTGAGAGGAGAAATTGAGGGATTTACCTTGGCATTCAATTGCATTCCAAAAGAAAACTCTAAAAAATTTAGTTTTAATTCTTAGGAGATTAAGATTTCCCTTTTTATTTCTGATTTAGCAAATTCTCAAAACCAACCAAAACTTAAATCAAAAATTTCTTCCAACCTCTCTAATTGAATTCTTTGATCCATCCAATTGGATCAATTAATTCAATCTAGAGCCACATTTCTTCTTTTCATCTCATCTCTTCTACCCCATTCTCTAAATTCTCACCTAATTAGGGTGACTTGATCCTCATTGAAGATCAAATTCACTCTAATTAGGATCTAAAACACCAAAAATAAAATCAAATTGAAATTCCTACTTGCCTCCCTTGGACGACACTCATACTTATCACTATACATATTAAGTAGAGTTTTATAAATTTTATTGCATAAGCCAAAAATTCACAACGACAAGGGCTAAAAATTTTGCGTAATTTTCACCCCTATTTTTGGCTTATCAATTGGCGCCGTTGCCGGGGAAGCAACGCTAAGGAAATTCAATTGGTAATCATTTGTATCAATTGAGTGCTTTAAAATTTTCAAAATTGATTTTGGTTTAATTTTCTCTAAAGTGCTTAGTATTCATCTAATTTTTATTATTGCACTACATTGTATTGCTTACAATAGACAATTTTTTTTTTTTTAAGCATATGAAGCAACCATGTCTCACTATGATGGAAAAAGTTCTTATTATTATGAGTTGCATCAAAATTATCACCATGATCATTGTCTTTATGAAAATTCACAATGTGAATATTTTCTTGATCTTGGAGATTCCTGGCATCATGATGAAAAAATTATTGTGGCATCAATCCTTATAATGTATGATTGTGACCATTCAAATGAGGCCTTCCCAATCTTTATGAGCATTCATATTATCCTAAATCTAGTGAGGTGGTGACCCTAAATTTTCTCGTCATAATAACCACAATCATGGCTTCCACACTCATGCCATATCCCTTTGGAATATCCACACTATGAGTGGGGCAATCACCATCTTTAGTACTTTCCTCTACAATTTCATTGCAAAATGCATCATCTTCATTTTCCAACGAGCATCATGTGTTTGTTAATGAGTTTGAAAGGATTCAACAGAAAATTTCTCAACTCGATGACTCCGAAGAGAGTGACCAGTTTATGATGAATTATTTTCTTGAATATGAGGATGTTTTCAAACATGAATGTCTTTCCAAAATGAGTCTACTTCATGATATGATTAGAGGTTTCCTACTAAAACAAATGATTTTCATGAAAGGAGAATACTTCTTAAGGATCTTACATATGGAGAAAGATATTTGTAAATTTTTGAAGGATTTATTAGCAGAAAGTGGTCCTCGAGGAAGATTATTTTCTCAGAAAAATGAAAATTATTAAGATGGAGATTTCTGAAATCTTGAATTTACATTTTTATGAAGAGGAAATATATGGGTATGAGGAATCACAATCAGATGCTTCTAAGTTAAATTTTCAGGATGACATGCGAGAAAAGATGGAAAGAGATGAGGAAGTTCAGTTTGCAAACACCCATCCTCATTTGGAAGAGTATCAACCTCCTATTCCATTTCCAGAAGCACTATGTACTGGAATTGTATGTAAACCCATATATAATAGGAATGGAGAAGAAATGAAAGAATTTTCAAGACATGATTCTTTTGGAAAATTGTGCAAGGATAATTTTGGGGAATCAAGGATCTCAATGGAAGAAGTGGATGAAATAATCTCTAACATCTACATGTTGTTTCTTGATGACAGAAATCATGTGAAGGAAAATAGCAATTTGAAGGCTTCCATGAGGATGGTATTGATGGATATAGAAATGGAAAAAGAACTTTGCAATACGCCAAATGAATTATTTAAATTTCAACCTAGGACAAGGATGAAAAATTTGTGATGAAGTTGAGGTTGAACCTTTCTTATGCAAAATTCTTTTTACAGATTGGCGTGATCATTTATTTGAATTGAAATGGCAATCTTCTAGTAACGTTTTCTTTGCATTTGATCTCTTAAATGTTTTACATTTGTGGACCAAAATTACAAGGAAACCTATTCTTAAATATAGGTATGTACACATGGGAATTGAGTTTCTCATACAAAGTCCTTTGAGTTTAGCTGTATGATGGGGGCGATCTTTAGTTCGATTTATTCTGCTTTTTCTAATGGGAACTGGGATCCTTTTCCAGTTCTCCTTTATGTTTTTTCCTATTTCTTTAGCTGTACCAAGTAGGTAGAACCCACATGAAGGAGGAATCAAGGGATGCAACCTTACCATAAGGGAGCGGTTTTGAAGATTTGTCCACAACCTGATCTTTTAGGACCCAAGTCCTCAACTTGAATTCTCTCTTCAATTTCTATGTTTAAAGACTTCAAATATTGTTTTTCATGTGCAACCTCTATCAGTTGTGTTGTTGTGTTTTTTATCAGGATGTTGACCACGTTGGAGCAATCATGATGTGCGATGCAACACAACTTATTTCAGATTTTATATCTATCATCTCATCGGGGAGCCACACGTCCATTCCCACTGTTTGCCATTCTCTCCCTCAATTTTTATTTTTATTATTTTCTTAGTTATGCATTGAGGACCATGCATGTTTTAGAAGGGGGGGGAGCTAGTTCATTTAAACTGGTCAACTATGACTTATACATTTAGTTTTGAGGAATATTATATGAATTGAACCTGCCTATAAAAATAATTAACATGCCTCTAGATGAATCAGAAATTTTCATCCAATGGTTTGGGAACATGTGTAGAGAAGTTAAGCTCCTAGAGCGGATCATGAGCATGATAGAGGTGGAACACGTGATTTTGAGCAATGTGGGTTCAATTTCAAATTGGGGAGAGTGTCTAGTAGGTGATTAGATGATGGAAAGTCAAGGGTAGAAGCTCTATGCTGCAAAGGGAGTGTGAGTGAACTGAGAGCCCCCATTCCATCAACTCTAATAGCCGATCCCACTTATGCATTTTGTCTCCCCATTAGCCTACTTTCATTCCAAAATAGTGAGCAGCCATTCTCCGAGTCCTATGCACGGAATCCACCACTTCATTCACCTTATTGTTCCACACGCTTCACGCCATATCCATCACAACTTGACTTCACCACCTTGCTTCCGCTACCGAGGATATGCTTATCTCCCAAGTACGTCTATCTCCCGTTCCACGGTATCACTCGATACTGCCTCTATGTATCTTTTCTGTCAATAATTCGCTCTGCATCATCTAAATCTCGTTCTTCTATCGCTTCTCCATAGACCAATGTGATTGTTATGACACTCATGCTAGTTGTGATAAAATATTTAAAAAACCATTCAAGTCATGGAAAGTGTTTCATTTGTTGTTATCCTCTTTGTTTGATATACAAAAAAAAAAAAAAAGAAGCGAAAAAAAAAGGAGTTTGAAAAAAAAAAGAAAAAAAAAAAAAGACAAGAGGAATGAGAAGAAGACAAAGAGAAAGGAGGGGTTTGACTTGCACCATTTCTGGTTTTGACTTTCAATTTAGGGCAAGATGGTCTTTATTCTCTATATCATCACATTGGTCTCATCTCTTCTATCTCCCTCACTTCCTCTAAAAATCTTGGGAGTAGGTTATCCAAGGTAGCACAGCACCCGTTGGACCATAAATCTCTCATTGTTCATGCTCACCCTAATTCTTTCACAAAGTCTCATTCTCCCCCATCACAACTCTATCATATATTATTCTCGTTGTGTTCAATATTCTGTGCTCAACAGGAGGAGGAAATGGCTTCTTCTATTCTTAGGAAAGAGAAAAGGCTAATGGAGAGGCAAGTACTAGGTGGCCGTCACCCCGGGAGAGAGTGATCTTGCTCGCTAGAGATGTGAGGCCAGCTGCACATGAGTGGAGAGAGTTTACCTGAGGGTATAGCGTTATACCTAGAAACAAGTACACTCCCTTCTCATCCACTTAGGCATCCAAGCCAAGGAGAGAAACCCCACATTCCTGAAAAGGTCGGAGCTCAAAATGTCATTTAGTGTTTTAGTTCGACATGATTGATACATAACACTTCCACACTTGTTGTCTAACTTACAGGATGAAAGAGATGATAATTCAGCAAAGTACATAGATGTTGCTAAAGGGACTAGCAATGTCTAAGTAGGGTATATGATAACACCTAATTTAGGTCTTTATTTCATGTTATTAGCATGATTTATGCATTTAAAAGGCTTAAATTTGGGTTGTTATCATATATTTACACAAAAATAATGCTTCCAAGTAATTTCTGATTTTTCCCTAATTTTCTGTTAATTATATGAATTTTTAAGGATTTATTGAAGCTCAAAATAATTATTTTTCGATGAAAATGGCACATTCAAAAGTTTATTTCGACATTTATCAACATGGGAATTAATCAGGGAATTTTCTAGAATTTTCTAGAATTTTTTACAAATTTTTAGGAATTTTCTGGGATTTATTTCAAGAAGAAATGCATTTATTCTATGAAAAAAGGGCATATTTATAAGAGAAAAAAATATATTTATGCAATTTCTAGACTTTTTGGGGCCTTTTTGCAACGTTTCGTTGCAAAGATACCCTGAAAAGCACTCTCGGTCGCCACGGCAGGCGTAAAGATCCTATTTAAAATCATTCAGGGTTTTATTGCAATTTTTAATATATATTTTTAATGTTTTAGGAGAAATCGGAGGAGAGAGAGTGCGCAAGGGGCATATACGCAATTACTTTTGGGCGGCGTCCAAAAGCAATTCCAGGCTTTTTAAGGACTTTTCTGCAAAAAGGAGGATTCAAAATGCGCCAGCCAATGAGAGAGCGACACGTCATTGCGTGTTTAAAAACGAAACTAATAAATAAATCAATTTTAAATCCAATGGATTAAATTGGTTTAAAATTGATTTATTAATAACTTTTGATCCTGAAGTCCGATTGAGATGATTTTTTTATGGATTTGTTCGTCTTGATCCCCTCTTTCTATCTGTACGGTTAGATCATTCAGATCTAGCCTACAGTGATAGATAAATATTAAGTACTAAACGGGGGTAAAATGGTGATTTTTACCCTATAACCTAAGTATAAAAGCTAAATTTCGAGAGGGGGAGCTCATTCTGGATGGTGCTCTATCACAGCTGCAAGACAGGGAGGAGCTCTAGCTTGGATCAAGTTATCTGGTACGCACTCTCCTTTATTCTATTTGAACTTTTATGCATTTTGAATGAATTAGGTTAAGTTGTTTGTTTCTTCATCTCTATTCTGATCTGAACTTCTAAATTGCTTGGCTTGCGGCATGTACAAGCCCTGATTAGGATTGAGAGGAGAAATTGAGGATTTACCTTGGCATTCAATTGCATTCCAAAAGAAAACTCTAAAAAATTTAGTTTTAATTCTTAGGAGATTAAGATTTCCCTTTTTATTTCTGATTTAGCAAATTCTCAAAACCAACCAAAACTTAAATCAAAAATTTCTTCCAACCTCTCTAATTGAATTCTTTGATCCATCCAATTGGATCAATTAATTCAATCTAGAGTCCACATTTCTTCTTTTCATCTCATCTCTTCTACCCCCCTCTCTAAATTCTCACCTAATTAGGGTGACTTGATCCTCATTGAAGATCAAATTCACTCTAATTAGGATCTAAAACACCAAAAATAAAATCAAATTGAAATTCCTACTTGCCTCCCTTGGACGACACTCATACTTATCACTATACATATTAAGTAGAGTTTTATAAATTTTATTGCATAAGCCAAAAATTCACAACGACAAGGGCTAAAAATTTTGCGTAATTTTCACCCCTATTTTTGGCTTATCACATATCATCTTTACTAATCTTTCTAGCTTTTTACTCTTACATTTTAATAAAAATTTGAGAATAGTTCTTCCACTACCTATCTTGATATTTCCTTACTGTTATAGAACTATAAGTAGACTTCATCACCCTATGTATTCACTACCTCTAATTTCTATTAAAAAAATAATCATTGTAAGAATATAAAATCATATCTTATAGATATCTTAGCTCTACCTTTCTTTAGTTCCTTATAACTCTACTCATTATTACATGTCATCCTACTTATTACCTATCTTCTCACCTTTCACTATATTCCTTATTATCACTTCATTCCTTCTTTTATTCTACTGTATAAAAAATTTCTCTTGTTATTTTTAGTATCGCCTTATTCTTCTTAATCCTTAAGCATTAGATCTAGTTCTAAAGGCAAGTCCTTGAGGAGACGACCTCACTCACGACTAGACATACCTGCGTGAGTCTTACAACTAAAAATTGTATTTGATAAGTTGAATTAAATGTCCAGAGACATTAAAATGAATCCCCTAATTTGTCTTCGTCAGAGACATTTAACATTTATTATTACTATTAGGTCTTATTTGGAGAAGGGACCCATGGTGCGTTGTGGCTTGTCAATCAAGAATGAAGACTATTAGAGATGTTAACAAAAGAAATCTTCATGGGATGGGACGGCAGTGACAAGGAGGAGGATACAGACATTTCTAAATTAAATCAACAGCCAAGATTCATCCAACTTCAAGGATTGATATCTCATATTTCATCAGGCTGATTGAACTGTAATTTTAAGGGTGACTTCATCTTTCTCTTTTGTACCTTCGATATGGTTGGGTCTATATGTTGAGCCACTGATCTTTCTAAAACAGAGTGAGGCTTTGATGACCCATCAAATGATCCTGGGTATCATGAGTGCTAAGAGAATATCAATAGAGAAGATGAAAGGCTTGTCTGCATCAGCAAGGTGCCATGGTCCTGGAGCAACGTAATGACCTACGCTAAGTTCTCGGGCCTTACATTGATTTGTCACCATCATAGTTCTAAGGCTATATCCATTTCCTTTGGTCTTACCATTCCATTTTACCATCATCACTACCGTTCATTCCATCATGTACTTCTAGAATTTCCATCTGACGTCATCTAAATCATAAATCCTAATTGACACATTTATTCATATCATCACGTCTTCCTCCTTCCCATCATCATGTCTTCTCTTTCTAATCCATCTTACTCCTCAATTCTTACTCCACCTATTCACCTGTTCTGTAATTTTATCAACATTCTTCTTATTTTTATTGAAGAATTATTACCACATTCTTGCCTCACCATTCTTTTCATTTCATTGTCTCATATTTGTACTCCTCCCATGTCATCCGTCTTGAATCATCATTTTAAGAGAATTAAAGTCCTAATTCTCATTCCATGTCTAGGTTATGAGTATTTTTCTAAAACCAGACACATCATTCTCTCATTCCCTCTCGATGTGTTTGTGTGTATGTTTTGATTGATCAGAATCAAATTCAATACAAACCAATCAAATCATTCCATAGAACAATATTTTATGTCAAGCTAGATATAGATTTAATATCGAGTTGATTTGAAATATTGAAATTGATCACAATTTATTTGAATTATCCAGATAAAACCGAGCAGTTCGATAAAAAATGAGAAGCCCCTCTCTCTTATTCATTCTCTCTTTGTGTTACTCATTATCTCTCTCGTTCTCTGTCTCTCTCTGTCAGTCTATCTATCTATCTATATATCTCTCTTTCTCTTTGCGTGTCTCTCTCTCGCTCCCCATCTCTCTCTTGCTCTCTGATAAGTCCAAATTTAACGAGTTTTATGTCGTTGTTTTGATTCAGACTTAGCCAACAATATTTATGAAAATTTCCACTTAAATACTCTATAATTAATATAGGGCAAGTAAGGGGTCGATCCACGGAGAGGCAGAAATTTAATTTCAGAATTCTTTCTCAAGCTTGGGATGAAGAAAATGATTTTAAACGTGAAAAATACTATATATTTTTTTAGATTAAGAGATGTTTCTAGATTTGTTGGTAATTTTCAGAATTCCCTATGTTTTTAATTAAGCCAAAGTACAAGGAGAAACACAAAATTCAAATTTCTAAACTAATTTTTCTATTTTATCTTAGCAAATTAAACAGAAATAAATATTTTTAGAATTTTCTGGGATTAATTCACATAAAAAACACAAGTATTAGCATTAAAATGAGAAATAGAGATTTTTTTTGAAATGTTTTAGGTGTTAAAATGACTTTAAATAGCTTATATTAATTTTCAAATTTTTAGGTGTTAAAATGACTTTAGATTTTTTTAAAATTTTTTTGGATTTTTTTAAAGTAGAAAACATTTTTTTCTGATTTTGTAATTAATTTTAAATATGAAAAATGTGAAATTTACCTACTCCGGCGATCGCCGGAGCGGCAGCGACGGAGCGGCGGCGGCGGAGCGGCGGCGGCGGCGGAGCGCGGCGGCGGCGGCGGCGGAGCGGCAGAATGGGCGGCGGGCCTGGATTGGCCCGTGAGGCTGGCCTCCTTAGTCGGTCAGCCCACTGGGTTAGCCCAATTTGGCTAAGTCAAGACTTAGCCAAATTGGGCTTAAGCTATTAGGCTTAACCCAATGGCAGGACTTAGCCAAATTTGGCTAAGTCCTGCACAGGACAACCACAGCCCCTGCGGTCTTGTCTGCGCTGCCTGGACCGGGCCGGCGAAGCGGCGTCTCTGCCGCACAGGCACTGCACGGCGCCGCACAGGCACTGCACGGCGCCGCACAGGCACTGCACGGCGCCGCACAGGCACTGCACGGCGCCGCACGGCACCGCACGATGGCGGCTAGAGGACAAAAAATAAGTGCTTTGAGAGGATAAGAAATGATATTTCAATGCAATTTTTTTGGGATTCGAAGTAGGGAATGCAGGAGGATCTAGAGAGATAAAGGGAGAAATTTTATAGTGAGAGAAAAATGTTTCTAGAGAGATAAAAGGTCGAAATAAGAGGATAGAGAGAGAAAATGAAGAGATAGAGAGAGAAAATGAAGAGATAGTGTAGAGAGAGTTTGAGAGGGAATTTGAAGGTGTAGATGAAAGAGATTTTTTTTGAAATTTTGTGGTGATGAACTGTGGATATGGATGGATGTCTAGAGAGATAAATAAAATATTCTAGAGAGAGAAAGGGCCGAAATGAGGAGATAGAGAGAGAAAATTAAGAGAGAGTGTAGAAGGAGTTTGAGATAGAATTTGGATGAGCAAATGAAGAAGATTTTTTATGAAATTTTTAGGGGAGTAACTATGGATATAGATGAAAGTCTAGTGAGAGAAAAAACCTATTTTAGAGAGATAAAGTGGAGAAAATTAGTGTTTAGAGTGAGAAAGTGATGGATTTTAAGGGTAAATGGATGTGAAATGATGGAGAGTGTATAAATCTAAGATCCTAAAGCCTCAATGCAAGTTTACTGAGCCCTCAATGCTTCCTCTCAAGTATGGATCCTTGTATTTTTTCAGGATCAGGCATTTTTCAATGCAAACAAGAGACGAGATTAAGAGAAAACTTCAATAAACTTACATTAAGCAGGTTGAACAACCTGGATTCTGAAAAATGCATTGTCCTGGCCAGCCACGTGCTGAAACACGTCAGAATGAGGGAAAATGAGGGAGAAAAAGTCTATTTATACATTGTGAGAATTACTAAAATACCCCTTTGGGCATTATCTATTCTCTTTTCTTGCCATTTTGCCTCTTTTTCTCCATGGTTGAGAGCTTTGCCTTGTAATTTCCAGTTTGTTTCTTTTGTAATGTGTTTGCAGGCCCAATATGTAGGTCAGGTTGTGGTCCAAGCCCCTCTGGTCTCTCCTTTAAAATCCCACAATTTTGTTTCATCATTTGCAGCCCATTTTGATAATCACTAAGCTCCCAAAATCCTCCAATTTTTCTCATAATGATATCTTCTAATTCCTGTAAATTTCTGCACATTTGGAACTATAAAATACTCGTCAGAAATAAAACTGATTGACTTCATAGAAGTCAATGAAGTTAGTGAAAAATAATCATAATGTGCAAAAGTTGGAATTATTAGCTAATCCATAAATATTTGGTTAATTCAAACAATAACATGATAAATTATAAATTAATAATACTAAAAACATCTAAAATGTATGCAAATATAGGTTCATTTATCATGTTATTACTCTCTCTCTCATTTCTGCCTTGCTCGCTTTCTCTCCTGTTCTCTCTCGCTTGTTATCTCTCTCTTGTTTTCTCTTGATCTCTCTCTCTTGTTCTCTCTCACTTGCTCACTTTCTCTCCTATTATCTCTTGCTTGCTCTCTCTCTCTCTCTTGTTCCCTCTCACTTTCTCTCTCTCTCTCTCTTGTTCTCTCTCACTTGCTCCCTCTCTATTTTTCTCTCTCACTTGCTTGCTATCTCTCTCTCGCTCTCTCTCTCTCTCTTGTATTCTCTGCATGTCCCCCTAGCCCTCACTTACTCTCATTCTCCCTCCTCCACTGATTCTCTATCTTTCTCTCTCTCTCTCTCTCTCTCAACCTCTGGCTCTCTCTCTCTCTCTCTCAACCCCATTCTCTCACTCCCTCTGGTTCTCTCTCTCCCTCTTAAGCCTTCTCTCTCTCTCTCTCTCTCTCTCTCTCTCTCTCTCTCTCTCTCTCTCTCTCTCTCTCTCTCTCTCTCTCTCTCTCTCTCTCTCTCTCTCTCTCTCTCTCTCTCTCTCTCTCTCTCTCTCTCTCTCTCTCTCTCTCTCTCTCTCTCTCTCTCTCTCTCTCTCTCTCTCTCTCTCTCTCTCTCTCTCTCTCTCTCTCTCTCTCTCTCTCTCTCTCTCTCTCTCTCTCTCTCTCTCTCTCTCTCTCTCTCTCTCTCTCTCTCTCTCTCTCTCTCTCTCTCTCTCTCTCTCTCTCTCTCTCTCTCTCTCTCTCTCTCTCTCTCTCTCTCTCTCTCTCTCTCTCTCTCTCTCTCTCTCTCTCTCTCTCTCTCTCTCTCTCTCTCTCTCTCTCTCTCTCTCTCTCTCTCTCTCTCTCTCTCTCTCTCTCTCTCTCTCTCTCTCTCTCTCTCTCTCTCTCTCTCTCTCTCTCTCTCTCTCTCTCTCTCTCTCTCTCTCTCTCTCTCTCTCTCTCTCTCTCTCTCTCTCTCGGCCTTCCTCTTGTTGAAGAACCAAGGGATGATCCTTGACTCAAATGACAACTTCAGGCTCAGAGCCTATCTGGGTCAAGTTAAGGCTTCAGATCCAGAGCCCAACTAGATCAAACAAGAAACAAAACAATGACAACCAATAGGGGAACACATAACAGATCAGCAAATAAATAAAGGCCAGGTACCCCATTTCCATTAGATAAGAAATAGAATAAAAATGAAATAAGAAACCTAGCAATCAGAGAGCACTTTATGAAGAGCCAAGAGATAATGAACACGCACCCCACTAAAAGAAGCATTAAAAACAGAAATGAAATAGTCATAAAAATGATAGAATGTTAAAAAGGCTAAAATAGCAATTTCCCGCTACATCTTAACGGGCAGCCGTTGCCCATTACAGCATAACAGTAGATGTTGCCCGTTGCGCCTTAACAGCACAGAGATCTACAAAACTGTGCCAATAAATTATAATTGTTTGTACCTTGTTGAACAAGTTTTTAATCTAAAATGCCTCTCTCTATTTGTCTATCTTTTTTATCTTTCTTCTTCCTGGTTTATATATCTTCTTCCTCTTCTTCTTATTTTCACACCTCTCACACTGTCATTCTCTCTCTCCCCCACTGGCTCTCTCTCACTTTCATCCTCTCTTCCCCTCTCACACACACTCTCTCTCCATATGGCTCTCTCTGGCTCTCTCTCTCTCATTCTCTCTCTCCCCCACTGGCTCTCTCTCACTTTCATCCTCTCTCCCCCTCTCTCCCTCCCTCTCCCCCTATGTCTCTCTCCGGCTCTCTCTCTCTCATTCTCTCTCTCCCCCACTGGCTCTCTCTCACTTTCATCCTCTCTTCCCCTCTCACACACACTCTCTCTCCATATGGCTCTCTCTGGCTCTCTCTCTCTCATTCTCTCTCTCCCCCACTGGCTCTCTCTCACTTTCATCCTCTCTTCCCCTCTCACACACACTCTCTCTCCATATGGCTCTCTCTGGCTCTCTCTCTCTCATTCTCTCTCCCCCTTTGGCTCTCTCTCCCCCTCTAGCTCTCTCTCTCCCATTGACTCTCTCTCATTCTCTCTTCCCCTCTGGCTCTCTCTATCATTCTCTCTCCCTCTGGCTCTCTCTCTATCTTCCTCTGGCTCTCTCTCATTCTCTCTCTCCTTCTAGCTCTCTCTCTCTCATTCTCTCTCCCCATCTAGCTCTCTCTCTCATTCTCTTTTTCCCCATCTAGCTCTTTCTCTCTCTCATTCTCTCTCCCCCTTTGGCTCTCTCTCTCATTCTCTTCTCCCTCTGGCTCTCTCTCTCTCTCACCCTCTCTCTCCCTTCGGCTCCCTCTCTCCTCCTCTCTCCCCCCAAGCTCTCTCTCTCATTCTCTCTGCCCCCACGCTCTCTCTCTCTCTCTCTCTCATTCTCTCTCCCTCTAGCTCTCTCTCTCATTCTCTCTCCCTCTAGCTCTCTCTCTCATTCTCTCTCCCTCTAGCTCTCTCTCTCATTCTCTCTCTTCCTCTGGCTCTCTCTCTCTCATTCTCTCTCCCTCTCTAGCTCTCTCTCTCTCTCTCTCTCTGTACCTTTGGCTCTCTCTCTGTCTCATTCTCTCTCTCCCTCTCGCTCTCTCTCACATTCTCTCCCTTCCTCTGGCTCTCTCTCTCTCATTCTCTCTCCCTCTCTAGCTCTCTCTCTCAATTTCTCTCTCTCTTGGCTCTCTCTCTAACTCTCATTCTCTGGCTCTCTCTCTCTAATTCTCTCTCCCCTCTGGCCCTCTCTCTCATTCTCTCTCCTCCTTTGGCTCTCTCTCATTCTCTCTCTCCTGCTGGCTCTCTCTCTCTTTCTCTCTCCCCCTCTATCTCTTTCTCATTATCTCTCTGCTACTGGCTCTCTCTCTCATTCTCTCTCCCCCTCTAGCTCTCTCTCTCATTCTTTCTCTCCCTCTGGTTCTCTCTCTCTCATTCTCTCTTCCCCTCTAGCTCTTTCTCTCTCTTTGGCTCTCTCTCTCTTATTCACTCCCTCCCTCTAGCTCTCTCTCTCATTCTCTCCCCCCCTCGCGCTCTCTCTCCCGCTGGTTCTCTCTCTAATTCTCTCTCCCTCTATGGCTCTCTCTCTCTTTCTCTCCTCCCCTTTGGCTTTCTCTCATTCTCTCTCTGCCTCTAGCTCTCTCTCTGTCTCATTCTCTCTCTCCCTCTAGCTCTCTCTCCCTCTGGCTCTCTCTCGTTCTCTCTCCCCTTTTGGATATCTCTCTCTCATTTTCTCCCCGTCTAGCTCTCTCTGTTATTCTCTCCCCTCTGGCTCTCTCTCTCTTACTCTCTCTCCCTCTCTGGCTCTCTCTCTCTCATTCTCTCTCCCCTCTAGCTCTCTCTTTCATTCTCTCTCACTGGCTCTCTCTCTTACTCTCTCTCCCTCTCTGGCTCTCTCTCTCTCATTCTCTCTCCCCCTTTGGCTCTCTCTCTCTCTCATTCTCTCTCCCCCTCTGGCTCTCTCTCTCTTATTCTCTCTCGCCTTCTGACTCTTTCTCTCATTCTCTTTTTCCCTCCCTCGGGTTCTTGTTGAGGAGTTTTATTTCATGTCACAACATGTCAGCACAAGCCTGCCAATAGGACTTCTTATAAGATTAGTCTAGAAAGAAATTGTCTCATATCTTATACTCTCTAGAGAGATCTAGTGGTTTGGATTAAATATAAGAAAAGATAAACATATAGGATTAAGCATGTTAGGAAAAGATAAACGATAGGATTAAATCTAGATTGGTAAAGATAGAAAGATAGTATTGAATCCACATAGGACCGTTATAATTGTTATAATGGCCATGATTAGTTTAGTGTACTAACATCTATATCGTTAAAAATATGTCCTATAAATACTAACACATGTACTGATTTTCACGTGTTCTTTCTCTCTTTCTCTCTCTCTCTCGTCCTCTCACTCTCTCAATCTCTCTTTCTCATGTATTTTACATATTTATTTTGTTTATTTGTTATTAATTTAAAAAATTGGATCAATCTAATCCAGATGGTCCTGTCCGAGTAAATCAGATAATATTATTCGATCCATACAAGGGACCAAAAAAATATGATTGCGGTCTGATCTAATCGGATCGAATGCGAATCTATCATGGGTCTGATTGAGGTTCAAACCCGATGCAAACAATCAGTTTGAATCCCCTATCCCTATGAACTGTTGTTAGGCCCCTAACTTGGCGACATCCTTGCCCAGAGACCTCCGTGATTATTGGGAGGGCGTGTTCGCGTGTGGACTCACAATTTGTAATGACTGAGTCCTATTTAGTGCGCTACAATACACTAAGGTTGGTGACGCCCAACCTAATCTTTTAGGCCATCGCCCCCCTACTGGTGATACACTTCGAATCGTGTGCGCGCCCGTTCGCGCTACAAGGGGACAAATCAGGCAAGGCCCACGCATGTTGGGCCCGCAGGCGTCAAGCACCAAGCCCGAGCACCACATGCGAGTGCCAAGGCCGCGTGCAGGCGCCAAGCGTTGCGCGCGAGCGCCCAGGCTGCGCACGAGTGCAGGATGTGCAGGCCGGGCAATAGTTTCGTGGTGCAGAACGCAGAGTTGTGCGGGGAGCCGCGCAGCAGCTGCGCGGGCATTGCGCGCATTACGTGTGCGGGGTGCGAGGGGGGAGGCATCCCGCCAGGAGACTAAGGCATTGGCGCACAGTGAGTGCCGAGGCGATATGGGCACGTGGTGCCCTCGCGGGTAGCTCTGGGCGTGCTACGCTCGGCTTGAGGTGCACAGTGTCGCGCAGCCTATGCGCAGTAGGTGTCAGCGCGGGTACTGGTGCATGTGTGACCGTCAAGGCAGGGGTGGCGTGTGTGATTGCCATGACTGCGGGCGCGCAGCGCTTGGCCGGGGGGCACATGTGTAGTGTCAGGGCTGGCGGGTGCGCGCGCGCGCAGAGTGGCAAGCCTTAGGGCGCAGGAGCAACACTATCAAAGCACGAGGCACCTCGTTACTTTGGTATCATCCCTCGACTTCCCCACGTAATGTTCATAACTACGATGTAACCTCTTATGATATTAATGCAATGACCCTATTCCTCAACGGGGTTGCGTCCCCTCCCTTTTCTCTAACCCCTTGTATGCAAAACTTAAGTTATTGCACGGGATTTCCATTGCGAGAGATCAAGGCTGCTGAGTGTTTTACTCCAAACACTGAGGCCGACACATATCAGATACGAGCATTTGTCCTAGCTCGATATTTGACAGCATGACAAAGAGAGGTAGAGGTTGAGAGAAAAAGTGTGTCTCTGCGCGCGCGTGTGTGTGTGTGTGTGAGAGAGAGAGAGAGAGAGAGAGTCAAGGAGAGAATAGTGAGAGTGTATAAGGAGAGAGAGAGAGGTATAATAAGAGAGAGAAAGAGGGCAGACCCATCTACCTTGAGGCAGAAAACCTCATTAAAAGTGGCGTTTAATTACAGAAAAGATGGCACCAAGGGGCGATTCATTAACCGATGGAAGAACAACATAGGAGGAAGCAAAGAAAGAAAGAAAGAAAGAAGTAAGACGAGTTGTTCTTAGATCTTATCGCGGGGGCCGAGCTTGGGGGGCAGCTGAGGGCCCTTCTTGATGGGCAGCAAGTCGCCAGACACCGTCGAGCTCAAGTAGGCAATGGTGAATCCTCCTCCCAATATCAAGAACTTCAGCAGCAGCCCTCTCTTCGTGAACGGCGCTGCAAACGTCTCGAAGAACTTGCTCTACAAATCACACCCACCAAAAAAAACCCGAATTTTCTTTACTCCACAATTGACTTCAATGGATGACTCTTGATTGGAAACTTTCGATTCAGATGTTAGGATGAACTGGGTTCGTCTCAAAAAAATTGCTCTGCAAATTCCCTCCCCCCCTAAAAAAACCCATTTTTCTATTCCACAATCGATTTGAACCAATGAATTTTGATACAAAACTTTCAATTCCAAGGTCAGGATAAACTAGGTTCCTCTCAAAAATTTGCTCCGTAAATTTTCCCCACAAAAAAACCCCAAATTTATTTATTCCACGATCGATTTAGGCAAATGAATTTTGATTGGAACTTGTCAATTCCGATGTCAGAATGGATAGGTTGGTCTCAAAAAAACTTGCCCTACACATTCCCTCCCCCAAAAGAAAAACCCATTTTTTTATCCCACAATCGATTTTAATGAACGAATTTTGATTCAAAATTTTCAAATCCGAGGTCAAGATGGATTGGATTCGTCTCAAAAAACTCATTCTGCACAGCCCCAAAAAACCCAGTTTTTTAGTCGACAATCGATTTTAACGAATGAAATTTGATTGAAAACTTTCAATTCCGACGTCCGGATAAATTGGGTTCGTCCCAAAAAACTCATCCTGCATTCCCCCCCCCCCCCAAAAAAACCCGAAAGTTTGATTTGACAATCGAAAAACGAAGAAATCGACGGATGAATTGAAATGAACTTCTTTTTGATACGGAGATGATGATGATGATGGCGGGATAAACCTGGAGAGGATTGTAGGGAGAAGGGGCGTCGGATCCGTATAAATCCCACTGGCCGGTGGAATTGGGGATGTCGTTCAGATCGAAGTAGACGCTCTTGTCGCCGTACTTGGCCACCACAGCTCCGTGTCTAGCAAAGAAAAGACATGCAAAATCAACTTAAATCGACAGCAGAGAAGCAAAACCAACAAAATCTGGAGTAGAGAAGCAAATTCAATGTCGAGGAAGCAGAATCGACAAACTCAAATGCAGTAGAATAAATGTCGGAGAGGCAAGATCAAATGCAGAAGAGTAAAAACATAAGCAACACCGAAGGCAGAATCAACAAAATATACTGAGGAGAAGTAGAATCAATGTCGAAAAAGCATAATTAACGGCCGAGAAGTAAGATAACTGGCAGAGAAGCAAACTCAAAGAAAATCAATTTGATTTCTGAATATTTTTTTTTTTGGGTTTAGGATTTCTGCTCACTTTATTTACTATATGCTTCACTGAAGTTTGAAGTGCAGAGATATATTTTGGTCGGTGGACAAACAAAATCAAAGTCATGAGAGCGGATTCAGAAGTCAAGAAGGAAGATCTAAGGTAAAGAAGAAAAATCAAGAAAAACAACGGTGGTGAAGCAAAATCAGAGTCATAGAAGCTGAATCAACGGCCTCGAAGCAAAATCAACAACAGCTGCGGCTGAGAAGCAAAATCAATTTTCATAAGAGTAGAATCAACGGCCTAGAAGTAAATCAATGGCAGAGAAGCAAAATCAACAATCAATGTTAAACGGGCAGAATCAACTGCCTGGAAGCAAGATCTTTGAAAGCGAAGCAAAATCACCAAAAAATACAGCGGAGAAGCAAAATCAATGTCATAAGAGCAAGATCTACGTTAGAGAAGAAAAATATACAAAAACTACGGCAGAGAAGCAAACTCAGTGTCATAAAGGCAGAATCAACAGCCGAGAAGCAAAATCTAAGGCACGGAAGAAAGTTCAACAAAAAAATACTCTGGAGAAGCAAAATCAATGTCCTAAGAGAAGAATCAACAGCCGCGAAGCAAGATCTAAGGCAGGGAAGAAAGTTAAACAAAAAATACACCGGGGAAGCAAAATCGATGTCATAAGAGAAGAATCAACAGCCGCGAAGCAAGATCTAAGGCAGGGAAGGAAGATCTAAGGCAGGGAAGAAAGTTAAACAAAAATACACCGGAGAAGCAAAAATACAGCAGAGAAGAAAGATCTAAGGCAGGGAAGAAAGTTAAACAAAAATACACCGGAGAAGCAAAATCGATGTCATAAGAGAAGAATCAACAGCCGCGAAGCAAGATCTAAGGCAGGGAAGAAAGTTAAACAAAAAATACACCGGGGAAGCAAAATCGATGTCATAAGAGAAGAATCAACAGCCGCGAAGCAAGATCTAAGGCAGGGAAGAAAGTTAAACAAAAAATACACCGGGGAAGCAAAATCGATGTCATAAGAGAAGAATCAACAGCCGCGAAGCAAGATCTAAGGCAGGGAAGAAAGTTAAACAAAAAATACACCGGGGAAGCAAAATCAATGTCATAAGAGAAGAATCAACAGCCGCGAAGCAAGATCTAAGGCAGTGAAGAAATTTCAACAAAAAAATACACCGGAGAAGCAAAATCAATGTCATAAGAGCAGAATCAACAGCCGAGAAGCAAAATCTAAGGCAGTGAAGCAAGTTAAACAAAAAACACACCGGAGTAGCAAAATCAATCTCACAAGAGAAGAATCAATAGCCGCGAAGCAAGATCTAAGGCAGTGAAGAAATTTCAAGAAAAAAATACACCGGAGAAGCAAAGTCAATGTCATAAGAGCAGAATCAACAGCCGAGAAGGAAGATCTAAGCCAGAGAAGCAAAATCAACAAAAAAAAAGCAAGACATCAACCAAAAAAATTCCAGAGAAGCAAAACTAACGGCCGATAACGCAGCAAAAGATCAGAAATCCGGAAATACCTAAGATTCGGGCGCGATACGCTGCGGCGACCGGGCTTCACAGCGAGCTTAGTGCCGCTGAGTGAGCTCCCGCCAAGGCCTTTGGCGTTAACTGGACGAACGATCGTTGTGGCGGTGGCGAGCGACGCCATGGCTACTGCGATCTCGAGCTTCTCCCTTACTCTCTTCCTATCTTCTTCTTCTTCTTCTTCCTCTCCTTTTCATATCGCCGTTGTCGTTTTGGAGGTTGCAGGAGTGCCACGTGGTGGTCGTGCTGCGGTTTGTCCACCTATCCGAATTGACCACGTACCCCTTTCATGATAGCCTTATCCATTCGCGATACTCTCGCCCTTCTCACGGGCAAATCTTTTTTCGGATTTCCATTAGTTTGTATTTTAGTGTTTTCCTAAATGGAACAATTTATAAATTCTTATTTTGAGAATTTTCACAAGCAAAAGAAAAATCTCCCGTTTCTCTAAAACAAAAAGTATTTAAAGCCAAAAAATGACCAGATGGAACATTTTACACATCACTTTTCCTTGTTTTGTTAGATAAACTCGGTTCACATTAGATGTAGCCATAAATCTGAAAGATTTATTGAAGTAAAACTTTAAGAATTAAATGAGTGACTTATAATTCAGATGTAATCCTCACAAGTAGATCTCAAATAATCAAACATGTGTATCAAGTAAAGAAAACTGGTTCACATTGCATTTGGAGATCAATCAGTATTTTTTTAAGTGAAACTTTAACAGTTTAATGTTTAGACTTTATTTAAGATGCAGTTCTCGCAAAATAGACCTCAAATACTCAAACTTGTGCATTAACTGTGATTTTTTTTCTTATTATATGCGGGGGATCAATCAAAAATATTTTTTCAGTGAACGTTTAACAATTTATTTTTTAACCTATAGTTAAGCTGTAATTACCACAAATTGACCTCTAATACTCGAACACATGTACTGATTAGAGAATTCTGGTTCACATTATATGCGAGGATCAATCCAATAAAATAATTGGAAGTGGAAATTTAAAATTGTAATGTTTAAGCTATATTTAAGAGGTAGTGCTCACAAATAGACCTCAATACTCAAATATGTGTATCAAGTATAGAAATCTGGTTCCCATTTTACGTGGGGATCAACCAATATTATTTAGAAATAAGACTAAACAAATTCATGACTTTTACTGTAATCAAGAGTCTCTCAAATAGACAACAACTACCCATACTTGGAAATAAAGTTTACTGGTTTTAATAACAAATAATGTTGTATGGGGCCAAACTAGGCCATGATTACAATTTGTACCGATACTCCAGATAAGGTGTGAAATCCCAAATTGTGCAGCTCTCCAAATATCTGCACTTATTCAACTCCATGCTTTTAAAATTATATATCAATAGAATATATTACTTTAAGTGAAAATATATTCAAAATAGACATAAAATATTATTTCAAGTAAATTAATGATGGGTAATATGTTCAATTGGGCTCAAGCCTCTTATAATTATCTATCAATGGAATATATAACTCGAAATGAATAAAAATGTTTGAAATAAATATAAAACATGCTTTCAAGTAAATTAGAGAATTGTAATATGGTCAACTGGACGCGAGCCTCGTAAAATTATCCATTAATGGAATATATCAGATGAAGTGAAAAAAAGATTGAAAGAAATATAAAATATACTTTCAAGTAAATTAAATAGGGGTAGTAAGATCAATCGGACTCAAGTTTCTTTAAAGCTATTTATTAATACAAAAGTGTTTGAAAGAAATATAAAATATACTTTCAAGTAAATTAAATACAGGTAATATGGCTAATTAGACTCTAGCCTCTTAAAATTATCTATTAATGGAATATATAACTCTGAAGTGAAAAAAATATTTTTTTGGAAATAAATATGAAAAGTTATCTATTAATGTTCGAAATATATAAAATATACTTTCAAGTAAATCAGAGAGGGGTGATATGGTCAATTGGACTCAAGCCACTTAAAACTATCTATTAATGAATTATATAACTCAAGGTGATTTTTTTTGGAAATAAATATGAAAAATACTTTCAAGTAATTTAAAGAGGGGTAATACGGCTAATTGGACTCAAGCCTCTTAAAACTATCTATTAATGGAATATATAACTCGAAGTGTAAAAAACTTTCAAAATAAAATATAAAAACATACTTTCAAGTAAATTAGAGAGGGGTGATATGGTCAATTGGACTCAAGCATATTAAAACTAGCTATTAATGGATTATATAACTCAAAGTGATTTTTTTTAAATATAAAACATAATATCAAATAAATTAAAGAGGGGTAATGTGGTCAATTCGACTCAAGCCTCTTATAGTAATCTATTGCTGGAATATCTTACTCCGAAGTGAAAAAAATGTGAAAAAATGTGAAATAATATTTCAAGTTAGAGAGGGGTAATATGGTCAATTGACGAGTTGTAACGGATTCTCAAAATACTTGAGCAGGCAGTTCAACAGTTCGATCTTCTTGAGAGCTCGCTTCTCCAGCCATGGCGATGGCTACCAGCTTGGGCGGAGAGCCTCTCGATCTCATGTCTAGGGCTTATTCTCGGAGTAATCCTTCCTTCGCCAGACGCGCAATTCGCTTAGCCCGCGGGACGATCGCTCTCAGAAGCTCAATCCGGATGAACAATCACGGTGAGTCCTTTTTGTGTAGGTTTGGTCTTTGAACTTGATCAGTGTTTTGATCGGAAGGTGTGGTTTCTCGGAACGTTTTAGAATATTCTCGACGATATTTTTACTGTTGATCTGATTAGTATGTATTTACAGGTGCAGCAGGAGAAGGCGGCGAGGGAATGGATATTCCTGTTTTATCATGCTCGGAGGTACATTCCTTGATATTTTTTTGGTGTTTGTTTGCTGGATCCGGATGCGAAGTCCCGAGGTTCAATCCGATGAATTCGATGTCAATACTCTATTTGGAACAATCAGATATTTATAAAAACCTCGTGTAGACTAGCTTCCTTTTGTTATTAAATCATCGTTCCTTAACTCTCTCGTTCAAATTCCGCCTATGACACCGGAATCGTTCTAATGTTGTTCGTTTTTTTTTCCTGTTCATCTAATATTTTCTACGAGAAAATCATCGGCGTAGTAATTCTGATTATGTTTCAATGTGGCGAGATCAAGAAAGGTCATAGAGAGGATGAGAGAAAATCAGGCGGCAGAAACTGGGCAATACCTTGCGATGTATTCAAGCATTACGGGAGGAATCACCACGGATCCAGCAGCAATGGTGATACCCTTGGACGACCACATGGTTCATAGAGGACATGGCGTTTTTGACACAGCAGCCATAGTCAACGGGTAAGCCTTGCTAAGATTTGATTTTATACTTGCAAATTTTGACCCGCTGAGCTTCAATTTTAGCTCAAAATTTGATCCCGCGTTCTCAATTTTCTTACCGTCATATCTGTTCAAACTTGAGACGAAGCTTAATAACTTATATTATTCAAAATTTAGCAAAAAACATGGAAGATGAACTCAGTAAAACCAGATAACTGGACTAACATGTGAATAGGATTTGATGCCTGGACTTTCATATTTAGCTTTTTCGCGCTAAAATTTAAAATCTGCATTCTCATTTTTCTTACTACTACACGTGTTTAAACTTGAGATTATGTCGAAGCTTCTCTCAAATAAAAAAAAAGAAAAAGAAAGATGAACTCTGAAAAGCGCAATTACACACCATGTACCCGTGTGAAGTGGATTGTCATGTGGATCGAAATTGCTGAACTGAACATTAATATTAGCATACTCATGCAAAAATTTAGATCCTGCATTCTTAATTTTCTTACCATCACATTTTTTATACTTCAGACCATGTTGAATCCCTTACATTATTCAAAATGAATTAGAAAAAACGGAAGATGAACTGACCTCTGGAAAAGCCAATGATCACTGCAGGTATCTGTATGAAGTGGACCAACATCTAGATCGGATATTAAGATCAGCATCCACGGCGAAAATCACTCCCCCTTTCGGGCGTGAAGCAATGAAGAACATCCTTATACAGACAGTAACAGTGTCCAAATGCCAGACAGGGTCCCTGCGTTACTGGCTCTCCGCCGGACCTGGCGACTTCAATTTGTCTCCTTCAGGCTGCCCCAGAACAGCCCTTTACGCTGTTGTGATCAAACAATACAATGATAATTCACAAAAAAGACGAGGCGTCAGAGTGGTAACCTCTTCCATCCCCATCAAACCCCCCCAGTTTGCAACCACCAAGAGCGTCAATTATCTTCCCAACGTCCTCTCGAAGATGGAGGCCGAAGAGAAAGACACATTTGCAGCTATCTGGCTGGATGATGAAGGGTTCATAGCTGAAGGCCCCAACATGAATGTTGGGTTTGTGACAGAGGAGAGGGAGTTTATTATGCCCAAATTTGATAAGATTTTAAGCGGTTGCACTGCTAGGAGAAGTCTTGTTCTTGCCAAAGAGCTTGTCAGAAAAGGATTGTTGGCAGGAATACAGGTCCGGGACATTAGAGTGGAGGAAGGGAAGAAGGCCTTGGAGATGATGCTCATCGGCAGTGGAGTTTTGATTAAACCGGTCTTGCAGTGGGATGAGGATGTTATTGGCGATGGTGGGCTACCTTAATTTTGTTTGATCTTGATCTTTGGACTTCACGGTTGATGAATTGTTGACTAAAGTTTGGTTTTTTTTCTTGTTTTTGGGGGTTTTTGGCAGGTAAAGAAGGGCCAGTAGCGCTGGCTCTCCTGGATCTGATTCTAGAGGACATGAGATCAGGCCCTCCAGAGGTACGCACCCCTGTTCCTTACACCTAGTGTTATTTCTCGACACTATTTTGTAAATTATCAGACTTAGAAAAGAGTTTTTATTTCAAGAAATTTGTTTTTGAATAAACCTCTTCATAGATTTTTACAAGGGAAAATATCCCATACCTACAAGAATGGCAGACATCAACATTACAGATTTACAATTAAACAAGATCGATCACCTGAGATGTCCAGGGTCAGATCTGGAAATCAATAACACAGCCGTGATTTTTCTCGGCGATCTCAAGGTCGAAGAGAACACCAGCCAGTGGTCTTCCACAGGATCGTCTTAGGATCTTTGGATGTTGATCTTCAGCATTTCCATGTCGGCTGCGGCCCACACCATTTTTAGGATTTTCCGGATTACCCTTTTCCTCGTCTTCTGATTCAAAAAAATTTTAGGAATCAGCAAGAATATATGAAGAATTATTCATGGATATTCATAGAAAGTAATACCTTTGACTCTGACATCCCTTGTGATGCATAGCCACACGGTTGGTGCGGCGGGATCATGTTCTTGGGAGATAGGAACATGCCAATGTCCTTTTTCTGATTCCTAGACACCATTAGGATAGAGAAATCTTCAACTTCCTCACATGATTTCATCTTTGAATCTTCAACAAAATCAAAATCATTCCAATTTAGACCAGACTAGGAGACTATACCTGAATAACAGTAGTATACGGAGGAGGCATGATGATTTCTGGGTTGCCATCGTCACGAAAAGTGAAGTGAACCTGCGGAGAAAGGCAAAAACTACTGAAATGACTAGAATACCCCTCTTGTGGTGGACTGACAAAAAATATATTTACCTGGTGCCGCTCCTTCCACTTTGGAAACACATCATTCCCTAGCAATTGAAAAGTATGGTCTCTCATTTCATCGTTGGTCACAATCAGGCATCTACACTTGATAGCTGCATATAACCAGTACCTGAATCGCACGTCAGAGCCAATGTAATCGATAATTAGACGTCTAAACATCGGGAAAACAGTCTCTGATAGCTCACCAGTCATCATTTGACCCGGTGGGCGTGGCGTATATTGCATCCAAGTCCCTGAGTTTCTCTATCAACTTTGTTGTTCTTGGATCTTTCACTTCTTTTTCATTGATGCGCCGGTTGTGGACGACGATGAGCGGCCATTTCTTTGAAGCAATCTTGTGCCTAATGGCATTACCGACGCGATTTACCTGGTGTCGGATAAATAGGAAAGATTTTAGGATATGTCTGACACGTTGGAACATCACATATGACATGATATCAACTGTCGCAAAGAACTGTGATATTTAGAGAGAAGCCCAGATGAATAGAAGAGTGTTGCTCAGGAACCTTGCTTAGTGAGAATGTCCTCCGGCTGTAAAGACCTACGTTTGCAGCATCAATAACAGCTTCAAATGGACCGTGATAATCCAGCCATTTCTGTCGACAAATTTTTTTTCTGAAGCTGTTAATTCTATATTCCTCATTTTAATGAAAAGATGTTAATCTGTGAAAGATAAGAGTATAATCGGAATTCGAAAAAATCAATCTGAGTGCAGTCTGTCCGTCTACCTTTCTATGTCTAACTAACTGGCTGTCTATCCATCTATCTATCTCTCTATCTATACATAGATCCACATAAATATAAATCTACATATCTCCACTCCAATCTATCTATATAACTACCTATATTACCAATCTATAGATATATATTATATATATATAACCTTCTATCTACCTTACTATTGGTTATCTATAAATCAATAAATCTAGAAATCTATCTATACACGCCTACCAATTTATCTATCTTCTTAAGTGTCTGTCTATCAATCTATCTTTTCTACCAACTCATCTGTCTGTTTATCTGTCTACCTCCACTTTCGTGATGCCCACAATCAGAGTGGAATTACAGCCCAAATCACTGAGAAGCGGCACAGGGTAATTTGAAGATGATCATGACAACAACAAGACCATGACGACGACGTTGACGATGAGGACTATGATGATGATGTCGATGATGGCAATGAGAAGAGATGCAGGAGAATCTGTAGTGGAAGATGATCATGATGATGACGATGATGATAAGCACAGGTGCCGTATAATCTGAAGTAGAATATGATCCGGACGATGAAAATGATGACGATGAATCTGAAGTAGAATGTGATCAGGACGATGCTGAGATTACAATGATGATGAGAATGATGACTATGATAAAGATGACGATGATGACAGTGATAATCTGAGGAGATGATTTTGATGATGATGTGACTATGACGACGAGGACGCCAATATTACAATGACGACATCAATGATGACGACTGTAATCTGAAGCTGAAGATGATCATGATGATGATGCAACTACGACGACGAGGATGTTGAGGACAATGAGGATGATGATGATGCTGATGACGCGACTACGACGCCGAGGATGACGAGGACGATGACATTGACGATGAGGATGAGGATGATGATGATGCGACTAGGACACCATGGACAATGAAGATGACGACAACGATGATGGTAATGATGATGATGATGACGACGATGGACAGAGGCATAATCTGAAGTGGAAGATGATCACGATGATGATGGCAACAATGATGATGAGGATAATGACAAAGACGACGATGGCGATGACAATGATGACAAAGACGAGTTGTGGATGACGATGATGACAATGAGAAGACGAGCATTATAATCTGAATAAGACGATGCCGACAACGAAGACAATGACCATGATGATAATCTGAAGCAGAAGATGATCATGATGATGACACAATTATGACGAAGACGACGACAATTCGATGACGACAATGAACTATGATGACGATGACGATGACGGTGAACCTGAAACTGCTGAATGGTAGAATTGGACTCGCGTTTCAGAGCAACGTCGGCCACGGACCGAGCAAAGCTCTCAGTCTCGACAGGGTCAAGATCCAGAGCCACCAGCCGCTCCCCACACCTGCCACAGACGCCATCTCCACCGACAAAAGCCCGATTCACGGCCCAATTCCCCCGACCAAGCCAGCCGAGCCCATGCCAGCCGCCTCCCCCACTCGCAACTGCCTTCTTCACTCTCTCCTCATCCCAATTCCTCTTCCCCATTCTACCAGCCACAGAGCTCTTAAACCATCTCTCAATTACCTCCCCAGTCTCCTCACTAACTCCTCCCTTTACTCCCCTTAACCTCTGCATCGCATAATACACCTTATCCTTGTCCTTAGTCTCTACAGCCACCTTTAACAGAGCCAAGAGCTCTTCTTCTTCTCCGTCAAAGGCCCCCTCCACAGTAAGGGAATTGCAGTGAGTCCACATCCTGGGATGGAGGATTTGGGGAGGAGAGAGAGATGGAGGGGCATGGGAGGAGAGAGAGATGGAGGGATGGTGTTGTTCTGGAGCTTGGAGAATGTTGGTGGTTGATGATGCCATGGAGGGTTTGATGTGGCGTCTGCTGGGGAAGCGCCGGGGATGGATGATTTGGGGAGGAGAGAGAGACGGAGGGGCATGGGAGGAGAGAGAGATGGAGGGATGGTGTTGTTCTGGAGCTTGGAGGATGATGGTGGTTGATGATGCCATGAAGGGTTTGATGTGGCGTCTGCTGGGGAAGCGCCGGGGATGCAGGATTTGGGGTGGAGAGAGAGATGAAGAGGCATGGGAGGAGAGAGAGATGGAGGGATGGTGGTGTTCTGGAGCTTTGAGCATGATGGTGGTTGATGATGCCATGGAGGGTTGTATGTGGCGTCTGCTGGGGAAGCGCCGGGGATGGAAGATTTGGGGTGGAGAGAGAGATGGAGGGGCATGGGAGGAGAGAGAGATGGAGGGATGGTATCGTTGTGGAGCTTTGGGCATGATGGTTGATGATGCCATGGAGGGTTTTATGTGGCATCTGCTGGGGAAGCGCCGGGGATGTAGGATTTGGGAAGGAGAGAGAGATGGAGGGGCATGGGTAGAGAGAGAGATGGAGGGATGGTGGTGTTCTGGAGTTTGGAGGATGATGGTTGATGATGCCATGGAGGGTTTTATGTGGCATCTGCTGGGGAAGCGCCGGGGATGGAGGATTTGGTGTGGAGAGAGAGATGGAGGGGTATGGGAGGAGAGAGAGATGGAGGGATGGTGTTGTTGTGGAGCGTTGAGCATGATGGTTGGTGATGCCATGGAGTTTGGCTTGGTTCAAGAACGGCCATGCCCGGTAGAGGAGAGAGACATACGACGGGAAGGGAGAGAGGGGATGGGTTGTAGTTGTACTGGATAGAAAAGGAGAAAAGACAGAAATACCCCCAGATGGGCTTTCTCATGTTTTAGGAAGATTATAGGGGTACATGTACAATTTAAATGGAAGCAGGGTATACGGGGGATTTAGTATAAAAACACGTGGCTGGTTAATTTTCTTCGATTTTGGCTATTTTCTTTTTTCTGTGGCCTTCAGCGCGCTGGATTGGTCCGACTGATCGCCTCTCCGCGGAGACGAGACGGTAGTGAAGAATCCGCAATTTCTCTCTACATTTTCGTATCAATTTACTGGTTTCGCCTCGCATTTCAAGGTCGAATTCGATCCTTGATTTTAGAAATTTAGTGTTGTTCTTCGCAGATTTCAGTTTTAATCTCGGGAAATTCTGGTAATTTGTGGCGCAGATGGCTTACGCTTCGGCTGTGGGGGTTCCTTCCTTGTTCCTCGGTGGTAGAAGAGTCGCGCCTGTTGATGTTCGTCAATTGTGTGGTTTCCCTCTGTCTGGAAGCCGAGCACCTCACGGTGAGCTGAGGAAATCTTTTTCTCCATCCTAAGCGTGTTCGTCGCTGGTGATATCTTGGACACAGTGCTCGATTAAATTTTACGTAATCATTTTTCTCTATATTTAAGTGACCGTTTATGGTCGTAATAGTGGTCTGTCTTGATTTTAGGCATTAATTGTTTATATTGTTACGGTATAATTTCTCGTTTCTCGATTAAATAAGATCACAGTTCAATCAACCGCTTCTGGAATATGATTTGGACTTTGATGCAATGATACGTGTAAATGTGGAGGACAATGTACCTTTCGAGCAAATTCACAATAATTAGACCAAAATGTTTCATTGCAATTATAAAAGTCACTAGCAAGGTTTTGATATTCCTGTCTTAGAGGCATTGTCTGTGATCGTTTCTCCATCTTTGATTGAGATTTTTTTATAAAATCATATTTACCCCGCCCGGTTCTTTGATTGACTGAACCGAACATTTCTAAAAAAAATCATAGATGGGATTGTTAATTGTCTGAATTAATGATTTCCTAACAATCCTTGTGGACTGTCTCAGGAAGAAAGATACATCAAGGGGTTGTGGCCATGGCTACTCGCGATGGCTCCGACTCATCTTCTGATAGCATCCTGGATGTCGTCCAAAATGCGGTAACTATTTTTTCTTTGTTTATTACATCTCTTTTATGGAAAGAATTGTCTCCTCTAAATCTGAGTCTGAATTGACTTCATAACATGAAGATTCATATCAGTTTTCTTTGTTATAAAGTTTGATTTAAGCCTGACCATATTTTTTTATCAGTGGTCCAACTCAGACGATCGATTAGCCATCATCGGCGTGGGATTTGCTTCAATTGCTGTGCTTTGGGCATCTTCCAATATCTTCACCGTAAGAACCTCAAGAATAACGCCCGAACCCGCTTATAATTGATGTCCATGTACTATTTATTCTCAGCGTTGTGATCTAATTTAGGTATACCATTAAGTCTACTTTCCAACATCCTGTGTTCTAATTAAGCCGATTCCCATTTCAGGCAATTGACACCCTTCCTGTTGTTCCCAGCGTCTTTGAGCTCATTGGGATTTTGTTCTCATGGGTAATTATTCAGTTATTTGATGTTAGATAATAAATAATTCACCTGATGACCCATCACTGATTTTGAAAATTTTCAGTGGTTCATTTATCGTTATCTCCTCTTCAAACCTGATCGGTAAGATTGGAATTATATCTTATAAATTATTCACTTATCATTTTTTCTGGGGATTTTCTTAACATAATGATTCCATGTGTTTGATTTTTTTTCCAATTCTTTTGTTTTAATGCGTTTAGCGAGGAGTTCTGGAAGAATCTGACGGCTTCAGTAACCGACATTCTTGGTCGTTGACTTGCTTTCAAGCTGTTAACTATTTTGTGTTATTTTGTAAAGTGAGTCTTTACTTCCTAAAATTACTTGCCCTTCATCAGACACGTGACTGAATTATTTCTGGTAAATACAAATATTATGCATTAATTACAATGATACATCTAAGAACTAGATATTATTTTCATGTCTGGCATGCGCTTTGTTTTGGTATGCTGTCTAGGCCTAGTCAGATAGTCAACATGAATATTAATAATGTTTTTTAAGATAAACCTGATTCCTTGTTGATAATTTAGCTTCTTCATTCTGCTATATAATATTGAAAAAAATAGAGAAACCAAGATTGTTTCACATTGAATGATTTCTTCTCCATCCATTGAAATAAAATATCTAGTTCTTCGAGGCATTTATGTATTTCTGAGAAACTTTATTTAAATTTTCAATATAAGAAATTACAACATCGTGTAAGAATGTGTGTTGACTAATAGAATCGGAAAGAATGTTTTCGCAGGCTTGTGAAATATGATGTTAATGGCTGAAATGATATCGAGATGAAAAAATGTTTCCTTAAGCAAATGAACCACTATTTTTGAAACAACTATGAAGGGTCTCTCTACTATGATAGTACTGCGGAAAAAAATAAAGCTACTTTGAAGATTAGTTTATGAAATTCTTGAAAAGATAAAAAATGTGAATTAAAGATTGCTAGTATCCACTAAAAAAGTGTAAATAGACTAGTTGTAAAATTCAAGTGAACATAATGAATCACACCATTATGGTTTGCGTTCATGAAATTCCCACTAATTTTGATGATCATAGCTCAACATCCCCAAATATTAATTCCATTAAGTGCATATAATTCATCTGATACACATTTATTAGACGACTTACACTTGTAAGATAATGAGGAATTTTTCGTTACCTCAGCAATGGCTTAGTTATTTGATTATTCTTGTTTTCTTTTTTCTGGATAAAGTTTAGGAGAGGGATGAATTAGGTATTTAAATTAAATGAACTGAAATCCAGATGAATCATGTTGAATCATTGAGAAGAGTGTTGTCATTTCAATTTATTCTGTGGTTCCTGAACTAAAATAAGAAAACCGGGACCCAATGGATGTGATATCTTATGAGGAATACTTCACATCAAAATGTTTGTCATTTTAAAATTTTCGCTTCAACTACATGATTTTTACGTTCCTCAAGTGGGCGTCTTCAAGCCATTCAAATGCTCGGCCTCTTAATGTATCAACATGATCTTAAAAGTGGAAGATCTCCTCTTCTTGTTGCTAATGGGATGCCAGAAAATCTGATTTCCTCTCCATCCAGTCTCTAATGGAAGCAATAATCACGTAATAGTAAGAGAATAAGAGGGGGGGGACTAAAACTGACTTGTACGGGTATTATAATAGTCCCCTGGAAAAATGTCACAATAGTCCCCACACTGGAAAATTTTTAATAAAAGTTCCCAAGCTCAAAGTATATCTACCAACATAAAAATAATTGTGCACGGAACAAATTTAATTTCATTCTGGTCAAGAAAGGTTACTAGTAGAGGAAATACAATGTGGTAGCTCACCTACTTAGCTCAAAGCAAGTTAAAACATGCAGATGTTTTAATGGCTAACACATGAATACAAGCTGAGAAAAGATGAGATGAAGTTGAGCGTAGGAAATGTCGAAAAGGTTGTCAGAATAACTATATGGATAGTGAAGCTCATGCTTCTCTGGGTAGATTAATTATCTTTAGAAGATTATTATTCTCCAAACGTAATCAAGAACATCATTTCTTTTTTGACACACTTGGATATTCCCTAACTACTGTGAACAATAGTTAATCCCTTTATTTGAGAAAAAAGTTGATATCTTTGTCATCCGAAATCGAGGGAAAAATATCCGTTGGATATTTAATACCATCTCCTAGTCTATATTTCTCATAAGAAGAGCAAGACTTTATGTCGACAAGGCTCATTTTTATGAGCTTAAAAAAAGGGAAAAGAAGATGCATACTTAATGTATTTGATTTTGAATTATATGAAAGTTGATAAGCATGCCTTATAGGTACAATACCCACGTCTCTGATTTTGAAAATGGAGAATGTGCCAACAAAATATTGAGGCCAATACATGTTGATGTATGCTATTTCAATCGGAAAGATAATTCAAAATTTGTGATCAGATCAAAGAGATACATACTTTAGTAAGGAGTTCACATAAGTTCAGGAATGATAAATGTTATCTTAGTTCAGCTGACCTTTCTTCCATACACCTCCAATGAACGTATCATAGAAGAGAGGTTGAAATGCACCTTCTTAGACATAACTTGATCCATAATAAGCAATCAAAATATGGTATTGTTGCTTTGGAAATTGGAATTGCATACCATAAATCATGGAAAATTTCCATTACTTTCTAATCCATAAGAGTCTTGAAAAAATAAAGAAACTCAACTTTAAGTATGTTAAAGTGTGGTCAGTCAAGCCCATAAGATGAGGCCTTACTTGGATAAGCTATGAGGTACTACTTATGTCGTCCTGAGGAACAAAAGGTGTTTCTTGTCGATGGTCAAACTTCTTGGACGACATTTATCTTCTATGAAAAGGCAGTGGGAGCAAAAAAAATCTTTGAACAAATTCTAGATCCCTAAGCATGATGGCCTCATCGGATGAGGACTTACATACCCTAAATTTATTCAAATACACAAAAACTTCATATGTTTAATGATTCAACAAAATGTCCGAGAAACTGTCCCAGAGGTGGCAATTGCTGAACTTTGAAGATGTCATCCTAAAATTATGAATGGGAAAGTTCGGGTGGATTCTGAAATTTGATCTATGTACATAATCTATTTTGGAACTTGATAGAGCTTCCTATTGGTATGTTACCTATTGAATGTAAGTGGGTCTTTAAACTAGGATCAGTCCCAAAAAAAAAGTTGACAACTTTAAGGCAAAGACAGATAGTTGAAAATGACAAAACCTTCTCACTAACTCCCATGATAAGTCAATCATAATCCTTCTCATCATTATAGCACACCATGATTAGGGAATCTGGGAAATGTATGCGAAGTCTGACCTCCGCAATGGAAACCTTGATGAGGAAGGCGTATATGACACAACCTAAAGGTTATACATCCAAGTGTGAAAGTTACAAAAGTCAAACTATGGACTGAAGAAGGTTTCTCTAAGTAGGAATATGAGTATTGTTAATATGATCAATCTGATGTCTTGATTGAGAATGAAGATGAGCATAATTACTTTCATAGTAGCTTATGTATAGGACATTCTACTCATTGGGAATGACGTGGGAATGTTATCCTCAACAAAAAAACTCTCAAAGATCTTCTCCATGAAGGGATTTGGGATAATTAACCTACATATTGGGAATATGGATCTTTAGAGATAGATTAAGGATGTTACTAAATCTCGACAAATCCATGTACATAGAAACCATCACCAAATGGAGTTTTGGGATGGAGAACTCCAAGAGAGGTTTCATGTTGATGAGAACTGCAGTTCAGATATCTAAGGAGCAATCACTGAATCCTCCTAAAGAGATAGAAAATATGAAAAGAATCCTATCTGCCTCGGTGATTGGATCCATGCTGAACACAATGCTATTTATATTTCCCAATGTGGCAATTGATCTAAGTGTCATGAGAAGATTTCAGACTAACCTAGGAGAGGAACATCAGATTACGTGAAAGGAATCCTTAAGTGCTGATCAAGGACTAACGACTGAATTTTGATTTGTGAAGAAACGGATTGGGGTTACACTGACTTTAGTTTACAGTCAGACCTGGAAGATTATAAATTTACATCTGTATTCATGTTCACATTGAATAGAGGCATAATGTCTTGTAAGAGTTCAAAGTCGAGTATCACTCCAAACTTGACTACAAAAGCAGAGTACATTAGTAGATGCCTCTAAGGAAGCATATGATTGAAGAAATTCATCATTGACCTTGGAGTTGTTTCCTAAAGGAGATGTCCTTATCTAAGAGTTCTGTCGATTGAATATGTACCGGAGTCCACAAAATAAGCCCCGAGCTCAATGTAAGGAACGTGTTTGTTCTCTCAAACTGGAATATGTTTGGAAATATATGTGGCCTTCAAGCCAATCACAAATGACATCTCATTTAATATTCATTATAATGAACTTGAAACACTTATAATTGAACCCCTGACTCTTATTATACCTATAATCATCTGCACTTACATGAACTTCTGTTAAAACCATTTATGTAGGTTCTTCTAGATTCAACACATAGTGAATCATATCACATAACCATTTTACAAATTTTAAGTAAAATATTTTTTTAAAATAATGCAAAATATTACTCACATTGAAACTTAAAATCATAACATGATATTCAGGCTTGGAAGAATTAAATAATGATCACTTCAACAATTTTCCTTGATTATTTATCAAAATTTTAATATAAATAATTATTTTACTTATCTTATGTTATCCAAATAAGAAACTGCTGCATGCCAGAATGGTTTGGGTTTTGGAACGCAGATCCCTAAAAATTAGGAGAAATGGATGAGTAAAAGTAACTAGATGGATGCAAATGTTTGTGTTTTGTGCTCTTTTAGGAGTATTTATATCCATTAAAAGTTTGGTATGTGTGGTAATCTTATCAATATTTTTCAGAATATATATTTATATGAATAACTTATAAATAATTAATCAATTATTAATTAAATTATCCATGTTCTCATTTATCGGATATGCTTCAAGTGATTATGAAATGAGGTAGGGTTTACCTTCTTGTAATTGAATTTGTGAAGTTTATTTAACCTTCATCTGATGCATCTCATCTCATGTATCATCACTTTTATCTTAGTTAATAGTCTCCAACTTAGATCCAAAAGACATCAAATAAATTTCAGTTTCTTTCTCCCCACTAATGAGCTTCATAAATTCCCGTATGTATTCAGTAGGATGTCTACTTTTGTTGCAATGCATTCAAGAATATGGAGGTCGACAGATGGGCTTGGATCAGCAACAAGTCAACCTTCCAAATCTTATGTTCTCGTGGTGGAGACATGTTAATTTTTTTATCAAGTCAGTGAAAATTATATTGAGTGTTTGATTTAAGTTGGCATAATAATTCTTATTATTTGCAAGGACCTGCATCATTTGGTGGCTTATTTGATGCTATACTACCGTTTGAGTATGTAGTGGGCTGGGTCTATATTTACTTTTAGTTCTTGGATTTATATGAGATAGTTGCAAGGGTTCAACAAGTTAGAGGATGGTATATGTTCCTTTTGGGCTGATATAAAAGGTTCTCTTAACTTTAGGCCAAAGTATTTTCCAGATGACTGATTTTATGGGCGTTGTTTACTGACATATATTATCTTTTGCTGTAGACTGGATAGCTTCTGGGAAAACTAATAAATTCAATAGATATAAAAATGAGGTCCAGAAGTAGGAGCCCATGTGATTATGATTACAATAATAATTATTCTTTTACATATCATTATGATTATGATGAAAAGTCATTAAAAATTGATGAAAAATATTGGAAAATAGTTTTGACCGGATCACAATAATTATGATGTTGATCATAGTTTCTTCTAATGATAAAAAATAAGATTGGGATCGTGATAATTATTTTAATATGGTGAGAAATTAGTTATACAAATTGAAAGTACTAAATAAATATCGTGGGAATTCTTTGTTGCCAAAGCATCTGGTTAATAGAATATTAGATATTACTAATAACAAAAATCAAGAATGAGTGATACATAATTATTGGAAACCCCCAATTCAAAGAAACATTATGTGTTTTAAAGAGCTTATGAGATTGTGGTGAAAAAACTTTTAACTTAATTTTAATGGTTGAAACCCAGATTGGTCAAGAGTTGTCACTATCGATTTTTTTTTAAAAATAACTGAATTAATGAAGACTAAGGCTTCTTTTGAAGATATACTGATTTATTTATTTCATCTCTGAATAATTAAAATGGGGATTTGAACCTTAAATAGGTAGATTCGATAAATTTGGATCACCTTTGAACAGCCATACAACATGATTATGAAGTATGTTTAAATCAAGATGAACTCAAAACATGAGCCCCATTGGGAGACAAATATTACATCCACAAGTTAGTACACTCAAAGAAAGAACACAACAGTAAACTACATAAATTATACATTTATGTATTAATTCAAGAATTAAAGATATGAGTAGTTTGATACAAATAATGCTATAGCAATACGTTGATAAAAAGGATAAGAGAAAGATCATATCAACCGTCACTAAGACAGATGAAGTGGGAGATTTAGAGAGTAAGATAAATGGATTAAGAATGAAAGATAGAGAGAGATGGAGAGAGAGTGAGAGATAGATGACAAGCGAGAGATAGAGAGAGATGGAGGGAGATATAGATAGATAGAGTGAGACATAGAGAGATATATATGGAAAGTGAGAGGTAGGGAGATATAGATTGAGAGAGTAAATATAGAGAGATATATGGAGAAGGAGAGGTAGAGAGATATAGATTGAGAGGTGAAATAAAGAGAGAGATAGATGGAGAGGGAAAGAGAGAGATCGATAGAGAGACCGAGAAATAGAGAGATAGACAGATAGACAGATAGAGAGTGTAAGTGATATAGAGAGAGATTAACAGTGAGTGAGATAGATAGATAGATATATAGAGTGAGAAATAGATATATATAAAGGGAGAGAGATAGATAGAGATAGAGAGTGCGAGAGAGATATGAAGAGTGAGAGAGATAGAGAGATATAAAGAGGGAGAGAGAGATAGAGAGATAGAAGAGATGGCATTAAAGGCACCATGTTTTCACCATTATTTGCGGTGGGCTCAGTTTCCTCGGCTCCCATCACGTCACATATGAGGACGTCTGATAGTGATATCAACTAACCCATATCATTACGTCACCCTCACCGTAGTCGCCCATCTCAATTTAGCTAAACGATAAGAGCCTGACACAATAAGAAACATGTAATATATATGAGAGAGATAGACTATATGATAAACGACTCATATCCATACATTACGTGACTAGAACATCAATTTTATAAAAAAACATATTTTTCTACTGTGCAGATGCACGCATTTTTTGACCACCTTCAGTATTTAAATTGTCTTTACCGCGATGATTATGATCCCGATCATGATGTCGATGATGATGATGATGATATGATGCTCTTCATCCCATCTCACATGTAGAACCTGCACTATTTTAGAACCCAACGTAAAATGAAATTTATTTGATAGAGAGGAAGAGATGTGGGCTGACCTGTAGGAAAATTGGAGAAATGTCAACTTTAAGATTGGCCACAGGATGTAATGCTGGAAGTATGAGAGAGAGAGATAAAGATATAGATAGAGTGAGTAGAGAGATAGATAAAGAGAGGTAGAGAGGGAGATAAAGCGAGGGGGGAGGGAGGGTGGCAGAGAGACAAAGAGAGGGAGGGGTGGAGCGAGTATATGATAGATGTTAATGCACTGACATGGGAATGTCGCCGCCTGTAGTTCAGCTCAAGACTTGCTCTGCCACATGCCGCCGCCACGCTGTATGATATATGTCGCCATCCCCTCCCGACTTCTGTTCTGCCACCAACTGGCCTTCCTCAACGTCTCATCATCTGACAACACCATGTTGTACGAACACTTTAGTTGTGTTGTCCCAAGATTGACTTCAACTAGCGTTAGAGGGCAACACGCTAACCCATATGCGCCATCATGTCGTTGGTCATGATGGCTCTCAGGCAGTTGCGTGTCGCCATAAATATGAGATACGCCTTGATCCTCTTATGGGCCTATAACTAGGATGTACATGGCGTTGTTGCAATATATGGGACTTTCTTCTCCTGTCCCCATTTCTTATACATCTTTTGTTGTTCCTTCTCTCGACACTCCCTCTTCAAACGATAGATACTGGGGGAGAGAGAAAGAGAGAGAGAAATAAAGGGAGAGAGAGGGGGGGGAGTGGGAGGGGGCAGGAGGGAGAGAGAGAAAATAGAGGGAAAGAGAGGGAGAGAGAGACAATAGAGGGAGAGGGAGAGGGAGAGGGAGAGGGAGTGAGAGGGAGAGAGAGAGGGAGAGGGAGAGAGAGAGAATAAGAGAAAGAGGGAGAGGGAGGGGAGGGAGAGAGAGAATAGAGGGAGTGTGATGGGAAAAGATCAACCACTTTTCCTCTCTCTCCTCTCTCTCTTCTTTGACTTTTCTCCCCCCTCTCTCTCTTTCTATGCGCTCTCTCATCCGCCTACAATTATTGACTATTCCACCTTTCTTTTTCTCTCTTCTCTCATAAATTCCAATTTGAATTTCTCATAGCCTCTCTCCCTCACCTTTCTCTACAACTTTCTCTATGTGAACCACCCTTTTCTATACCATTTTCTCTTTAACCACTGTTTCGAATTGACAGTTTATTTTCCTTGTAACTGCATCTTTCTTTCCCTTTAAAAGGACCACGAGCCTGCTTGTATTAACACTTTTTCTTGAGAATTATTGTGAAGTTGTTTGTGAGAAAAGAGTGATTCCTTGGTGATTTTTCTGGCAATAACGGCAACGGATCGTCAACGGAACGAATACGGTGGCTTCTCTTCTTCGGCATCGTCAACTCCTCTTGGGTTCCTCCTTTCTCTTTCTCCATACTTTGGCCTCTCCATCATTCTCCTATCAACTTATCCCCATCGTCCCTATCATTGAATACATTCCTTCATAGTAACCCACCATCTTCGCCTAGTTCAAATTGTATTCCTTCTTCTTCACTTCACCAATTCTCATGCCCTATCCCATCCAAGTCATCCAATTTCACACCACCTCTACCCTTCACTTTACCCATCAACATCCTGATGCAGGACGACTAAGGGAGACGGGATGATGACGAGGGGTGGAAGACGTGGAGCGGCTACGGGAGAGACGACTAGGGAGACGGGTATGACAACAACGGTGGAGGATGATAGACGGTTTTGGGTAGAGGAATAAAACGGGCCACAAATTCGCACATTCGAATTCGAAAACCTAAAAATGATGAAATGATGGTGATGCAGCCCCGTTCCTCGTCGAGGGCGGGAGTAGTGTCTTCAACCACCGCGACGACGCCGAAGCACCAAAACCAATACTCAAATTCACGTAGCGGAAAATCTCTCGAGAGGAAGAATTTTAGCGAAAGGACAGAGAAATTCAAATCAAATCTGACGACGGTGGAAGAATTCTCGTGGAACACTGGACGAATAACACTCGACATCAAAGAGCTCAGGCGTAAATCAGCAACGGAGTGTGTGAAGAGGTTGCGGGGAATTCTGATCGTAACGAGACTGGACGCTCCGGGCGTTGAATGGCCCACTGGACGTGAGGATCTGGACATTCTGGGCGTTGAGCGGCCCTAGCAAGGAGCGTGTGGAAGAGCGACGAATACGGATGATGGGGGGCAGAGGCAGTGGAGCGTGCACGGGTAGGATTGCGCGGGCGCCAGCGAGGCCGATGCGCGCAAGCGCCGGTGGGACTGGTGCACGTGGGCACTGGCGCGGCTGGCGCGCGTAGGCGGCCTGGCCGGGGTGACCGGCATTGGGCGCTGGTGTAGGTGGCTATGGTTGGCCCTGGGCGGGCGGCCTTGGGCTGTCCTGGGCGGGCGGCCTTGGGTGGCCCTGGGTGGACGGCCTTGGGCTGTCCGGGGCGGGCAGCCTAGGACGACTTTGGGCGGCCTTGGGCTGTCCTGGGCGGGCGGCCTTGGGCTGCCCTCGGTGGGCGGCCTTGGGCTGTCTTGGGCGGGTAGCCTTGGGCAGCCTTGGGCGGGCGGCCTTGGGTTGTCCTAGGCGGGCAACCTTGGACGGCCTTGGGCGGGCTGCCTAGGGCTGTCCCGCGTTGGCATCCTTGGGCGGCCCTGGGCTGGCGGCCTTGGGCTGTCCTGGGTGGGCAGCCTTGGACGGCCTTGGGCGGGCGGCCTTGGGTGGCTGGCGGCAACGGAGCGCCCTTGGGTGGGCGACCGACGCCACGTGGCTAAACCCTAGGGCTGACGGACCAAGAAGAAGAGAGGGAAGGAGAGAGAGAGAGAGAGAGAGAGAGAGAGAGAGAGAGAGAGAGAGAGAGAGAGAGAGAGAGAGAGAGAGAGAGAGAGAGAGAGAGAGAGAGAGAGAGAGAGAGAGAGAGAGGGAGAGAGAGAGAGAGAGAGGGAGAGAGAGAGAGAGAGAGAGAGAGAGAGAGAGAGAGAGGGAGAGAGAGAGAGAGAGAGAGAGAGAGAGAGAGAGAGAGAGAGAGAGAGAGAGAGAGAGAGAGAGAGAGAGAGAGAACGAAGGAGGAAGAAGGAAGAGTGGGGAGGAGGCCGACAACGACGACGACCGCGGCGGCAGCGTATTGGGAGGAGACGGGATAGTGGAGGCTGGGCAGTCTTCCAAGAAGAGTTAAAACAAACTCAATTCTTGAATAATGACTGCCTAACTGTTTCTTGAAACATTGGCCTATACATATAGGCCTTGGAGGAAAGAGAAAATACAGTTAAAAGAAATAAAATAAAGACGAGCGATGTGTCAGGACGCGTGAAGGAGCGTTCGTGGGTGGAGACGTGCCTGATGCTGGCGTGTTGATTTGATCCGGTGAGGTGTCTGATGCCGACGTGTTGACTTGATCAGATGACGATGGCGGCATGTCTTCGACGGTCGTGTTGACTTTCGATGACGGTGGTGACGCGTCCGGTGTCGATGCGTTGACGTCGTCGCCACCACATCCTCTTGTGCCGGTCAAATCACATGCTTCCACTTATCCGTTTTCCCACAGCTTTCCCTATCTTCATTCGCATCCGCTTGTGGAGCTGCAGATCAACATGAATCAAGGCCATTTAACATCAAGATATTCAAGCTATTGGCTCCCATGTCTGAGGTACGTTGAGACACCTTAACTTTTGAGATAATTATGATTCATGATTATGATTAATTTTCTTCAGTTATAGCTACCTTAGAACTTCCGGTGTTAAACTTTAGGCGACCATTTCATATATCATATTTCCATTAGTTAGTACATCAAAGAATTACCAAAGTTTTTTGTTGAATCCCTGCTCCATTTACAGAGTCCTTTTTTCTATAGGATTAAACCAAATTCAGTTCACCCTCAAGGAACACATAATTACATAATTAACAATATATTTGCATTAGTTTATTAAATTCACGAATCCATTTTAGTATCCCCATCATATAAAGAAATAGAGGGAGCGAGAGAGAGGGAGCGGGAGGGAGAGAGAGAGAGAGAGAGAGAGAGTAGAGGGAGAGGGAGAAGGAGGAAGAGAGAGAGAGAAAGAGAGATGGAGAGAGGGAGCGAGAGAGGGAGCGAGAGAGGGAGAGGGAGAGGGAGAGAAAGAGAGGAAGAGAGAGAAATAGAGAGGAAGAGTGAGGGAGAGAGAGAGAGAATGAGAGAGGATAGAGGGAGAGAGAGAGAAAAGAGGGAGGGAGAGACAGAGAGAGGGAGAGGGAGAGAGAGAGAATGAGAGAGGATAGAGGGAGAGAGAGGGAGAGGGAGCGAGAGAGAGAGGGAGAGAGAGAGAGAGAGAAAAGAGGGAGGGAGAGAGAGGGAGGGAGAGAGAGGGAGGGAGAGAGAGGGAGGGGAAGGAGGCATATATTGAGGTATAGAGAGGGGGGAGAGAGAAAGTGAGGGATGTATATATAGGTATAAAGAAGTGAGAGAGAGAAAGAGAGGGATAGAGAGAGATTTATAGAGAGCGACTGAGTGAGATATGAACAGAGATTTATGGAGAGATGACGGGTGACAGAAATAGTTAGGGAGGAATAGAGAGAGACAAGATATATTAATAAGAGAGAGAGAAAGAGAGGAAGAGAGATAAATTATTGCCTATAAGAATCAGATCCACGTCGTAGGCGACGGCAACTTTAAGACAGACCTGTTGTTTTGTCTGTGGGCTGCGTACGCTTTCTTGATTTCTTCGACGCGCTTGCTACATGCGGTGGGCACGCGGCGACGCCGTCGGCCGCTCATACCATTCAATCTCGTACCCATTAATTTACACCCATCTTCAACCTACATACTTCCGCTCAACAGAAGCCTTCATCTGGCCATGGATTCATCCAAGCTCCGCGCCGGCTTCCTCCGAGTTCTTCTCAGCCGTCGCCGCCCAATCAAAGGTCACCCACGAAGAACACGCTTTCGCCTTCAATTTTCCTTCTTTTTCTGTTTCCATTGCTCGAGAAAGATAAACGATCATGATTGAGCTGCAGGGAAACTTGCGGTGCTCAAGGCGGAGCCTGTCAAAGAGCCCAACTATCAGAGGCCTCCCTCAAGCCGCGAGGTCGAGTTCATGTAGAAAAGAAGTGGTTTTATTCAATATTCAGCGTCTTTTATATCTCTTTCCAGGAAATGGAGTCTTGCCCGAGGGAGTTTATCGAGGATTTCTATCAAAGGCTCGAGGAAGAAAATCTCACTTTGATCACCGAGGTGTGTTCTTTCTCTTTCGTGCACAAACGCGCAGAACAAAGTAGAGAGAAACGAGATACGTTCTTCAGATTAGTTTTTTCCGCTAATCGAAGGAGAAACGGGAAAAAACACATTAATGTTGTGACAGAAATCATCGATAATCAAAGGAGAAAGGAAACGGAAAAAAACCCATTACTTCCGTGAGAAATAATTGTTTGAAGGGAATTTTTTTTTTTAAATCATGATCTTGACAGGAAGGAGAGCAGGGGAAATTACCAGTCTTGATCTTAAGCTTGAGGCCTAAGGAAGGAGAGCAAAAGATGAAGAGACCAGCTGTCGTTCTTCTCCACTCTTCCTACTACGCCAAAGAATGGGTCCGACCTTTGCTCGAGGTAGTCTTTTTTTTTAAAAAAAAATTATCTTTCGTATTTTTGAGATTATTTTCTCTGACTGTTGCCTGAATCGTTGATTTTTCTTTCAAGGCATACGCATCCCGTGGATATGTTGCAGTCGCCATTGATTCTCGCTACCATGGTGAAAGAGCTAACAGTGAAACCGCATATATTGATGTACAGAGCCGTTTATAGCCATTCATCCCATGTATTAATTTTTTAATTTTTTCATTAAACAAATCTTTGGTTTGATCTTTGGACGCAGGCTTTGATATCCGCGTGGAAACATGGCAACACCATGCCTTTCTTATACGATTCGGTAGATGGTTTGCCTCTATTTTCTGTGTTGGGCTGCAAATTATGATATTTTCAGCTTGAAAGAAGTGGAGAAAAGAACAAGTTAAATTAGATAAATTAGAATTTTCGTTGGATTTTAGGTCTGGGATTTGATAAAACTGGGAGATTATCTGTCTCAAAGGGAGGACATCGATACTGATAGAATTGGAATCACTGGGGAGTCAATGGGTGGTGAGTTGATCTTGGATTTTTTCCAAAAAAAAAGAGAAAAAAATGTTGATTTTTTCCATATTAATGAATAAATTTAGGTATTCAAGCGTGGCTGGCTGCTGCAATAGACACCCGGTTTTCTGTGGTTGTTCCTATAATTGGCGTCCAAGTAGGTCCTTGCGTTACTTCACATTTTCTCCTAATTTTTTATTTTTTAAATGTAAGATCAATTTAATTATAAGTTAGTGAATTTTTCGGATTAGGGTTTTCGATGGGCGCTGGAGAACGACAAGTGGCAAGGTAGAGTTGACAGTATCAGGCCTCTTTTCTTAGGTACCATGTCAACTTTCCATTGGATTTCTCCTTATTTGATTATAAATTAATCAGTTATTAAATACAAATTTCAGTGTACATTTTTTATGTTATAAATTGATATCTTTTTGTGACGATCTGTCTGTTTTTTCCTTGTTTATCCTCAAACAGAAGCTTCCAAGGACATGGGTAAAACTGAGATCGACAAAGAAGTGGTGGAGAAGGTCAGCTTCCCCGTTGACTTTGACAAGTCAAAGTCAAAATCAAAGTCAACTATGAAAATTCTAATAGTATATTCATATAATTGGGCAATTATAAAAACAGGTGTGGGACAGGATAGCACCTGGTTTGACATCAGAATTTGATTCGCCGATGTTGATTCCCGCCATTGCCAGGCGCCCTCTGCTCATCCTAAGTGGTTGGATCTCCACCAAAATTTCTTGCAAAAAGGATTGAATTATCTTGGATTTTCTCATTGTTTGGGTATTTTGAATAATGATTTTTCCTTAATTTTATTTTATAGCAGTTAATTAGTTTTAATGTGTATGTGGAATGCACAGGGGTAGAGGATTTTCGTTGCCCACTTGCAGGCCTGAGCCTTGCAGTTTCAAGAGCAACTGAGGTTTACAGAAAGGCTGGTTATCCTGAAAATTTCATGGTAATTATTCCAATTTTACTCAATCCGATATTACTATTATTTGTCAAAATTATTTATAATAAATACAATAAAAGGCCACTTTCATGATTAAATAGATGGACATAATTTTTTATCATAAATATTCGGATCAATTTTCCGTTCAAGAATATCCAAAACCCTGAGAATATAATTCTGGATGTCTGAAAATTACTGAAGAAATTCAAGGAAAGCAGAAAACTGCTGGTGAATTTAATAAAATCTGTGAGACAATTATTTTCATATTTTCATGCCAGGTTTTTTAATTGTTTTTCTCATCTTGATTTTTGCCGTCAGTTCATAGCAGAGGAAGGGATAGAGCATCATATGACATCATCAATGGTGAAGGCCGCAAGCGATTGGTTTGACAGATTTCTTTGACCAAAAACTCATCCAGAATATGAGAAGAGAGATAGATAGATAGATAGATAGATAGATAGATAGACAGACGGATAGACAGAGAGAGAGATGAATAATTGTTTGGAATTATGATGACATAATAAATTGGGAATGATATAGAAGAGTTGATGAAATAATAACTCACCAATCAATTAGAGAGAGACGAGCAATGGTTTGGAATTTTTGATGACATAGTAACTCATTTATAGAGTGGGAGGACGAGTGATAATTTTGAATTATTAATGACAAAATTACTCATCATAAATTGGGAACAGAGAGAGATGGGTAATGGTTTGGAATTATTGATGACATAATAACTCAATCATAGAGTGGGAAGAGAGAGACATAGAGAAAAAAGAGTAACCGTAGTCTGCCAACAAAAAAATAGGAAAAAACGATGAATTGTTTCGAATAATTGATGACATAATAACTCATCCATAAATTGGAAAGTGATAACTCACTCGTTATTCATAACATAATAACTCGCCCATCAATCAGGAAGAGAGATAGATGCAGAGAGACTAGCAATAGTTTATAATTATTGATAACACAATAACTAACTCATCAATTAGAAAGAGATAGATGGAGAGAGGGAAGTTATGGTTTCGAATTATTAATGACAGATTAATTACTCGTCTGTAAAAATTGTTTCCCCAGACAAGTTTCTTGTCATATCATTTATTCCACTGCCCATATATCAAGCATTAAAAAAAAATTAGAAACGGGCCATCGAGATTTACCAAGATACCTTTTTAGGAATATTTGACTGATCACAGATATTTCCCTTTCTCTCTCTAGAGCCGGGCCTTGGAAACTTGTTGAGAAGAAGATGGAGAAATCATGCTCTGCGAGAACAAGCAAAAAAATCAAGTTAAATTTGCTTTAATTAGATTAAAGTAGGATTATAATGACTGGGACAACTTAAACTTGCAAAATATAGAACAGAGAATTACCAGCGGCATCCCTTTACTTGCTCGTTCTTTCAGGTACTGAGAAGGTTGGAACAAGTTGCCATAGATTTCTGCCCACTTACATAGACGGGAATAAATGTATTCCGAACCTACCGAATCGGCCCAAAATACGAGGCCGCCCCTGCATAAGATAGCATTAACGCGGTCAGTCTTACACATTTTTTAAAGGGTTTGTTTTAAATTTTACGGATTTAGGAAAATAAGATCACAATTATAGTAATAAAAAATAATTCCGCGTAATAAGAAAAATAGGAAGGGGCGCTGACCGGTACTTAGGGAAGCCCATCCCGAGGACAGACGCGATGTCGAGATCAGACGCTCGGACAACCATGCCTTCGTCCATCACCCGACACGCCTCGTTCACCACCGGAAAGAATATCATTTCCAGTATATCTTGATCGGTGATGCTTATGGGCTGCATGATATACATTACTAGTTAAAATGGTCATATAATATATCCCCCAAAATTGCACCATCTTGATCTATTTCTCTCTCTCTCTCTCTCTCTGCCTATCTCTATATGTATTATCTCAATCTTCATGTCCATCTTTATTTCTATCTCCATGCATCGCTCGGTAGGACCATATTTATCTCTATCACTATCTCTAGCTCCATCTCTATGTCAATTTCACTATTCATCACCATATTTATCTTTATCTCCATCTCTTGCACCCATTGGTACCTCCATCTACATCTAAATCACCATCTTTCTCACTCTCATCTTTGTCCATATCTTCATCACAATATTCACCACCGTATTTTTCTCCATCTCTAACTCTATCTATATCAACGTTTTCTTCATCTAAATATCCATCTTTATCTGTATCAATATCTTTATCTATGCCATCATTTCTGTACCAGCACACCTTCCATCTCAAATCTGTTTCTCTTCTTCCTCTGCCTCTAGTTTTGTTCTGCCCTTCCTTTTGGTAATTTGTTCTGTGATTTGATATATTTCTTTCTCACTCTCATTAAGAAGATGCTTACCTTCCCACCGGGCATGATGTTGGTACGCCGAATTGACTCCTCAATAACACTCCGCACGCTTGGGTCTGGCCTCGGTCTGCTGCCCTTATCATATATATAATACCCCTTTCCGTTTGCTTTTCCTGTGAGATTAAACGCCAATCTTTTCAATGATATATTTGAATGAACAGTACGAAAGATAAAGAAGAAAAAATTAATACTATTTTCCCACCGTTGCGGCCACTCTCTACCATCAATTCCACTAGTTTAGATTCGAAAGTCCGCCCTTTAAATGCAGATGCAAACTCTTTTTTTACAGCCAATGCCACCCCATATCCAGCCAGATCCTGCAGCCTGAAATAGTAAAAATAGTTATTTTAAAATCAAAATTATTATTAAAAATAATTATTATTAAAATCAAAATTTTTGTAACCTAATTACAATAGTTATTTTAAAATATAAAAATAATTAATATTTTTATATTCTTTCAAAATGAATAAAAAAATATTTGAATCCAGATAATGAAGTCAGAAACTTTATTTTACTTCGGAACAAAAAATTAAAATGACAAATATTTTTAAAAAATGTTTTATAGAAATGAACCATAAATGGCAGAAGCTTAGATCAACTAGACTCACTGGAAGGGCCCCATGGGCATGCCGAAGCTGCTAACCACGCGGTCAACTCTAAAAATATCAACTCCCAAATGTGCCAAGAGATGCGAGGCTTGAGTGTATGGGAAGAAGGTTCGATTAACAGCAAATCCAGTGCAGTTGCCGACTACCACAGGAACTTTCTTGATCATCTTGCCGACTGTCATTAAATCAAGTATCACTTGCGGAGAAGTCTTCTCTGTCCGAACAATTTCAAGGAGCGGCATCACATGGGCGGGGCTGAAAGATGAATTAAAGTTGGTAATTTGTAAGGGTTTAGGGTTGATCAAAGTTAAATATTACGGTTTGATGAAAGAATTTTCATGCTTTAGATTTAGAATTGCAGGGTCACCCTCAGAGTTTAGGCTGCAATGGATCCATTATATATTAATAACTTAAGGAATAAAAAACAAAATATCTTTTCATGAATGCTGAAAATGGAAAAAGCAAAAGTACTAGAAATATAATTTATAGAAAAAGAATTTCTTGATTCAGCCAGAAGATGGGGGCCAATGTTAGCATGATGCAGAGACACTGAGATGAAAGGGGAAGTCACCTGAAAAAATGTGCCCCAATAATGCGATCTTGAGATTTTGTCCTCGCCCCCACCAAATTTAAGTCTATGGTAGATGTATTTGACGCCAAAATGCAGTGAGGAGGGCAGGCTTTCTCAATTTCACTAAATATTAGCTGCTTGAGAGGTAGCTTCTCAATTACTGCCTGATGAAGGAACGTCCAGTCAGAACCACAAAAAATGCCGGAACTGGATGAAATCTCCAACTACACTGAAGGGTGAAGACAGAAGATAGGCAGATGATGATTCATCCATCATCGTCATTTTCATCGTCATCAATCTTAGGTTGGAGTTGAATGACAAGACTATGTAAAGAAGGTAAGGATATGATGAAAAGGCAACGGCGACTTTGTTACTGAATGATTTGCATGTCTGAAGAATTTGTCACTGGATGATTTGGACATTTGACGCCAATGATGTTGATTCATCATCTTCCACTTGTGATCTTCATTGTAGATGCCCAACCCTCACTTCAAAAGGGTGGTGAGGAAACTCAGGCCTTCAGCTAGGATAGCCAGTGCTCCATTAATTTGAGGTATTCACTTCAAAAAGGTAATGAGGAAGAGCTTCTGAATGTATTCATGTTGTCATCCCCGTCGTTGTTTTATCCTTGTGTGGTCCAAATGATGAGGACAATGATGAATTGTCATTGTCATAGTCATCATCATGCTGGACACGAATAGAGAGTGGAGAAAGAAAGAGTCATGCTTACGGAAAAATTACATAAATTAGACTCATTATCCCATAATGGTTGTCGCTAGGAAGAGGATGACAACGATGAGTTGTCAGCCTTATCCATGGACATGGCCAAGTGACAAGGAGAAAGGTAACTCACCATCATGATTCTCATCATCATCATAATGGATGCCATATCCTAGTGTGTGTGACAGAGAGAGAGAGAGAAATAAAAAGTGGTTTTTTGAAAAGGCTGGCACGAAAATGACCTCTATGACCATGTCGACGTTCTTGAACTCTGAATAGTCCAAGACACCCTGGAGAAGTGACAAGGCTTTGTTCATTTTATCCCCAGTCATAGCCCCTTTCTTAACGAGTCCTTCAAAGTTCCCTGTTGGAAACAGAATCGCAAAAAAGATGAATGGAAAACATATCAAAGGAGAAAAAATTGTTAAACTTCATTTATAATCCCATCGGGAGCAGTAGAGAGAGAGATAGTGAAAACATGAGAGAATTCATTAGAGAGATCCAGGATGTAACATCCTAGGTCGATGGAATGAAGAAACACCAACTAAGGATTCACTACTATTATATACGAACATTAAACCCTAAGACAAATTAAGCCTGGGCTCTGATAACACAGAAAAATATTGAATCCCCATGGCGCAAAACTCAAAAACTCATTTTTACTGCAGACAGATTATAGACTACTCACCTGACACAAACTTCAGTGCTTTTTGTAAATACACAGGATCGACTTCCTTGAGCACTACAGATATGTTGCTTCGAATAAGAGCAGTTGCTATGCCAGAGCCCATCAGACCTCCTCCAATCACGGCTACCTTCTTTACTTGCCTCGGGTTAAGTCCAATATCGGTGACGCCAGTCAACTGGAAAAAATATCACGGAAAATGAACACATTAGTTCGCATGTTCAACTGACGATCAACTTTTTCTAAAGTTTAAGGTTTTAAGAAATGGATTTAAGGTTTTAAAAGCACATACATGCTCAGAAAACTAGAGGGATCCACTTGTGAGTTTAAAAATCGACTGATTATTGTACCTTTGAGGTCGTACGTTGCGCAAAAAATATGTGAACGAGGCCTTTGGAAGTGCTTGAGAGCACAAGTTCTTTGAATATTTTTGCTTCCTGAAATCATAAAATTGCCTTATTAGAAAGTAAAAAACAATACAAATAGAGGACTCCGTGCAGAAATGTCCATGGAATTAGCGTAATACCCAACTAAAGCAACGGGAATAAGAAAGGCACAAATTAAATGTTGAAAGCCACTTTCCCATTTTACCATATGTTTTCTCAAGACTAAGCCAAAGTATACTACAATATAAAAAATTTTCCAGGAACAAGTTCATAGAGACCAGGGATAGGTCTCCATCAAGATGATCCTGGAGGGGTAGATATAGAGAGATGGAGAAAAAAGATAACATGCTAACAATGATACAGCATGGGATTGGTGCTTGTCCTCCCGCCAAGATCTCTCCGCCAATTCAATGAACACTTTGTAGAGAACGGACAATATCTCTCCAGGGGGGGACGACAAATATTTAAAGGAAACTAGGGGAGGACTACAAATACTCAAAGGGAACTACGCTCAAACCAAATTATAAAAATTCACCGAGTAAAGGTTGGAGATCATATTATAAGTTAATGCATACCTTCAAAACACCAGCATATCCACCAGAAACGATGCCCTCTTCAATTGCATCAAGGCAAGCTTGATGTTGGGGCATGTTAGAAGAGATCCTCTTTGCCTGTTGCCTGGCAGCTTTGATTATCTCTCGTGCTTCAGCGAGGGAACCAATCTTATCCGTACGTCGAAGGGAACTCATCCACGGTTTGCGGTGCATTGCCATGTCCAGGGCCCACTGCCGAGAAACTGGTAACAATTCCTTGGGGCTTACTAAAACATCAATCAGACCTAGCTGGTTCCCTTCCTTGGCAGATATTGGTTTTGAAAGCTGTGACACCGTAAGTCAACTATCATGAATACTTTGTCATCATCATCATTATTAAAGGAGGCGGGTGATGATGACTTAGTCACTGGCATCATCATTCTCCCGTATCATCATCGTCATCATAAAATGTAAAGAATTGTATCCAATTATTACTATAGATAGTTTTCAGGACTAAAATAAAAAGGGAAAGTCATTGTCAGAAGTCAATAAGAATTGATTGTAATAGCATTATCACATTACACATATTTTGAGAACATTTTGAGTAAAAAAGGTTCTAAAAAAAAACGACACAAAAACAATTTATTTGGTTGGGACGATTTTTTATGATTAAATTTGAATATTTCGATGATGACAAAAATCATGATTTCAATGGAAAAATAATTTTAAAATCATACTAGATAATCAAAAACTCACGAGCATCATTTCAATGGACTTCGACAGACCAATTAGTCTTGGAAGTCGTTGAGTACCTAAAACACGAGAAGTTAAAAGTTTTCTGTCAGGGAAGTTCAGTAGGGAACCTGATCATGTACACTTTGCGAAAATGGATTACCTCCAAAACCAGGAATCACACCGAGTGTCAACTCTGGCAACCCAAGCTGCGCTTCTGGGGTGGAAATCCGCGCATGGCAGCCCTGAAAGATATTGTTTTGGCATTCAAATAGTCATGAAATAACATTATCCCAAATAAAAAATTAATTCAGAGTCTGAACAGCGTTTTGTTATGTAAACAAACCATAGTCAGTTCCAAGCCACCCCCGAGTGCAAGACCTTGAATCGCAGCGACAGAGGGCTTCTTACCATCTGGTTGTTGGGCAGGACAATTTTTTCAATAAATTACATGAACAATCAAGAGACGCAGAAAATAAAATTTCCCTCCAGAAGGAAAAAGAAATGAGAGAGTGATAGTACAGAAATGAGGGGGCAATATAGAGAATGAAAAGTGTGCGTGAGAGAGAGAGATACCTTCCATTATGTTAACCAAGAGATCGACTGAAACATCTGGCAGAATCGTATTGTCACCTGGCAATAGAAGGAAACAAGTGAATGTGCAACGCCGTTGGTAAAATATCAGAGTAACCTTAGAGTCCTCTGATCAGGGTTTGCATACCCGTTCGGTGAACCTCCTCAAAAACGTTGATGTCAAAGCCACCAGAAAATTTTCCACGAGCCCCTTAAAAAATGTAATCGAGATCCATAAGGTGAGAAGAGACAGCACAAAGCTTATATTGAGAGAAGCTAAAATCCGAGATTATCAAAACCAGAAAAGACTTGGCATTCATCGTTAATATCAATAATTTTCTCAATTCAAAGTCTACACAGTTAGTTGGCACAGAAGAAAAGATTGAAACTTCTGAAATCGAAGATTGCTTGATGGAATGTTTAAGAAGTTCCTCTTTCGTCAGGAATTCTAAAAATAAGGAATAGAAAACATAAACATTATCCAGAAGAATTATCCGTAGAGAGAGTAAAAGAGAGCCGCACCAGTGAGTACAATAGCTTTCACGTCATCCCTCCGCATAGCTTCCTCGTAAGCCGTCTTAATCCCGGCAATGACTGCGTAAAATCAAAATTTCACGATCACATGAAATATGACATTTATCGACGAAATTCGACCATGCAATAACTAGAGAGCTCGCCTCAGGAAAGAATCAAAATCATCGGAATAAAATACAACTCACATAACATCATCTGAAAAATAAAGACGATAAAAAATCGCCAAAGCGATCATGAATAAACAAGCCGCCGAAGAAAATACACTTCTCTCAAACAAAAAAAATTCGAAAATCGAAAAAACCTCGACTACGATCAAATTCGATCAGAAGAACAGATTCCTGCCTTTCATTCAAGAAAACTGTATCCGAACATCAGAATATCCTAACATCCGCCGCTATTTCGACATCAATTTCCGCGGAAACGAAGCATACATGAATCAAACAAAACAGAAAGTTACCAGCAGGTGCCAGCGCGTTTACGGGAGGATTCGAAATGGTTATCACGGCGACTCCATCGCTCCCAACCTCCATCTCCACTCCGATCTTCGTCATCGATTCGTTCACGATCTTCGATTCGAGATCGACAGATTGAATATCAGAGATTTTGATGCTTTATATATAGTCTCGGCGCTTTGAAAATCGAGGAAGAAAACGGGGAGAAAATCTCAGCCGTAGAGTGGATATTCGACGGCTGCGATCGGATAACGACAAATAACACCGCAACGGTTGCCGTTTCGTGCAGTCTCATCCCAGCTCGAAGAGGTTAATAGCTTCGAGGAAGTATGGCGGGAAGATCGTTTATTAGCCGACGATTCGGTGGACCCGGGGTACACCGTTCATACAAGCTATTACTATTATTTATCAATATAAAGTCCTTAAACTGAAATTCAATAAATGGTTTTTTTCTCTATTGAAGCTAGAATTGACCAAGAAGAGATGCTTCTCTTTTAACTTATTTCTCAAGAACAAAGGAATATTTTATTTTTTAGACCTACCCAACGTTCGTGTTGGTAGACTGATCCAGACGTGCCTTGGAAGCTGCCTGGGTGGTGATTTATATTTGTAAAGGTTTAACGTTTGCAAGAGTTTGTTCGCATGGAGTGAGCATGCAGATCCCAATTACACATGGATCCCACTTTCATATGCCCACAATACAAAGTAAAGAGACACAATAGTGAGACTTCGACAGGTTGGCTATAAGTCCACGGTTGTCAGCAGCAAGTTCTTATCCCTCCCTTGCTTTCCTATAATCTCAAATTTCTTACATTTTTCATTCTTTTGAATGATCCATTAAAGGTGTGTACATTGAGTCATTATAAATGGGCATTTAAAATTATCACATGGTTGGAAGGATATTTAATTATCACATAGATGTTAGATGTTGTTGGAAAAGATACTCTACTCGAGAACTATTTGGTTCTACATATTTATGTAGTTGGAGTTCTTAGCCACTTTATGTAAGAACCTCATTAGGACCATTGGGAGGGAACCCTTTAGTTTTTGCATGTATCACATGATCTTCTATCAAGAGCCTCATCTTTGAGCATCATGGATATCTTTATATACAATCATACTCTAACTCTAGGTATGCCAGGGACAAATTATATCATAAATTATCATGAAACACTAGCTACTACATTTATGTTGGTGAGATTCATGTCACATGGTGTTGGAGAAATAAATTGGTGTCCTATTGCTCAAGTGCTGAAGCATAATATAGACCCACGGGTGAGATTACATTCAATATGGTTTAGTTGTATTCTTGATTCGAGATGTTGGCCGTGATCTCGTTGATACACGTGCTCTTTGGAAAATGGGCAGATATCATTATTACAAAAGTCCTACCTTTCATGCGAGTGTAAACCATATTGAGATCTATTTTTATTATGTTTTTGATTAGATATTACACGGCTTCATACCTATTACAAGGCATTTTTACTTAGAACCTCTATGGAGCATCTCCAATGATGTATTACATGACAAGTCAGGAATGTGCAACCTATATCCTCTAAGATTAAGGAGAGTGTTAGACGATGCACAATAGGCCCGTCTCTCTCTCGGTCTACAAAAGACCATGTAACCTCCCTTTATCCTTTACACAAATAGTTTCTCATTGATTCATACTTACGAAGTAAAGTTAGAACTCACTTTATCATACCAGGCCCAAGGCACATTCATTAGGCCATATTGGATCTTACACAACTCCAAGATCATTTGGTCTCTATGCATCTTTGAAGCCCAGAGGTTGCTTCAGATAAAAAAAATTCTTTTTTTCTTTATTTAGCATGCCACTCTTCACATCCATTTGGAAGAGTTTAAAAATACTCACTCACTAATATTAATAATATCCTATTGGTGTCAAGTCTCTCTACATGCCATACATGTCTTTATTATTCTTTTCTAAAATAGGTTACAGTGTGCAACAAGCCACAAGTGATGTAATTGGCTAATTTATCCATTTTCATTTATTTATTTCTTACAATCAACTTGATGCCTGTGTCATTCGTGTATTTAGATCTTATCACTATCTCCCAGACCATGCTCCTTTCAAATTGGGCCTATTCATCATGGATGGTGTTTACCAGACTAGGTCTGCTTGAGCCTTATCCACTTTCTTAGTTTTGACTTGAGATGTGAAGGCACATGCATAATATCCCTAGAAGTGAACTCCACCAACAGGGCTACTAATGCATATTAATTTTCTATAATATATATTCATAATCTACTACTTCATCAAGAATGCTAATTGTCAATCTTATTACCTCCTAATCTTATTACTGTCAATCTTATCCTCTTCATTATTATCCTTTTATAAGATAATCTATCAATATATCATTAATCCTCCATAAATTTCACAATATAACATGAATCAATTCCTCAATTTTCTGGGGGCCTTATTATACACTCAACAATCTCTCCATATCTCCAAATAGCCGACTTAAATACTCTCATGAATTGATGAATTAAATTTCCCTATGATATTTTGTAAATTTGTGTTGGATGCAAAACCTATATCTAAATGGCTGAAAGTAACTCATCATGGGGTTCTTCCCTTTTATAAGCTCACACAGAGCTCCTCCATGTGTGGTTTAATGAGAAACATGTTCTGAGTGTAGAAAGTCAGGTTCATTGCCTCAACCAAGAAGATTTATTAACTGGTGACCTATTCAACTGTTCAACATTCCTGTCTTGTCTGTGAATTCTTAATGCCAAGAACAAACATATGTTTCAATGTTCCTCACTGAAATGGGAGAACAAATTGTTTTCCAATTATGTCCTGCTATCAATTTTGATCATCTTAATATTTCATTCAAACTTATTATGAATTATTTTGAAAAGTTTCCCAAATTTTTAAGGGCTGTATTCCTATACACTAGGAACCACACCTAAGTATTTTCAATTCTTCATCAATGATGACTAGAGATTATACCTTTACACCCACACTCATTGAGCCGTTTGGACCAAAAAAGTAAATGTGGACTAGTTCATGTGATCTCCTAGTAGAGACTTGAAGCTTAGAGGAAAAGTTTTCCTCCACTTGCATGCTCTTAAGACACATCGATCTGGTAGTATCCGTGTATCAAACTTGATAAGTAGTCCTCAAACTTGGTCCTTGCTGATCAGATTTCTCAGCTCATAACAACCAATGTGGTTGAGTTGTCTAATCCACAGGTCAATTACACTTTCACTATCTAATACTATGAAGCACACACTATATCTACTTTTTTATAGATGTCTATGATATATATATGGTATACAAAATAGTAAATCTCTGTAAGAGGAATTAAGGGCATTGAACGTGCCCTGAGTGAATTCATTTTTTTGTTTGATATGAAAAAAACCTCTGATGCTGATTGAATTGAGATGAACCTCTTCCGTGTATTGGATATTTGTATCAAAGTACCATGGATTAGACTTATCTCTCCCATACTCAGGATAGTCTTCTCTTGTTGTCTCCAAACATGACTTCCCTTCCTTTTGTGTCCCTCATGCTAGTTAGCCATGAAGGGCCACTAATCATGTGACATGAGCAACCACTGTCAAAGTATCACATCTTCTTTGACTGGTGTAGGAAGTGGATGTCATAGAGTTTATGTGATGCAAATAAAACTCTAAGCCGAACTTACTAGGTCATATGAATTTAGGAGATGTTTAGGGACATGATGACATTCCATTAAAAAGGTCCTGAGATGGTCATATCCATAATACTTACAAAGTACATAGTGATGTCTAGGCACATGTGAGTAATCAGATCTGTATGGCCTAACATGCCAAGGACTATTCAGATGGAGGCATGGACTCACATGGACAAGAATCATATCTCTGCACCCTAGGATAAGTCCATTAATTTCCATAAATGTTCCACAATCTCCCCAATATTCTCTCTTGAGCTCTGATCTTCCAGATCTTGGACTCCAACCATACATGTGAATTCATCCTTTTCTTCTTGGGACATATGATTGCGTTAAGGTCTTGATATTCTTATGTAGAGTTGCATTTCATACAAGCACATCCTTCAATTCAAAGTTGTAGCTGCCTCCTTTGTTTGCCTTGCCCTTGCTTGAGGGGTCAAAACCTAACAATTCATTGATACAGGAGTATCATCAATGTCTTAAAATCAGTTAAGGATGTTCGAGCTATCAGCGTACCTATATTACTTCATCCCTCACATGTCCTTATCATTATTTTCTATCCTATGGGAAGCCCTAAGTGTTTCTAGGTATTTTTTTAACCTAGAAACTGTATAAGTCTCCTACAAGAACTTACTATTTCCTCATTCTAACTCATGTATCCTGGGGTTTATCTCATTTTCACTATCTGCCATTCTAGCGGATGGTCATATGTAAAATCATTTTTTTTGTGCTTGTATAATTCCAAAAAAATACTATTCGTGTTGTTTTGACATAATTTTCTGAAAAAATTAGAATTCAGTATATTTATTTTACATATTTAAGCTGGGTTGAATAGTTAATTCATTTCAGTATTGGTATCCAAAGTGAATATATGTGCATTGAGTATCAGATTTATGAGAGAAGTTATGTCTGGTGGACTTTTAATATTTGAATAAAAATATAGACCATGTTTCTCTACATGAGATACAAATTGATGAATTAAGACCCCGCGGACCAGATCGTCAAAGGCCAGAAATCTTCATATGGGTCAAGATAGTCATTCTAAACTTAATGCAATGCATGTATATCTTTCATAATTCAATCCATTTGAAGTTATGCACACTATCATGCATGAATGGTTAGATGAATCATGTTTATTAATGGTTGACCGGGCTCAATCCATTCTTAATATTCGTAAAATATTTATCACTTAAGCTTCATTATGACTGTATCATTTCACCCAGGTTTAAATTCATTTTATTTTTTAATCTGATTTATCTCAAAATATGTAATCCACCATTACTAGCAGAATTTATCCATTCATTTTGTCTGTGAGATCTTACTTTCCTTTTGATTTCCTACATATCCTTCTAGATCTTCTTTCTTGTATCATGCTCTAATAGTAGAAAGATCATACACGCCTCTAGAGTGAAATATTATTCATCATTATTTTCTTGGAAACCTTATCATTTTATTTAAAATACCTAATCCAAAAAACCTCAAAGCATGAATTCTGATATGTTGAAGAAAATGTTGACGATCATTCTTATGTTTTTTATCCGTTCTTTTTCACGAAACATCCTATCTGAAAAATATTTCTGGCTATAATGACATATATGGCTGTGGAAAAAAGCATGAGAAAAATTCATGTGATTTGGAAGGAGCCCTGATTGTTGTCATACAATTTAATGTTGATTTTGATTTTCAAAATGTATCATTATTTTTTCATAAATTAAATTTGGTATTTAAAGTGTGTTGAATCATACATTTGATTTTGGAAGAGACACAATTTTTTCATGATGTTGCTGTGAAAATATAGCCCATATTGAATATCTAATATCCTGTTTTAATGTTCTAGTTCTCCTTAACTTTCAATTATGTGGTATCCATGTTGTATCATTTCCATTTATTTTTTGTCGTATAACTGTTGGAAATATCATCAGTATTTATATGAAAATAGTTTCTGAGCTGACTTCCATTGATATATAATTCTTAAGGAAAATCGTTTTTACAAATCATGCCTCATAATAGCCACAATGTGAAGGTTGGGCACAGATAAACCAGAAATCCAGGTTAAAAGGTTGTTAAAGGCCTATAATTTAGGCAACAATTTGACTTTATAAAATTTTACATAAGCTTAAAGTAATGAGAAACCAAATATTTTGTGAAATATATCATTATTTTTAAACTTATCTTAGGAATTAAATAAAGAGAAATAATTTGAACTGATATAAAATGACCATAGAATATCTACTCTGATTTGAATAAGTTACTTGACTGTTATGTATTTTTTGTTAATTTTATTATAAATTTTTTCGAATTAAAAGAAGCATAAATAAATTTTAAATGACCTTTTCAGGTGCTTGATGGAACTGGTGCGGGCAAGTTGGGATGATGTCAGTGGTGCCTGAATGGGGTAGATTCATTGGCAAGCATCTGGGCAAAGGGGTTATCCTTCATGAATTCAGCATTTGGTCAAGTTTTAGAACAACTGATTTGAAGTATGAAAATTTTGGATAATTTTTTGGTGGTGCAGGAATTATGAGTGGCGGTTGGAAGCATTGGCAGTTGTGGCTAGCTCCGGTAAGCAGCGACAACATGGAATGGAGCATTATAAACATCACTTTTAGACCTAGTTGGTGGCACTCGAAGTTGTCAAATCTAGGCAATCCAATGGAAAAATAATCTGACAAAAATCTGAAATAAATAATGATTAGAAAAGGAAAGATCATGATAAAATTGGTGTCATATCCCAATTCATTTTGATTAAATCTCTATAACTCGCTCCCTTACTATTTTGACAATAATGGAACTAATTGAATGGACGAAGAATTCGGCTAACAATAGTTGGGAGCATATGCAGGGAAATAAGCTAAAATGGTGAGATTGTTTAAGGTATAAGTGGTCCAATGATCCTAGCCCTTTGATTTATCAATTGAATTTGGACAAAAAATGGTGTTACTTTTGCTACTTGAGGATTTTTTTACCTTGGTTTGATCCGTTGCAAATCTTTTCATCATGCTATCTAGTGGAAATTTTATTTATTAAAAAAATCAATACAAATTAAAACCAAACATACCAGAGATCACTCAAAACTCTTTGTCACTTTCTCAATGGATTGACCAATACTTTTCTCCAAGAACATTGGCAAATTTTGAAGTCTTTCTTCCACACTATTGTAGAAAAAAAAGGATCAAATATGTACAATGCCCTCTGCCAACTAAAAAAGGTTAGGAGCATAAATCCAAGATGACATACAAAGTTAGAGGAGATGAGTGTAAATTCAAATGCCCTAACTCTCCAAGCATTTGGATTTAAGCCTAGGGTTTGAAGGGCTAGGATTACTTGGCTTCCAGCCCAGATTTGTTTAGCTTGATTCCCATATTGGAAAAAGGACTTTTCAAATTCAACTTATGGCTATGACCCATTGTTTATTGTTATCAATAATTGTTTGATTTCATCAATAATTTATTAATCAACTTAATTCACCATAAGAGAGGAGCTGATATATAATTTTATATATAATATCACTATAGAAGTGACATCATCATTATGATCATAACACTTTTTTATGATCCATACAGATACACTTACTTTTTACACATTTATCACGTGGGTACATTATTGGTATCAAATATTTTGTCATCAAGGAACTACTCTCAAGAAGAGGTCAATCTATGATAACAAAGCAACTATTTGATTAATATAATATGATTTGATGTTTATTTGTATTGAAAAAATTTAAAATATTTTTTACCATGTTCAAAACTATTATATATATATATATTTAAAATAGAATTCAAAATTTTCTTTATTCGTTATATTTGATGGAATTTTCCTAATCACATATATAAGTAATTTTTTTGATTCAAAATATTGTTTTTCAATTTTATGATGTTATATTCAAAGAGAAATGAATTTTTCTGTCAGACTAGTTTTTTATGAATTGATTGATTTTTATATTTTAAATAGTTTAATAGATTTTTAAAATCGATTGCCCTAGAGCATGTCTTCATTCAATTATCACAATTAAACATTATGAAAAGGTTCCATTATTGTATTTAAAATATAGATGATAAATTATTTTTGAATGTGATGCAACACGTACCGCCGGGATCGACGGCGCGCGTTGCAACACAGGGCGGAGACGAACGCCGTGGATGTCAATATGTAATGCGAGAATGCACGTTTATAAAAATAATAAGATCTACAGCGATAACCGAAGTGGGGCGGCACCCTGGAAGAATTCCTGTATGTGTCACGTACGTTCCGACTCCCAATGACCCAATAGATCAAACGAAGGATGCCGTGGGAGCGGGTATCCTCGATCCGACTATCTATTCCCGAGATGGTGGCGGACAGGATAGCGAGTGGAGATACTACCCCAAAACCCAAGGTACGTGAAACAACAAAGGCGGGGTTTGGAGGTAGAGCACGTGAGAAATTATTGCAGGAAGTAAGTGCGCGCAAGAAGGGTTAGCGTCGTGACCTGCGAACTAGAGTCCGGTAGTCGCGGTGGTCGAAGCCGTGTCCCAATTGGCGGGGCTGTCCGGGGTGGCGAAACGGGAGTTGGGCGGGTGGTTGTTCAGGCGGGTCCAGGCGGCTAAAGCCGGAAAGCGATGTCGTCCGGTTCGGCTTGGGGCTTCGGGTAGGGCGCACGGTCTAGGGTCGGAGCAGGGATGCGGCCCTCGCGGAAGGCGGTCGGCGTCAGGTCGGGTTACCGGTGGTGCTCGACGGGGTCGAGCAGGCGAGTGGGGGCGGTCAGCCTGGGTGGCACTCGGTGGCGTCGGGCCGCGAACCGCGTTGGCCGGGACCCGGCACGTGCTCGTGGGGGTCAGACCGGAGCCAAGCCGGGTCACTGGAGACGAGCGGGTCGATGGCCCCTGAGAGGGCGGGCGCTCGGGAGTCTGCCACTGATTGGCGGCGGCGGGCTCTGGAGCGGTCGTCCTCTAGTGAGTAGCGACGATCAGGGCTGGTACAAGGTGCAAGGGAGCGCCTACGGAGTCGGGCAGCGACGGCGGCGGCGACGGGCAGCAGCGGCGGCAGCCCGCGGAAGCCCTAACGCCTCCCCTCTTGTCCCGTTTCTGATCTTGACAAAAATGCCCCTCAAATGATGATCTTTTTACCTACCAGTGCCACAACTTAAATCCGGGTCACACTGAGTCGACTCAGTGGTGACCCGGCGTTACGAGAGGCTAAGTCGCGCTTTGTTGACTTAGCGCCTGAGTCTGCCGGTCGCGCTCGGTCAACTCAGCGGCGGACCCGGTCGATCGTTTCACCTCCCCCGCGCCTAGGTCTTCCAACGGTAGCAGCGAATGAGGTGGGCGGAGAGGGCGGGAGAAGAAGTCCGGCGCTCCGGGCTATCTACTCCAACGATGCTCTGTGACGCTAACGAACGAAGGAGGAATCATCGGAAGAGCTGACTGGTGGCGGCGTCACGAAGGACAGGGGCCTGCAAGATGGCAGGGTGCGGAAGCGATGGGTCTTTCTCCTCCAGCAAAACGGGGACGAGAGCAGAATCTGGGAAATCTTATGAAACCATAGCAAACTTTCAAATCAAACTTCACTCTTTTTTTCTTCAACAAAATATCATCTCTATTCGGTAGTCTCTTCCCCTTATATAGGGGGGAGAAAGGGGAGGGTTACCATAAGGATAACCCTGTAATTTAAGGGGAAGTTGTGGCCCAAAGAAAAGGCAGATCCCCCAAAACAGGTCTGAGAAATACCAGGAGGGGCCCAAAAGCGACGGGGCCCTCCCAAGACACACACACACGTCTAGGGGGAATTAAAATTCATAAAAGAAAGAACTCGCCGGGAGGACCACGTCAGGCTGTATACTTGAATGCAGGGTCCTTCTCATCGGCCCGGGCTTCGCGAAATGGTCGCTGGCGTGTCGTTGTGGGTTGACCTTGTGCTTCGGCTTGCGGATGGTCCCCCATCAGAATGCATAGGAGAGGTGAACGACCGAAAAAAAAACATGAATTTAAATTTCCGTCAATGAGATTTGAAAGAGAGACACATAACAGCTTTAAAAATGCATTGACGCTTCTACAATTAATGCCATTCAAATCAGTGAATTCACTCACTTACATGTCATCATGTGTGTTGGCAAATAATTATATTATTATTATTTCTAAATAATTATAGAGATTCAAATAAATCTTGTCGGTGGACGTCATCGGAGACGTCATCCGGTAGGGTATCGAGATGATGCTCTGATACCAAGATAATGACGGACGTCGTCGATTACATAGTCCAACAGATAATTCCCTAAGGGGGATGTGACTACGAGATGCGATGAATCCTAGGTGGATGCACGTGTAGGCCCTAACTCGTGGGGATTCGCCGAGCTCCAAGCTCTGGGATGGGCGACCGGTGATGGTGACGGTGACCTTATGACCCTTGTCGGAGTGACGATGACTACAACATCAAATGGAATATTTTTGTTGGCGCTTGCACGTAACGGACGAGCTCGACCCGTACCTAAAAAATCACTCGACTCGTAGTTTTCAAGATATAAACTCTAACCTAATAATAACCCAAGCGCGGTAGAGTGCAGTAAAAAATATACTGGAAGACGTAATATAGTTGACGGTCAGAGTCTTCATTAGTGAGTGAGCGGTATGAGCAGATGCAGTGGAGAGGAGCCAGAGACGCCACAGCGTAGCTCGACAGACGGCGGAGGCACGTGCCGAAGCGTGACGCTGGAGGATGAGGGCGAGGCGGATGGAGGAGCAGCAGGAGAACTCCGAGCGTGGTGTGGGCGCAAGCACGAGTGGCACACAAGCTCGATATTTGTTGGCGTCATGGTGCAAGGGCGCGCGCGCCAGTAGAGGTGATGCTAGACACAACAGCAATGACACACGCTCAGCGGGTGGTGGCACGTGGGGTACGGCTCGGTGCACCTGAGCAGAGGTCACAGGTGATTCACGTCGGCGCCGATGAGCGTCGAGTAGGCACATTAACGGCTGGTGTCGAGGAGCACGTTGGAGATGGCGCATGTGATAGCGTCAGCACGTAGGTTGCAGTTCACTGTAAAGCTGGCAAATGGCACCGTCGGCACAATGAGCTGGGCTGCAGCAGCTGGCGATGACAGGTACAGCGATAGTGGATGCAACGGTCACCGTTGGCAACACCGTGGTCAGCAGGCATGAGATCGGGTCAAACAAAGTGGCAGCGTCCAGTCAATAGGCGAAGGTTGCGTTGGTCTATGGTTCACCGGGAGGAACCCACGACGACTAGAGGCTTCGCACAGCATAGATGGACCAGTTGCGGCAACATGGTCAGCGCATCGATAGAGCACGACAAGCATCGCATCAGTCTGTGATGCGCCGTGAAGAAGCCAACAGAGTGCCCTGGTAATGGTGATTGCACGAGGCTGTAGACACGGAGCCGGTCAAGGCCGCGTGCAGATTATCTAGGCAAATGGTTTTGCGCAATCGAGCGCCAACGTGCGGGGTGGCAGACAAGCGTCGACCCTTCCTCCAAAGGCCAACCGATGGCTCACGCGGGCACTGGCACAACCTCCAGCTCACGAGGAGAGTGGACGACGCCTATGCACGAGAAGCGGACCAGTGGAGGACGGTGGCGTTCCTCCTTCTCTTCTTCCCTCTGTTGTCTTCCTCCCTCTTCCTTCTTCCTCTTTGTGTGAGATCTGGACTATTATAACTGCCAAACTGAAAAATGCCAGATCTGAACTGTTTTGGTGCCATCATGGTCTTATATAGCGCCATGATGGGCCCTTACAAGAGGGTCCATTGTAGGGTCCATTAAGGGGCCCTTATACATGGGGTCCCTTTACAACAAAAACAAAGAAGCTAATGAACATAAAAACAGGCCACACGGCACACGACAAACACAACACAACCAACCAACACGACGAAAATGAAAACACAAGCATGTTAAAATGAGGAATAAACGAGCACGAGCCGGCAAGAAATTCAAATCAGTTGATGGCGCGATTGTGCTTTTCACCGAGGGTGTTAAACCCTGATGTATTCACCATCGCCTTGGCGTGCCAGTCGTACGAGAGGTGAACCGGCAGGGGTCGAGGATGATGATGATGATGACTTCTAAGACGTATCCGAAGGAGCGGGCTAGCACCCTCCATCAAATCTCTAAAGATAAGGATATTTTTACATCTCTCCTCCAAAATGGGAAATTAGGTCGTATCTTTTGCTACAAACATCTGATCGAGCTAATTTTTATTCCATTGAATTTTGAAGGTTAGAATCTATAGGAAACAACTCCAATCTCGCCTCAAACGGAGCAGTATAGCTCAATCTAGAGGGGATTAAAATTTTACGATGAGTTTTTACTTTTTATTTTTATTTTCAAAAATCTCTTGATCTTGAACCTCTATATACGTCAAACTTGATCTCAAATTGTATGTCTCGACGAGCTGAATCAAAAGGTACCAATTTCTTCCTTAATCAATCACCCAGTTTTTTTACAATTATTTCCATGTTTTAAATCTGCATTTTCGTCAAAAATTCTGTGGCCCGTAATCTGATGCGGGCCGTTGAATTAGTTGGTCCAGCAGGGTGTCACCGCCTTTCTGGATGAACCAATGCATTGTTCTTCTAACGTGTTGCCCACGTCAGAAGAACAACACATGTCCCCACTAGCCGTAAGATCCGTCCAAGCCGTCCGATCTGACAGTCTGGATGAATTGGATGGCGGATCTATTTCAAAAACAAAAAAAATAAAAAAACACAAAAAAACAAACCCACTTGTTAAGCCTCCAACAACAAATAATGTTGTCGGGAGCGAGGCCTCTCACCCCCCAATATGGACCGTTCCTTGCAACACATGTCGCAAAGGCAATCATCCAAATGATGGACCCAGTGTACATCGCTCCCCTATTCGAATGAAGAGTCATTGATCTAAGTTGGGGGGTGTTTGATGACTCTCAAATATGTCATCAAATAATTAAACTTTTTAGTTTTCATTCATCAAAATTATAATGTTAATTCATGCTAATATCATCCATATGCATCATTTTATGAAATCACTAACCCCACTTGATCCTTTGAATCAAGTGGAATATATTTAACATTTTATGGTTAGTAAACATTCAGAGACAGGTTAAGAAGATCAAGGAAAGAGACGAGGATCAAGAGGAGCGGGCGAAAATTCAAAGAAGCAAAAATTACGAAAATGCCCCTGGGCATGACTTAAGAGAAACCTATAAATACTCTCTTGAGAGTTGATTTTAGGTTGTTTAGAATTCCTCTCAAGGAGCTAAGGCTTGGAGAGCAAGGATTTCTGCACCCTCCAAGAGCTGCTGAGCATTGGAGTTGGGAGGAGAAGGAGCCTGAGGTTTAGCCAAAGCAAGAAGATCTCTACCTCGCCGTGAGGGACGTGACACCGGGTGGAGAGATTGTTGAGGTTTCAGAATTCTCTCTTCTCCCTTCTGAAGACAATCTGTATTGGATTGAAGATCACACCTTGTGTTTTCAGCAGTTCCAATAACAATTGTTGGTAGATTACTCTTAGAATTCTATTCAGTATTGTTTTCATTGATTTTCTTCAGTTATCCATCTCCAATCTTGTTCACCAGTCTGTTCATCCAAATTCCAGCAAACCCGCAGGTTCAGCGAGAAGAATCGCAAGCACAGACCCTCTGTGCAAGCGATTCAGCGCGCTGAACCGGGCACCCGACCACCTGCGTGCGAAGCCTGTGACAGGCAGGTCGCACGCGCGCAGGTACAGCCTCGCGCTACGAGGAGCACCGCACGGCCGTAGCGCGTGAGCGGCTACGGCGTGCGAGAGTTGCTCGCGCACAGGCACCTTTGCACGCAGGCATCGCATGCCCCGCGCGCAAGCGCTCTTGCGCACAGCGACCACCGCAAGCAGCTCGCGCTAGCTTGCAGCGATCGCTGTGCTCTGTGCGCGGAGGCACAAGCACACCAGGTGCTTGTGTTTTTGTCTTCTTCACAAGCGTGAGCTTGTGAGCAGGAGAACCTATAGAATTTTTATAATAAGTATATTTACAATTAAAACGGGGGTCATTCTGCCACAAGAGAACTTACTATACTGACCTAAGGTGATTAATTAAATTTCCCTGAAGATAGTTAAGTTGATTAAAAGAACTGAATTATATATTCCCCGAGATAAACTAACTCAAAAGCGAGAATCAGTACTGTCTTACTTGCTCCCTGTGGATCGACCCTCACTTGCCCTAAGCCGTGAGGTTTACAAATTCGTTGTATAAGCTCAAATCCTCACACTACACATCAGTTAAACAACCAGTAAAAAGCACTTAAAAACTCGAGTTTATCACCCTACAATTGTAGCGGCCCATCCCACTCCCCATGGGCATTTTCCTAGTTAGAGACCGTCTCCCACTACCTATCCCACCCATGCATCGCATGGCGAGCTGAGTGCGCCGCGTTCCCTAGTGCGGGCTCTTGTTTCAGACAAGCCATTGTCAGCCAAACCTGCTTCGGTCACTTCACAGTGAGTGAAGAAAGACGCTCATAAGCACCCTAAAGCTTCACCCAAAGCTACGCAGGTACCATCTATTACCTCCCCAGTAAACAAAGGTATTTGAGGTTAGGGTCTCTACCCCAACCTCAAATACCTTTGCCCTCTTGGATGCATTAGACAGGGTAGGGGATAGAGACCGCATCATAGCAGAGGGGAGTAGGCCCAGCCCTCAAGCCCATCCAGCTAGTAACTCTCCCACTATCTCCTCTCCCCCCCATGTACCCCCTCATTCCCTCACTCCCCACTATCCCCACATACTTAGCATCCCCATGTCCTTCACCCTCCCCACGTCCCTTACTATCCCCACGTCCCTCACCACCCCCATGCCCCTCATCATCCTCATGTCCCTCATTTCCCCCACCAAATACACCTCCCCTCTCCCATTTCGCATCACCCTCTTCTCGTCCCTTGCCCCTCGCCATACACACCCACCCATCGAGCCCCACCCACCAGACTTCCCCTGCGCGCCCGTACCACACCCGCCCAACTCATTCCTACTCAACCTCCACCCATCATATATACCATGTGCTAGAAAGGAATGCTTGACTACACGTCAAGCTTTGATCATTAGTGGTGACACTTGTGGGGATACTAATGGATTTGCTTCCATAAGAGGGAAGGGGGATGATGCCTCCATATCCGAGGATTCAGCAAGGATACAACCCCCCCCCATCCTAAACATCATTCGGATGCCTCTCATCCACGTCGCATATATAACACCCGATCGAGGGTGTGTCACACAAGCCGATAGTTTTATGATTCTAAGTCTCGTTTGGAATTGTTGAGGGATTGGTAACTAACGGAGGCAATTACGTAATTATTTTTAATTGTCATTTCCAATTTAATTTTCTTACAATCAAATAAATTTATAAAACGTAGAAACTTACTAAAAGATGTGTAAGTGAGAGTAAGGTCGTCTCCACAGGGACTGGCCTTTAGGTGTATATTCAATAGTTGATTTGTAAGTTAATAAAATATAGTAATAATACTAAAGATAATAAGAGTGAGAATAGGTAAGTAATTAGTATGTAGGGAGAATATTAGTTTAATAAGATAAGTATAGAAGAGAGAATATCTGAGATTATATGTATATATATACATATTAGAGATACTAAGAATAATTAGAATTGAAGAGGTTAGATATTATATTTAAGGTAATAGTAATATAATTAGGGAACTAGTATAGAGTACTTAATATTTGTAATTAGTAAGATGGAATAATATTTAAGGAAGGAGTTAGATAGGAATAATTATACTATACTAAGTATAAGTATAGAGAAATATTAAGGAGTAAAGAGGGAGTTGTAGAAATCAATATTTATATAAGCATAATATTTATTCTATAGTAAGAGTAGAAGTTAGCATACCTATTCTAGTAGTTTAAATAAATATATATATATATATATATATATATATATATATATATATATATATATATATATATATATATATATATATATATATATAGTTAATTTTAGGGTGTAGAATGGGTTATTTAGTCGAACATCTTGGACAGTGTTCAACCAAATGCCCTAGACTGTTTTGAGAGAGGATTATATATATAGTTTATATAATGTTTGTATGATTTTTTTATATTCTATACATTTATTTATAATCTACTTTTATAATAGATGGTTGATTAAGTCAAACACCCGAGAGGTGTTTGACTAAATACCCGATAGAAGATCAAGTAAGAGAAATATATCTGTAGTATTTAATATTAAGTTTTTGAATGATTTTATATAGATTTCATAGATAAAATCGAAGGTAAGAGACCATTTCCGTCAAACGCCCATCGGGTGATCGACGAAATGCCCGATAGAATTTGATAAGTGTGTTTTAAGATTTATTTTTAGTAAAACAAGATAAAAGGGATATTTCTGTCGAATGACCGCGAGGTGTTCGACAGAATGCCCGAAACAAGTCGGGTAATAGGATATATCTATATTTTAAAATTTTTATAAAGTCTAGATAGTGGAACTTAGATAAATTGACATATATTCCTCGAGCACACTAGGTGTTTGACAAAATGCCCAAACGAAATCCACGAATCAAATCAACCAGAAATGTACTATATGGCAAAATGTTTGGTGAAATTTTCCACGAATAGCAAAATGGATGTATAAGGGATCTATCTACGATGATCAGATCTCACCGAACACCATGACTTAGAGAACAGGAATGGCGGCGTCGGTCGCCGCCACCGAGCCTCGGTTTAGTTGTTCCCCTACTCTCATCCTTCGTCTGTGTGCGACTCAATGACGCTCTGACCCTCGTGATCTTCTCTAGAGTCCTTTAAGCAGTTGAGGCATGTCACGACACCTCAACCAGCTCCTAGGTCACCTGCGAGAGTCCTCCACCGTCCCTTTTTTTCTAAAATTAGAGGTAGTGAAATTAGGGGCTCTCGGCCCTTTCAAACGGCATAGGAGGGGTCCCTTAGGCCGTCCAATGGAGGGGGAGGGCCTTAGGGGTCCTACCAGGCCATTAGATGTCTTGGCGGTTCCCCCTTGCTGGCCTACAACTGTCTATGGCTGGCGGCATCGACAGCTAGGGCCACGAATGGATGGAACTGCCCTTGGCCATCCGATCCTCTTTATATAGGTCCAACGGCTACGATTAAATTGCACCCATGGACCCTTCCTCCTGCCCCATCACCGCCTCCTCAGCGCCCTGGCAGCTCCTCATAAGCCTCCTTGTCTTCTTCTGATTCATCTGTCGACAGGTCACGCAAGCCCGTTAGTCGCCACGGGACCCATTAGAGGCCTGAAAAAAAAGAAGAAGCCAATTAAATATGGTGAGATAGATCTCACTGTCCAATCTTCTCTAAGAAGATTGGATGGCTGAGATCATGTCCCGCTGTTTAAATAAATCCTGAAATGATACGGGCTTTGGGTTGGGTCGGCTCGAAGCCTGATCATATTATGATTTCTAATTTGATCAGATTGCGGCCCGTTGGGCCGCGATCCCTTTATTTTTCATTGGCCTGGCCTGATGCGAGAGTAAAAGAAAAGTGGGATTTGGCAATCCCATATGGATGATTTCTAAAATTTTAAACATTATATAAAGTTTGACGAAAAAACTTTTGTGAATTGAAATGCCTTACCTCTTGATCGCACTATCAGACTTCCTCGTTGGGCCTCTTCTATGGGCATGTTCTCGTTGCGTGGCCGGCTTTGACTACCTACCGGGCGCTTCCCTCTTACTAGCTGTGAGCTGGCTTGAGCCTTGCACTTGCCGACCTACGGCTGGCTTGGGCTTTTGCGCTTGGTCGACTCCTCAATCGGCCCACTAAGCCCTCTTTTTTATATTTATTTATATATAATTTTGTTTTCATTAATTTTTCCTATTTCTTTCTTCAAATTCAATACAGATTTCACCCCTGCAATTTCATAGACAACATACTAAATAGAACATGTGAAAATTAAAAAGGTCTTAAATGTATAGTTTTACTAAGTAATATTTAAATTGTATAACATGCATAAAAATGACGTTAAAATGCAATTTTTTATCATTTTCTTTATTTAGTGCATGAAATGCATTATTTCATAAAATTGGGTAAAATACACATGAAATGATCCCAAAATGGCCTTAAAATACATATAATTACATGACTCGTTTTGGATTTATCAACAACCCTCTTACCCAGTCCCATCTCCTCTCCCTCATCAATAAGCACAACCTAGGGACATTTGGGTTTATCGAGGCGATAAGTACATCGGATAACACCCGTTCCATTATGCGGAAACTCATAATGGACCACGCCTACTATCATCCCTCAAATGAACTCTGACTTTTTTGGAAATGAGATTATTTGTTGGAATTTCTTGCTGAAGGGACACAATACGTCACCGTCACCGTACAGTACTCCCCGAAGCCCTACACACTCACGGTAGTCTACGCCTCACATAGGCACCTAGTGCGTGAGACCCTCTAGGAGGACCTTATTAAGCATATCCAGGCCCACCCGAGGCTTGTTGATCTCCCCTGGTTTATAGCCGAGGATTTCAACTATCTACGAACAGTCAGTGAATGCCCGGGAGGTCAACCGCCCAGGTCGAGTTCCATGCAAGCGTTCAATGATTTTATCCACCAGGCTTCACTTTTGGAGCCACCTAGTACATGTGAGAAGTGGACATGGTGCAATGAGCGTCAGTCAGATGCGCATATAAACAAGAGGCTCGACCGTTGTTTGATGCACTACACTATTACTATCGAGATCTTACCGAGATATTACTCTGATCACTCACCGATTCTACTTCTCCCGAACATGAGTACTCATGTTTGACATCCCCCATTCTGATTCTAGGTTGTGGTTGGAACATGAAGCTTTTCATAGCTTTGTACATCACCACTAGCATGGTGTGATCTCTACATCACCTATGGAGAACTTCAGTTATAGGCTGAAGAATCTCAAGTTCCACCTGAAATGGTGGAATCAACATATATTCGAGGATGTGCATGCACCAATCAAAGTGCTCAAGACAAAGCTAGCAGCTATAGAGCGACAACTATAGGATACTTGGAGGGACGAAGTGGGAGAGCGCAAGCTTAGGCTTAGTGAACAGCTTGAGGATGCCAGGTGATGTCAGGGGATTTTCAACCTTGAGAAATTGCGCATCAAATGGCTTCGAGAAGGTGACATAAATACATGTTCGTTTCACGCCTTGATTAGACATGGAGCTCAACCTAATTTTACGACCCTCTTGAGATGTACAATCAGGACCCTGCCTACCTAGCGACAGCTGGTGTTGCATACTATAGTTTACTCCTAGCCTTGCAGGTGATTGCCGTGAGTGAGGATCTCCTCGACTCCATCCCCCACTTGGTGACCGACTAGGAAAACACCTCACTTATGGCCCTTCCTATGTGAGCAGAGATCAAGGAAGTGGTATTTTCCTTCTGTAGGAACAAGGGCTGGGACCAGATGGGTTCTGATACTGGACGTCGTCAAGACGTCGTCCGGTCGACACTGAGGGTAGCGGCTTGGTATCGAATCAGGATCTCAATCGAACGACGACGGGCAGTATCATCCGAGAATGCTGACGAACATGTATAAATGATGACGATGATGCGTGAAAGTCCTACTATCGTACGTGCGTGCGCCGAAGTGCGGTGTTGCCGTTCCAGAGATTTAAGGAGTTGCATCTAGTGAGGTCAAACAGACCTCACGAACCTCGCCCGAGAGGGTTGAGGGCGAGTACATCTCCGAACGGGGATACCCCGCTGAAATGCTCACACGCGTCGGGAGAACCCGACTCGTACCGAACAGGTAGGACTCTTGTATAATTTTGTCATTTTCTCAACCTGTCTCACTCACCTATATCTAACCCGAGCTCGGAGGAGGCGAATCGAAAGTATACTCAAGAAAGTAAGAGACGTAAAGAGCAGCAGAGTGGGGAGTACCTTCGTCGCGCTGGTGACAGATATCTGGTGTCAATGAGATCTGGAGAGAAAGGGTGAGATCGAGGGCGTAGGAGTCGAAATGGCGTGGGGTTGAATGTGGTGACGGGCAGCTACGTGGAGTGGAGGGCAACATGCCGGGCAAGTGGAGCAGGTCGGACACGGCACAGGGCGGCGTCGCGTGCGGCTGGTCACAGCGCGGGACTGCATGCGGGGCGGGGCACACGACAGCGATGGTCGACGTAGCTCGGCATGCTCGGCGTGCCGCTGGACAGTGCCGCGCTGGGTAGTCACGGCGTGGGCGGCGCGCGAGGTGAGCGCGGCACATCCGTGATTGGCGGGGCGTGGCGTGGCGTGGCGCGCTGCAGGCGCATGGAGGCACTGGGCGCGACGACCTCGGGGAGGCAGACTGGCTTCCGCGAGTCGATGGCAGGCGATGCGTCTACTCACGATCAACCCCCCAGAGGATGGTCACAAAGCTGACCCGGTGAGGGGAGGTTTCTCGACGGTGGCAGGGCCAGGCGGCGACGAACAATGGCGGCGCGCCGGAGGTGGGCAACCACGAGAAGCGTCGAGGCGACCGGTCGTGTGACGGTGGGAGGGGACCAATCGGCGGCGCGCTGGCAGTGGACAACCGTGAGAAACGCCAGTATGGCCGGTCGGGCGATGAGAAACCAGTCGGCAAGGGCGGAGTCTGGGCGGCGACGGCGGGCGAGCAGGCGGTGGCGGTCGGGTTCATCTCTTCTCTCTCTCCTTCCTCTTCCTCTTCTTCTTCTTCTTCTTTCTTCTTCTTTCTTCTTCTTTCTTCTTCTTTCTTCTTCTTCCTCTTCTCACGATCGTGACTCTTGGTCTCCCAAAAACGTTATGACTTTTCAATTGGAAATTTCAAGAGTGTTTAGGTGGGGTGCCCTCCCCTCCCTTTTATAGGAGAGAAGAAAATGGGCCCCCATAACAACAAAAGGGAAAAAGAAAAGGGAAGAAAATAAAGGGGTTTGTAAGGCCCAGTAAGGTAGGTGGGAGGGGAAGGTATCCTCATATGGGTTCTTCCCCTCACTACAATGACAAAGTGAAGGATGGAAAGCGATGAAAGAAAATAAGGAACAAGTAAGTAGGATGATCTAAAGATGAAGATGGCGTCGTCATGCCGAGTATCTGAACCCGGGGTCGCGCGTCGATGCAGCGGCTCGTCGTGTCGGCTGGACACGTGTTGGTAGCTGGCTCGATGATGGTGCTGGCTCCTCGTGTGACGACTTTGCGGTGTCTAACGGTGCCACGCCATCAGGTTCTCCACGGATTTTTACATAGCATGTTCGGATATCGTAGGCACGGACTTGGTACTTACTATCAATGAGAGTTTTACACATAAAGTCCTACCCAGAAGCCAGAAATCCACTTTCTTGGTGCTTATCCCCAAATTGGATAGTCCAGCTTCTTTTAGAAACTTTCACCCTTTTAGTCTTTGTAATGTATGCTACAAAGTTACATCCAAAATCATTAAAAATTGATTTGGGACCTTCCTTGATTGACTCATCTCGCCTAACAGTGTGGTTTTGTCAAGGGTTGACAGATCCAGGACAATACCATGCTAGTTTACGAGTTAGCACAATCACTAGAAACTCATATTCGGGGTTCGAATATCATCATCAAACTCGATATGGAGAAGGCTTTTGATAGAGTCGAGTAGAATTTCCTAACCATAGTGTTATGTTGGTTTGGTTTTGCCGATGCATTTATCTCTCTTGGGATGCTTGCATTAGAGAGAACCATTTCTCTCTCTTCATGGAAGGAAAATCCACTGGTTTCTTCACTACCATACCAGGTCTACGGCAAGGTGATCTTATCTCACCCATCCTTTTCATATTGGTGGAAGAGGTCTTTAGTCGATCACTCACATGAGCGATTGTCCGATGCCTCATCCAACCATATTTTACAAAAAAGATCTACCCAGTCCTCTCGCATTCTCTAATCACATAAGATGACATTCTTTTCCTCAATGGATCTTTAAATCCATTAAGGAACTTATGAGTGTACTTACTACGTACAAGCGAGTTTATGGTTAGCTCATCAATATCACAGATGCTCATGGGCAACATGCACCACTTATGGGAACATCATTGCCTCCCATTCGATACGCTACCACATGCTCTGAATACCATTATAGGAACCTCTAGCGATCACCATCTAGATGATCACCCCATCTTGACGGGTCATTCTCTTGTCGGTCCTCTTGGGACCATTTTTGTGACAGATCCCCTACACAAACCTGGGGTTGCTGCATCTAGCGATTCTCACTTGCATCTCCTTCTTCCATTGTAGACTCATGCATTGTAGCCTTCCTCTGATGATCGAGTGACTCGTATAGGTCACTCACTCAGCTCACATTGCCATTGTTACCCCACTTCTTCCTAGGTTGAGACTATGGAACAATTTTTATTCCATAGTGAGATCACCCTAGATTATTGGCACCATTTTACATATCATTGGTGCCACTACTCAGCCACTGCCCTTCCCTATCATCGTTAGAGTGTTTTGGCAAGATGTTTATCTCGTCCACACGCTCTAAGTGAAGCCGCTACCTACACATCACCCTAGCTTACTTACTATGGGAAATGTGGAAAGGGCGAAATTCTTCTCATTTTGCAAGGACCCCCCCATGTGAGCGCTGGATATCATGCAACAAGTCAAGCGATGGATATAGAGCACCCATCATCTCCTACTGTCCCTTGCATGCAGTTCTGGCCTTATATGCGATCTTCTTCACACTTAGAGCATTCTAGATACTTTGAACCCCATCACCACTCGGCTAAAAATTGTCCATTAGCATCCGTCACCAATAGGCATTCTCAAGCTGAATATGGATAGTGCGGCCAAGGGAACCCGGGACCAGCCGGTACTCTCCGAGATCATTCAAGGAGTATTCTTTTTGTTTTCTCATTTTTTACGATATACAAAAAAACACAACAAATGAAACTATGGCAATATGTGATGGCTTGCTCCTTTGCTAGGAGTGAAACCTTCACAACATCGTCGCAGAATCGGACTCACAAGTGTTGGTTGATATGTTTCGTGCAGGCACATGGTCTAGTGGTGCCTGTAGAGCGTGTGGTAGGACATCATGCAATGCCACCCCCACTTGACTAGTATCTGCCACCAATTGCACGAGGGCAACCAGACGGCAGATGCCCTTGCAAGAAGCCCCTTCCTCTCTTTACTTCTCTTGATAGGACCTTCCTCAGGAAGCCCGGGGATGCCACCGTGTAGAGCACCTTGGCATGCCGGCTCTTCGTACGTCTCACTCCCTGCAGAATTATGGCCTTCACGATTGGCGTATTTCATGGAGTACTAGAGGCGAGAGCGCTCCCCCTCTTGCCTGATTGATATACCCGTTGCACACCTCCTTGCTGACACATAATGAAGGCTCGAAGAGTTCCGCACACTCCATGCACCACCACTACGGCTGGGGTCAAGCAGCTTGATGGCACGAGTAAACTTCTCCAGACGCTCCCTAGGTATCACTCATGTATTTTTTCTTTTATTTCTCCTTAGGCATGGGTGAGCAGGGTCCATGTGTAAGTGGGATATTTACGCTCGCTCCACGCTTATAAACGCTGATGGACAATCCAGTTAATAAATAAAAACCCCATGGGTGGCATCCAAGGCACGACCAGATTGATGTGGGGGCACAACCTTGGGGTTGGCTGTACTTGACAGCGTGTTTTTCACCAATAACAAAAAAAAGGTTTTTGGCAAATTCCTCTCTTTCCCCTCTTCCAAAGGGCCAGTGGCCCCTATAAATAGAGGTCAAAAGGTACGAAATTTGTGTACTTCATTTTGCCTTTCTCCATGTTGGTGATCTTGTGAAACAAAGGACTGTGGTACCAATTTAGGGTTTTTCCTCTATCTAAAATTGAGTTTCTTCCCTCTCTTGATATATTTTCATGTAATTTCAACTGACGAAGTTGAAAATGGGGTGTAATTTTGTCGTTGTTATTTTCGCTTCCATCAAATAAAATTTTTATTTTGTAAACTTACTCAGATATGCATAGTGTTGAGTAAGGTTGTCTCCACAGGGATTGGCACTTAGAGTTGAATTCAACTAATGAGTAGGAAGGTCAACAAACACCACTAGGTGTTTGTTATAATGTCTTAGAGAGAACAATGAAGTATTTAATAGTGATGTGTAAAGGAAGCCCTCTCTGAAGATTTTATCTAGACCTCCAATTCTGTATTTTTGTAGTAGATGAATATTAATGATTCTAGGAAATTTTTGGAGATTTTTTAGAAGTCATTTTGTGGGAGAACTTTGAGGTTGAATGCAGGGAGGAAAGATCTTTGATGAAATGCCTAAAAGAGTTTTTTTGTTCTTTTTCTCGAGATTGAACTACTTTGATTTCGAGAAATGGATTGAGGATGATTCCTCAATCCTTTCGTTATAAATAAATGAATTATGAATTAAAACTAAAGTAAAATCAAATACTTACCAACTTAAGCAGTGGGTGGACGTCGGCTCCTGACCTTGCTCCGGCCGCATCATCCTTCGTGTAAGCTTCTCTTGAATGCTTCCTTCTTCCGCTCTTCTCCCTCGTCAATCTCCCTTCAAGTCACGGCTCTGTCACCGTCGTTGACTGAGAGACCCAAGAGAGATGAGAAGAAGATGGAGGATCGGGAATTCCTCGCGATCTCAGAGTTGCTGTTGGCTTCAGACTCCGTTCCCGGTCAAAGTATTCCCACCAGGTAAACTTTCTTAATTCTCTCTTCTTATATCACTCTCTTCACGTTCTCCCTTCAGGTCGCAGCACTGTCACTACCGTCGACCGAGAGAATCGAAAGAAAATGAAAAAGAAGGAGGATCTTCCCCCGTAATTTTATTTCAAAAGAAGCGTTTGAGTTCGGTGGCGAAAGATACATTTTGGTCAGGAATGGTCGGATGACCTTCCTGACTGGTATGGGACCATTTCGACAATGTCTCCAGCGACCAATCGGCGGAAATCTGCCTTCTCGTCACCAGAGTGACGTCGCCAGCGATGGTAGTGGCGGGTGGACGAAGAAGACGATCTGAGATCTTTCTGACCGTCTGATTTTCTGTTTAGAGGGTCCAATGGCTACGATTAAATCGTAATCGTGGACCCCTTTAGTTCTTGTAGATCCCTGCTCTGTCAGCGGCGCTTCATCAGCTTCGGCTGCCCACGTGTTCTCCTCCGATTCGTCCACATCGGCGCTTTAGGATGAGCTGTCACCTGAAATAGAAAAAGAAAAAAGAGATCAAATATCAGGACGATCTTGACCGTTCGATCTTCCAAAGGAAGATCGACGGTCAAGATCAAAATGTTGCTTTTAAGTAAAGCCCATTTTGATTCGGGCTTCGGGCTGGTTTGGCTCGAAGCCCGGTCGCATTTACTTATCTTTCTTTTTAAATCACGGCCCGATGGGCCGCGATTATTCTCGTGGGATCTCTAGCCTGGCCCAATCGCACCTGAGATATGGGGATTTCGCTATCCCGTATCGCCTATTTTAGAAATTCTAGTTGGTATACAAATTCCACAGTTCTGTACCTAATGATTTGAAAGAACACAGACTTACCTTAGGGCGCTGACTGAGTAAATCCTTTGGGCCGCATTGAGGGACGACTTAAGCTGAGCCTGCACTACGGGTGCCGCCTACGGCTACGGCCCTTGTTGTGGCAGTGGGTGGTGCCTGCGGTGCGCCCGGCCTTGATTGTCCTTGGCGGTTCTTAAGGTCCCCCTTTATTATTATTATTATTATATATATATATTTATTAATACTTTTCTATTATAATTATTTTTGTTTATTTCCCTTTTACTTAAGGAGCAAATTTTATACTATTTATTAGAGGCACAAAAACCCTGTAAAAATATGACGTTTTACATATTGAATGGAAAATTGCATAAAAATAGAATTTAACATAAAAATGATTATTCATTTCATTTTATGACTTCATAAACCCATAATAGATGTTGATTTGCAAGCATGATTAATGACTCATCAGCAACACGTTAAAGCAATGGGCAAAATATACGGGCTCATAAAGAGAGATTAATGCTTGGGAGCTTCGCCAAAGGAAAAGATAAGTCCTAAATATTAAATTAAGGTTTAATTTTATTCCTCTCATCCTATCCTCATTTAACGATTTTAATACCATCTTAATCTCTGTTATAAGTTCATAATTCTTATGAGTAAGAATCAAGAACTTACAAATATAAATTATTTAAGTTAAACGATCATATAAGATTATTTATCTCTTCTTTCCACACACTCTCATCATAAACCACTTTATTAATAATTAATTTTTTTTAAAAATCAATCTTGAATCACATAGTCTTCTTCGTGGTTCGATCCCTTTCTCATCAATTTCCATAAGTAATAAGTGAATTAGGGTTAATTATAAATTTTATTGCATGTCTCGGAATTACACATCGACTAGGTTAACCACCTAAAGTTTGACTTATCAATGACCCTCTTGACAATTTAATGTATATCATGAAACCCCTAAGCATCATCAATCAATATATACTGGAAATGATATTGTATTCCGGTGGTGAACGAGAAATGTAGGTTGATGGGCTTCCATAAAGATTTGTCAGTACCCCTTCCTAGCCATCGAATTTTCCAACTTTTCTTATAATGCATCATTATTTTCAATTAGTATGATTTTGATCTCATTTTCCCAAATCCACAACATTAACAACAAACCTTTGAAAAACGGTTATAACTAACCACATTAATGATATCTTATCAAGGATAGCCTCTTATTACATTGTGTAATTAGTTTCTATCTCTCACTCTTCCCAACTTATGGAGGAGTTATAATATTATTGCCTCTATATCTCCAAAAAATCCTCTTTTCTGCTTTTTTTTGCTGACAGAAGATGACAATTTCTAATTTATCTTTATATAATTATCTTCCCACTGGTGAGGATTTTGACCTGCCACTTAAACACTGCATCAGCACGGCATGGGCCATAAGATTTATTATAAGATTAGATTAGTAAAAATTTGAGACATACCCTATACTCACAAAAGAGATCAAGTATTTAAGAATAAATAAAGGCAAAGATAGATGGCTATGTTTTTACATTTATAGGGAAAGATAGACAGTTAGGATTACACATAGATAGGGTAAGATAGACAATTAGGATTACATCTCTATAGGACCGTCACAAGAAGGGAAAGGGCAACGTCTTCGCCGACGCCTTGAGCCGACGACCCCTTGTCCTTCCCCTAATGAAGACCCAAGTTCTTGGGTTCGAGCAGATTCATGATGGCTACACCGAGTGCCTCGATTTTGCAAAAGCCCTTTCCTCCTTCGCGGATCTGACCGCCCTAAAGTCTAGGGATTTCCATCTTACCAATGGATACCTATTCTATCATAAGGGACTTTGTATCCCTCGGACTTCTCTCTGAGATTTCCTTATTTGGGTGACACCCGCCAGTGGGCTTAGTGGACACTTCGTGGTGAACAAGACGATACTCTCCTTAGAGACGTATCGATGTTTATTTCACGGTGTCTTGCCTATTCTTGCACCAAGCTAACCAAGCAGAATACAGGATTATATACTCCTCTACCGGTTCCGGATAGGCCATGGGAGGACATTAGTATCTATTTAGTTTTCGGACTTCCCAAAACCGCAGGTCACCACGACTCCATCACGGTCGTGGTAGACAGATTTTCTCAGATGGTGCACTTCGTAGCCTATTCCAAAACAGCTGATGCCTCCAAGATAGCAAGACTCTTCTTCGACAAGACAATCGTCTCGTCCCGAGACGTGAAATTTACGAGTTACTTTTGGAATACGTTGTGGGTCCTCATGGGAACCCAACTAAAATTATCATCGGCCTATCATCCTCAAACAGATAGCCAGACTGAGGTTGTTAACCGTAGTGTTGGAAATTTACTGAGATCTATTGTTGGCGACAATATTGCCACGTGGGATCAAGTACACCCTCGGGCGGACTTTGCCTTCAACTATTCGGTAAATCGCACCACTGGGAAGGCCCCGTTCAAAATCATCTATGGTCAACTTCCACGTCGACCTCTTGACCTCATGCCATTAGACTCACAACATAGGATTTCAGATAATGCATTAGAATTTGCTGAACAAATTAAGAACATGCATGACATCATTCATTCTTACATTTCATCCCTAAATGAGCAATGTAAGGCAGCTGCTGATAAGGGAGAAAGGTCGATCTCTTTCTCTGAAGGAGAATTAGTCATGATCAGATTGAGGCTTGGGAGATATTCTCTAGGGGTCACTACCAAGCTCCATGCTTGTAGCGTCGGGCCTTTCCCAATAGCCCAAAAGATCAATGACAACGCCAACGTTGTGAGCATCCCACCTACTTGGGGGATTAGTTCTACGTTTAATGTTAGCGATCTAATCTGATACCAACCCTCGCCATCAATTGAAGAGCCTCACAACCACTTGAGCCTTCGTAGTACAGAGAGTGAGGGTGACCCGACTTCCCCTCCATTCCCTACCCTTGTACAGCACGAAGAGATAAAAATGGTACTTCGGGAGGTAATTAAGGCTGATGGCGAGGCCGCCAACACTTCAGCATCGAATGCGTCACCACGATCAACCGGAGTCAACACGCCCACTATGGACCACGGTCAACCAGAGTCAACCGAAGTCAACATGCCACAACCGTCGACAAGCACGTCTCCACCCACGCACGTCCCTACGCGCGTCATGACACGACGCCAGAGGCAGATCTACAACTGCCCTTTGGCGTGACACAACGCACGTCTTTATTTTCTCGTCATTTTCTCTTTCCTCCAAGGCCTATATATAGGCCATTGTTTCCAAGAAACATTAGGCAATCATAATTCAAGAATCGAGTTTTTGTTTAACTCTTCTTGGAGGATTGCCCAGCCTCCCCTATCTTCCACCTTCCAAACCCTAGTCGGCGTCGCCGCCGCCGCTGCCACCACTGCCGCGGCCTTGTGACGTCGGCCTCCCCTCTCCTCTCTCTTTCTCTTCTCTCTCTTTCTCTCCATTCTCTCCTCTCTCTTTCTCTCCAAGGGGGCCACCCAGACCGCCCGCGCGCCGTCTGCGCAGCGTCCGCGCGCCGCGTGCGCGCCGCCCTCGCCTGCCCGACAGCCTTCGCTAGGGCCGCTCGAGACCGCACTCCGGCTGCCCCTGTCCGGACGCCGTCGGCGCTTCAAGCCGCGCGCGATGCGCGCGCTCGGGTGCGCTCCGCCGCACTCCGCGTGCTCAGCGCCCGTGCGCGCTGCTCCGCGTGCTCCGTGCGCTCTGCGCACACTTCGCGCGCGCGGGTGTTCGCCCACGCTTGACGCTGCACCCACGACAACCACACTTAACCAGGGCCGATCAACGCCCGGTACGTCCAGCCTCGTCCTCGTCCAGTGGGCCGCTCAATGCCTGGATTCGCCCAGCCTCGTCACGTTCAGAATTGCCCACAACCTCTTCACGCACTACGGTGCTGAGGTACGCCTGAACTCTTTGGTGTCGACGTGTTCTCCGTCTAGTGTTTTCTCGGGAAGTTTCCACCGCCGTTGGAATCTGAATTGGTTTCGATTCTCTGCTTCTTCAACCTACCTCTCGAGTGTTTCCTCGCGACGTGAATTCGACGTATTGATTTCAGTGCTTAGGCATCGTCGCGGTGGGGGAAGACAGTACTCCCGCCCTCAATAAGTGTCGGAGCTGCACCACCAGATTTTCATCGGTTTTAAAGTCTGGATCCGACCGTGAATTTCTGTGGATTGTTTTATCCCTCACGCCTATCCTACCCCTAGTCCTGTTGTCCTGCCCTTCCTCGCCTACCCCATAGTAGTCCTACGTCAAAGGCTGAGTAGATCGCACATTCTTAGTCCACTAGCAGGGACGGCCCTCATCAGACGACACTTGGGTAACCGAGGAGGATCTAATACGACTTTGACCTGACTTAGTCCAGCCACTCGAGGACATCATGGAGCTTCACTCGCCGGAGTCGAGTTCCTCCCACCCCGGGAGGATGATGGGGGACCATCCAGTTGACGCCAGGACGAGACGAGCCCAACCACACCAGGCGGCTCGGGCTGATGCTCGCCATTCGGGGTTTAAATTCCGCGTAAGTATCTTTCCATTTTTGCATTTTATTTTGTCATGTTGTAATTTTCATTCCTAGATCTTACGGACTGGGCCGGTGTTCCGGGCCTCATCCATGTTATGTCTTCATTTCTCTTGTAACCGTTGAATAGAAGTTGAACCACATCTCGCTGAGGTTCATCATCTACGCGACATCACTGGGCACCTATCCTCATCATATAAAGGGATAGCATGCCCAAGTGAAGGAAGGCTTTGTTGAATTGAAAACTCTGTGTTCTTCTACCTTAGTTCTTAGAGAGATAGAGATAGATAGTAGTTAGAGTGTAGAGAGAGAAAGTGGCTACTCTCGCTCCACGTCGAGACTACTCCGTGGGTTAGAGCCTCACGTCCTCATGTCGAGACCACTCCGTGAGATGTCTCCAACGCCCTCGTCGAGACTACTCCGAGGTCGCCCAAAAGATTCAAGACTCACCCGTACGAGATCATCGTGGCCGACACACGTCTTTGTCGAGACTACTCCAGGGTCCTGCCATTGCCAGCACGCCAACCGACCGTTCTACCACCAAGAATCTATAAGATCTCAAGAAAGCACCTCCTTATTGACGTTCTTAATCAACAATCTCACCAAAGCTTCAAGATTTGACGACCAGCCGCCATCCGAAGGAGTTCTTGGGTGGTTGAAGACCAAGAACCCCATCTTGGGTGGTTCCTGTCCACTGTTGCCCTCCTACGAACGCCACCCCCAGCCGCGCGCCTGCCCTACGCCCCGCACTGTCCAGCACCACGCGCCGTAAATGCCCGCACGCTGCCAGCGCTAGCGCCGCCCAGCGCCGTGCGATGTCCAGTGCCCACGCACTGCCCTGCGTCTGCACGCGCCCGGTGCCTGCGCACCGCCTAGCGCCCGTGCGCGGCGCCCAGCATCCGCGCGCTGCGCGTCGCGGTCGCACGCTGCGCGTCGCGGTCGCACGCTGCGCGTCGCGGTCGCACGCTGCGCGTCGCGGTCGCACGCTGCGCGTCGCGGTCGCACGCTGCGTGCCACCTACGGCTGCTCGTCTGCTTGCTGCCCACCCTCGGCCGCTCGCCTCTGCGCCACCCGCCGAGGACGCACCCCGCGAGTACCGCCCGTGGCTGATCGCTTGCGCGCCGCCCACCTTCTCTCGCTCGCCCGCGCGCCATCTGCCTACGGCCGCACCTCTGCACGTTGTCCGCCACGACCATCCACCCTCCCATCATGTCATCCAACCGCGGTTCCCATCGCTGACGTCGCTCCATCTCGGAGCCACGTCGATACCCTTGCCGTGGACACCACCAAATCTTGCATCTTGCCGTGGACACCGCCAAGTCGGTACCATCTCGTCTCTCCACGATTAAGTTCCAGTATTATTACACCTTGCAGTTCTGCCCCCCGCTATCTCTTCCCCTGCCTTGGGTTACAATGAAAGGGGCTATAGGATAGCCATCGTGTCGAGTGATAGGACTTCTTGTGGAGACGATTACCTGTTTATCATTAGACGTGGAACAACCCTGGGCTGTCAAATGCCCCTTACCCGTAGGCGTCTTAGTTGGTCTTACAGAGGGTCATTGGGAGTCTAATCCGATCACTATCTCCACAATAGACGTCATTGACCGTCAATCCTCATTTGTAGTCGTCTAATATTGTCCATCATGGGTTTTAAACCGACACTCATTTCATATAATTACCTACGAAATCGATCCATATCATTTTTGTGATGTTATACGAGCCGTCCGATCCCGGTGCTCCCTTCGTATTACATCCACCCGTCATATCAAAGCCGGTCGTGTTAGCATTTGCTTAATACGGTAGGTAGTATTTCTTTAAAGTTCCCTTTTGAATTACGCACGTCATACTTTCAAAACTCATTTGCATTCATAACTCGTCATTACATTGCATACCATCGAAATTCATTACGCACGTCATACTATCTAGACTCGTCATTACAGACGTCATACTTTCAAAATTCATTTGTATTCATTACTTGTCATTACACGCGCTCCCTTCGTATTACATCACCACCCCTCCCCGTGCGGCCCGCACCTCTCCCCAAGCCGCCTGCATCCCCTCCTAGCCGCTGCCCCATCCCTCCCCCGACCGCCCGCGCCCCCTCCCAGCCACCACTCTGCCCTCCCAAGGCCTCCCACACGCCTCCCCGCCACTGTGGCCCCCATTCCCTGGCCTCTCACACCCCCTTCTTGCCGCCACCCTGGCCTCCTCCCCCAGCCTCCCATGCCCCCTCCCCGTCGCCGCCCTGGCCTCCTTCCCATGTCTTATGTGCCCCCTCCCTACCGCTGCGTTCGCTTCCTACTCCCTCGTCTCGCGTCCCCTACCTGCCGCCGCCACCCTCCTTCCCCACCGCCGCACCCGTCTCCCCTAGCCGGCTGCGCCACCTCTCGATGTCGGCCCCGCCTCCTTCGCACGCCTCCCGCACCACCTCTCCGCTGCCGCGCTGCCCTCCTCCCCAGGCCTCCGGTGCCCCCTCCCCGCTGCCCTGCTGGCCTTCTTCGCCCGCCTCCCCCCCCCTCTCCCCGCCACAGCCCCACCCCTTCCCCACCCCGCCCTCCCCCCTCTGAACTATCCATCTATCTCTGTGGCTACCTCTGTGGATCTTTCAACCATAAATATTACACATCCATTACACTTTTCTCTCACGCTCCGCTGCTAAACTACCAATTCCTACAGCAAAATTATCGCAACACGATGCAACCATACATCTCTCTACTTCTCTCCCTCTCTATCTTCATAGATCTCTTTCTCTTGCATGCCCGTTGATGTGGGCGATGGAGAGGCTGGAGACCACGAGTAGGACGCTGTAGACAGCGTAGGTGACCACTGCGATGGAGACCGCGAGTAGGGTGCTGGACTCGTCAGGTCATCGCCGGCGTCCTCGCCGTCGTCCTCGCTGTCCACGTCCGTGAACCACAATTCCTATCCAACCCATGCCACGACCCCGCCGCCTACCTCCTCTTCTTCCGCCGCCTCGACCGTGCCCTCGACTTCCTCTCCCATGCCTGCCCCCGAGCCATAGCATCCGGCGCGGCCCTCGAAAGCCCCAAACGCGCGGTTCTCGACCCTGCCGACCCTCTCAACGGCCGCCTCCTACTTCCCATCCTACGGCGCCTGGTCTCTTTCCTTGCGCCGCGTCACCCCAAGCTGGGTCTCGTCCTCCATTGCCTCGTCGCCAGCGCCCATGCGGACCTCGCGGTCCGACCCTTCATCGATGAGTGCGCCCTCTTCACCGCCGCTTGGGTCGCCGCCGCCCCGCGTTAGCTTGACCGCGTGGCCTTATCCGTCTCTGAGATGCTCCCCATCGAGCGTCAACTTTGCGCTGGTGCATTCTCCGCCACCGCTGCCTCCTTCTGCTTTGCAGAGACTGTCTCCCCATGGGAGGAGGACGGGGTGGCATCGGGAGGGGGTGCAAGAAGACGGGGGAGGAGGGTGGGACGGCGTTAGGGAGCTGGTGTGGCAGGCTGGGGGAGGAGGCCACGGCAGCATTTGGAGAGGGTGCGACGGTGGGAGGGGTCGTGAGCAGGGAAAAGGGGGGTGGTAGCGGATAGGGAGGGGCTCTCTCATTATATCTATTATCTCTCTCTCGGTATCTCTCTCTTCTCTCTCGTTATTTTGTTAGCCAATCAGAGTCCAGAAGCGCACATGTATTCCTATTATAGTATAGATTAGGATGCCATGAACTTAAAAAAGTATATTTTGTATTGTTAATAAATTATTTTTGATAACCCATCCCTATACGAAACATCTTGATTTCTTAGACTAAATAATATTAAATTTAAAGAGGCAATATCAAAAGCATTTAAGCAGGGGTTACAATGAAAACTGGGTTGATAATGATAGACGGTTTACAAAATAATAAATCAGATAAGTGATGATCAAACGTCGACGGTGTCGTGATTCGACAGGTAACTCTAACGAGTCGATGTAACTACGATGCACAAGATGTGTGTCCTACGTGTTGTACATGCATGCTCTCACTCAAGGGAGGTATCGAGCTCCAAGCTTAGACGAGGTCATCGAGTGACAGCGACGGTGGCCTCTCAAACCTCGTCAGAGCGATGAGGACGTCTACGCCCGAACTGACTTCGTCCGTTGGGCTCGCACGTAACAGGCGTACTTGGCCTTGCCAGTAGGACACTCAAAGTGTTGTACTTTTCTCTCAAACTGTTTCCCTCACCTACCTAGCCCGAGCACGGTGGAGTGAGGACGATAATCTACTGCAATAAGTAATTAAACGAGTGACGGGAGAGGATAGCGTACCTCGTTAGTGGGCTCGTGGAAAAGGGGATTCTAGTCCTCTTTCCATTATATTTTAATTTTAAATTTCCCACTCTATATGTAATGGGGGCCCATTCTATAAAGGCCCTCTAATGGACCCTACTCCCCCAATTTGTTGACCCACATAAAGGCCCATCCTTTCCCCCTTTATAAGGTAAGAGGGGGGCGCCCTAATCCCTTAGAATAGAAGGAATAAAGAAATAATGAAAGTGGTCTTCTAGTCTCCCCCTGGCATCAAAAAGAAGAAATTGAAGTGTAAGGACCTGCATTAAAATTTTGATTTCAGGGAAACTAATTGTTCCACGAAGTAGACCTTGTGAGATATCGTTGGATGACTCACGAAGTAGGGTTTGGACTTCTTTGATAAGGCCATTTTTCCAACAGAAACAGTGTCTCGAGCTGCAAAACTAATGCCGACTAACAATGCCTTTTTTAGTTCCCTTCACAACCTATCGTTAGATGGGATTAAAAAGGGTAAAATTGTTCTGGTGTTACGTCATTATCGAAAGTGGATGTTGGGTGACCGATCTCATACTTCCATCTAGAATATTGGTTCATTATCATCCCTCCTTGGTGTTAAATCTGAAGAGGTGTCAGCAGCTTGTCAAAATGCGGAAATGACATGGACCAATAGGAACTTTTGAGATAGTAGCTAGCAAAAATATGGTTACCTACCCATGATACCCGTGATGTGAATATGATAAGTTATATGTCAAGAAATACAAGAGGAGGAACATGAATAGGGCGGGTCAACACCCTGTTGACCATATGCATTGATTTAAGTGCGCAATACGTGGGAAGCGCCAATCCCTAAAAATAAGGCCAGTTATCCCAGACGAGGTATCTTTAACCATTTCTTGAAATCAGTCGATAGTTAGTCTGAAGGCCGACCCAGCTGAGGGCAGATCTCGACGGTGATCGGAGGGAGGAGCTCATCATATGAGGAGACACCCAAGGAGCTAAGAGAGGAAGTCACAACTGCTGATCAGAGGGAGAATTATTGAAGAATCAGGAAGGTCTGAAAGGAGCAGCTCCTGAGGAAGGAGGGCCATCCTGGTCACCAATATTCTTTCCTATATTCTCGTTGGAACTTATATCTAATAGAGGTTCATTGTCGAGAACTATTTCGGATTTGATCTATTGATATCTTGGCTATATCATAATAACTGCAAGGATTTGACGCAGGTTGAAACTTGGTTAGAAGATTAAATATTATTGAGAATAAATATAGGAAAAACACACATGGACATGATCCAAAGGTTTAGAACTCGTTTCGTTGTAGCTGTTATAAACTGTCATCAGGGCTACGATTATAAAGAAGTATCGTTATTATTTCTAACTATCTAATTACACTATGAATATAAACCATTATAAATATTTAAAGTCTATTGGAAATGCCGACTTCATCATACTTCAATCATTCCTTCTTCTTTTTACTCATCCTCTCAACCCTTGTTATTCTTATGCGGTTACGGCCCCTTTCAAACACAATTACGGACCGAAAATGCAAATATTTATGCCAATAGAACTGCAAGGCGAAAGGAAGACCTGAATCAACAAGGTATAAGCATGCACATTGAGGATAATTGTACCAATTGGGTCTTTGCCACAGGGCTCGAAGTATAAATAATAGCTCAAAGGGTTCACTTCAAAACGTTTGTGAAACATTGAATTCTGATGTATGAATGTGATTTGTAAGAAACACATCAAAATAACAAGCCTATAGTAACTTTGTAGTGTTGGTATTTGCCTTCATAATCGTTGCAATATGGTGCGTTATTTAAATAAGTTACATCGATGAATTTCAATATTGAGGGAACTTTCTGCGATCCAAAGAGTTCACGGCTTTTGGCGTCTGCTTATTCTCAATAAATCCAACAGTTTTTCGGTCCCTTAGTGCAAACCAACCAAAAGGTGTTGTTGATGCCGTCCACATCTGCATCACGAATCATATGTGCCTATTTAGATTATAATGTATGTCACACCCGCTAATGTCTCATTCTAATACCACTAAAATCCTTAAAACATAGATTGACCCACTGCGCCAACATTTACATGTTGATATTGTTATTTGTGGTATCATGATGTTAAATTATGATCATAGAGCTTCACAGCCATCCTACCAAAAGGTGAGGATTTCCTATGGTGGCACAACCATGTGAACATTCAAGAAAATAAAAGGCTTATTGCAACACTATATACTTGATGGGCAGGAAGAGATATCTTTTATTTAAGATTAGTATTTTACTAACCACTTGGACAAAAAATGTACATCAGAAATTGCGAAAGTTTAAGGCACTAAGGTTTTTGCCCTCATACTAAAACAGATATATACTGAAGACATTTGCGATATGATATAGGTGAATGACTACAAGCTATCTTAACATTATAGGTTTATAGATTCCTTACCTATGTTGCTTCAGGAGTAGATATATATAATCTGAAAGGCGTCGATGTATAGATAAAAATGATATCCTTTCTATCTTTACGGCTTGAAGCTATCCCCTTTCCTTCAATAAGTTATTGAATTCATTCATGGCCGCACTAAAGCTTGCTTGGATGGGACAACGACGGGTGGAGGATATAGGATGGGTTTGGATGGATGGATAAAATAGACCACATAACCAACACGATTGAATTCAAAACTTAAAACTGATGAGATGATGGTGGTGCAGCCCCGTTCCTCGTCGAGGGCGGGAGTACTATCTTCAACCACCGCGACAATGCAAAGCACCAATCCAATACTGGAATACTCGAATTCACCTCATAACATTAATATTCATGTCAGGAAAATGCTTCATCCTGGATTTATAAACTCTTGAGTTTTCATAAGCTTCTTTCCTCAGCTCCTGGAGTTCGTACATCTACAATAAACATTGTTTTCCTGCTGCGTCTAAAGAGAGATTAAGTTTTTTAATAGCCCAATAAACTCTCTATTCTATTTCCACCGGACGATGACATGCCTTACCAAAAACAACCCTACAAGGAGATATCCCTAAGGGTCTTTTGCAAGCAGTTCTATATGCCCAATGAGCATCATATAACTTACTTGACCAATCTTTCCTGTCAGGGTGAATAATCTTTTAATACTTTTCTTAATCTCTATATTTGAATTCTCAATTTGAGAATTGGCTTGTGGTTGATATGGGGTAGTGAGTCTATGTTGAACCCCATGTTTCTTTAAAATGGTATTGAATTTAGAATTATTCAGATGACTTCCTCCGTCACTAAAAATTGCTCTAGGACAACCAAAACCTCAAAATATATGTTGTTGAATTAATTTAAGGACTACTTTATGATTATTTGATCTGGCGGGGATTGCTTCAACCCATTTGGAGTGAATAGGGGAATTGTCCCATAAAATCAATCCTCATAGGTCGAAGATTTTCACTTCATGTATGGGCTGTGGTGGCGTTCAATCTTTCTTTTTGGTATTTACCACAGATTTACACTTTAAACAATTAACCCATAACATAAAAGCCTCCGAAAATAAGCTTTGCTAAAAGAATCCACCATTTAAAACTTAAAATGCAGTTAATTTTGGAGCATAATGTCCACCACATAAAAAAGAATGACATGTATCTAATATGCTCAGTTGCTCTTCCTCAGTCACACATATTATAAACACATTGTCAACACCTAATTTAAAAAGTTCAGGTTCATCATAATAATAGTAATTAATATCTTTATAAAACTTCTTCCTATCATTAACATCCCAATCATGAGGTACTAATCCTGTGACAAGAAAATTTACAATATGAGCATACCATGGAAGCTTTTTATTTTGAATTTCGAAAATAAATTCATAAGAAAAATCACCATGGATAGGAATAGATAATTCTGTAGATAATTATAAAGATGATCTGTAACTGTATTATCTATTCCACGTTTATCTTTGATTTCTAAATCAAATTATTGTAAAAGTAAAACCCACCATAGTAATCAAGGCTTGTTTTTTATTTAATAAAAACATTAAAGCTTCATGATTTAAAAAAATAATTATTTTACTACCATACAGATAAGAACGACATTTTTCTAAATGAAAAATAAAAGCAAGCAATTATTTTTCAGTTGTTAAATAGTTTAACTGTGCTCCTAAAGTTTTGCTTGTGTAGTCCATCACAATGGGTTTCTTGTCACTTATTTGTCCTAAAGAGCTCCCACTGCACTGTCAAAGGCATCACGCACGATTTCATAAAGTCTACTCTAATCTGGAGCTTGTAAGATTGGTGCTCCAATTAAAGCCTCTTTAATCTGCAAGAAGGATGCTTTAGCATTTTTATTAAAAACAAACAATGCATCTTTATAAAGTAAATTAGTTAAAGGTTTAATGAATCTTTTATAAATCTTTAAATCTTCCATAGAAGCCAACATGCCCTAGAAATCCCCTAAGTTGTTTTAGGGTTGTGGGCTGGGGGAGGTTCTTGATGACCTCGACCTTCGCCCTGTTGACCCATAGTCCATCCTTGCTGATATGGTGCCCCAAGACAATTCACTCCTTCACCATGAAGTGGAACTTCTCCCAACTTAACACCAGATTGTTCTGTGCATGTATCTGCAACACTTCGGGTAAATTAGATAAACGACTTTCAAATGATGAAACAAAGACTGAAAAATCATCCATAAAAAAATCTAAGAAATCCCCTACTAAATCAGAAAAACATAGCAGTCATACATCTTTGAAGAATAGCTGGTGCATTGCATAACCTAAAAGGCATCCGATTAAATGCAGAAGTAACTACTATACATGTAAATGTTGTTTTTCCCTAATCACTTTTGTTAATTTGAATTTGGTTATAGCCTGAGTATCCATCTAGAAACAATAAAAGTTTTTGCCTTAAAGCCTTTCAAGAATATAATCAATGAACGTTAATGGATAACGATCTTTCTTTATTGCCGAGTTAAGCCTCATGTAATCTATGCATACTCTCCAACTAGAAGCCACTCTAGTTTGAACATTACTTCCATTTTCATCATTTGTCAGCTGTTATTCCTATTTTATTAGGTACTACATGTATAGGACTTACCCATGGGATATCTGAAATGACATATATGAAATCAGATTTCAGCCATATCATGATTTCCTTCTTAACAGCCTCTAACATTTGTGGATTGAGTCCCCGTTGAGGTTGTCTTGTTGCTTTAGAATTTTCTTCTAAGAAAATTCTATAGTCACAAATGCTTGGACTAATGTCCTTAATAGTAGATGTGTATGTGGAGAATACATCTAATGGCTCTAATTCTTGTTCAGAGGATAAAAATGATGATATAACTATGGGAAAAGAGTTACATGGTCCAAAACAAGCATACTTCAATGATGAAGGTAAAGGCTTAAGAACAATTTTATAATGCAAAGAAATATTTGCTGGCATACATGATTTTTCATTTAAATGCTCATTTGATTCACAAGAAAACAAATCATAAGAGCACAAAACAAAATCAAAATTGTCATCTTCTACCAACCCTTGATAACAAACATCCTCACTAGTGTCTTTTGGGTATTTCATAAGTTTTCAGATGGATAGTTCAATTTTTTCATCTCATACTTTGAGTTCCACAGTACCCTTGTCCCAATCCGTTGTGGCTTTTGCCATAGCTAAAAATGGTCTACCTATAATAATAGGTGCATGGCTAAGATTCCCTATTATTTTAATATCTTCAACTATGAAATCAACAGGAAATTCACAATAATATCTTTTAATTTTCCATAGAGCTTCCTAATTGATCCATCAGCTAATTTGATGGGGGACCATCCAGATGACAATGCGACGAGTCGAGTCCAACCACGGCGTGCTGCTCGCCCCGATGCTCGCCATCCGGGGTTTAAGTACTCCGGGTAAGCATTTTCTATTTTCGTATTTTATTTTGTCTCGTTGTAATTTTTTTTTTGGATCTTACGGACTGGGTCGGTGTTTTTGGCCTCGTCCATGTTATGTTTCTTTTGCTCGCTTGTAACCATTGAGTAGAGGCCGAACCACGTCTCGCGAGGGTTCATCCTCTACACGACATCACTTGGCACCTATCCTCACTATATAAGGGGATAGCATACCCAAGTGAAGACAGGCATTGTTGAAATTGAAAGGTTGTCTCTTAGTTTTATTTTAGTGTTAGAGAGGTAGGAACTAGAGTGTAGAGAGAGGTGGCTGTTATCGCCCCACATCCAGACTACTCTGTTGATTAGAGGCCGCGTCTTCACGTCAAGACCACTCCGTGGATTCGTGTTCTACGGTCCTCGTCAAGACTACTCTGAGGCCGAGGATTAAAGATATCCAGAATTGTCTTCTCTTGGAGCCTTCAAGCTTCCTCGTCGAGACCACTATGAGGTTGTCTTGAAGATTCAAGAAGTGCCGTCGTCAGTGGGGTCGTCGCCTGCAATCCCTCATTGAGACTACTCCGAGGGTGTGCCGTCGTCATCTTCTGCCATGATCCTGCCATCCGTCAGCAAGAATTCCCCAACAGATCAAGAAACTGCACTCTCCTTTGGGATTTTTGGGGTTGTTATTCTTCAAGAACTCCTTTTCTTGGAGGTTTTTGCTCATCCTGTGTCGCCGCTCCACCACCGCTGCTGTGGGCCTATCTGTCCTCGCCCGTGTGCTCGGCCACGCGCGCGCCGACCCCTGTCTAGCACGCTTCTATCGGCGGACAGCACCCTTGCGACACGTGCCCCGCACCCCAGCGCTTCCCCGCACTTGTGCCAGCGGGCCGGGTGCCCGCTCGCCTGCGCGCTTGCGCCCACGCTCTCGTGCCCACCCACCAGCGTGCCCCGGAGCCTCTGCCTACACGCCCGCGCACCCTTGCCTACAGGCCACACGCCCTCACCAGTGCGCTCGCGTGCCCCTGGCCGGCGCACCAACGCGCCCTCATGAGCACATCCGCGACAAGCGCAACCGCACCCCGTGCATCCTTGCCGAGCACGTCCGCACCCGGCACGCCGGCTCCTCGTGTGCAGGCACCCGTGCCTCCGTGTCTCTGCGTGACCGCATTGTTTTCCCTCGCATGCATTGATGTCCTCCGCCAACCACCTTCGGCACTCGGCATTCTAAACAACCTACCGCACCATGGACTATCGTCAACCAGGTATCTACTCGTCTCCCCTCCATTAGTTTTCGAGTATTATTACTTGCTGCAGTGCTGTCTTCCCTTATCAATTCCTTTGCTTAAAATACCACGAACTTGCTATAGGATAGCCACTGTTGCGAGAGATAGGATTTCTTGTGGAAGACGATTACTCTTTGATCCTTAGACGTTAAACAACCCAGGGCCGTCACACGCCCCTCACTCGTAGGTGTCTAGTTGGCCTTGACGGGTCATTGGGAGTCTAATCCGATCAAAATCTTCTCAGTGAATGTCGTTGATGATCGATCCCTGTTTGTAGTCGTCCATTATTGCTCCTCAAGGGGTTTTTGCACCAGCATTCATTTCATCTAGTTAGCTACTAAGTCACCCTATCTTTATTGTGATGTAATATGAGCCGTCTGGTCCCGGCACGCTCATCGTATTACATCATAATTATAATTCAAGAAAAATAGGTTAAAGTTAACCAAATTTAAATTTGTTGTAGAAAGCTTTAGGCATTATGTTAACACTAGAACTTGAATCAAGAAGTGATTTACCAAAAATCATTCCTCCTAATTCACATTTAGTTAGCGGAGCCCCTAGATCTCTTCCTTTTATAGGAATATTATTCGATAGAATTGAAATGATATTTTCATCAAGTTGTACTCTTTTCTGTTTCCTATAAGGGGTGCACAATTGCTTCACATATTATGCATAAGAAGGAATGTTTAGTATCGCCTCTGCAAGGGGAATTGTTATGGTCCTACTTTTAAATTTAATGCACTATGAAATGGAGTGGGTGGTCTATAATCAATTGGATTAGGGTCTACCTTTTTTGGATTCCTTCATCCTGGTAACATTCATTTTGTTGATCATTTTCCATCACTCTGTTTTCTTTCTCTTTAGCTTCATGCATTTCTACACCTTTTTCATTAGGATGTAGTAAACCTTTTCCATTTTTAAGTCTTGAAATTGCATGCACTTGCTCATCATCATTTTGTTTATTCACATCTTCTTAATTACTATACAAAAAATTATTCATAAAATTAATGCATGCCGCAACATTAATATTTTCACTAATGCAAGATTCATTTATATTTCAGAAGATACAAAACATGATAAGTGCAAAATCCTATCTACACACAACATGATATTCTTTAGAATAATATTAGGCGGAGTATGGAGTTGACCTGGATGGCTTTCTCTTAGAAGGATTTCTTCTAATTTACCTTTCATTCTGAGGGCAGGTTGTTGTGCTTGAGCACCTTGTCCTTGCTTGAGCATTTTAATCTTTCTATTGTGATCTTCTAAGGTTTACATCAACATCTTCCTTTCTTCGTGCATGCTCTTTCTCTCTTCATGCATTTCCCTGATAAAATATATTAAAGTTGATTTAGTGTTTTCGTTATTTTTGTTAGAACGAGAGTAAAAAGGCTTAGAGAAGTTTTGAAAATTTTGCGGATATTGCTGCGGAGCAAATCGCTTTGATGCAAAGTTGTTGTTACCTCCTTTGCTCCAATTCTGATTGGCAAAATTAGTTCTTGCATTTCCATTGAGCACGTCTCGCATCTTGTGTCCCAAACGCATTTACTTGTTCAACCATAGGACAAGATTTATCAGAACGTTCTTCACTAGAACAAAAACAACAAGGAGTGCTCGCCTTCCCCTTCCCCTTATATGTATTCGCCTTCCCCATAGTTTTCTGCAAAAAAGATGTAAAATTATTATTCATATCCTCCATTGTTTTACCAATCTTGTTCCTATCTCTTTCCAATTTATCCATTCTTATCTTTGGTTCAACCGCTTTGATGTCAATGATTCCTCCATGCATAGGACCTGCATTCCGGTTAGTTTGCGAAAAATATTGTCGATATGTCCAATCTTCCACTAACGTTTCCATAAGTTTCATGGATTCATCTGCACGAGTGTCAAGGAACATTCATTCACAAGACATATCTACTAGGTGTCATTCCTGATCATTCCATCCCCCATAAAAAATTTTGAACTAACTCATGAGATGGATATCCATGATCTAGACACTTCCGAGTAAGTGCCATGAATCTTTACCATACATCTCCAAGTGTGTCAGTTCCTTGATATAAATCTCTTATAGCCTTCCTAATTGGAGTGGTATTTCCATAAGAATATAACCTCTTTTCAAAACTAGATTGCATCTCACTCCATGATTGAAATTCTTGACCGACTCCTTTGAACCCCTATTTGACCATATCTTTTAATGTAAACTGAAATAGCTTAAGTCTGAGAATTTACTGAGGAACACCTGCATAGCTATAATCAGAACATAAGTGGTTATACTGTTCTAAAAACTCATAAGGCTCCTCATTGAATCGTCCATAAAATGCAGGTAGTTGATTGATCATAAAATGTAGGTATAGGAGCATAAATTTTAGAGCAAGTTTATCTCTCTAAAGGATCAGAATACTCTCTCAATCTCATTCTTCTCATTCTTTGTTCTGTTCTACAATTTTGTTTATCCTCCATTCCCTCACAGATTTGTTGATTTTCCCATTCAGAGCTCTCAAAAGTATTCTCAAGGCAAGGACTTCTACTGATCGTCTCAAGGGTCACTTAATAGGGATTTAAAGATCTCCTACCATTCATGAAATCTCAATCACACAAATAGTAAGACAATCAGCTTAGATGAACAAGAAAAATCAAATATAAGATAAAGAGAAATGCAATTTGTTGGAATTTCCACTATGCGTTTGAAATTCCTAAAATAAATGCAAAATTAAATTCAATTCAAGAATGTATAAAAAATGCTTTGTCAATCCAGAACAGAATATTCCTAATGAATAATTCAAAATTCTAACCGTGCCTCCCCGGCAACAACGCCAATTGATAAGCCAAAAAATGATGTATAAATACATCATTGATTTCATGTATAGACGCACAATAAAATTTATAAATACCCTTAATCACTAAATACAATGTATAGAGCAAGCAAGGGGTCGAACCAAAGGAGGGCAGCAAGCAAGAATATTTATACAGTTTTAATGAATTAATTCCAAGATAAATTAATTTTGCAGTGAATCAACCTTAATTATACCCAATGAAACTTTTACTTAATCGAAATGAAGAATTTGTTTTAATTTTAAATACTTTTCGTCAAAAAGCGCAAAGGATAATTTAAATTATAAAATCAGAGTAATTCAGATTATTAATTTCCCAATTATTAATAAATTTAAGACAATTTTATGAATTAAAAATTCAACATTTAATAATCAAAAAAGGGGTTTCAAAATTGGACGTCAAGATGGACGAATTTTGGGATGAAAGTTTATATTTAGTTTTTTATGTATTGAATTAAATTTCTAAACAATCCATTTTGAAATCTAGAGATAAAAAATAGACAAATTAACCTAGAGATAGGATGTGAATAATTTGAGGAAAAAGTGAAATGGGACCCTAATTCAAAAATCCAAAAATGTAAAATTGTTTCAAATCTCTTTCAAACTAAATATTGAAAATCAGATCTCAAATGGGACTCAAATTTGAATGCTTATTTCATTCAAAGAAACTTCCAGGGCCTGTACATTCCGCCCACGGCAATGCATTTTAGAATCTCTTAAGAAAAAGTTCAAAATAAAAATCACAAAATTACAACTTTGAATGCAGAATCAAGATCTGTTGACTTCCAAACAAGATCCTGTGTCGTTGCTGGCCTAATCCTTGGGGAGAGCTTCAAAACTTTAATTTCGCCATTTTCCAGACCTCTATTTAAAGATCCGCCGTCTAGATTGTAGAGGGAGTAAAGACAAACATGCCCTTGAAATTTCATCCTAATTGGATGTCTAGATCTCAACATAGTAGGGTTTTACTGAGGATTAATACTAGCCCTTGAATTAATTTATTGCTCCTCCAAGAAGCTAGGACATGGTGTTTTCTGATTAGTTTCTGAATTTTTTCTCATTTACCCCCTCGTTGATTCGCGTTCTGACACGTCGTTGTCCGCATTGGCAGCGCACAATCAATTGAAAATTGATGCTCCCTTTGAATGGCTACAACAGCGACATGTCATCCTCGTCAGCTCTCTTTAAATAAAAAAATCAAAGCAAAGGTGAGCTTACTGTCATTATTTTAATGCATGCATTGTTGATTTCTGTGTGGATTTAATGAGCCCAGAAAATCGATGCCACAGTTATAAATATAAAGATGTTCTCATTTTTTTTGTAATTGCACATGGGTCGGTTAGTGCGTGCATTAAATGCACGTGGCTAACCGATTCTAGTGCAAAGAATCATAGGACATAAATGATTCATAAATGCATGTGGAGATCAATTTTCGGTGCGCATTTATTGCATGAAAAAAATTAAAAGACATACCTTTCATTTCTCGCTGATCGCGCCACACTTATTATTTTCCACCTCATGATTTGCTCATTACGACATCGTGATTTGCGATGCCTTAATGAGCCAATAATGCTCTATATATATCTATCTCTCTATTATTATTATTTTTTAAAAATGCGTCCAGTTATTCACCCTTATTTCATGCCAAATGAAGTGGATGCCGCATGGTATATATGTAAATAAATTATAAAAGTTATTGTAAAATGCCAAATAAATGAAACATGTATTGTTTAATTTTATATAATCATTTATTGGCTGAATATTGATCAGAAAAAATATAAACATTATGAAACAACCCCAGAAAAGTTAGGAAAGCCCTGACCAACCTTTAGCCAAGTATTTAAGGCCCTGTAGAAAATATTTGATTTAATGAAATGATGTTAAATACCATGTAAAAAAGTATAACAAATTAGAAATAATAATGAAATCAATTTGTAAGTCATTTATGTTCATTTATATATGATAACCGGAAAACATGATCTTAAAAAAACATAAATATAATGTACAATTTATCAATGAAAAATATTATTTTGCAAGTTGTCAATGCTAATACTGAAGAGGTGTCGGCAACTCGTCAAAAAGATAGCTAAGATGGATTAACAGGAAGTTTTCAAGATAGTAACTAGTTTAATATAGTCACATACCCATTTATACTAAACATGAAAACAGTTTTTAGGATTATATATTGGCTGAAATATAGCTAACCGATCAAACACTATTAGGAATAAATCGTACGAGACATATGTGACACGGTCTAACAGTCAGCATCTTTAAGGTTGTAGCTGTCATATATTGTATTAAGGGGTAAAACTTAAACAGAGCGTCTTTATACTTCATAACAACTGGATTACACTACAATTAATAACCATTTGAATTTTATTAAATGTATAAAAAATGAACTCTGATCAGAAGTATTGTCGTGCCTTCTTCTTCTACTTCCCCCTCTCATACCTTATTATTCTTAAGCGGTTAAGATCTCTTTCAGATTTAACAACCAACCGACGACACAAATATTTATGCCACTATAACTACAAGGTTAGAGGAGTGCCTGAATATTGTAATTGGATTTTTTTGAGTTTTATTTAAACCAACATGTTGGCCTTTGCTCCAATGCATCAAAATAATGAGTAACTTCATGGCATCCACATCGAGGATAATTGTATAATGTTGGTCTTTGTCAAAGGCCTCCAACTATTAAAAAAGGCGCAAATGGTTCAATTCAAACATTTGGTATACGTGAGGTAAAAAGTAAAGGAGATGATTTGTTATTGACCCATCAAAATAACAAACCTTTAGGAACGTTGGGCTGTTGGTATTTGCCCTCATAATAAACATTACTTTTTGCAATTTTAATAAAGTACGATGATGAATATATGAATTCGATGAACTTTCCAAAATCCAAGGAGTTCTCAGTGAAAGCTAACATTCTTTAGGTACACCATTGCAACCGATCATCTTACAGTACTGTTTATACCATCCACATCTGTATCATGAACCATAAATAACTTTTAATGTCAACGTATGTTCTACCTACTACTGTCTCTTTTTTATACGACTAAAATACTAAAATACGATATTGATTCACTATTGTAGTATTCCATTGTTAATGTGTTTACCTGTGATCTCATGACATATAATTGTGTACCTAGTTTTCACAACCGTCATAATGGAATTTGAGGCTTAACTGTAGTGGCACAGCCATGTGCATCTATAGAGGAACAAAAGGCACATTCGCAGCAGGGGTATACAAGAGAGGCAGGACCATATACCTTTCGTTGAAACCTACTGATTTAGTCCGCTCCCAGAAAAATACATCAGTCAATGATAAGCTCAAATTTAGGGTGTTTTTACTGGTTTTTTATTAGTCAGTCATGTGAGGATAGAGCTTATGCAACACAATTTATAACCTCACAACCTTAGGGTAAGTGGGGTGTCGATCCACAGGGAGCAGGCAAATCAATGGTAAATTTCTTTTCAACTCACTGAATGTTCAAATTCAGGCTGTTATGTTCAATTATAGTGTCCAGTTAAATTATCTTCAGTTGAGTTCTACAGAGTATTTTTTGTAAACTTAACTGAACAGAACCGTCAGCAGAGAATTTCTGGCTGACGGTTCACTCCTGCCCTTTGGGGCAAAAGTGCAAACACCCTGCGCGCGGGTGGCGGCTTGAGCGCAGGCTTGTGCTTGTGCGCAAGTTGCTGCCTGTGCGCGGGCTGCCGCTGGTGTGCAGGTGGCCACCTGCGCGCGCGGCTGCTGCCTGTGCGCAGGTGGTTGCTTGCGCACGGGCTGTGCCTGTGCGCAGGCAGTTACCCGCGCGCGGGCTGCCTCTGGTGTGCAAGCGGTCACCTGCGTGCGCGGCTGCTGCCTGTGCGCAGGTGGTTGCTTGCGCACGGGCTGTGCCTGTGCACAGGTAGTTACCTGCACGCAGGCACTGGCTTGGCAGCTTGCAGCTAGCTGCGCGTGGCCTCGGCTGCGTGTAGTTGTGTTGCGCGCGGCCTCGGCTGCATGCAGTTGTGCTGCACGCGGCTTTGGCTGCACACGGTGCTGCACACGGCGGTGTTGCAGGCGGCTCAGGGCTGCTGGTAACCTAGGCGAAGGCCTGGGTCACTAGCTGCCTGGCTGCTGGCTCCGTGTGAAGATTTTCGGTGCTGGATCGATGGTAAACTGTAGATTTTTGAGAGGAACAAGGGGGTGGACGAATTGAACAACAAAGAACTCTAGATTAACTAAACAAAAACAACTCTGGTTGGAGACTGTTGAAGAACCTTGCAGGTTGCTTCAAGCCCAACTGAGATTGTCCAAGAGGGAGAAGAGTACAATCCTGAACCAACTCAATCACACCAACCTCGTGTCACGTCCTGTCCGGCGAGTTGGCGATCTTTTTGAGCAGATATGCTTCAGCTTGCTGCTCCTCCCAGCTCCAATAGCTCATCAGCTCCTGGAGGGTCTGCAGAACACCTTCTTCTCCAAGCCTTAGCCTCCTTAGAGAGAAATTCTGGACAACCTACAATGAGCCCTCAAGAGGCTATTTATAGGTTTCTCTTTAAACATGATTAGTGGAGAAATTAGGGATTTTCTTCTTCTTGATTTTTGCCAGCTCCTCTTGATCAATTTCTTCTTTCTTTGGATACTTAATCCATATCTGTACTCATTAATCAAATGTGTGAGATCTACTCCACTTGATTCAAAGAAAAAAAAGAAGAAAAAAAAGGATATCCTTTGTCTCTAAACTGGTTGAAGCCATCCTGGTCCATTGAATAAGTTTTTTAATACTTTCATGACCATCCTAAACATTACTCGGAGCTACTATCATAATGGCATTATTACAAAATATAGTGTTCTCATTTAATATATTCTCTTCTGTAATGAAAGTTCCATAAAACATCATACATTAAAATCACTATATAGTTGAAATAAAACATCTTATGATGATTTGTTAAATATGTGAGAGGAGAACTTATTTAATTTTTGGGAACAATTCTTAACTCGGACTAGAAAGAATACTTTCAAAAAAGTCTTTCAATATTCCATATGGGTGGGAAAATCCAAGACAAATATGCAGCTTGGTCAGTGATCCATAAATTTCTGCTTCTTCCCTTTCACTATAACATGCATTTAATTTGACAAGCATAATATATCTATGACGCTAAAAAATCTGCATTTTTGGTAACCATTGAAGAGTTTTAGCTCTCTTAATGTGTTGCTGGTTATTTAGACTCCGCATATGGTACGCTATTAGTTGACAGTTCGATGCAATGGCACCTCAAGTCAATCCGCAGCATATCTGATCTCTATACTATTTATTGTCAATTCACTTTAAATAACTAATATAGAAGTAATTTTAGAGGCCATCAATTATCACATGTTTTGAGGTGAATAATGCAGTTAGGACATAGCTTTAAACGTGTTATATGATATCTATGTTACAAACATTATTTCTCAGAATGGATATGTCATCAGAAACAAAGCAAGTTGATATTTCTTATCATGTTCTTCATGATGTGAGACAGTTAGAGATATCGAATGGACAAAACAGATTAAAGTCCTCTACAAATACGGATCTCATTCTGTCTTTACTTCCTAATGTTCTAGTTTCTATTCTTTACATTACCTTATTTGAGTATTTGCGGGATTTAAAACAAATAATATAGTTTTTTTGGTAAGCTTTTGTTTCTACATGATACAGTATTTTCTAGGTATCCTGTTCCCTGTAGGAAGCTACAACTCCTTTTCGTATTGTAAAACCCTACTGAATATTTAATCTCACAATTGGGATAATTAAACCAGAGTGACCCGGATTGGAAATACTGGTAATGAAATCTTGTGCCCTTATCGAGTATTTACATGCGCTACTTTGCTTTTGTATACGAAAAACTTCGTAGAAATCTGTGCCTTATGGTATACATGTGTAGTAGACTTTTGGTAGACATGCACGTAAAATGTGTGCCTTATGGTATACATGTGGTCTCCATGATTATCAGTGTTTAGGAAAATGCATTGTACCATACGCTTACAAGTTTATTTTTAAATATGAATGCAGGAGACCAACACAACATAGCGTGTTCAAACAAATCCCATGGTGCTATGGTGAAATGCAGAATATACTAATCTTGTCCCGATCCATATGGTAGCGCGTAGAGATAGATAGTAAATGACTGTATTTGATTAATTACATAGGGTCATAGCGCTGGGCGTAAGCTTGTTGTATGCTGCAGTAGACAAGCTCTTCCTTGTTATTCTGAGACAGGGGAGTAACTAACATCAAAAAGTTATAGTATCTTGAAGAACGTTTAAGATCAGATAGAGAGCTAAGAGAGACATTATCAGTAGGCAAGAAAACCACTTGGGGTATCTAGAAGCAGAATAAGGTTCAAAGGGTGTGAACCCCCTTAAAATTACTTGGGAAATGCCCCATAATGACCCCTTCCCTCACAACAGGCGAATAGAGAGGGGGGCACATTTAGGCTTCTCCAGTGGGGGGCTGACACATCCCAAACAAAGTTCCTACAGGTTTGGCATGTAGTAGGCTGTACAGGCTGCCCGAGAGGCTTGAATATAACCATACATCCATTTTGAGGAAAACAGCTACCTTTTCACTGGGGTAATCGCTTTTGTACAAGTAATTTTCAAGGGCATTACATTCAACTTGCAGGTCTGTTAGCAAAAATATTTTCGTTATTGAACAACAGTTCCTGCTGCAAGCAGCAGTTCATGCGGTTCTGTAGTTATGGGATTTTTTCAATAAAATAATATTAATATTGGATGATGAATAGGAAATTCATTCTTCATGTTTTGTGCTCTGCAAGATGATAAAATGTAAAGTATGTTTCTATTCGACCTTCATTACCATCTAGAATATGAAAGTAGCTAAGTCTCAAACCAGTTTCTTGAATTTCAATGTATCAGAAATAAAATAAAGCAAGCGACATCACATTTTTAAGGCCCCTCCTGCCAGATGATGGGCTGTTCATCTGAAGATACCAATAATAAAATGTAAAGGCACAATAATTAAGAGTATATGGCCAGTGTATAAAAAACAAATATGGCGTTTTACGATTTGAAAAAAACTGGAAAACATACGAAACTATTAATGCTATATGAAAAAATCCAAATTACTTTGGCTTACATTTGAATATCACTTTAAAAGAACAGAAATTAAACGTTTTTCATCAATTGGAAATTGGTTCTAACATATCAGAAAAAAGAATCAACCTATGATTGTTTACACAGTTTCATGTTTGTTAGAGTAACAAACCCAAAATGTATCTTCTAAATTTATTCAACTAGCACACAAATACGTTGCTGCTTTATCATACAGTAAACATTATTTTGGCCAGTACTATGTGTCCTCGTCTTACTAATGTGAACACCGTAAAGAATACACCAAAAGGTACATTGTAAACATCATTTTTGCGGGTATGCCTTATCCAGCCGCCACCGCTACCTACCCTAACTCGTCGCCCCCGTAAGATTCATGGTGCACGCAACATTAATCTATGGAAGACATTGATATATTATCTATTATCGAGTGTTGCCGCCATGAGTTTCTGGAGCACAATGCACAGGTCGATTTCTTCCCCTATTGTTGTAGTATTACTAACCATTTCAACGCGATCACCGATTGTTATTTCACCTAAGTGAAGTTAATTGTGTTAAAAGTCGCCATTATGCATTTCTTAAGTAAATCTTATTGTCTGTATTTATACCTGATCAATTACATAGCATTGCGGACGCTCCTATACGAGATCGTTCTGCATTCATCGTCTTTTGATCTGCTCACACGGGACATTGGGAGCTTGCTGGTAACATAACTTGTCACTCGTTGTCTAATTGAGCTGCGTCCCTTGTCACTCTACGGTTGACATCTTGTTGCTATTTTTTCAAATCATCTTATTATTCCACATCATTAACATCACATTTTAAAGTTTGACCTCCGAATCTAACACAAAATTGTCAATTCTGACCACCGTGTTACATCAAATCGGTATTGGAGACAATCGTGCTAACCTCCATGCATAGCACTGTCGGTTGTGAAAAAATATCTCATACTTGGATGTCTTGCATACATTCATATTTTCTGAATCTCATAGCACATGCATTCATGCATAACATGTTATCTCGTCATTTAGTAGGAGTACTCTAGCTTTTACATAGTATCTAGCTAATATATTGGGTCCACATTGTAACTCCATTCGAGGAGACTACATGATCGATGATCGACTGAAGAATGCACCAGTCACTTACGATCTTTTGATGGAAGATCAAATTCATATCAATCCTTCGCGCATTTACTCAGGCGAAAACTACCTAGACACATACCCGGAAGATAGGAATCACACTTTCACGATTCTACCAAAGCTTAAAGACCAAGTTGGCTAAGCCAACTACAACCTTGCGCTATTAGTCACCACACCCAGTTACAGCAAGTATTGATGGAGCGAGCCCGACCAGCGGGCCAATCTTTTTGCCACCATCTCGTCATCCTATACAGCTGCAATGTGAGCTGGACGATTGTTATCAACTACGAGACGTCCTTATCCCATGTTGGACAATCATGACCGAGAGGATTATCATCAGTACAATAACTATCAGCATATGAACAATCACTACCTCGATGATCATTACCACGATGATCGCCATCTAGATAAACATGATTGATTCCACAATGATCTTTACTAGGATGATCCCATCATGGCAATTATGATCACTACCCATTCAATCTCTACCAAAGTGACCGCCATCAGGACAAGCATTATTAACAACAGAATGATCGCTATCAAGAGGAACGCCATCCAAATGACCGCCACCAAAACAATCACTATCCACTACTAGACGATTGTTACAACCAACAAGGCGACCACTACGAGTCCTATAACTCCCAGGATGATGGTTATTGATAGCCAGACGACAGCTATCGTTCGTAAAATGACAATCCTAGGTACTATGACAATCTACCAACATTAGGATTATGATCTCTACCAACATTATGATCGTGATTATGTTCTCTATCAACATTAGGATGATCACTACATGACAATTGTCAAATGGATGATCCTGACTGCCTGCATTACGATTACAATCGATATCCAAATGACCATCTAGGGCCACAAGATGGCCGCCACCAGCAAAAGGACATACATCAAACAAGAGGACCATCCTATGACCATAAGAGCCTACATTCCGAGCCGATCCCTGTACTAGATCAGGATCCGCTTTAAGTGGACCCTATCCACCATTGGCCCCGTATGTTGCTGATGTCGGATGTCATCTAGGATGTCATCTGGTCGACACCGAGTATGATGGCTTGGTGCCTAATAAAGGACAATGGTATCGAACCTCGATAATGTCATTGTCCGATGGATCAAAATATGAATGGGTTAATGTAACTATGATGGAATGAATTTATTGTGTCGTACGTGCAGGCTCTGACTCGAGGGAGGCACTGAGCTCCAAGTTTGGATGGATGACCAGGTGATGATGATGGTGGCCTTTCAAACCTCATCAGAGTGACGAAAGCGTCTATGACCCAACAGAATACATCCGTTGGGCTTGCACGTAACGGACCATCTCATCCATACCACTAAGACACTCACACAGTCATAGTTTTTCTCAATTTGCCTCTCTCACCTACCTAACCTGAGTGCGGTGGAGTCTAGATGAAATTATACTACAAGCAATAATTAAACGAGCGATAGGAGAGGACGGCGTACCTTGTCGGCATGTGGCTCCTGGTGCAGAATTCATCGACAATCCACGGGGGTCAGAGTGGATGTGGCAGAGACATGCTGGAGAGCTAACAACAACTTGGCTAGTGATATAAGGCAAGAGCAATTCAGTAATGTCCGAAGTCGTCGGATGAAGGCGAGTAAGAGAGTGGTGACAATGGACAAGCAGACGGAGGAGCCTCGATTAACATGTCCAGATAGCCTCTCAGCATATACTAGATATACTGGTACCTGTAGACCCGCTCGGACACGTTGTAGGAGTGACGTGCTCAGAAACACAATGCCAAATCCCAATGTTGGTATGACACTAGAATAGCGGTCGGTCAGCGGCATCAACCGGCGAAGGACAAGGTCCTGTACAGTGAGGGCCCCTTCACAGTCTTGTGTAGATGGCACGCTCATGCACAACAATAACGCTGTCCTCGTAGTCCATTGAAACCATTGAGGCAACTGTCAAAAATGGTCACGACAGAGGCACTCAAAGCGGTGGTCTCGCTTGGTCAAATGATGGCCAAGAACATCGTCCCGCCGGTCTTCATTGATGGATCAAACAATCATGCTAGCGTCAACCATGATAGGAAGGTCATTCCTGGTGATTGATGGGGATGAGAGATTGTCCATAGATGTCAGATGGGACGCGAGTGATTCTCATCAGCGGTAGAGCGCACTGGTCGTGATCCTTGGAGATCCCGCAACTGTTGGGGCTACGATGGCCAAAAGAGATGGATGACCTCTTCCTAGATGGTAAAGGCCGGCAATATTCGTCGTTGATGTCCTATGGTGTCCAGAGATTGTCCAGTGGTGTCCATCAACCGCCCAGTGGTGCCCGTTGCCGGCAATTCTCACTACTCTGATCCCATGTAGATCTGGTGGCCATTCATTCAATGGCGCTAAAAGAGGTCCCTGACATCTCCCCAATCGGTATGGGTGGCTAGGGTTGGAGCCAAAGGGGAATTCGTCTCACTCTAGAGGAGATCAATCCCTTCCTCACGATACCTAGTTCGTTGATTCTTCTCAACCTTCTCCTTGTTCTTCATTCGCACGATCCTTCCTTCTCCTCCTGAATTTTAGGTGAGACCAAGATAGATAAGACAACACAATGCAAACTGAATTCATCCTGGTCCAAGGGATTAGTGCACCCCCCTCTTCCCTTATAAAGGGGAAAGGATGGGCCCCTAATTAGGTTAATTAAGCGGAGGAATAGGGTCCATTAGGGGCCAGTATAGAATGGGCCCCCTCATTACAAGATAAAAGGGAGGGGAAATTAAACCAAAGAAAAATAAAAGAAAACATAGACAAGGGCCTGAGGGAGGAGATCCAAAAATGGCTAAGGATCCCTCCCCTGTGATGACGATGAAGGATATAGGGACGCCTAGCGGACGCGACGAAAACACAATGAAGAGACGAGAAAAACATAAAACATAAGAAAACCCGAAGAAAACAAAATGTGATAATTCGAGCAATTTCACCCAACCTTCGACGACGTTGTCGAGTGACGCAAATAATGTCATTGGTGATCTTTGATGGGGTGCGCCATCAGTTGCCTTGGGCCCCCATGGGCAAGCATGCCCCCATTTGGCACCGATGCCTTATGCTCCGCATGCACCTCCAGTGGTGCACACTTTTGGGGCCTCATTCGCACCCATACCTAGCATACTTGTTACGTACTTATCATGCCTTATGTGCACCCCACACCCTCTGTTGTGCCCGACATGTCACCGCCGCATGTCTACCCATCGGCCGCGCATACTTCGTACTCCTCATGTGTGCCGCCAATTCCTTATAGGATGAATGGCCCATCAGCGTTGCCCAGGCCTCATGCGTTTCAACACACTATGCGCCACATTCGGTTTATTTCCAGACTTCGGCGCCCTCCCCCCCACTTGTTGCGCCAACGCCATATGTGACAGTCAAGCTTGGAACACCTTTTGAATATTATGCACCATTGGTACCGCACGTGCCTCTACCAACTCAGACACCCCCGACCACATACGAGCCTTTTCACATTACTCAAGAGTATGAGACTCAGTATGACGGGCCCCCACAAAACTATGAGGATTACTATAGTCCATAGTATGATGATTCCTATCCGTGAATATCTGACAACCAGTATTATGATGATGCTAGAGAGCCTCCTTGTACACCTCGTCGTGCTAGGAACACTAGGACAACAAGCAGAACTACTCGTAACGCACCATATGCATGGACGTTCACGAATTCTATTTAGCTCACACATGTTGCTTGTGCCCATGCCCCACCCGTGCTAGATGAGCTCAAGACTGCCCATAGTATTACTTTCCCAGTCCACCCAACGGGCGGGCCTCTACCAGTGTCAAGGCTACAGTTTACTTCTGTTACCGAGCTAGATGTAGATGTGTCGATGCTACACATAGTAATGACCTATTGATAGACACTCCGATACAGATTACAACAAAACATACAATGCATAGTAGTTTACCCACTGATTTAGAGCTAGTAGAGCTCGATGATACATGATATTACAATCTCCCGATAGACCGTATGGCAAAGCTTCCTCTACTTTAGTTTACTTATCTTGATATGCCCGAGCTAGGCGAATGAATGGCTATGATCAGGAGCAAAGTGATGCGGATAAATGATGTTAATTACTTCGTAACCTGCAAGAAATAATTTCTGAAAGAAACGTTATGAAATAAAAGGTTATGAAGTAAAGTGTTAATATAGGTGTAGAAGTAACTGATTTTAATTATTAACATAACCTAAAACTTTAGTTCAAGTAACCACCTACCTCTATGCAAGACAATTCATTCTTCCTCCTAAGGTTCTGTGATGAACTCCCAAATGAGTAGCCTGAAGTGCCTTTGCCACTACAAACACTATAGCACACCGTTTTTGTAGTTCTAGAGTTAGCTAAACTGTTGGTTACATATAGTTATCGATTCCCAGTAGGGCTTTGGAAGAGCCTCCACCCTTGGAGATGTTGCTGCCTTGATTTAGTACCGATCTAGACTTAGAACCATTTTGAGCCATGCTTCCTCTTTAGATCCAAATCAAGTTGTTGATGATTCTAGATTGCTACTCAAGCACTTGCCCGTAAGTGATCTTACAACTGAGATAGTGATAGCTGTGCTTCTTGGGCCTAGACTCGCACACCGGGGACCAACAGATGCCGACTACTTTCACAATAGAAGATCCAATGCACCTCCGTACTTCCTTCCCATATGTGATGTTCTATTCGTGAGGTACTTCTACAAGCTGATGTGGCTTCTCCTATATACACAAGTTGGTGTTATTATGACTTATTCCTCTAGAATGGAATGATTGACTGAGGCAGACTTCTCTATCATATATTACCTAGTATGTTATTGTGATACGAGATATTTCATAATGTGGGAATGGATTACTCCGTGGTCAAAGTTGATTATGTTTGATACCATGTACATTTAGATACCACGTCAGCCTTCTAACCTTCCCTCTTAGTCATGTGTTTAAGGCTCTCATATTATTGAGTTGCATTTGCGCATCATGTGAGGGAGTCACGCCATAACATATATGCATGCATTACATTCCAACATGACATGTATGAACTCGTCGCTGATTTACATCGTCCGACTGATCAAAATACGAACGGGTTATTTATTTTACCCAAGAACTTAATTCAGTTTGAAATATGTTTTTTGATTTTTTTGTGAATTAAAAATGATTTAGCGAAGGAAATTTTGTATTTTCCTAATTTTTATTCATTTTTATCAATGTCCTTATAAGGATTGATCCAAATTCCTGTAGACTGCTCGCAAATCGTGAATATGATTCACTATTTACTAAATTAAGAAATATGGTAATGAATTTGAAGATTTAAGGGACAAATATGATTCAAAAGAGGAAAGTGATAATATATCAATGATAATTGATTTGAAAACAAACTAAAACTTACGAACTAAGATCATTAAAACTGGAATTTGGGGAAAATGATGAACGTGAACATGATTACAAATTTGAAAAAAAAAAAACCAATGTGACTGTAAAATGCATTTAAATTGAGCCTCTAGGTAATACAGATAATCAGATACTTGATATGGACTGATTCTCGGCAACGAACTCCCAGAATTTTGAATAATTTTGGCTTGAATCCACTGGCGATTGCGGCGATGGATCTGCAAAATTCTTCAAACTTGTGAGCTCTAAATTGCTTCTAGTGGGTTCCTGAGACTTCAAGGAGGTTGGGCTTCTTTCCTCGAGCTTTAAAATCAATAATTTCTATCAAGTTTTGAATTTTCCCCTTCGTATTGCTGCGGAATTGGAAGGACAGCTCCTCCGATTCCGTTATATTTTTTTCTTATGTGTGTTGTATGCAAAGTCTACAAGGCATCCTTATTTGTTAACGTGGTGCCATGTACGGGTCTTCCTCCATGCATACCGCACTGTGTGCACGTGCTTTGCACGGTAGAAGACCCCCCAGTGCCACGTTATGTGCTTAACTCATTGTGTCGCACACAGCAAGTTAAGCTGGCGACACAGCGAGCTAAGCTGCATGCGATTGGTCAGCCTACAGATGCGAGTAGTGCATGTGTTGCACGACATGCACAGCGCTGCGCATATGCGTGTTGCACACTGAAAGTACCGATCTAAACGTTGGTTGGTCCGCATCTGTCTTGCATGCCCTACGCCATATAGCACCCACATGAGTTCGAAAGCTTGAATAAATCCTAAAAAATGTGTATTATTGACTAAATTTTTTTTTATTAATTTCTAAATTTTGTTTTATTTGTTTATTTTGTGTTTGTTTATAGAAATAAATCAATTCATCATTTTATTCCTTCTAAACTTCATTTAAAAAATGTTTCAAATGCATAAATTGACCTAGTTATTTATAAAAGTCTTTTTAACGTAAAACTTAAGGAAATTGTTATTTTGGTCAGAAAAATGATAACATGCATTAAAAGTAATGTTTGGAAGCATTTAAAATATGATGAATTTGACATTTTACGAGCTCTTATTTGCATGTTATCATATTTTTGGTAACGGCTATGGCGCTGGGAGTACATATATTCGCGTATTTTTTGAACTTATCATTTTGCGATGTTGCTGGGAACATGGAGCCTTCCCCTCGCTAGGAGTACATGGACCCTTGCCCATGATGGGGGATCATCTAGCTCCAAAGACCCCATCGAAGCAGTTTGTTGAGTGAGGGTTCAGGTGCGAGACACAACCTTCAGAGTATGTGGCCTCATCAATGGGCTAGAAAGCTTTGACATCATCTTTTCTTCTATTTTCTTTGTTTAGAAGCCTTCTATGACAGCCGCGTATGTGTCTATTTTCTGTTTTTTTCGCACGTGTTTATATTGCTTTATTGACCTTGGCTTTTGTCTGCATGGGAGCCCATTTGAAAGCGTGTTAGTGATTTTCTCTCTCCTGCCAGGGGGCCCCAATTATTCTTAACTGGGCCTTCTCTTCTTTTTTCTTAAGGTGGAGACCCATATTGGCGCCTATAAAAGCTTGGGCCGACCCCTAGGAAGAGAGGGGATAAGAAAGGTTCAAGATAATGTGATTTTTTACTGATTTTTTCTGAACTTTAATGTTTTTTTAGTTTTCGTCCTATTTATTAAACTCCCAATGCAAAAACGTATCCAACAGATGACTTCTGCTTTGACGTTCGACAACCCTATCTAGGTACCAAGCCATCATCCTTTGTATCAACCGCATGATGTCCTCAACGACTTTCAGCATCCATTTGGTGTTAGAGCCAAGCTGTGGTCCCTCAAAGCACATTTGCGATGCCACATAGAAATCATTGTGCATCGCATCATTTTAAAAAAAACACATAATACCCCAAGGGTTAGGATGTCCATAGAGACGTGAGCAAGGAGGAAGGCTCAACATGCAGGTTCAACCTCCATAGGGCGAACCAAACCGTCACCTAACGAGAGAGGCAACCCTATGGCACTCTCCAAACCCCACCCTCCAACGGCCGAGCTGGACTTATTTGGATCCCAGATGGACCGCACTTGCTAATGCAAGGTACCGCCAAACTGATTGGGCCTCGTTAGATACCCAGCCTCATTGTAGATCTCCCTGATCATCCCATAGTTCCATGCGGTGACTAGGTGTCTCATCACTTTGTGACAACAAGGAGAGGACGACGATGAGTTATTGCCAGCACGAGAAAGCTCCCGTTGACAAGGCCACAAGCCACACTACCGCCGCATGCGGCCGAGGAGCAGGACGCGACCAAGGAAGATCGCGCCAACAGCCCTGACCTCAGGAGGACCCATCTAAGGTGCAAGAGGTGTATCTCTCCACCATGACGATCGTCACTGAGCGTGTGGAGCAGTTGCTTACACGCATAGTACATCTAGTATTTGCGGCTGCAATGGTGCCCGTGGCTCTACAGTGAGCCCGTGATCCGCCTAGGGTCCTGTGACACCTAGAACGTCTAAGGAGCCCCTACAAGGATGAAAAGTATACCGAGCACCACTAGAGGCCAAACGAGGAGCTTTGAGATCGATGCGCTGATCGACACTTCACACGTGCTATATAGGAGGTCTTTGATTAGGATAGAAGATACCCACGGGATGATTCTGACCACAAGGTATAAGTCGGACATACCAGTCTACCGCGATGATCACGCTTGGCAACATGATCAAAGATACGATGTCAATCCACCAGCCCACCGAGACAACTTGGTCTGGCACAACGATTATGGTTACACACTTGACCTAACACACCACCAAGGTGAATATGTTTGGCACCACAATCATGGATACATGGCCGACTTACCGGTTTGTAAAGATGACTACATCCGGCAAGATGATGGTGGTTATGAGGCCAACCTACTGCCGCTACACGATCAAGGACATGAGTCTGAACAACTAGCATGATGAGACAAGTACATCCATCATGACGACCGTGGTTACGCGTCCGACCTGGTTGCCTGTCGGGATGAACATGTGCCGTGCCCTGGTCAAGGATACGAGGCCGACCAGCCAGCCCACCGAGACCGAGACAGTCGACAGTCGAGTGAGACCTACACCATGTCGTGACAACCGCGTCCAGCCCTACGATTGTATGCATGACGATGACCTACCGGCCCCCGGTGATGACTATGTCCAGCCCCATCACTGCCCTTACAAGGAACTTGACGATGTTCCCCTGGACCCACCACGTGCGATGCCAGACATCTGTGCACTGCACAATGATCATCCCCGATAGTAGGATGACTATGAACACATCTCGACCCTATCTCGATGACCAGCCAACCTGTGTAAAGGCGATTACCTGGCGCCTGAAGGGCGCCCAAACAACAACGAAGGCTGACGTGAGGAGCACCATGCTCTGAACCAAAAGAGCATATGTGCTGATGTCGCCGTCTTCCACGGGCCGAGGAAGCCCAAGGAGTTCATCGAGTGGGAGGCAAGCATGAACTCCTACTTCAAAGGGTACAAGATGGATGACGACTTGTGTGTCAAATATGCATAGACCAGACTTCGTAGAGATGTAAAGATGTTATGGCGCAAGCAGCGTGTAGGTAGCGAACGACAAAAACCACCCATCATATCCTTGGCTGAAATGGTGAAAAAATAAAGGAACAAATATTTTTCGATAGTCCAATGTATCCTTATTTGGCAATTGGCTTCACCTTTGTTAAGGTCGCCTCACCAAGATGTAATACATAGAGGCATTCGAGGAGTGCCAAAATGCGGTGTCAATTCATATAACATTTGCAAATCAGCATTAGTTTATTTTCCCACAGGTTATGGCCGACCCCGCGCATCGAGGTTCTGAAATGCGACCCTGTCGAGGTCGATGAAGCCGACCACTTAATTGAGCACACGGAGCATCCAAGCGACAAGGTCACCGCTTACCCCACTCACACTACGATGTGAACCACACCCAGGTTAACCACACTGCCCACGGGTGTTCAGGCTTCCCACGACTCCGGGGGGCAAAGAAGAGCCCCCACTACCTCTGTGGATTCTACCCCATCTAGTCGAGCTGCAGAAGCCACACTCCTACACGTAGCACTACTGTTAGCCAAGCACCAATAATGTGCTTCAAGTGCAAATGGAAAGGACATAGAGCTAGCTACTATCTGTCTTTGGGTCTCCTGATCGATACGAGAGGGCCCTAGCTTGACCCAAATGGAGAACTGGAACCGTTACATGGCTAGCTTGTTACGTCACAGGTTAGTGCGTACACAAGGAGATCGCTAATGGGTATGGGCCACTTGACCCACGGGTTGGGTATATCTAGATAGCGGATGTCGGTACGACTCAGACTGCTGCTGTACACCCTAGCAATTGGGGACTTGCTAGCATCGCCACTGACTGTTGAAGCATTAGTGGACCTTCTTCCCACCTCGTGTTACATCACGGGTTAACCCTACACCCGTCTTGCAAAGGACAGCCCTGATGGTCGATAGGGTTCTATAGACATCGGTCGTCTACAGCTCTTTCAAAATCAATGACAAAGCATGTAAGCTGATGGTGGATAGTGGGAATTGTGTCAACATCATATGAGATGCGATGTTCACTTGACTATGGGTTGGCAGCTATCTATCAGCCTACCCCTTCCAATGTGTTGTGGATTGAGGTTTCATCATTGCTGATGAAACGACAAGGCCACATCTTGTTAAAGATGGCTATGTATGATGGGACAGTCATTGTGACATCATTCCTATAAAAGTCAAAAGTATTATCTTGGGTGGTCCCTCAATCTATGACCAGGATGTCAGCATAGCTGTTAGAGCAAGCACATGCTCGTTTCAGCATTATGGACCACTAGTCACGTGGTAATCTTACACCATGAAACTGGCATCAAAGAGTGCCCGTACAGAACGGTGAGGCTAATGGTTGCCTGCCATCCTACGCCCTCCTAAGGGAGGGGGGACAGGACGACGATGACGCGCCATCATGGCCCTTCGACAACGCTGCCTACGGGACGGCCCGCACCACCACTCGGGAGACCCGCGCTCCGCATAGTGCCACTGATGTCACTCGCTCAGCTACTAGATCCGCCCACGTCAGTCGTCCGCCCCACCATGCCACCCGCCTGGCCGCATGCACTATTCTCCCAGAGCAAACATGTGTCACCCTAGTAGCTTCTCTAAGGAGATTCCCTTATAGGTGTGGACTGTGCACTCTTCCAAGTCAAGGATGATCAGCAGTGGACGCGTTGTGACCGTCCTGCCATCCACGAGGTAACAACCAACCATAGTTGTCCTACCACGCACATTAAGCATGCGCATGGCTCCCGCGATCCAATAGCAGCGGTTTGAGCCAATCTGAGATCGTCAATGGCCATGTCCTTCCACAACCCATACCCTGACACCCATAGATTGTAAATGTTACGCATTTGCCAAGCATGTTTTGTCATTGCATTGGCATTGCCATGTTAGATCCACTCATACACATGCAAAGTACAAGCAGGATGTCGAATTGCATCTCTCACTAAGAGTGTTCGATATGGGAGTCTAGTGATAGTGAGAATTCGGACGGAGAGAGTTAGTCGATTGTATACTGCTTCGGGTTATTAACATTTTAGTGGATGAGGTATCGTAAATGCCATTACTTGCAGGTGAGAAGGACACCCATGCCATGGAGAGCGAGCTTTCCCAATGACGACCAGGCCTTTTCCAGTCGGCGCTGCTATCTACCTGAACTCGCTAGAGCCGAGTTCTTTTGACCCGAGAGGATTGATTGCGCATGTAATCTTAACTCGTCGAAGACGTTATCCAAGCCACCATCGCCATGGTCGTTTGTCCGTTGTCACATCAAACAAACCCTCACCCCAAGACGCCAATGAAGACACCTAGTGTCAACAGATAGGGTGAGTTATGCTCGGTTATGGTATTTTCAATTCCCTTGCCGTCGTTAGTCACATTTCATGTTTCAAACTCATCGTGTGGCCTTCAACATGTCGTGATGTGTCTGCTAGTTTATTAGTGTGTTTATGTCTTTCTCGTTCTAGAGGGAGAGTCCTAAGCCATTTGAGCCCCCTCCCTTTCCGCCTTTCTGTTTTCATGTTTGTCTTTTCCCCTTGTATTTGTTTAATGGGGGGCCATTGTATAAGAGCCCGCTGAATGGACCAACACCACCCCCCTTTTTGTGGACGTCCTTAGGCCTATTTAACGTTCCCTTTATGTGGGAAGAGAGGGTGCCTTAAGGAAATCCGACCAGGAATCATCCTTTTTAAATTGATGTGTTTTTTTTTGTCTCACTTCGAGAGAAACAGGAGAGGGAAGGATACACAAGAGAGAAAGTGGAGGAAGAGAGAAGAAAGCAGAACAATAAGATATCCATAGGGAAGAGAGGCCGCCGATCCCAACTATCCCCCTTTTTCTTGGAGTAACCTCATGTATGATTACTCCATTGACATCGTAGATTGGTCCCTCATCGACAAATTTGTGCCACCAAAGTTCTACCAGTGTCTACGATTCTTGTTAGGCCCCTCCGGGTCTGTCCATGTACCCCCCCTGGAATTCTGCATCACTCCCTCTCTCAACATGAATTTGCAGTACCAGATTAGAACCTAACGACGGTTGTCATGGGCCCGTTGAAGGCTACCCAAGCAACCAAATGCTTGTGATTGACGCTATAGATTGCTTAGGCACCTCCCCTCCACTCTCTCTAATTGGTGGTGGAGAGTGGGAATCAACACTCGGACGTGCGACTAGGTCTGCCACCTCTCATCTAGTGGGTATCTGACCAACCCATAGGGCGAGTTGACCACACCCACGGACGAGTGCACCCAGTGTAGATCTAGTGCCATTGTGGGTCACCATGCGTGGTGTTGGACGAATGGCCAACTGTTGCTGGATACAGCCCCAATTCGTCGTACACAAAAAATACAGCCCTATTCGGCACTGTAGAGTTTGCCACCGCTTCCTCCATTTTGATAACAACGTAAGTGTCACTGAGGTCATCGTGTGCACGGGCTTGCCCTCCCTCTAAAACTGGGCCTAGGGTCTCGCTATGGAGTCAAATTCCTTGACTGGCAATCGATTCCATAGACACCGCTACTGCCGGGTGGATCATTGTTTGTCGTGGATCATCACGACGCCAACCGACACCTCTGCTATCGACTTTCTGTCGCCTTCGGCCTTAACCTTTGGACTCCACCAAGTTGTTGCGGCACCGGCAATTGGTTGACCAAGCACGACCTCTCTCCGGGTTGTCTATGCCCGCATTCACACTGGTCACTACATTAAAGAGACCATTAAAGCAAGCGTCCCACCAACGCGTTTCACCATACTCTACTTGTCTATTATATTACTTAGTGTAGTGTATGGTTGACTTGGTTCCACAACACTCGGGAAAGGTAGGTGAGACAAAAATTGAGCGACATCTATCAACAATTGAGCATTTCTACCGGTATGGTCGAGCTTGTTCGTTGGGTGTGAGCCCTAAAAACTGATCCCATTTAGTTTGTAGACATCATTAACCTGCCAACGAGGTTTGAGAGGCCACCCTCGTTGTTGCCGGTCACCCCTTAGGAGCACGGAGTTCGGCATTCTCATCGAGTCACTGCTTCCCCTACAACACATAGGACACATTCATTTGCATCCTAGATACATATAGCCATTCAGGGTTTATCTATCTATCGAACAACAACCCCATTGATGTCCCATGCCCCTATTTTGGTTCAAAAGCTTAGTCCTCGGTACCAATAGGATCACGCCCTCCATTACGTCTGGCATCACGCTCATTCAAGAAGATAATCCGTTCGTCTAAATAGATCATTCAAAATATGAAGAGGCTCACAAATAAATGTATATAGAAAGTGTATCAAATAATAAATAATTTTTTTAAAAAAGTTGGAACAACTGAAAACACGCTAAATTATGACTGAAAACAAATTATCTAGGCCTAAATTAAAAACAATGACATTTTAGGTTTTAAGAAACCAAACATTTATATAAACTGGCCGTGTGTACAAAATTAAGTTGGAAAATTGACATAATATAATAAAGACAGTGGTATCTTTATTTGACAAAAAAAGCTAAAAATATATTATGAATTTAGCCAACACGCGCACAAGTACTTTTCTGCGTAATCTTAGAGTGTAAACATCATTTCAGCCAGTATTTATTGCCCTCATCACACTTCGAATAGTCTGTCTAATGAGAATGGGAAAACACTAGTTAGACAGAAGGCACGAATAACTTATAGCAGATAGAGTATCCATAGAATCTGATCACCAATTTATTAAGAATATAAACTTTTGGTTTCGCATGGGTAAAGAAAGATAAGGGGAGTTTTCTAAACTCGCGCAAAAGTATCTACAGGTAAAGTTGAAAAATCAGCAGGTATGAAATCTGGACTCACAGTTTGTACGTGTCTGATAAAATGCAAAAGAGGGAGATAGAATATTTATATTTGTACACAATTTGAAGATAGGAAAATTATGTTGAATGTCGCGATGGACATGGTTTCTAAAAATGGGCTAGAAAGATATGTTAAATAATTGCATAGTGACGTATGATACTTGTTTTTACACAACACATGTTTGATAACCTCAAGCATAGAACATGACTATCCTTCCTAAGAACAATAATTAACTTTATATATATCAAGAAGGCACTTGCATAAGGTCTCTGTTGAATACCTTGAAAATTAGTGAGCTAGATCTCAACTGTCATCGAGCTATATATTATAGATCAAGAGATATATCCACATGATAAAGTTGGTCTGATCATCCTAGCATCATATCAAGAAGGTAATTAGCCAGGGAAATTTTTTGTCAGATGGACAAGGTGGGGGTTTCCTTTATCCGTTTGCCAAGGTATATTCATCTTTTATACAGGCATTGAAGTAGGTTCCAAGTAAAGAGTCGTTAATGCGTAATTGCAGTACCTTCTAAATCAAGGTATCTCGACGGTCCATAAGCCAAGTGGCCAATAGATCTGAACCTCGATACCCCTTTCGGTACGCATGCTGCGACAGAAGACACGCCAAACTCTTATTCAACTGAAAAACGTCAGTCAATGTAACAAGCGCTGCACAATGCAGCATTCCAGCAAGTACGCTACGAGTGACTACGCATTAAATGTCCTCATGATTACCAAAGCTTTGTGATGGAACAAAAGGCTAATGAATTAGCCCTCATGGGTTAGAGGTGTTTAAGGTAGTGAGGTTGAATGTCTATTTGTTGGGAATAACTGTGTAAATGTATTGATTATAGGACTGGAAGATTTATATCGGTCTGTTTGGACTTTGTCCTTTGTCTACTGTGGACAACTAGGCCTTCATTAATTAGAGTCTATTCTTAGACATATACAAGGCATGCTAGAAAATATTATGTATTGTAGATTTCAATGTCTATTTGTATAACAACTGGGTTTCAATTTAACAGTAACCCCTGTCTGAAGGAAGATCTTACAACTTTGTGGTTTTGTTTGTCTGCATTAGTTTCAAGAAGAATATCATTCTACAATATAACATTTTTCTAGTTAAATGAACTTGGCTCCTATCGGAATAGAAGCAATAGTCTCTAAAACATAATGTTTCTCTTTCAACTTCTTCAGGCATGTTGTATAATGGACCTCATTATTTGTGAACCCAAATATAGAATATCTTTAATATTTAACTAAATGGTAAAATTATAATGGGTAATGAACAAGGTAGATGATATTGTTGGTGACAAAGATTTGCCTTACCTAGCATTCTATATTTGAACTTTCTTTTTTAATGGCGACAGCTACTGTCGATCAACATGTTTCATATTCTGCTTGGATGGAGTGATGTTCTTTTCAAAAGGATGATGACAGTCAAGCAAGTTCACTTTCACATAATGACTACCCGTGTTGGATACCGGTTTTTTTTCTTTTGCCATGCTGGTATAACTTTTTAAATGAAAATTAACAAGGCTTTACCCATTGCTCCTACATTTAATTTTTATGGGCATGAATCCGTATAAATTAATGATGCCCAATGCCAGGCTGTAGGACCCTGTCATTAATTAAGTTCCAATAATCTGTCGTAAAATTATGAATATGTATAACCACACGTGTTTTTTGTAGAACAGATGTAGTGTACAAACTAAGTAAACAGATAGAGAGACAGATTGAATGAGAGATGGAAATATGGTGAGAGGGATAATATAGTTTCAATTTGGAGCAATATGAGCCATCTGTGCTTTGTCATCAAGAGTGTAAGCCAGAATGTGAGTGTGTCACATCCGCTTGGGGGGGATGAGTTATGTAATTTGTTATCAGCACGTAATTAAGTGAAAACTATTATGTTTGGCATATCAATATATATAATTTATTAATTTCATTCGAGAAAGTATATAAATACAATAACTTTAAAAAACACATCAAAATTTTAAAATAAATTAATATAATTACATATTGTATGTATTAATTTTTTTTGCAACAAAACAACTCAAGAGAAGTATTTTAAAATAAATCAAGAGCAATACGTTTGTACCTCCATTTGAAGCAGATAAATAAATCTAGTTTTTAGACTTTCGGATTATTTCCTGTTTGTTCCTAGATATTTCAATTTTTTGTTCTTAGGGGCCTTGATATGGGTGAATAAATCAAAATGGTACGTAGTTTGAGATTTTAACACAAACGAACAAGATCGCTAAAACCGTTAATGAAGGACTCAATATGTGTATCTCATTTATGAATTATTGGACACTAGCGCAAGAAAAACTAAGCTGCTTCTTTGTTCATCATATAGATGTGTCCAGACAATCCTTGGTAAGTCAAATTTCCTCATTCACACTTGTGAATTCTGTCCACCTTTCATCATTGCTGTTACATTATCCTGGTTACATTGGCAGCGGAAAAGAGGTATGGGATAGTATAGTGTAAGAGGAAGATGGGCTGAAAAATTATGTCCTAACAGAATTCTATTAAAGGCGTTCCCTTATTATACTAAGTTGGTATCTTTCATAAAACTCATCAAAATGTAAGTATGTATTCTAGTGTCCAAAATATGTATTGCTGGTGAACCTCTTGGCCTATGTAGTTTACACATTTAATGTTGCAATAACTATTATTTTCCGCTCAAACAATTTAACTACATTGTCATTTAGGTTAATAGATGTCGGCTTGAATCAACTCATTTGACATGTCAAGTTTCCAACACGTGGGCTGCCAAGCTACACCTCATATTCTAGAGGAAATGAGGAAGTGTGTATCAACTCAATCGTGGAACCTGTTTGTCATTGGTTGCCTAGTATGTATAGTTCCTCATCCACTTGAGGCATCAATGATGACTTATCCTTTGGTTTACTATACCAATGTATTCAGAAATCAATGCAACGGTGTTCTCATTTATTTCACTACGCTGCCATGGATGTCCTTCCATTGTCTTCCCTAATCTATCATCTGTCACACCAAGTTACGCAATTTCATATTCACTATTTAGTTATCTTTCTAAACTCCTCATGACTTATGGATATGCTTTTGAAGTAAGACTAACTACAGTTCTACAATTAGGGGCACAAAGGTAATACTGAATTACAGCTCTCCATTCATATGCTATCTCTTGCATCTCATGTCTCAAGACACTTACACAACCGCGATATCAATGAATCCCATTGATCGTATTGAATAATGCCATTTAGGTATTTCTGTTGCACCATTTAGTGAACTCTTTCCACCAATGAGCCTGCACTACCTATCCTTAGGGTGTTTACACAGATGTGTACAGAGATGGCCATACTCCTTATACGAGTGAGGCTAGGTAGTGCTTTCCTATCACGATATTTTGATATACTCCATTGGTATAATTAAAATGCATATTTACAACACCTGCTTTAAGACTATGGATCTTCATAGTTTGGGATAGCGATAATTTACTAAAATGAACATATATGGATGAAATTCATCCCAATAAACATACATGCACTAAAATACATATGTACTGTGGAATTATTGTATGACTAGCTTGCAATACTCAATAGCTTCCTATCGTTCTGTGAATTTTTTCAACCACAAGTAATTGAAATATGTCATTTCTTTTCGTTCTGTTATTGGCACATGATATCTCTTACCTAATTAAAAATCTGCGATGACATTTATATACTTTTAACTAAACCCTTGTTACTATCCATATAGCCCTTTGATTTTCGTCTCCATAAATTAACTCTTTTAATTGAAAAAATTATGTTTTTTCGCATATCCATATATCTTACTCAACATTTAATTATTGTATTTCTATTATAACTTATAGAGCTTATTTATCAGGAACATAATTATATATATTCATACTATAGATATATCCTACTATATATATGAAATAAAAAAGTCTTTCAAATTCCGTTTTATTTATTTCACGTATGAATTACATGCCTTAAAACGGTTGTCCCATTACGTGGCTTAGTTTATCCCACCCATAGAATACTATAAACATATTTCATCGCCTCTTAATTGAGTATCTTCGATATCTAATCCTACGTATAAAATGATATGTTGTGTATTACCTATCCTTTCTCATTTTTCTATTATAAACATGTTGCACTTGACTTATGAATTTGTCATTTTTTCCCCCACACACAACCCAAATATGAAATCTATATATAACATCAGACATAACACCCTATCAAACAAGGTTGTTTGAGTTTTGATATCAAACATTAGTCTGATCAATCCAAGTCAATTTTTAAAAAAATACACACATCATCCTAATTTTCATTAAGCTCCTAGTATACATTAGGGCCTTATGAACTTAAGAAAGCAAAATTTAGGTCGTCAATAAATTATTTTTATGATTATTACCTATCCTTTCTCATTTTTCCATTATAAACATGCTGCACTTGACTTATGAATTTGTCAATTTTTCCCCCATACACAACCCAAATTTGATGTCTACATATAACACCAGACATAACACCCTATCAAACAAGATTGTTTGAGTTTTGCTATCAAACATTAGTGTGATTAATCCAAGACCATTTCTTAAAAAATACACCACATCATCCTAATATTCATTAAGCTCATAGTATACACTGGGACCTTATGAACTTAAGAAAGTAAAATTTAGGTTGTCAATAAATTATTTTTGCTTACCCTCCCGTGTGGAAAACATCATGATAATACTAAATTTCTGTTAGAATAAATAATACTAAATTCAAAGTGTCAATTCCAAAAATACTAAACCAGGGGCTAAAATAAAAACTTGGCTCTATAGCAAGAGATAGCAAAAAAATTAGCTTCGCCCGAATATAATTTATCATTACATTTTTATACTTGATTGGTGGATATTGCTTGTTCAAAAGGTTCTTCGACTTCGATGCATAACATGAGATATTTGAGGGAAATCTAATATCTGTTGAGTCTAAAGAAAAAAAAATTCATGTACTATTCCCATGTTTTCATATTAGTATATTAGTGTCTCGCTGGTTGTATGGCAGCTTATCTTTTTTTATATGCTGTTGAAAGTTAGCTCATCGTAGCTTCATTGCCTTCTCTAAATCATCATAGCCAAGTTGCTACAATTACAAAGTAAGAAATCATAAACTTCCTCTTAAAATCTGGGTCTGTCAATCTCTAACTTTGCATACACTAGCAACTGTTCTGTATCAAATAAACAATATGAAATCTATTGTCCATCTGGACCTCGTGTTTAACAATATGAAATGCATACCTTAATAAAAGTTTCTTCCTTCATTATTGAAAATATTTCAGAGAGTAATAAAACTAATTTAAATTATTATCTGTGACAAATTATTTTAAAATGTTTTAAATCTCTGTCTTATGCTCTCTATACTACAAAGTAAAAAGTTGTATTTAAAATTACTCAGATATTAGTCAAATTTTTTTCCTTAAAATGCACTATAAATGGCGTTTACCTTGCTTTTTTTTACTACAGTAGTCAATTGGAATGATATGTATTGTGAAGGTCCTCGACTTTTTAAATGGTTATTTAGCAATAACAGTACGAATAATTTCAACAGTATGGATTATCTCGACGTAAATTGTTTACCAGACTCTTAAAAACCTGATAACCTCAACAATTTCAATGATATGGATGATTTAGACATAAAATGTAACTTTTGAGAGAAGGACGGGGGATGGATTGTAAAGTTTCAATTTGGAGCAATATGAGCCACTTCTTTTTAGTCACCCAAGGTGCATGGCAGATAAAACAGTGTGTTGCAACCTTCTAGGAGTAAGAAAGTCGTATCGTTCCTTCGACACATCTAAATATATTTAAAACTAGTTTGTTGGGCATATAAAATTACTCAATGCATCAGTCTTACATTGGAAATTCGCATAAGCTACAGGATCTTCAAACAAAATCATAACATCTAGTTCTAGATTTATACAAATCTAAGTATTAAATGTGTTTTTTAAATTTAATCCAATAAAATTATTTTAAAATACCATCAAATACAATAAAATTGTATCCATCTTTGAAAGGTGAAATAAACGATATTTCTAAACTTTTAGATGGCTTGTTGTTTTTTTGTCCAAATTTGGTTGTTTACTAGATTCAAACTCCTAACTACTATCTATGATCTTAAATCAGAATTCTAATCCATCTATCGGTAACTACTCTATATGATTCTATTATTTGTCTTCCTCTAGTGTTGTGTTTTACGTTCGTTGATATGGGTGAACAAATTAGAATGATGCATAGTTGAAGACTTTAATACAATTGGACAAGATCATTAAAATTATAAAACAATGAATCAATGTGTAGAACTCATTCATGATTTATTGGACACTGGAAGATGAGAAAATAACCTGGTTATTTGTGCATCATATAAATTTGTCCAAGCCATCCTCCGTAAGTCAAATATCCTCGTGCATGCTTGTCAATTCTGTTCACCTTTCAGCATCATTGTTACATTATCCTGATTACATTAGCAGTGAAGATGAGGTATGACAGTACCGAGAAGAATGTGAATACTCACTGAAGAATTTTGTCTCGACAAAATTCAGTTCATGGTCTTCCCCTATTTATACTCAGTGGGTATCATTTATATAACCCCAAAAATGCATGTATTTACATGGCCATAATACCATTTGCATAACAACTTTTCTTCCCCAGCTAAATTATTTAGCTGTATCATCACATAGATTAAATAGTATTGGTTTGATTTAGTACGATCGATATGTTGACTCTCCAACATGCGGGTTGCCAAGCTACACCTCATCAGCTATAAAATATGAGTAAGGGTTTATCGGCTTACTGATGGAACCTGTTTCTCATCGGTGAGTGTAAGTTCATTTTTCCTCATCCCCTTGGTGCTTCAATGACGACTCATTCTTCGGCTAGCCATACTGATGTGTCAAAATTCAAGGCATAGGTGTTGTTATATATGTCTTTACCTTAGTCCAGGATGTCATACCACTATCTTGCTTGAGCTATCATATTTCACACTGAGCTTGGCGATCCCATCTTCGAGGGGCAAGTGGGCAAGAGAAGGCAGATCACTGGTGAGTTATATCAGTGAACTCTTTCTGGCTTATGGATAGGCTCTCGAACTAAGGCTATTTGAAATTCAACGATTGGATTCACATAGGTCATAATAAATTACAGGTTCAGTCCATAGGATCTCTTTGGTATCTTAGGTCTATAAACCACTCACACACCCATCACGTGAATGAACCTGGGTAACTGTTTGATATAAAAAAAATTGGGCATTTTTACTGATCAATTCGGTGAACGTTTTTCCACTAAATAGCATGCACTATCTATCCATTATTAGCGCATTTGCACAAAGGTCCACGGAAATCTCCATACTTATTATATGAGTGAGGCTACGGGGTGTTATCCTATCTATTTATTTTGATATACTTGATTACTATGGGTAAAAAGTTTTGTTTAGAATACACTCTTGAAGACTATTTATCTTTATGATTTCATGTCATCATAAACATGTGTTCGCGAACTTCATTATAAGAATCACATATGCCGTATAATAAACCTGGTCTACGTATGAACATGAACTCGCCGTAGACATAACTTTCTATCCTCCAACATCAGTATTCAATCATAATTATTAAAATAGGTTATTTTTATCTTTCTGTTAAGGACATATGATATATTTGACCCAATAACAACTTTGTTCGAAACGTTTTATGCATTTTGTTGAGCTATTCGTACTAACCATATAATAATTTAATTATGGTGTCCATCTTTCATATTTTGCACATAAAAAATATTTTTTTTACATCTCTGTACATCTTACTCAGCAACTAATTACTGTATTTCTATTTTTTTTCATATAATATATTAAACAAAGTCATAAAAATATAAAGTAAATATATTCCCGTCTAATTTGTTCGGATTGTGCAAAATTGTCATATTTGCCTGAATTGTTCTAGTTGTGCGCAATTGGTAAAAGTTGTGCAAATTTTTTACGGATTGTGTGAACTGTGCAAACATCTGTTCCAATGTTTGCATAGAAAAGGAAAAGAACAATGAACATTCCCGTGTGCGGTTCTTTTGTGCAATGTTTTGGTTTGTTTTAAATGAACAAAACAGAACGACCATATTTTGCTAGGCAACACATGTGGATTTCTATATGACACTCAGGAACCACCGTACACCAAACCATGGCATTGAAGTAAGGTACTGCAGCGGATAGCATGCGAACGTGTGAGCAACGTACTGACTCGCTGAAAGTCCCCATCTCCAGGTTGCTCGGCCTCCAACGCCACAATCACCACTAGCAACGGGTGTCAACCGTGCTCGCATACGTAACTGCCCCCCATAGCACCCTTTGCACAAGCCACTGAATACCAGCTTGATGATGATAACTCCCAAATTAACAGGATAAATTGTTGAATTTTGCATGATACTTATGCTTTTTAATCACGACATTTGCATGTTATCATACTAAATTAAGATAAATGGCTTACACTTTGATTTTACTATTATTTCTGATTTTTATCATTTTTTATATCATATTTAACCTAATTTCATTGAAGAAATATTTTTTACAGTGCCTTAAATACTTTGCTAAAGGATGGTAAGGGTTTTCCTATTTTGTCTAGAGTTTTTCCCATATTTGTATAAAATTTTCTGACCATTCTATACCAAGAAAATATTTTTTATATTTAAATAAACCATATTCTATTTATTTCTCATTTGATAATATTTTTTACAGTGCTCTTTTTACTTGGCTAAAGGATGGTAAGGGTTTTCCTATTTTTTTAGAGTTTTTCCCATATTTTTATATATTTTTCTATCCATTCTATAGGTAAGAAAATATTTTTTTATATTTAAATAAAACATATTCTATTTATTTCTCATTTGATAACATTTTATATACATATCAAGTGGCATTTACGTCACTCGCCCAAAATGTGCATGAATAAGTGGTTGCATTTTTATATATATACAAAATAAGAGCACTATTAGCTCATTATGGCATCGCAAATCGCGATGCCATAATGAGAAAATCATTAGGTGGAGAAGACAAAAAAACAACGTTGATGGGGTCGGGGAGAAAAGGTACGTTTTCCTTTGCTTTAAAATAAATACCTCATATTGTGGTCGGTTAGCTGCGTGCATTAAATGCATGCTGCAGTCGACACGCGTGCTTGATTCTTTGAACGTGAATCGGTTAACCGCGTGCATTTAATGCACATGCTACTGACACATGTGTAATTATAATTTTTTTTAAAGAGATAACGCCCTTTATATGAGGCGTCAATTTGCCAAGTGCATTAAAATAATGACGATAAGCTCACCTTGTTGTTTTTTTTTTTTTAGGTGCTGACGAGGGTGACGTGGAGCGTTTTTGGCAAATTTAAACACTACGATCATTCTCTATTGATTGCGTGCGACGGACGCGGACAAAAATGTGTCACATCGCAATCCAAGAAGGGGGAAAACGATAAAAAAATGTAGTAGCTAATCAGGAAGCGCCATTTCCTAGCTCATTGGAGAAGAGATAAATTAATCTAATGGCTAATATAAATCCTCAGTAAAATGATTATATCTTGAGATCTAGATATCCAATTGGGCTGAAAGTTTGAGGGCATGTTTGTCTTCCCCCCTCTATATTTCATATCGTTGGATCTTTAAATACAGGTCTGGAAAATAACAAAATTAACTTTTTGAAGCTCTCTCCAAGGATTTCGGCGGGAAGCACACAAGAGTTGCTTTAGAAGTTGACAGTTCTTGATTCTGCACTCAACTTTGTAAGTTTCTGATTTGTATTTCAATTTTCTTCTTTAACGATTCTAAAATGCCAAGGCATGGGCGAAATGCACATACCGTAGAAGTGGTTTTGAATAAAATTAGCACTGCATTTTGATTATGATTCAATCAGGTTTTTAATCTTTAGTTCTGCATGAATTTAAACATTTCTGCAATATTAGAATTTTAATTTAGGGTTGCATTGGTCCATAGGACCCATACATGGTCGCCGTCCCACTCAGATATGTAGGTGCATTCGTACCGGTTGTGTAACCCGGTACTATAGGCGCGACATAATGGTTACCCCCGTTCATCGAAGGTGGGGCAGCTCCGTAAGGATAAGAGGGAACTTCATTCCTCGGTGGTTCTGGGCGTATATGTCCGGTTGTAGGCAGTGGATAGTAAACTTCCGCGGGGCGGGAGTTTCTATCGGCGTGATAACTCCGGTCTTCGGGGTACCGTTGTGGTCGATACTGATCTGGCGGTGTTGGAGGTCGATGACGACTCTCCCATTGGCATGGCAGGCGATAATAGCCTGCTGGTGGTCCGTTTGGTCGTGCGGATGGAGGCGGTGAGGCTCCCCTAATGGCAGGTGGTGTGGGGCTGCTCCTCATTGGAGCCTTGCCCGGTCGGTGATAAGCATCGTCCGTCAAGGAGTCAACTATATTTTCACTAATCGGCTGCTTAGTTATAGGCGCCGTTGCAGAAGAGAGACGGTCATCAGACCGTGTAGATAGAACGGGTCGAGGTGACCCACTAGAAGGCTGAGGATAATGCTGCCCACCTTCATGGGTAAAACATCACACAATATCTCCTCTTCATAGGATTGAACCTTCAAAGGGAGACGGCATTGGCTCTTCACAAGGCTGAAGGTAGCATTGATCCAAGACACAAAATATGGGTGAGGGGGATCAATCAAAGGTAAACCCAAACGTGATGTCACAACATCAGAGACGACATTAATACAACTACCACTGTCTACAATCGTCTTACAAATCTTATCACCAATTTTTGAAATATGTGTAAAATATGGATGTCCTCAATGCAAAGTTATCAATGGAAGGCTGAGTAAGGTTGCAGCGGACAATTCCCCTAAATGATGTGGATGGGTCGTGATGAGAAAAAGACGGTGGATAGTCTGTGATGCCAATGAAACTCACTAATCCATCATCATGCAAAAATTCAGCCGTCACACTATCGTCAACTCTATATTCGTCCCCATCAATAGGCTGCTCGTCAATTGTGGGATCACTATCGAAAGGCTCCTGTCCTATGTGTAAGGCTCGTGACGGACCCTAGCAAGCTCTATGGCCACGACCCTGGTATTTAAAACAAGTCAAGATGGAGGGACCGACATGTGCAAGATTGGAATGGGGAGGGAAACGACGGAGGGCATTCATGCTCCGAGAATTAAGGGATGACGAGGTACGAGCATTTGGCGTAGGAGTGGATGGTGTCGGAGCTGGTGGACGGTGTTCGGTCAGAGTGCGAGTGGCGGTAGGAACTAGTGGTCGTGGTGCCGGGAGGGTTAAGGGCGGATTACGCTGGGTCGCACGGTTGGAATAAGAAGGATTAGACAAGTGCGACCGATCGTTGAGAGTAGGGCGATTGTACATGGGAGTATGATATAAGTTCTAACATAGCTCTAGGTCTTCTACAATCTGATAGGCCTGCTCTAGGGTGGCGGCTTTGTGGATTACTAGTTTTGTCTCAATATAAGGGTTAAAGACCGATTCTAAATCGAGAAATGACGACTCGGGGGCTCTCCTCGACTCGACACCTCATATAGAATTCCTCGAATTGGGTAATGTACTCGGAGACCGGACGTCAACCCTGCTGCAGTTTATGCCATTGATCTAGGAGATTGTCTAAGTAAGCTAGTGGGATGTATTTATCAAGCACATAGCCATTGGCCAAGTATCTACGGGTGCCTCACGACGGTTATAAATCAAAAATTCGAGATTTTCCCAAACGATTTTCGCTTGGTCCCCCTAATCTTATGTCGGCGTATTGGACTTTCTACCACTCTAGCATATTGTACCGCTTGAAATAACTATTCAATTTGGACTCCCAATCAAGATACTCTTTAGGATCCCCAGATCCCTTGTAGTACGGAACATCGACTTTGATGCTACGGTGAATCTGCTGCCATTGGTTGTCGTGATCCGCACGGCGGTGATCACGAGGGGGAACCACATCCTCGGGTGGATAAGGATCGTCCCTATCCGCACGATTCCCGTTCCATCCACGATACCTATTGTCAGGAGGATAAGGATCATTCTGTGGGGAATGATTCCTATCAAGCTCTCCGATCTTCTCCTCCGGCGGATGGTAATCGTCTCGGGGTAAACGATTTCCATCATGCACCAGGGCTCTATCCACAAGCGGATAGGGATCCGTCCGTGGGGGATGATTCCTGTCCTAGCTTGGGGTCCTAGGCTCAGGTGGATAGTAATTATCGCGATGATTTCTATCACGGACCGGAGTGCAAATCTCAAGAGGAATCTGATTGTCTCGCTCGAGACGATTCTGATTTTGGTTCCCAGATCTATCCTCGGGTTGTATAGGATCATCCTGATCGCGATGACTCCTATCACGAGCTCGATGTCTGGAATCAGGCGGATAATGGTCTTCACGATCCCGGTAAGGGCGTTCATGACCTCTATTCTCGAGGTTGTAAGTCCGTTCACTCACTGCATCGATCGAACTTGTTAGACGATTATCCATATTGGTAATTCGTGTATTAACATCACGAAAAGCATTGTGGACAGCGTCTAACACGCAATCAATGTCCCATCAAGAGGAGGTTGGTGGGGAAGATGATGACAACTCGTGGACGGGGAGGGACACCTCACGACCATCTTGGGGTTGGTCTGTCATCGGAGCGGAGACTCGATTGCCTGAATGCAAATGCATGCAATGGGACTGACTAATGACGACGTCTATGTTGGCGGAAACGACTGGGCTAACAGGTTAGGCTCTGATACCAATTTGACGTAGGACAACTAGGAAAAGGTAATTGAGGGGATGGATGGATGAGGACGGGTAAAAAGTGATAGACAGGTTTGTAGGGAATGATAAAACAGCCACAACAATACACGCAGTCGGATTCGGACTTTAAAACTGATAAAAAACTGGTGGTGCAGCTCCGACCCTTGTCAAGGGCGGGAGCACTGTCTTCACCCACCGTGACAATGCCTAAGCACCGAAATCAATATCCGAATTCGCGTCACGAAGAAACACTCGAAAGAGAGGGAGGAAGTGGGAAATCCAAACCAAATCTAATTCTGACGGCGGTGAAAACTTCTCAAGAAAATACTGGACAGAGAACACTTTTGACACCAAAGAGTTTAGGCGTACCTCGGCACTGTAGTGCGTGAAGAGGAAGCAGGAAATTATGATCGTGACGAGGCTAGGCGAATCCAGGCGTTGAGCGGCTACTTAACGAAGCAAGATGGGCATTACGAGCATTAAACGGCCCTAGTAGTGATTTGATGTCGTGGTCCCACATTCAGGCATAGGCAAATACCCGCGAACGCGAAGTGCACGTAGGGTGCGCTCAGTGCCCACGCGCACAAGGAGTGGGTAGAGGCTGCAGTGCACCTAGAGCGCGCGTAGCGCGCGCGACTTGAAGCGTCAGATGGCATCGACGGTGGCACAAGCATGCGTGGCACTAACTGGCAGACTAGGGTGCCCTGGGCGGCGGCCTGGGGATGGCCTTGGGCTGCCCTCGAAGGGCGGCCTTGCGTGGGTGACCTGTGTTGCCCTAGGGAGCCCTAGATGGGCGGCTTTGGGCAGCCATGGGCAGCCCTGCATGAGCAGTCTGAGGCGGCCCAGGACGGCCTTGATGGGCGGCCGTGGGCGGCCCTGCGTTGGCGGCCTGAGGCGGCCCTAGACGGCCTTGATGGGTGGCCATGGGTGGCCTTGGGCGGCCTTGCATGGGCGGCCTGAGGCAGCCCTCAGCAGGCCTTGATGCGTGGCTATGGGCGGCCATGGGCATCCCTGCGTGGGTGGCCTGAGGCAACCCTGGGTGGGCCTTGATGGGCGGCTCTAGGCGGCCTTGGCCAGCCGTGCGTGGGCGGTTTGAGGCAACCCTAGGCGGGCGTTGATGGGCAGCTCTAGGCGGCATTGGGCAGCCCTTCGTGGGCGGCCTGAGGCAACCCTGGTGGGACCTTGATGGGCGACCTTGGATGTTCTAGGGCAACCTAGGAGGGCGAATAAGAGAGAGAAAGAGAAAGGGAGAGAGAGAAGGGACGAAGAGGGTGGAGAAGACAATTGGGTGGATGGCCGTCGACGATAATGATGGTGGGGGCGGCGGTGCCACTAGGGTTAGAAGAAGGATAGGGGAGGCTGCGCAGTCCTCCAAGAAGAGTTAAAGAAAAACTCGATTCTTGAATTATGACTGGCTAACTATTTATTGAAGCAATGGCCTATAGATATAGGCTCGGAGGAAAGAGAAAATACAACTTTAAGATGAGATATTAAAGATGAGTCATGCTTCATGTCAGGCCAAGGGGCAGTTGTTGACCTGCCATTAGCGATGTGTCGTGACGCGTGAAGGAACGTGCGTGTGTGGAGACGTGCGTAGTGGAGGCGGTTGCAGCATGTTTAGAGAGGGAGTGTTGATGTGCGTGCATGAAGACGTGCGTGGCAGAGACGGTTGTGGCATGTCCGTAGTGGGAGTGATGACATCGGTTGACTGTGGCAGCGTATCCTTGGCTGAGACGTTGACTTTGATTGACCATGGCGACGCATCTGAAGGTGATGGGTCAGCATCCTTGCCATCAATTACACACATGGTCTTAGATCTTGAGATTGTGATAGGAATCATCATGACCTTGATGATCCTATACGACCCAAGGATAGATCCGATAGCCGAAATCTGAATCGTCCAAAACGAGATGATCTGATTCCTTTGGATATTTGCACTCCGGTTCGTGATAGGAATCGTCGAGACGATTACAATCCGCCCGAGCCTAGAACCCCAAGCCAGGATAGGAATCGTCCCCCACGGTGCAATCCTTATCCATCTGTGGATAGACCCCCGGTGTACGAAGGTAATGGTCCACCACGAGACAATTACCATACGCCGTAGGAGAGGGATCCAGGAGAGGATCCCCCTCGGAATGATCCCCATCTACCGGATGATAGACATCGTGGGTAGAACGGGAATCATCCGGACAGGAACGATCCACTTCCACTCGAGGATGTGGTTCCCCCTCGCGATCACCGCCGTATGGATCAAGACAACCAGTGGCAGCAGATTCATCGTAGCATCAAAGTCGATGTTCCGTACTACAAGGGATCTAGGGATCCTAAAGAGTATCTTGATTGGGAGTCCAAATTGAATAGTTATTTCAAGCGGTACAATATGCTAGAGTGGCCGAAAGTCCAATATGCCGACATAAGATTAGGGGACAAGCAAAATTTTTTTGGGAGAATCTTGAATTTTTTATTTATAACCGTCGTGAGGCACCCATAGATACTTGGCCCTAAATGAAGAATAAATTACGTGAGAAATACGTCCCACTTGCCTGCTTAGATAATCTCCTTGATCACTAGCATAAACTGCAGTTTTAGGGTAGATGTCCGGTCTTTGAGTATATTACCCAGTTCGAGGAATTCTATATGAGGTGTCGAGTCGAGGAGAGTCCCCGAGTCGTTATTTCTTGATTTAGAACTGGTCTCAACCCTCATCTAGAGACGGAACTGCTAGTCCGCAAAGCCGCCACCCTAGAGTAGGCCTATCAGATTGTAGAAGACCTACAGCTATGTTAGAATTTATACCATACTCCCGTGTACAATCGCCCTGCTCTCATCGATCGGTCACACTTATCTAATCCCTCTTGTTCCAACCGTGTAGCCCACCTTAATCCTCCCTTAGCCCTCCCAACACCACCACCATCAGTTCCTACTTCCACTCGTACTCCCACCAAACATTGTCCACCAGCTCCAACACCATCCTCTACTACACCAAATGCTCGTACATTGTCTTCTCTTGATTCCACCACTATAGCCCCTCCTCCTCAATCAAACCCCGAACATATTGGTCCCTCTGGCTTGACCTGCTTTAAGTGCTAGGGACACAGACACCGAGCTTCCCAATGTCCGTCCCGAGCCCTACATATAGGTCAGTAGCCCTCCGATAACATCCCACTTTTAGATGAGCAGCCCATCGACGAGGAAGAGTACAGGATAGATAGCTACGTCGAAGACAAATTTATGCACGAGGAAGATTTAGTGGTCTTCATCGGTATCACCGACTGCCCACAAACCCTTCCCTATCGGGATCCTTCTACATCTGTTAGGGGAGTTTTCCAATGTACCCTTACCCAACCTTCGACCAATAGTTCCACTTTGAGGACATCCATATTCTATACATGTTTCAAGATTTCTAACAAGATGTGTATAACGATTGTGGACAGTGGCAGTTGTATTAATGCCGTATCCGATGTCATGATGTCATGCTTGGGATTACCTCTAATTGACCATCCTAACCCATATTTTGTATCCTCGATTGATGCCACCTCAATCCCCGTAAAGAATCAATGTCGTCTTCCTTTGAAAGTTCAGTCATACGAGGAAGACGTATTGTGCGATGTGCTACCCATGAAGGTGGGCAGCGTTATCCTCGGCCGCCCTTGGCTGTATGATAACGATGTACACCTTTTCGGTAGGAGTAACACATGTTCATTCATCCATCAGGGGAAGAAAATCACATGGCATCCTTATACCCAAAGTCTACAAAAGCCTCCGCTGAAATCTCCATCCTTAGAAAATCACATGGCATCCTTAAATGAGTATGTATTTAGCTATGACTCCTGATCACTCATCCGAGGATTCCTCCGCCCCACCCCCTGAGGTTTCTCAGCTACTAGAAGAATTTGCAAGCGTCTTCCCTAACGACTTACCCGACGACCTACCTCCAATGCGTGACATTCAGCACGCCATCGATCTCATTCCGGGTTCATCTTTTACCCAATCTCCCTCATTATCGAATGGATCCAACGCAGTACAAGGAGTTACAGCATCAAGTCCAAGAACTCTTGGACAAGGGGTTCATCCAAGAGAGCCTTAGCCCATGCGCCGTACCCGCACTGTTAGTCCCCAAAAAGGATGGGAGTTGGCGCATGTGCATAGACAGTAGAGCTATAAATAAGATTACGATCAAGTATAGGTTTCCTATTCATCACATCGATGACATGTTTGATATGAGGGCAAGATCTAAAATCTTCTCCAAAATTGATCTTAAAAGCGGTTATCACCAAGTTTGTATCCGTCCAGAAGACGAATGGAAAACTGCCTTTAAGATCAAAGATGGGCTATATGAGTGGAAGGTCATACCCTTTGGTTTATCAAATGCACCTAGCACTTTCCATCGATTGATGAATCACTAACTTAGGTCATTCATAGGGAACTTTGTTGTCGTCTACTTTGATGATATTCTTATTTATAGTAAGTCCCCACCCGATCATCTCCATCACCTACGTTTAGTTTGCGAAGTATTGAAAACCGAGCACTTATATGCTGACCCAAAAAAATGCTCCTTTCTTGTTAGTCATGTCTCGTTCTTACATTTTATCTTATCTGACCAAGGTGTATCCGTTGACCCAGCCAAAATTACTGCAATTATCCATTGGCCAACCCCCAAAAAATGCCCATGATGTTTGTAGCTTCCACGGATTAGCCACCTTTTTATATACGATTCATTTCCAACTTTAGTTCCATCATGGCACCGATAACCGAATGTCTCAAGGGGAATCATTTTGAGTGGACTACCGCAACGTAGATATCCTTCGATGATATAAAATTGACAATAACTCGAGTCCCCATCCTTCGACTACCCGATTTTGATAAAGTATTCGAGGGTACTTGTGATGCGTCGGGATTAGGGATTGGTGGAGTATTAAGCCAAGAGAATCACCCCATCGCATTCTTTAGTGAGAAACTTAAGGATGCCAAACTTAAGTACTCCACCTATGATAAGGAATTCTCTGCCATCATTCAATCCTTACCTCACTTGCATCGTCACTTATAGTCCAAAGAGTTTGTTCTCTTTCCCAACCACGAGGCTATAAAATATATTCACTCCCAATAGAAACTTAATCCTAGATACGTTAGATGGGTCGAATACATCCAATCTTATACTTTTGTGCTCAAACATAAAAAGGGTGTCAAAAATAGGGCTGTCAACGCCTTGAGTAGACGAGTCCACCTACTGAATGTTACGAAGGTCGAGGTCATTGTATTTGATCAGCTGAATGACCTCTATTTCGGTTGCACAAATTTTGCGCCTATTATCCGAACTGTCGACAAACGCCCAAACTCCGAACACCAAGACTATATTCTTGATGCGGCTTCCTCTTTTATGATCGTCGCGAATGCATTCCACAGTCCTCTCTTAGGGATTTCCTGGTTTGGGAAACTCATGCGGGAGGTCTTTGTTGTCATTTTGGGAGAGATAAAACCATCGCTATGGTCGAGCACAGGTTCTTTTGGCCATCCCTAAAGCGCGACATAGCTAATATAGTTTCCCAATGTCGTGTATGTGCTCTCGCCAAGCACGTCAAACAGAACACCGGTCTATATACCCCTCTACCAGTTCCTCAGAGACCTTGGGATGATGTGAGCATTGACTTTGTGTTAGGGCTTCCAAGGACAAACAAACGCTATGATTCCATCATGGTCATTGTGGATCGTTTTCAAAAATGGCTCATTTCATTACTTGCTTTAAAACTTCTGATGTGTCCCATGTCGCCCAGCTTTACTTCAGTGAAATTGTGCGTCTCCACGGACTTCCAAAGAGTATAGTGTCGGACAGAGATGTCCGATTCACTCCATTTTCTCCATTTCTTTATCTCTCCCTAGCCCTCCCAGGGTTGCCCTTGGACGCCCAGCCCGCCCAACTGTGGTCATCCCAAGCAGTCCCAGGCCGCCTAACAAGGCCTGCCCACGGCCGCCCAAGGCCGCCCAAGGCTGCCCAAGGCCTCCCACCTCAGGCCAGCCCCGCGGAATCACCCAGGGCCGCCCCTCAAGGCCCGCCTCAGGCTGCCCACGCAGAGCCATACTGTTGGGTTCTATAGAAGCCTTGAGATGGATGAAGAGAATAAACAATGCGCTGTGGAAGACTTTTGTGAGTCGAAAGGCATCAACAAAAACATTCAAATGAAGTACCTTTGTACGAATCTCATCTCGGAGGGAGACGAGTTGAGCTGCTCAAGTGTGCAGCCTCTAGACGTATCCACACGGTCCTCGGCGCGTTGGATCTCCTCCTTCTCGTTGATAAGCCCCGTTCTTTCTCCCTCGGCGTCGTTATGTCGTCTCGATCACATCAGGGATGGAGAAGGGGTGTGGGGAGAGTGGAGAAGAAGGGGAAAGGGCCCTGAACAATTCTGGCCTAGGTGAATTTAGTTCAGGGCCTTCCCCTATTTATACTAAGTGGGTATTTTTCAAAAAAACCCCAAAACTTAAGTATATCTTCCAACGTCCAAATGACCATTTGCCTGTGACCCTTTATTGGCCTTTTAAATTAATTAACTATATCATCATATAGATTAATTAATGTCAAATCAGTTTAACCCAATCAATAGGTTAAGACTCCGATGCGCGGGGTGCCAAGCTACAACTCGTGTCCTAGAAGATACAAAGGAGTGTGTATTGACTTACCCATGGAACCTGTTCATCATCAGTTACTGTGTATGTATAATACCTCATCCACTTGACACTCCTTGGACGACTTAGGGTATGGTTAACTATCAAAGCCTAATCGGTCATCTGAGTTAGTACTGATACATTTGGAAATCATCAGAGAACTCTTCTCCGATATTTCACTACCTTGGCTAAGGACTTTGTTGCATCATCTTCCTTGAGCTGTCACCTTTTATACCGAGGGTGGAAGATCCCATCTTGACCATTCAATCGCCTTCGTGTACTTTTTGATGCATCTGAACTAAGACCGTTTTGAATCCCTTGATTAGAGACTCATTGGCCATAGCCAAAGTACAACCGTCTGTCCACAGGACGTCTTTGGTGTCTCAGGTCTAAGGACAACTTACACAACCCTTGCATGAATCAACCTGATTGACAGTTCAGTATAATACCATTCAGGGATTCGTACGGATCAAGTCAGTGAACTCTTTCCATTAAAGAGCACCCACTATCTATACTTAGTCTCGCCACACAAATGGCTACGGGACCGGCCATACTCATCATATGACGGAGGCTAGATAGTGCTATTCTATCCACATACTTTGATGTTCTTCTAGCGTATCATTTGAATAAGAATGTTTAGAACACATGCTTAAAGACTAGTGATCTCCGATGTACGATCTCATCATAATTCACTACGTCTGATCATGTATTCATGGGCTTCATTATACGCATCACACGTGCACTATAATGAATGCTCTATTAATGAACATGGAATGAGATGTGGAATGTGTGATTAGCTTGTCGGCCAAATATATTTCCATCAATCTCCCACTTGGACTCAATTCAATCATTCTTAGGAGCAAACCCTTTGTTTACAAGTGATACTCAAGATACATTGAGCTTAATGGCTCCGTCTATGGATCTACTATAATGTCAGTCAATGGAACACTTCCATTATGTAATCTCCTACTAAAGATCATCTTCTTTATCAAGTGAAGTGTCTTAAGAAATTCTCCAACTATTTCACTTGTGCATTGGCACCATCGGTGTCACACAACAATAGGGTTTCTGATCAAATATAAATGCATGGTTAGTGATGAACATTTCAATCACTATTTCTTCTTGTGGTAACATCAACTACAATGATGTACTCCACTCTCGTCGTCAAGTTTTAAGTTGACCTACTTGGAAGCCTTCCAATAGGTTATACTTTCATAAAATAAAACATAACTTCAAATGTAGACTTTCTATCATTTGAATCTCATTGAAAACACAATTTTACGTAGCCCTTGAGTTTCAATGCATCTTCTCCACGAACGCAATCATTTCTTTTTGTCTTCTCAAGACATCCAAAATGCATACCATGTTGTTTTAGTGCTCATAACTATTAGAGCTCATGCCACTTCAGGCATTGCACATAGAATGATGTGCATGATTAATCTCATTATCATGACACAATGAACCTCTCTTAGAGTTCCCCATCCCAAAACTCCTTTTGGAGATGACATCTATGTTTATGGATTTGTAGAGTAATTGCCTTATTGACCTATCTCTATAGATCGGTATTCTCAATACATAGGTTACTTCTCCAAAATCTTTTCATGGAGAAGATATTTCACAGTCCTTCTATTATAAATTATAACATTCATACATCATTCTTAATGAGTAGAATGTACTCTACAGAAAGAATATGATAATTATGATTGTATTTGTGCTCCCACTGGTCATCGTGTATACTTGCATGGCTAGTTCTTCATTCTTCATGAAGACATGAGATTTGATCACCCTACCAAAACTCGAATTCTAACTTCAGAATGTCTGCCATAATTCAACCCATAATTGGATTCTGGCAGCTTGCACACATGGACGTATAATTTTTAGGTTGTATCATATACACCTTGATCCATTTCTTGATTCGTAATCATAGTGTGCATCTATTGTGAGAACGATTCTGGTTGACTGTATCATGGCAGCTAGTGTGAACCGTTAGTCCATGAACTTTTGCTTTGAACAATTTCAATTTGTCCATTAGCACCTTACCTTTATAAAAAGATTATTGACTCATAATGGGTACAATACCCTTGGGAGTGTTCACCAAGTTCACAACTTGGTTGAGTTGTGTGGACCAAATTCCAAAATCTATATGTTATCGCTCAGGGATTCGTACTGATCAATTCAGGGATTCGTACAGATCAATTCAGTGAACTCTTTTCACTAAAGAGCACCCACTACCTATCCTTAGTGTCGCCATAGTAATGGCTACGGGACTGGCCATACTCATCATATGAGTGAGGCTAGATAGTGCTATTCTATCCGGATAGTTTGATGTCCTTCTCGGTATCCTTTGAATAGGAATGTTTAGAACACATGCTTAAAGTCTAGTGATCTTTGTATTACGATCTCATCATAATTCACAAGTCCGATCATGTATTCATGGACTTCATTATACGCATCACACGTGCACTATAATGAATATGCTCTATTAATGAACATGGAATGAGATGTGGAATGTGTGATCAGCTTGCCGGCCACATATATTTCCATCATGCACCAGGGCGCCCTTGGTAGCCCATCACAGCCTGCCCAGGGCCCCCTAAGGCCGCCCACGCACGGCCGCCCAAGGCTGCCCGCGCAGGGCCGCCCAAGGCTGCCCTTGGTCGCCCATCAAGGCTCGCCCAGGGCCGCATCAGGCCGCCCATGCAGCGCTGCCCAAGGCCGCACTTGGCCACCCATCAAGGCCTGCCCAAGGCCGCCTCAGGCCGCCCAGTCAGGGCCCCCCAAGGCCACCCATCAAGGCTCGCCTAGGGCCGTCTTAGGCCGCCCAATGCTGCTCAAGACTGCCCATCTAGGGCTGCCCGAAACCGCTCAGGTCTTCCGATCAAGGGCTGCCCAAGGCCGCACCAGGCAGCCTCTAGCCGCCCCATCCAGGGTCGTACTAGACCGCTCCTTCTAAGACGCCCGAGACTGCCCGCACAGGATGCCCAGGACGGTGCCCGTACTTGTTTAATCTGCCCGTGTCAGATCGTTCGTCTCGCACTTCGCCCAGACATGTCAAACTCAGAATTTCCTGCAGCCTCTTCACGCACTACGGTGCCGAGGTACGCTTGATCTCTTTGGTGTCGAAGTGTTCTCCGCCTAGTATTTCTCGAGAAATTTCCACAGCCGTAAGATTAGATTTGGTTTGGATTTCCCCACTTTCTCTCTTTCTTTTGTGAGTCTCCTTCGTGACGTGAATTCGGGTATTGATTTTGGTGCTTCGGCATCATCGCGGTGGGTGAAGACAGTACTCCCTCCCTCAACAAGGGTTGGAGCTGCACCACTAGTTTTTCATCAGTTTTAAAGTCCTAATCCGACCGTGTGGATTTCTGTGGGCTGTTTTATCCTTCCTGTACCCATGCCCTCCATTGTCGTTCATCCATCCGTAGTCTTCTCCGTTACTCGAGTCATCGATTCCTTAGTTGTCCTACGTCAGTCTTTGTCTCTATGGGGCAGATGACGATATCGGATATCGAATGCGAATATCGATTACCGATATCCGCATTAAACTATAATAAAAGTAATTTTATTTATTAGATATCCTGCATTTCATAAAGACAACGTGGGCACACGTGAATTAGAAAAGCGTTCTAATTGGTCATGCATCACAACTATTATATACTGTTGCGAATTTTTAATTTTTTCCATATTGGATAGAAGGATTCGGGTTTGTTGTTAAACTAGGAATCCCTTTATCCCATATGTAAAGATATAGAAAATTTTTTTTCTATTTATTGGACGTTTCTCATTGGCCACACTCTAAAAATATAGTGATAATTGATATAAACATTATTTTAATATTAAAACATTTATCGGCCTCATTTAATTTAGATAGGGAAACGTTTCTAATATCTTCCATGTGGGATAGTGGGATTCAAAGTTTACATTAACTTTGAATCCTAATATCCAAAAGGGAAGAATAAAAATTTCACACTATATATCAAAAATCAAAAACCACGCAATGCATTTAAAACTAACAGGTAGAATGTGAAATAGAGTTTATTTTATCGGTCGATACTGTTTCTGATATATGGATATCGGAGAACATGCGATGAGAACATGCAAGAACTTCTATTGAAGTCCATATTCCGCTTCTTAGGACTCCATCGTGTAATTATGTCCGCATAGTGAAATATGCTAAACATAATGCTTTAGTTTTATTAATGTGCCTGTCTAGAAATGCTTATAAGAATGACCTATAAGTAGTTCAAAGCCATTCATCTACAAAATATGAAAGACCAGCACCATTGGGGTTCCGAATAACACCAACAAATGATTGTGATGGATAATGTGTGGCCAATCACACAACCATATTATGTTTTATTTATCGAAATAAGCAATTTTATTATTATTATGGCTTGTGTTTAATTATTAGCAAGTTATATTGTTGGATATTGTTTTGGTTTATAAAATGACAACTATGAAGGTGTCCAAGAAATCAAGATATCAGAACTTTAGGGGACTGTGTGATGAAGTTTTTCCTCTTCACTTCCAATGTTCACTATGATGCCTAACTAGGACAAGCATTATCACTTTGGTAGAGGATTTTTGCATCAGGCTGGGAGCGAACTTAAGAGGAGGCACTCACAACACCCACGATTGCCTACAGAATTTGAAAACCAAAACAGAATTCCCGAGGTGGAGTAATGGAGCACATCTAGTCGATGCCAATAAATAATGAGCAAAGCCGTCTTCATCATCATCAACATCCCCAACGGTCCCTAACCAGCACGGCAGTCACACCCAAGAATCTATGAAGATGCCCGGGTTTAAATACCAGACAAATAAAAAAGATAGTACTATATATGTGCAATTCTAGAAACTTTATCTTCTTCTTTATCTTTATCTAGATAAATTATCAACATTTCTTTTAAGTTGTGAAAAATTATGAAATAAAATCACATTTTCCAACTTGGAGTTAACTTTTATCATTTGTGGGACTAACCCCATTAAACTGAATGTGTTAAATGGAATGAATCTCACTCTCTTCTTAATTTATGTGGAAGATGCAAGAATTAGTTGAAACTTTCACAAATAATGGGGATAATTAAATGACAGAGAAGCTATTTAGCCCAAATGATCAGGCCAAGCCACAACCCTGGGCCCAAAAAGGAGGCCCAAATCAAGACAGCTGGCTCTAGTCTAAAGGACCACTAAGGAAACTCCACTAAGCCCTCTATGAGAGGCGTCTTCGGCCAAAGAAAGGAGGGCAAGAATAAGGTCTAGTCATGATTATTTATGAAAATTTTAGATGCTGGGATGCTGATTGGAGGGCACCCTTGGAGGTGGATCTAAGCCAGATAAAAGGATCCAGCTATTCAATCCATAAAACATCTAAGCGTCGAGGCTTAAAGATATCACCTGTAATGCTAATTAAGCAAAAGAGTCTTGAACGTCCCTAGGGTATTTAAAAGGTCTCAATGCTGGTTAGAGGACCATAATGGGCGAGGAACATGACCCAGAAAGGAAGATGTGGCCATCCATTGCATTAAAAATCTATTGGCTCTCATTTGCTCTATCTCCCTATATGAACCCCTTCATCATATTGTAATATTCCTCTTGTGATTCAGTCCAAAGTAATATTTGGTGGTTAAGTGCAATTGAGTCATAGATCCGTTTACCGTAGTGAGTACCAGACTGAGCAGAAAGCATCCAGGGCTGAAGAAGCTGGTGGAAAGGAGTAGAGGAAATCCCTTTGGCCTCGAAGGGTGTGACAAAGAGGTTACCTTTGAAGACTAAGAGGGGTGTGAATTAGTCTACTTTTGTATTTATGTTATCTAATTTTCTTTTTAAGATTCCCTGTCTAATATTGTCTCTCAACCACTCTTCTCAGCTTAACACAATCTTTTACCCTGCTTGGGGCACAAGTGCCCTTAATACAGCCGCGGGAGATCGTGTAGATCTCAGGACAATCTCAGGCTCAAAGGCCTAGTGAAAGTCCTCTAAAAAACCGCAATTCACTATATGCGGGGTGAGCGTCACTCTCGCCTTACAATTACACTTAGGTCAATAATAAGAAAAACTAGAGACGTCTACTCCACACCACCACGGAGCTCCTAACGTCAACCCTCCTTGTCCTGACCCAAGCTAATCTTCTCACCTAAGTGACCACCTCCCTGCAATAGAACAAAGACCTAGCTTCCATAGTTGACCCTTGGTCAACACACTAACATCCAATGTTCACCAATTTCAGTCCAAATATATTTCCTAACTAGATTTATCAAAAGATGCTATACTATCAATTTGAGCGTAGCAAAATGATAAGTCATGTAAAATAAAGTTCACTTTGATATTATCTAATGTAATATGGATCGAATGTTGAATCTGAATAATAAACTTCAATCAAATCAGAATAGTAGAATGAAATCTGATGGAAATTCGAGTTCAGTTCAATAATACATGTCAAAGCTTTTGAACTCAATGTGATCAAACAAAATCAAATACCAATTTCAATTTACTTCAATTGTGCTAATCGTATTCGATCAGTTATGAATAATCAAAAGTAATTGAGAAAGTGAAATTCAAGTCGATTTTACTGATTGATCAAATTTTGATCACAAAGTGATCAAACCAACTAGATATATTGGATATGATAAGCTATGATTATATGAGTGATAGCATCGACTATTATCAATTGAAATCAATCTTTAGAATTAAATGAGATCAATTTAGAGTAATAGATATAGTTGATTTCAATTTACTTTATGAGAAAACAAATAATGCTGGTTTATGCCAATCGAGGTTTTGATTGATGTATTAATCAATTAGTCAGATTTGATCAAATCAAAATTAGGTACACCAGGTGAGGTGAAGTGTTATGAAACCAATGACCAAACAAATATGATCAATTTTTTAATCAAATTTATTAAACTGGATTAACAAATGCAAATAAAATCAGTTGAAGAGTACAGTGACAACCAGATTAATTGAATTGATATGAAATGATCAAATTCAACTAATAGGTAATACCAAATCAAATTATGTGTTATGATCAAATTATATGAAAGCAATGACTTGATGCAGGCAAGCAAATTCGATATGGATAAGATGAATGATTAATAACCAATCGATTATTACAAAGTCAATTTAACAAGGATGTATTTCAGACCATTAAATCTGTATAATCAACTGAGTCGTCAAGCTATTGGATCAAAAACTGTTGAATCGAATTAGGAAATCATTTTCTACTTTCAATTATAAGGTTTCTGGGTTAAAAATAGGAAAGATCAATTTCAAATTTCAGATTAGTGATCCACCAAATATTCAAATACCCACTTCTAAATTGCAGATTAAAGAATCAAGAATAAAATTAGAATTGCCTAATTTCAGATTTCAGAGTAGGAAAATCTACTTGAATATTTAATTTTGAACTAAAGATTGAAGAATCAATAATTATAAAATGAGTGATGATTAATCGGAATTACTAATATCAGAATTTCGATCCAAGATATTGATCACAAGTTGGAAGTATTATTATATTCTCAAGAAGATTATCATGATTGAAAAATAATCAAAAGCACTTGGTATGAAATGATCTCACTAGTTTTTATGAATTCAGATTCTCAAGAATGAATGTTGCATCAAACCACCAACAGAGCCCCAATTTCTTGAAGCTTGAAGACCTCCAGCAATAACAGATCTCAGATCTCAAGGTGACAACAAGCGTTTGGAGAGAGAGTGGGCGCCCAAAAAGAGAGCACATTTTCCAAAAAAGGTGCTTTTATAGTCCTTTTACCCTAATGGGCCGAAAAAGGTATTATATATATAATTGTTTCTTTTCTATCGAAAATATAAAGTAGGAGGAATGGTTAAAGCCCCTCCTTTTTAAAACAAACTCTTGAGAGGTATTGGGCTTAAAACCCAAACAATCATACATATGTATTTAATATTTCTAAGCCATGTTTACGGTGACAAAATATTATTATTTATAAAATCAAATACTATTATTCTTTTATTTACTCTAATAACCTGCCTCAAGAAGGATTAATTTCTCATTAAATTCAAAATGTTGATAAATCATTAAAAATAAACTCACCTGACAAAGATCCAAAGATCTCCTCCTTTTTGATGATTTTCAATATTTTGAATTTTAACCAACATCTATCCCTATCTTTGCGCTTCCTTGTTTTAATTCTTCCTTGTTTTAAAATATTCAAAAAGAATAGGTGAAAACAACATAAAATAATCGAGGGATTAGAAGTTCATTTGGTAGAGGAATTGAGCTAGAGTCCTAAACAAAATTGATATAAAAAAATTTGATATCATAAATTGATGGTGACTGGAAAAATAAAAAAATAAAAAATCTTAATTCAACATGTACCTCAACAAAAAAAAAATAAAAGAAATATATATATATATGTGTATTGATAATATGAAAAACAAAGAAATAACAAAAATGGCTATGCTCTCCAATCATCATTGTTTTAAGTGAATTCGTAATAATTTTCCTCCTCCACAAAAAAATCATATTTTGTTTAAATCATTCAACCACCTCTTGATCAGTATGAATCACTAGATTTCATCAAACCAAGTTCTCTGAGTAGAAAGTTAAACCTTTGCCCAGATATTGGTTTTGTAAATATGTCAGCAATTTGATTTGAAGTGTTAATAAACTTCAACTCAATATTGCCTTTACTAACATGATCACAAAAAAATTTATGATTAATTTTAATGTGTTTTTTCCTAGAAATAACCACAGGATTACTTGCAATATTAATTGCACTAGTATTATCACAAAAAACATGAATTTTTGAATAGGAAATACCATAATCTTCAAGTTGATTCTTTATCCACATGACTTGAGCTACACATACACCACCAAAAATATACTCAGCTTCAGGTGTGGATAGTACTGCTGAATTTTGTTTTTTTAAAACTCCAGGAAACAAGACACCCAGTAACAAAGAGACGTGACCCACTTGTACTTTTCCTTTCAACTCGACAACCAGCAAAGTCAAAATCAAAATAAGCTTTGACTGATATTTCATTATTTTTAGGAAATCAAAGACCTAAATCCGCAGATCTAATAAGATATCTAAAAATTCTTTTAACTGCTGTGAGATGTGATTCTTTAGGATCACTTTGAAATCTAGCACAAAGACAAACACTAAATAAGATGTCAGGTCTACTTGCAGTGAGATATAAAACAGAGCCAATCATTCCTCTATATAGTTTTTAATTAACCCTCTTACATTTTTAATCTTTGTCTAAAGTAACCACACTCCCCATAGGTGTAGTTTTAGACTTTTTAGCACAGAGAAGTTAAATTTATTAAGCATATCTTTCATATATTTTTCATGTGAAACATATATCCCCCTTTTTGATTGTTTAATTTGCAATCCATTAAGGTAATTCAATTCTCCCATCATACTCATTTCAAACTCACTTTGCATTTCCTGAGCAAAGGTTTGACATAGTAACTAATTATTTGATCCAAAAATTATGTCATCAACATAAATCTGAACTACTATCATATCCTTATTCTTTCTCTTAATAAAAGGAGTAGTATCAGTTTTACCTCTAACATATCCATGATCAGTAAGGAAAGTACTTAGTTTGTCATACCAAGCCCTAGGTGCTTGTTTGAGTCCATACAATGCCTTATTCAGTTTATACACCCAATCCGGGTGCTTATCATTTTCAAACCCTAGAGGTTGTTCTACATATACCTCTTCTTTAACTATTCCATTTAAGAATGCACTTTTGACATCCATTTGGAAGAGCTTAAAATCATTTGCACATGCAAAGGATAAAAGAAGACGAATAGCATCCATTCTAGCAACAGGTGCACATGTCTCTTCATAATCAATGCCTTTTTCCTGAACATATCCTTGTGCAACTAACCTAGCCTTATTTCTAACTACACGTCCATTCTCATTGACTTTGTTTTTAAAAATCCATTTAGTTCCTATAACATTATGACCATCTGGCCTTGGAACCAAATCCCATACATGGTTTCTTTCAAATTGAACCAACTCTTCCCACATTGAAAGGATCCATTCTTCTATCATAAGAGCTTCGTCCACCTTTTTAGGCTCTATTTGTGAGGTAACTACAGTATGCATGTCCTGACTAATACGAGACCTAGTTCTAACACCCTCATCTAGATTCCCAATTATATTTTTAAGAGGATGACTTTTGACAACCTTAATTTGCCGTGGAAGAGAATTAATGTTGTCATCCTTTCCTCCTAATTCATCGTCATGATTATCTGGTGAATCTGATTCATCTGATATTGATTCATGAACAATAACCTCATTCTCAATCACCTTCCTATCAACTCTCATTTCAACAAACTTAACATGTATAGACTCCTCAACAATTAAAGTTCTTATGTTGAAAACTCTATATGCTCTAGAACGTTCAGAATAGCCAAGAAAAGTTGCCTCACCATTTCTAGAATTAAATTTACTACGATTTTCCTTGCTATTATTTGAAGCATAACACTTACAACCCAAGATTTAAAATATGTAATATTTGGAATTTTATTTTTCAAAATCTAATAAGGAGTTTTACTAAGAATCTTCCTAATAAGAACACGATTAGAAACATAACAAGCTGTGTTGACTGCTTCAGCGCAAAAATATTCAGGGAGTGAATTTACCTTCAACATTGTCGTGCCCATTTCAACAAGGGTACGATTTTTCCTTTTAACAACACCATTTTTTTCAGGTGTTCTTGGAGAGGAATATTGATGAGGAATACCTAGGGTGGAACATAGATCATCAAAGTCTGAATTTTCAAATTCACCACCATGATCACTACGAATAATCTTTATATCATGTTCAAGAATATTTTTAGTTTTATGAACAAAACTTTTGAAAGCTTCAAATGTTTTGCTCTTATGAGATAAAAAATAAACCCATGTACATCTAGAAAAATCATCAACAATAACAAAACAATAGAGTTTACCACCTAAATTCATTACTTGATTAGGACCAAACAGATCTAAGTGTAACAAATCAAAAGGTTGCTTTGTGGAGATTAGGTTCTTAAGTTTAAAATTTGATCTACTATGCTTTGACTTAATACAGGTTTCACAAATCTCATGTTTTGTTTTAAGATTTCAAGGTAGACCTCTGACCAACTTATTCTTGTGAAGTTTGATTAAGTTTTTATAATTAATATGTCCTAACCTTCGATGCCACAAGTCAATATCATTCTCAAGATAATTTCCAATCAAACACACTCTAGAATATTTTATCATATCTAAATCTACAACATACATATTCTTTTTCCTATCACCCTTAAACAATAACTCATGTGTGATTTCATCATAGATGTTGCAACCATTACGATGAAATTCCACAATCATTTGATTATCACATAGTTGACTAATGCTGATCAAGTTATGATTCAAACCATGAACAAACAAAATGTTACGGATAATAAATTTATTATCAAAAGAAATTTCACCCATACCCTTGATGATTCCAGTGTTATTGTCTCCAAATGTTACTGTGCCCTCTTCAGTTTTTACTATGTTTGATAGTTTTTCTTTATCTCCAGTCATGTGTCTTGAACATCCACTATCCAAGAACCAAACATCCTTTGACTTTCCTACACACACACTAACAGTTAGTGGTAATATGATTGAACCCATGATTGTTCAACCTTCCATCTCATTGTTAAGTTTTGATAAAAATTTCTATTTCTGCGACACCACCCACCACAACTAGAGTCAGAATAATATGGTGCATGATAATCATTAACATTTCCATAAATAAAAAATGGGTATGCACCATAGATTTTAGAAGAAGAATTCCTTCGAGACACAAATTTTCTTTCATCGTTATAATATCTACTTGTATCCTTTGTCTGAATTTGATCAACAAAACTCGTTCCATCATAATCACAGACAGCATGAGAATACCTATAGTTCTTGTTCACAATTAAGTCAGAATCCAATTCATAACAAATCTTAGACTTGTTCTGCTTGAACTGATCAGATATAGTCTTATCAAAAAATTTAATATTTCAGAAAGATCCATACTATGTGAGTAATTGTAACCCTGTGCATGCATCACAGTTTCATTTAACTCATATGATTTTGAAATCTCTTGTCATCCGTATACTCATCAAACTTATCAAGTGAAACTGAAATTAAGGTATTATCCTTAATCTGTTTCTCTTTAATTTGTTCTAACCCTAAACCATCCTTCTTATAGGATGATCTTTGAGCATGTAAGATCATATTCAAAGTTTTCTGGCTTCCTAACAGTCTCTCAAAATCCTTCTTAAGATTTTCCTTTTCCCTTTTTCATTCACAGTTGACCATGAAAGCTTTGGAATAATCATTTAATTCTTCAACTTTAATTTTTAGAGAAGAATTTTCTGAATGCAATGGTGAATTCTCATTTATTAATTCATCATTCCTTTTTGAAAGTAATTTTAATTTTTCATTCATTTCATTCAGGATTTTCAAACTATCAGCATTTGAGTTTCTATAACTTTCAATCTCATCGTTAATCAAAGACAGTTTTGATTTCAACTGAAGACTTTCTTTCTTATATTTCCTAGGTTTAGTTTTGTTCTTCTTTTACTTCTCAAGTAATTCTAAAATAATTTCATTAGATTCATCTAAATCATCATCATCAACAGAAATCATACCTTCTCTTGTCTTTGCCATTATGCATAGGTTTGCCTTTTCCTCGTCACTTTCCTTTGGTCTTCTCATTTGCTGCTCATTCGAGACATTCATCTCTGAAATGACCTGGCCTGTTGCACTCATAGCAAGCTTTAGAATTCTTTTGATTGAATCTTTTATTTCTTATTAATCTTGCAATCCCTCTAGATATCATAGCTCTTTCTTCCTGGTCTGCGGAAGAATTATTATATTTAGGAGCTTGAGTTGATCCCTTGAAGTTGATCAACTTATTCAAACTCTCACATAATTCATTAAGGCTTTCATTCTTCGACCCATTTGATTCAGCCTTAAGAGCTTTTGAACTAATTTCACAAGAAGAAGTGGATGCACCATTTCTTCTTGCTTCATTCAGTTCATGAGTAATCAAAGATCCAACAATTTCACTTAAGGATGTTGTCCATAAATTCTTGGATTCCTCAATAGCTATTACTTTCATTTTCCATTCACTAGAAAGTGAATTAAGTAATTTGAAATTCATTTCTAGTAATGAATAGTCTTTATCCAAACCCTTTCATGCATTGATTAATGCATTAAATCGACCCACTAGGTCATGAATATTTCCTCCAGGCTGTTGTCTGAAAGATTCAAAATCATTCACCAAAATGCTCATCTGAGTATGTCTTACTTGTGATGTCCCTTCATGGGCAATTTGAATTTTGTCCCATATTTCCTTGGCCGTCTCACAGCTTGAAACCTGATGAAAATTGTTAGTATTCACAGCACAAAAAAATAAGATTTCTAGCTGCTCCATTATGTTCTAATTCCTCTACAGTATATGAATCAAATGGTTTCTTTATTCCCTTCACCATCATACTCCATACTGCATGCTTCTTTCCCATAGCATAGGCCTCCATCCTAACTTTCCAAATCGCATAGTTTGTGCCATCTAATGTAGGTAGGAATAAAGTATAATGATCACCTCCCATCCCTATAGGACTTGCTGACTACTAATAGTCAATAATGCAAGTACTAGCTCTGATACCAATTGAAGACTAAGAGTGGGGTGAATTAGGGTACTTTTGTACTTATGTTATCTAATTTTCTTTTTAAGATTCCCTGTCTAATATTGTCTCTCAACCACTCTTCTCACCTTAACACAATCTTTTACCCTGCTTGGGGCACAAGTGCCCTTAATGCAGCCGCGGGAGATCGTGTAGATCTCAGGACAATCTCAGGCTCAAAGGCCTAGTGAAAGTCCTATAAAAAACCGCAATTCACTATATGCGGGGTGAGCATCACTCTTGCCTTACAATTACACTTAGGTCAATAATAAGAAAAACTAGAGACGTCTACTCCACACCACCACGGAGCTCCTAACGTCAACCCTCCTTGTCCTTACCCAAGCTAATCTTCTCAGCCTCAGTGACCACCTCCCTGCAATAGAACAAAGACCTAGCTTCCATAGTTGACCCTTGGTCAACACACTAACATCCAATGTTCACGAATTTCAGTCCAAATATATTTCCTAACTAGATTTATCAAAAGATGTTATACTATCAATTTGAGAGTAGCAGAATGATAAGTCATGTAAAATAAAGTTCACTTTGATATTATCTAATGTAATATGGATCGAATGTTGAATCTGAATAATAAACTTCAATCAAATCAGAATAGTAGAATGAAATCTGATGGAAATTCGAGTTCAGTTCAATAATACATGTCAATGCTTTTGAGGTCAATGTGATCAAACAAAATCAAATACCAATTTCAATTTACTTCAATTGTGCTAATCGTATTCGATCAGTTATGAATAATCAAAAGTAATTGAGAAAGTGAAAGTCAAGTCGATTTTACTGATTGATCAAATTTTGTTCACAAAGTGATCAAACCAACTAGATATATTGGATATGATCAGCTATGATTATACGAGTGATAGCATCGACTATTATCGATTGAAATCAATCTTTAGAATTAAATGAGATCAATGTAGAGTAATAGATATAATTGATTTCAATTTACTTTATGAGAAAACAAATAATGCTGGTTTATGCCAATCAAGGTTTTGATTGATGTATTAATCAATTAATCAGATTTGATCAAATCAAGATTAGGTACACCAGGTGAGGTGAAGTATTATCAAACCAATGACCAAACAAATATGATCAATTTTGATCCAAGATATAGATCATAAGTTGGAAGTATTATTATATTCTCAAGAAGATTATCATGCTTGAAAAATAATCAAAGCACTTAGTATCGAACGATCTCACCAGTCTTTATGAATTCAGATTCTCAAGAATGAATGTTGCATTAAACCACCAACAGAGCCCCAATTTCTTGAAGCTTGAAGACCTCCAGCAAGAACATATCTCAGATCTCAAGGTGAGCACAAGCTTTTGGAGAGAGAGTGGGCGCCCAAAAAGTGAGCACGTTTTTCCAAAAAAGGTGCTTTTATAGTCCTTTTACCCTAATGGGCCGAAAAAGGTATTATATATATAATTGTTTCTTTTTTATCAAAATGATAAAGTAGGAGGAATGGTTAAAGCCCCTGCTTTTTAAAACAAACTCTTGTGAGGTATTGGGTTCAAAACCCAAATAACCATACATATATATTTACTATTTTTAAGCCAATTTTACATTGACGAAATATTATTATTTATAAAGTCAAATACTATTACTCTTTTATTTACTCTAATAACCTGCATAAAGAAGGATTAATTATTCATTAAATTTATAATGTTGATAAATCATTAAAAATAAACTCACCTAATAAAGATCCAACAACCTTCTTATTTCTCCTTTTTCACTCTTACCTTTTCGGCTTTTGTCTTATAGTTAGTCTTAGATCTGCTAGACAATATTCAGCCGGTTCCAACGCATACAACCATGCTCCAAAATTTATTATCGAACTCATTCTAGAGCGAAGTTAGTGCAGGCTATTTTTTCTCTCTCCTCCAGCAAGCCACTTTCCCCATCTAGCATCCGGACTTAGCCAAATTTTAACTAAGTCCAGAGCGCCAGCCTATTTCATTCCCTATTTTATTTTGGCTTTATAAAACCCTTAGAAATCGGAAAAAATTATTTTCTGTCTTATAATATTGTTATATATATAATTATATCTTAACTTTCCTTGTTTCATATTTTGATTTAATTAGTTATTCGTATTCATATGTAGTAAACCTACTTGAAAAATTATTAAAAAATTTATACTAAAGCACAACTTCATTAGGAAAAACCCTTGATCTCTGTGGATTCACCATTACTCTCCATACACTAGTAAGGTTACTGTAAATTTTTGTTGTTTTAATTTGGATAAACCTATGCCACTAATTAGTGAAGTTAGCTGATCACCAATTACCTCAAACATCTGAATTATGAACTGGTGGCATTGCCGGGGAGCCTGGTGATTTTTTTTAGTGAAATTGTACTTTTCTCCTCTTTTGCCGGAGTTTAGGGCAGCTAACCCTGAATAAACTGTACTTCTAACTACGTTTTTCGAGATTGATGGTCCTAACAAGGTCTAAGGCTGGGACTACTACCGATGAAGATCTAGACACTAAATATCCTGCCCATCCCGCAATACTTACAGCTCACAATAAAGAATAAGATTTTATGGCAGAAGGTGGTCAAACGCAACAAGGGACGAGAAGGATGACGTTGGACAGATCTACTTCGTTAGGAAGGCTAAGTCAAACTGACATCAATATCAATATAGGTGAGGGGGTTAGGTTTAGGTATGACAATGCCCTACTTAACTTTCTCCCTGAATTTACTGGTCATCCTTTTCAAAATCCCTTAGAATTTCTTGATGATTTTCATATTCGATGCTCCACTCGAAATATTCCTGGTTTAACTACTAAAGCATTAAAAATGAAATATTTTCCGCGTACTTTGAAAGACAAGGCTTTCGCATAGTACTGACATTTAGGCATAACATTTAACTCGTGAGAAGAAATGCCGAATAAATTTCTCCATAACTTTTATCTCCTTTCCATGACAATTTTTTATAGAAAAGAAATTCAGAAATTTTATCCGTATGATCACGATATATTTAGTGATGCGTGGGACAGGTTCAATGAACTAATCCAAAAATGCCAACACCATGGAATAGAAAAATGTCAGCTAGTTGAAATTTTTTATGAATCACTTCCTGATGTTTTTTAAGAGCAAATCATATCAAATAGATGATGGCTCATTCTATATGGCTTATGAGGATGAGGTTTTTGATCTTTTGGAAAGGGTGGATAAACCTGACCTGCAGGAAATAGGAGCAAGTAAAATGGAAGAAACACCAACGAAAAACAAGGGGGAGTGCTGCAAGTAAATTCACGGGAAGCTTATCTTCATGTAGGGATAAGAGAAACCAATAAGAAGCTTGAAAAATTGACTTCCACTCTAAATAATGCAATCCTCCCTGACTCACCCCGTGTGAGAGCAAGGATTTGTTGTCTATGTTCTAGTATAAATCATGAGGATGGAGCATGCCAACTAGGAGAGGAGGAGTTGCATGTGTTAAACCACAACCAGTATTCTTTGGGAGGACCAAAAAGGCCATCTACAACAACCAAGGAGTCCACTCCCTAGGTACAAAGGCATCGTTCCAGCCATGAGTCCAATTCCAGATCCCACCACAGCAGCCTTATCAAGCAGCTCCACAAAACCAGGTACAAGATTTGTCTACTCTAACACTTGTGATCTCTCACATGATAGAGCAGCAAAATCAAAGGCTAAGGCAAGAAATGGAGATGCACATGCAAACCATGATGGAAACAAGGACAGCGACAATGATGTATGCTTAAGAGCAGACAACACAACTTTTGGAGAACTTGAAACAAAGGACAGTTGACCATGGAGGTAAGGGTGAACCCAACTCCATCTTAGGTCGATTTTCAACTAAACAATTTATGTCATTTAAAAGAGCAAAACCTATATCATGAAAATGAGGAGGATCTTGAAGAAATTCATGTCATTTCAAGCTTGAAAAACGGCAAAGAACTTCAAGATCTTAACCTATGCAAGGAAAAAGCATAATTGGATGAAAATAACCAAAGACAAGTGATGTAATACATTGACAGCCGGGATCAACGGCACCTATTACGTCACAACAATGCACGAGAGATGATTTTAATCATGATGACTTATGCAGTTTTAAGAAACTCTATTGAGCAAGAAGGACCATCCGAGTAAGATGAACAAGACAATAAGTCCTCAAGAGATGAATAAGGATAGTAGACTCTAGATGACCCATAGGATCCACGAGCAAGGCTACGACGGAGAGGCGTTTTACGGCCCGTAAGAGTTGCACCTTTAATATCAATATCCTATTCGTCAATTACAAGAAATCCTACCCCTCGACAAAGGTGGCTATCCTATTTGATCATAGAAATAAATTGGTAGAGGAAAATGATAGCGGACAACGGCATTGCAGAACGTAATAATACTGAACGAAAAGGGAAATTCAAAAGTAGAACCTGGAATACGCGACCCAATGATATTTATAGAGCACGATGTGTAGCAGTGAAGACTAGTATGGCAGGGGCGGCACGATCAGCGGGGTTGTGCGGCCGTGAGCGGGGCGACCAGCAGGGCAGCGCAATATTGAGACGTGGGCGGCCAAAGGTTGCCGCGACCAAGGGGCGTGCTGTCTGCGGGGGGTCGCTCGGAGAGGGCTGGGCGCGACCACGAGCAGCGCGATCAGCAGGCTGCTGAGTCATTGGCTGTGGGCGGCCAACTATTGGCATGACAGAAGGGCGTGACGTCTGCGCGTGCCCGTGCGGACAGGGCTGGGCGTGGCCTTGATCGGCGCTGTTAGCGAGGCTGCGAGGTCTTGACTGTGGGCGGCCAAAGGCTAGCATGACCGAGGAGTGCACTTTCGGCGTGGGATTGTGCGGACGGGGCTGGGCGCAGCTGAAGTGGCGTGGTTAGCTGGGTCCAATGAAGACGAGCCGACGAATCAAGCTTCTCCGACAATTATTGCTGTTCTTGATTAATAACCGCCAAGAAATGCAGATCTTGAAATGATCTTCCAATAACAAAGTTACAATAACATTTTGTCGACTAGCGGGACACAGAGTGATTTCGATGTGTTTACGTTTCAAAACGAAGGAACGATCACCACCATCTCGTGCTAAGAAATCTAACTACTTCTCATAAAAGAAAGGAACGGAATAAGAATGATATGTTTTCAAATTTCTCAAAATCTGTCTATCATTTGGGCACGCCATCCGCTTATATAGGGAGGATGGGTGCCAAGTGGCCATTCGTGGAGGAGGAAACCGTCGCAAGACCAGGTCCTTGTTTTTACAAGCATTACTTTTGATGAAAAGGAAATAACGGACGAGGCCCAAGACAATGTCCCAGTCCAATTGTTCAGAAAATTACAACTAAACAAAATTACGAAGAAAACTTACAAGTCGTCACGCCGAATACTTGAATCCGGGGTCACGAACATCAGCACGAGCTGCTCGGTGTGGTAGAGCTCGTCTTGTGTTGGTTTCAGAGCGATGGTCTCCCATCATCCTCCCGGGGTGGGCAGAGCTCGACTCCGGCATGCAAAGCTCCACAATGTCTTCAATTGGTTGGATCAAGTCTGGTCGATGTCGTCGTAGATCTTCTTCGGTGATCCATGTATCGTCTGATGTAGGTCGCCCCTGCAAATGTACAAGAAATGTATGTTCCACTCGATCCCCTACAGCGTTAAATACCTCCTGTAGTACCGTTTCTGTCTTTTCTTGCCGCATAACGGTATGTAACAGAAGTGGAATCTGTGTACTCTCACTCTCATTACTATCATGTTTCAGGTGGCTGTGAGGCTCTTCAATGGGTGGCAAAGGATGATATTGGTCTAAATCACTGACATTAAAGGTTGAACTAATTCCCCAACTTGATGGAATACTCACGACGTAGGCATTGTCGTGGACTCTTTGGGCTATTCGGAAAGGCTCGGGACTACGAGCGTGTAGCTTTGTAGCGACCCCAGGAGAGTGTCTCTCAAGCCTCAATCTAACCATCATTAGTACACCTTGCGAGAAAATACTGGACCTTCATCCTTTGTTAGTGGCAGCCTTATATTGCTCGTTAAGAGATGAAATGCGTGTATGAATATGCTCATGCATGGTCCTAATTTTGTTCGCAAAATCATATGCTTCATCAAAATATATATTATGTGCATCTAATGGAATGAGATCTATGGGTTTCCTTGGATGTTTACCGTAAACTATTTCGAAAGGAGCTTTTCCAATAGTGCTTTCACCGACTGGTTAAAAGCAAACTCAGCGCAGGGCAAAGTTTGATCCCATGTTTTCATGTTCTCGCCAACTAATGATCTAAGTAGGTTGCCAAGACTACAGTTGCCAACCTCGGTTTGACCATCCGTCTGTGGATGGTACGCAGTAGAGAATTTCAATTGGGTTCCGATGAGGACCCAAGGAGTCTTCCAAAAAGAACTAGTGAACTGAACATCTCGATCAGAGACGATAGTCCTGGGCACCCCGTGTGATTTGACGATATTGTCAAAGAAAAGTCGGGCAACCCGGGATGCATCGGATGTCTTGGAACATCGGACAAAATGCGCCATCTTCAAGAAACGAACTACAACCATGACAGAATCATGGTTTCTAGACGTCTTAGGTAACCCTAAGACGAAATCAATACTAATATCCTCCCACGGCTTGTCGCAAACTAGTCGCGGAGTATAGAGTCTTGTGTTTTGCTTGGTAAGCTTGGCTTTAGAGCATATTAAGCATGGTGAAATGATCTTTCCTACATCTTGCTTAAGAGATGGCCAAAAAAGTTGCTGCTCCATTTCTTGAATGCTTTTGTTTATTCTAAAGTGTTTACTTAACCCGCCGGCATGTGTTTCCCATATCAAGAAATCACGTAGTGAAGTCCGAGGAAGGCATAGCCACTTGCCGTGGAATAAGTATCCATCGTCGATGTAGTACTCCCGCGATTTTGGGATCACGTTTTCGCAGACCTGTGCAAAAATATTTCCAAAGTTGGGACATTAGATATAGTTGTCTCGTAATTGCTCAAATCCAAGGACTTGAGTCTTCATCATATTCAGAATCAAGGGTCGTCTACTTAGGGCGTCAGCAACGACGTTGTCCTTGCCCTTCTTGTGACGAATAACAAATGTAAACTCATGTAAATATCCTATCCAACGAGCAGGGTGATCGCTAACTTTGCGTTTGTCATGTAGATGAAGTAACGCGCTATGGTCTGAATATAGGACGAATTCCTTCGGTAGGACGTAGTGACGCCAATGGCGTAGTGATTGTACTAATGAATAAAACTCCCTGTCATAATTATCGTAGTTTTTGCGTGTCATTCAACTTCTCACTGAAATGTTCTATTGGATGTCCTTCTTGACTGCGGACCCCTCCTATTCCGACACCGGAAGCGTCACGTGATACCTCAAAGACTTTGCGGAAGTCGGGTAATCTCAGTACCGGTGCTTTTGTCATGAGCTTCTTGACGAGCTCAAGGGCGTTATCTGCTGATGACGTCCACTCGAACTGATCCTTTTGAATGAGGTCAGTAATAGCTGCAGCCACACCACTAAACCCTGGTATAAATCTTCGATAAAAGGTGGCAAGTCCAATAAAGCTTCTCACATCATGCACGTTTTTCAACTTTGGCCGAGCGGTGATTGCCTCCACTTTAGCTGGATCGGCAGCTACTCCCTTTGATGACAGTATAAACCCTAAAAAGGATACCTTGGATGCGAAGAAACTACATTTCTTCGGATGTGCATATAGCTTTTCATGGCGTGGGGCCGCGCATACTTGCCGTCGATGTTGGAGATGGTCACTCCTCGTGTAGCTGTATACCAAGATGTCATCAAAGTATACTACCACAAACTTTCCTATGAAAGGATGGTGTACTTCATTCACCAATCTTTTGAAAGTACTCAGGGCATTGGACAGCCCGAAAGGCATGACGTTCCATTCAAAGAGGCCATCTTTGATTTTGAACGCCATCTTCCATTCATCTCCTGGTTGAATTCTGACCTGGTGGTAGCCACTTTGTAAATCTATCTTTGAAAAGATAATGGCACTGACCATTTCATCGAATAAAACCTGCACTCTAGGGATTGGAAAACGATACTTCAGTGTGATTTTGTTAATAGCTCTTGAATCATAGCAGATGTGCCAAGTCCCAACTTTCTTGGGTGCAAGTAATGCTGACATAGCACAGGGACTTAGACATTCTCTGATCAATCCCTTGGAGAGCAAGTCTTTTACTTGTCCATATAATTCCTCATAATTAATCGGATCCATTCTATAATGAGGAAGATTCGTGAGGGAAGCTCCCAGAAATAAATCTATAGCATGCTGAATATTCCTCAAGGGAGGAAGTTCACTAGGTATTTCAGTAGGGAATACATCCGCAAATTCGTCTACTAATTGAACTACCTCGGGGTCTTTAGGCTTCACTTCTTCCGTCGCCGTCGAAGGAGATATAAATAGTGCAAAACATAATGGCATAACATCATCCTCCGGCTCTAGTTCTCGCCCAAAGATGCAACCATTTGTTACAACAGGTCTTGGTTGTGAATGATCCTATCCTGGGGTAGGAGTCGAGGATGGGCCATGAGTGCGGGTCGAGGGATACCAAATAAGGCGTCGACCCCCATAAATGAACGAACATGTGTTCGCTCGTCCAGATAGCTGGACATCGTGATCAAACAACCAAGGTCGTTAGAGGATAATACTACCAATTTTCATTGGTAGTACATCACAGAGTACCTGTTCGCCGTATGTGCTCATTCTTAATGGAAATTAACATTGCATCCTCACCAGTAGGGTGGATGCGTCAATCCAAGACACGTTGTACGGCGTAGGGTGCGGTATCAACGTGAGTCTAAGTTTTTGAGCTGTGTCCTCGGAAATAGCATTAACACAGCTCCCACTGTCTACTATGAGCATCTAGGTACGTCCCGCTATTTCGACGTACAAGTATAAAATAGATGTACGCTGAGTAGCATAAGCGTTGTTTGGGAGAGATGGCTTTGACGATGTGGTAGAGGCGTGGAGTGTAGTCGTCGAAGAAGGACCGAGAGGTTGCGTGCTCGTCCTATGAATGGCGATAGCGATGGAGTTCGACCCTCGTGGTGTAGAGGTAACTAAACCTAAACGGGCACTAGAGCTGCCCACCTGAGCGCTCTACTAGATACGTAATGTCAGAACAGGCTGAGCAGGAATTGTGGGAACCGGGGTTATTTGAATATAACCGAAGGGTTCTTCCAACTCCTCCCCTTTGGGGCACTCTCCCGGATATTTGTCAACCTCTAAATCATCCTCTGGTGGTGTATCAAGCGGATTCCCATGGATGTCCATATGCAAGAGTGATGGACATTCAGTGCGGCGATGTCCAAAACCTTTGCATTTAATGCTTTGCATGGGTTCACGGGCAGCTATCGGGGCCCTAGCTATTGATACGATGGAGGGTATCAGCGTTGTCGCAAAGGGGACTGGAGTAGGCGTGGGTGCTGCTGGACGCGATGTCGTGTTAGCTCCTGGGTTCCAGCCTAATGTGGCTCGAGTGGTGGTACTCGTTCACGAGTTGGTAGCACTCGCTCGAGGTGCAACAACACTCGGCGTAACTACATCCACATGAGAGTATTTATTACTCTCGACTTGACTATAAGCTAAGTCTATGGTCCTAGGGTTTTGCTTCAAAGTCCTGACTCCTAAATCTAACCAGAGTCCGTGGATGAAAAAGGCAATTTGAATTTGTGGGCTTTCCACAAATTTGTATTACATACGATACACTTCAAATTCTTCGATATACTCATTGACCTTTCGCCTACCTTGCTTTAGATCCATCCATTTAAGCAATAGGCAGGTCATATAAAGCTTTGGGATATACTTATCCTGAAGCTTTTAGGACATCTCGTCCCATGTCATCGGTTGATCTCAACGACGACGGGCAGCTTCTTTCTCATTGTTCTAGAAAATTTTAGCTTGCCCTCCAAGATGAGCTTCTGCGTAGGATACACAAAGGTCATCGTCCATATCGTACCACTAGAAATAGCTTTCCAGATCTGATTCCCAATCTGAATAATCCTTTGGGTTCCGTGATCCCTCAAAGATTGGTACTTCGATGCGTACACTTTTCCGAATCATGGTGCGATGCGCCTCTTGTCGTCTCTCTCATTCATCATCATTGCGACAAGCAGGTGGTGGTTGAGAAATTTCCGATGGGCCTACATGACCTATGTGATCCTGGATAGGAGCAACCGGAGGGACCGGTTGGGGATAATAAGCTCCATCCTCGGCATACCCGTAAGGTGGATATGGTGCTCTCGGTGCTTGGGGTATGGTTGGGTTGACCCGCACCTGATAAGGTGGAGGTTCATAAGTGGTCGCTAGGGTTGGTTGACTAGGTGCACCTAAGGGATACATGGACTGAGGTGCTGGTGGATATCCCATAGGATACTGTTGCGACACTAGAGAAGGAAGTTGTACAGTACTCTGTGGTGGGGCTACGGGCATATGGGCCGAGGTGCAATACGACGGAGGACCGGGGTTGGGTCCATAAGGGACCGGAGCGGGTTGAGGACCGATAGTGTATGCTGCCCCATTCGATGCTAACGGATAGGTTTGCGCATATGGCGCAGTAGGTCCAATCAGTGTTGGCACTATTCCATATTGTTGACCATGTTTCTCATAGTGAGGCAGGGCTCTTACCTCCACGGGATAATAGTTCCTATCGGCTGGATAGGAACGGTCATCATGGTATCGCTGGTTGCAATACCCTTCTGGTGGTGGAGATATCCTTCCTGATGGAGGACCATCGTGCCGACGACGACCTGATGACGACGACGACATCAGCCGGACGACCGACGACGACTCGCCAGCAGCAGCCACGTCCGGACAGCTCGTGCGGCGTCCGCAACCCGGGGTTTAAGTACTCCGGGTAGGTTCGAACAATTTATGTTTTTTCTATGTGTATTTTCTTTGCATTTCGAATTATGGATTGGGCCAGTATCGTAGGGCCCATCCTCGTCTTTATTTTCATTTTAAGATTGTATTTTGATTTTGTAAGGAGAGGTCGAACCACGTCTCATGACGGTTCAACCTCTCTCCACGTCTCCTTGGCACCCTCCTCCTATATAAGGAGGGCATGCCCAAGGGACTACTTGGAAGTTTTTGAATTGAAATTGTTTCAAGAATCTTCCCCCTATCGTAGTCGTAGCGTAGGGGGTTTGGCTAGCCCAACCTCTTCGTCGAGACCACTCCGAGGAGTAGAGCCCACGTCCTGTCAGTCGAGATCACTCCGGGCATGACGTGTTCAACCGTACCGTCGAGATCACTCCGGTACGTTGAAGATTTTCAAGAAGCTGTTGAAATCAAGAATCGAGAGAGCACCCATCGAGATCACTCTGGGCGTCCTCGAAGGTTCGCGACGACTCTGGCGCCAGCGCTGCATTCGGAAATCATCTCCAACGAGGAGAACCACCCGCGACCCACCAAGAACTCATCACGCCAGGTTCTTGGCTCTACCCATCCACCCCCTTCTCCTTCATCCAGCCCATCTCGCCACATTTCCTTGGGACGCCACCCCTTCACCTCGCTTCTTGATCATCTAACCCCATTTCTTGATCTTTCCCGCCGATTCTTGAACGCCACCCATTCTCATCCCCCATTTTCTTGAAATTCTTGATCGCCCAACCGCTTCCCCTACCCTTTCTTGATCGCCCTTTCCCCTTCCCCTGCCCTTCTTGATCGCCCAACCACCTCTTCTTGCCTTTCTTGATTGCCCTCCCCCTACCCTGCCTTTCTTGATCGCCCACCCTCCTTTCCCCTTCGTTTCTTGATTCCCAACCGCCTCCTCTTGCCTCTCTTGATCGCCCACCCTCTTTTCCCCATCGTTTCTTGATTCCCAACCGCCTCCTCTTGCCTTTCTTGATCGCCCACCCTCCTTTCCCCATCGTTTCTTGAATCTTCCTCTTCACCCTCATCGTTCTTGACCATTCCCCACCATCTTCCATCGTTCTTGACCATAACCACCCCATTCTTGCATCACCCTTTGGCTTCCCCCCCCCCTTTTCTTGATTCGACCGCCACTTCTCCCATTGCCGCCCCGCCCCGAACCCCGATTCCCGACCACCCCGCATCATCGCCCGCGTCGGGGACCCGCTCTGTGCCGCGACCCCACGCCGCGCCGTGGACCCATTCCGCGCCGCGACTCCCGCGCCGCGCCGCGGACTCGCGCCCAGCCGTGATCCGACCGTGCGCCGCGAGTTCGCGCCCTGCCGCGGGTCCGCCAATCGCCACGGTTCTGCCGCACTCTATGGCTCCACGCTGCGCCGAGGCTTCGCCCCGCGTCATCAACCCCCCTGCGCCGCCGTTCTGCCCTGTACCGTGGCTCTGCACCACCGCCACTGCCAGTTGCGACCGGTGCCGCCCCGTCACTTGCGCCAAGCCACGTTGATCCCTCCCGGCATTCCGGCCTACGACAAGACGAATCCGTCCCCGGAACGCTATCTCTACGCCTGTCTTCGATACGCCGTGGACTACATATTTTAAGGTCAGCTCGTCTCCTCTCCCTCCTTAACCAGTATTATTACCTGTTCCAGTGCCGTCCTCCGCTATCGCATCCTCTGCCGCCACTCATCACTCGACGACGGATTAGGAACAGCCACTGTTGTGGGAGCAGGACTTTCTTGAGGTAAACGGTCTGTCACTTGATCTTTAAATTCCGAACTTATCAGGGCCGTTAGACGCCCCTCTCGTCTAGACGTCTAGTGGTCTTGAGGGTCATTGGGAGTATGACTTTTGGATCAATCTATTTGGTGATCGTCACCGTCCATCGCGTTATCTCCTTGTGTCTTAACTGCTCGATCATAAAATCTCATTGTGTTTGCATCATATCATCATTATTCCTGTGACGCGAAACGCGCCGCTCGATCCCGGCCGTCGGCGTTTCGCATCACTTCCTTTCTCCCAACTTCGTTGCCTGTAATGACGCGGTTGGTAGATATGCTCGCCATAAGGACGGGATGTCGCTGGTCTTGGAGCAATGTAAGTTGGGGCCGGAGCAGGACTGCTCGGCATAAGAGCCTTGCCGGGCCGGCGAGCAACATTGCTTGCCGAACTGGTGTTCATATGCCGGTTTCACGGGGCTCTAGGACTAGGCCCCGCAGTGACAGAAATCTGATCTTTGGATCTAGCATGTTGGGCGGGAATCGCTGTCCCACTGTTTGGAGTGGAGACATGAGTGACGAGTTCTCTAACTAGAGAAGGAGGAGGTAAAGTTACTTCCACATTCTCTAAGGGTTCCTCGTGATGGGATATATCTAAAGGACCTTTCGAAGGAAGATCTCCTTTGATGGGATCAAATTCATGATCCACATCATGTTCCACCACATCGGTGTTCTGAATTTGGGCTCGAGTACAAACCATCTTATGGTCAACTTATTCTAGAATTGACTACAAGAATTTATCTATATATTGATATGGAATGAAATGACGAATAATGAATGCAAATGAATTTCGAAACTATGACGTGCATAATTCGAAAGAAAATTTAAAACATATACTACCGAACGTGTTAAAAAAAAGCTAACACGACCGGCTCTGATACCAATATGATGTAATACGTTGACAACCGGAATCAACGACACGTATTATGTCACAATAATGCACGAGAGATTATTTTAATGATGATGACTTATGCAGTTTTTAGAAACTCTATTGAGCAAGGACGGTCCGAATAAGGTGAACAAGATAATAAGTCCTCGAGAGATGAATAAGGATACTAGACAATAGACAATAAGACCCTTAGGATCCATGAGCAAGACTACGATAGAGAGGGGTTCTACGGCCCGTAAGAGTTGCACCTTTAATATCAATAACCAACTCGTCAGTCACAATAAATTCCTACCCCTCGACAAAGGTGGCTACATATTCGATCATTGCAAAAAGTTGGTAGAGGAAAATGATAGCGGGCAATGGCATTGTAGATCGTAATAACACTAAACGAAAAGGGGAATTCAAAAGTAGAACCTGGAATACGCGACCCTATTATATTTGTAAAGGACGACGTGTAGTAGCGAAGACTAGTACAGTAGGGCCGGCACGATCAGCGGGGTTGTGCAGCCACGGCCGTGGGGCGGTCCAAGGGCAGCTCGGACGAGAAACGGTGCGAGCTGATTGGGCACGAATTGACCGGGCTGAGCGGGGCCGTGAGCGGTGCGACCAGCGGGGCGGCGTGATATTTGGACGTGCGTCGTCAAAGGTTGGCGCGACCGAGGGGCGTGCCGTCTGCGCAGGGTCGCACGGACAGGGCTGGGGGTGGCTGCGAGCAGTGCGATCAGCGTGCTGCGTGGTCATGGGCCGTGGGCAGCCAAAGATTGGCGCGACCGAAGGGCGCTGTCTGGGCGGGGCTGCGCGGACTGGGCTGGGCGCGGGCTTGAGCGGCGCTGTTAGCGGGGCTGCAAGGTCTTGACTGTGGGCAGCCAAAGGCTACCGCGACCGAGGAGCGCGCTTTCTGTGCACGGCTGTGCGAACGGGGCTGGGCGCAGCGGGGTCTGATGAAGGCGACGCGACAAATCAAGCTTCTAGAACGATTCTTGCGGTTCTTGATGAATAACCGCGAAGCAACACAGATCTTGAAATGAGCTTCCAAGAATAAAGTAATAAGAACCTTTTGTCGACCGGCAGGACACGGAGTGATCTCTACGTGTTTATGGCTTGAAGACAAAGGCACGATCTCCACGATCTCATGCTAAGAAATCCAACTACTTCTCTCAAACGAAAGGAACGAAACAAGAATGATACATTTTCAAATTTCTCAAAATTGGTCCATCACTTTGGCATGCCATCCCCTTATATAGGAAGGATGGGTGTCAAGTGGCTGTTCCAGGAGGAGGAAACTGTCGCAAGACCAGGCCCAACTTTTTACAGGCATTACTTTTGACGTAGAGGAAATAACGGACAAGGTCCAAGACAATGGCCGAATCGAATTGTTCTGAAAATTACAGCTAAACCAAATAATGAAGAAAACTTACGAATGTTCATGCCGAATACTTGACTCCGGGGTCGTGGACATCGGCACGAGCTACTCGGTGTGGTAGAGCTCGTCTTGTGTCCGTGTCGGTGCGATGGTTCCCTATCAACAAGGAGAGGCTCCATCACCTAGTGTGGAACTCCTACCTTCAACCTACACCCCTCGCATTTGTTATCCTTCGGCCCTAAAACCCCTTAAGTCTTCTCCTAATTATGAATATAGACTCCTAGTGTATTTTAAGAAAGCAACTATGTCAGTAGCCATAGAGGATATGCTTGAATGTGCACCTTCTTAAAAGAAATATTTTAAGGTTCATGCACATCTAGGAAAACCAATGAGGTAGTTAAGCTTTCTGAAAATGCCTATAGTACCATAAACTGCATTCTCATTAAAAAGAGAGATCCAAGTGCTACTTTTATTACATATGAAATTGGTGGAAATTTTTTTCTAGAGATTACTAGATATAGGAGTTAGTATTAGTATTATTCTAAAAGTTTTATATGATGAATATGGTTTTGGGGTATTAGAGGAAATCTGCATGGATCTATTGCTAGCTGATGGAACAATTAGACAACCAAAGGGTAGGTTATCTGATGTGATCATAAACGTTGAAAATGGTGAGATCCCCATCGATTTTATTGTAACTGAGGTCAAAGTGAAGGAAAATATCTAAGTTTAGCACCTATCATTCTAAAAAGGCCCTTCTTGGTGACCGCTAGAACAATCATGGATTGGAAAAAAGTGACTGTTGAATTTACGGTTGGAGGGGAAAGAGTGCAATTAGAAATATCCAAGGTGATGAAATATCCTAAAGAGAGTAACGAAGCGATAAGATTTTGTAATGACTGGAAGATGATGTTAAGGTGATTCGAGGGTTATATTGAGAGTAGATGACACCAACCAGGAAAAAGCAGAACCTGATCCTCCTACCCTCTCCCTACATTTGAACTTAGAGCTTAAACATTTCCCATCATCTTTGAAATATGCTTTCTTAGATTGTAGGAATTCCCTACCTGTGATTATTTCCTCTTCCCTTACTCCTTCTCAGATTAATATCTAGTTGAGGTAGTGAGAGAGCATAAAGAAGCCTTAGAATGAACATTTGAGGACATTAGACCAATCCCTTCATCAATACGTGAACACAAAATATTTTTGCAAAAGAGGATTGTAAACTTTCCAGGGAGCACCAACATAGGCTGAAGCCACATATGAGAGAAATATTAGAGAATGAAATATTGAAAGGGCTAGATGCACGTATTATTTATGCAACTTATGAAAGTCAATAGGTCAGTCCTGTTCACATGGTGCCAATGAAATCTGGAGTAACAATAGAGATCAATGAGAAAGGAGATGAAATCCAGAAAAAAGCTGATAACTAGATGGGGGGTATGTATTGACTATAGAAAATAAAATAAGGCTATGGAGAAAGACCATTCTGCCCTTCCTTTTATTGATCAAGTTTCAAAAAAATTACCAGGACAGAGTTTCTTTTTTTTTTCTTGATGGTTATTCAGGTTATATCAAGTTAACATTCATCCTGATGACCAAGAGAAAACAACATTTACTAACCCTATGGGTACGTACGCCTTAAGGTGCATGCTTTTTGGCCTATGTAATGCTCCAGCCACCTTCCAAAGATGCATGAACTCTTCATTCTCTGATTTAGAAGGTGATTGTGTAGAAATATTTATGGATGATTTTTCTGTACTTGGAGATTCCTTTGAAGATTTCCTTCTAAATCTCACTAAAGTACTTCAAAGATGCATTGAAAGTAATCTTGTGGTAGGTTGGGAAAAATCTCATTTGATGGTAAAGGAGGGATCGATAAGGGGGCACAAGGTCATCAATCGTGGACTAGAAGTGGACAAGGCCAAAATAGAAGTCATCCACGGCCTTCTACTTCCCACAAATCTAAAAACCCTCACAGGGTTACTCGGCCATGCAGGTTTATACAAGAGGTTCACACTTCAGTTTGCCAAAATTTGCTATTTCCTCACTAATTTCCTTTCTAGTAAAACTAATCAAATTATTTTGGATAAAATTTCTATTTCTGCCGTGATGAGCTGAAGAATGCCCTCACACACGGACCTATTTTGCAAGCTCCAGATTGGAGCTTGCCTTTTGAAATCATATGTGATGACTCTGATTTTGTTGTAGGGACAGTCTTAGGCAAGAGGAAATAGAAGAAACCCGGGGCCATATATTATGCTAGCACGACTTTAATTGATGCACAACTCAATTACTCTACCACAGAAAAAGAACTGCTCTATGTAATTTTTGATTTAGAAATTTTTTGACCTTATTTTCTTTGTACTAAAATAATAGTTTATACTGATAATGCGGCATTAAAATATCTTTTGTATCCACGAGAAGCTAAACCTAGGCTCATCAGATGGATTTTATTCTTACATGAATTTGACATAAAATTAAAGATAAAAAAGGTTGTGAAAATTATGTTCCTGATCATCTTTCTAGGGTCAAAGTAAATGATTCCTCACTTATCCATGAAGCATTTCCGGATGAGCAAATGCTGGCCATCCAGACAGGAAATGTTATGTAGTTTGCAAGTTTTTGGTGACAAGAAGGATCCCTTCACGAGAAAGGAACAATGAGATAAAGACGTTCTTCAAGGACATGCGATATTACTTTTGGAAAGAACCAGAGCTATTCCATGAAGGAGCTGATCAAGTTCTTAAAAGATCCATCCTGAAGAATAACAGAACAACATCCTTAAATTCTGGCATTCCAACCCACGAGGAGGTCACTTTTGGGGTAAGGTAACAGACCATAAGGTAATGGAAGTGGGTTTTATTGGCCACCTTTATTTAAAGATGCACTGATAATTCAGATTTTGGGGTAATTAGTTATGAGCTAACTTCACTAATTAGTGTCGTTGGTTTACCCCAATTAAAACAACAAAAAATTATAATAACCTTACTAGTGTAGGGAGAGTAAGGGTCGATCCACAAGGAGCAAGGGTTTTTCCTTAAGAATTTGTGCTTTAGTTATATATATTTTTAATAATTTTAGAAGTAGGTTTACTACATAAGTTTAAAACAAGGAGTGTTTGACAGCCAAAACAAAATAGGAAATGAAACAGACTAGCGCTCTGGACTTAGTCAAAACTTGGCTATGTCCGGACGCCAAATGGGAAAAGTGGCTTGGTGGAGGAGAGAGAAAAAATGAACTGAACTAAATTAACTTTAGAATGAGTTCTAGAATGAATTTTAGAGCTTCGCGAGATGCATTGGAACCGTCTGGATATTGCCTTGCTGATCCAGACCAAAAGACAAAAGACAAACAAAAAAGAGTGAAAAAGAAGAAATGATAAGGTAACCTCTTTGTCATACCTCCGAAGGCCCAAGGGACTTCTTCTTCTCTTTCCCCAGCTTCTTTAGCCCTCGATGCTTGTTGCTCAGCCTGGCACTCACTGAGGTGATTGGATCTATGACTCAATTTCACTTAGGCCACCAAACATTACTTTGGATTGAATCACAAGATGAATATTACAATAGGGTGAAGGGGTTTATATAGGGATAGATAGCCAATGAGAGCCATTGGATTTTTAATACAATGGATGGGCAGATCTTATTTTCAAGGTAATGATCTGCATCCATTTTGATAATCAAATCAGCATTGAGACCTATGAAATACCCCATGGACGTGCAAAACTTCTTTCCTTAATTAGCATGAAAGGTGCTATCTTTACGTCTCCACCCTTGGATGTTTTATGGATTGAATGGCTAGATCTTCTTCTCTAGCATGGATCCACGTCCAAGGTTGTCCTCCAACCAGCATTCAAGCCCCTGAAATGGTCATAAATAATCATGATTTGACCTTCCCCTCGTCGTCTTTTCTTTGGCCCAATATGCCTCTCATAGTGGTCTTAGTTGAGCTTCCTTAGTGGGCCTTTAGACTAGAGCCAACTGTCTTGCTTTGGGCCTTCTTTTTTGGCCCAGGGTTGTGCCTCAGCCTGCTCCTCTGGTCCAAATAGCTTCCTCTTCATTTAATTATCCCCTTTATTCATGAAAGTTTCACCTAATTCCTGCATCTTCTGCATAAACTAAGAAGAGAGTGGGATTCATTCCACTTAACTCATTGAGTTAAGCGGGGTTAGTCCCACAAATGACAATAATTAACTCCAAATTAGAAAAAAGTGATTTTATTTCATAATTTTTCTCATCTTAACATAAATGTTGATAAGATATCCAAATAAAGATAAAGAAGTAGATAAATTAGCTAGAATTGCACATATATGTTAATATGATTTTTCTTTGGAATTTTAGCATGTCAGGCATCCATATATATTGACAGAAAACATCACATGCCTCAGAACCCCATTTTAGGCATAGAAATCTTTGATTTATGGGGTATTGATTTCATGCGACCATTTCCTAATTCTAATGGATATGACTATATTTAAGTGGCTGTAGACTATGTTTAAAAGTTGATACAAGCCATAACCACTAGGACCAATGCGAGTAAAGTTGTCACTAATTTTGTGGAGACTTACATCATTTGCAGATATGGATGTCATGGGGCTATAATTAGTTACGGGGGGTCACATTTTGTAAATTTTTATTTTAGCACGTCTTGTGAAAAAATACGGTGTACAGCATAGAGTAACCTCGGCATCTCATCGACAAGCTAATGGGCAAGATGAATTATGTAAGAGAGAAATTAAGAAAATCCTTCAAAAATTTGTGAAACCCAATGGGAAAGATTGGGGATGCAAACTAAATAAGGCGTTATGGGCCTGTAGAACTGCTTACAAAACACCCTTAGGAATGTCCCCCTGTAGGTTGATATTTGAAAAACCATACCATCTACCACTAGAGTAGGAACATAAAGCTTCATGGGCCATTAAAAAACTAAATCTTTCTTTAGATGAAGCACAAAAAATGCAGGTTACCCAAGGTCCAAGATATTGGAGAAATTAGGAACGAGGCTTATGAAAACTCCAAGATATACAAAGCCAAGATGAAGACCTTTCGCAACAAAAACATCAGAAAAAGGACCTTTGTCGAATATCAAAAGGTATGGCTTTACAATTCAAGTCTTTCCTGGTAAGCTAAAAAGTAGATGGAATGGGCCTTATTTAGTAGTAGAACCAAATGAAAATGGGACCATTTTAATTTTGGATCCTACAGCCCAGAAACAATTCACTGTAAATGGGCAAAGGCTGAAGCCTTATCTACATGATGATCCTCCTCACCAGCCCTTAGCATTATCTTGGAATAACCTGCAGCTCAGTAACCTCTATAGAGCCGCATTAAAGCTTTTTATTTCTATTTATTACCTTTCTTATTTTCTTTCATTTATTTTTATTTTATTTTTTTTGGTCTCAGAAAATGCCAACCACCAATACGTGAAATTAACATGAAGGAACCTGCATGAAAGAGCTCACCCATTGTTTGCGCCATCTAAACTCCTTTTTATATCTTTCTATGCATCGAGGACTATGCAATTGCTATGTGGGGGGGAGATTCAATCAGCCTTTAAGTTTTTTTATTTTTTATGAGTTCTCAATGTTTGTTTTAATGAGTTGGGGGTATAAAAATTATTGAATTTAAGATCATGCCATAACCAAAATGTAAACAACCCCTCTTATCTTTTTCCCGTAGAAGAAACTCAAGGGAAGCTAGGCTCACTTAGCGTATTATGATCATATTATAGGAGCATCAATGTTGATTTTTCTGTAGTACATAATCTTATCCCCAAATTGCAAGATCACGTGGTAAGGTGAATGACAGATCATAAAATCAAAAGGTACATACTCCGTAGTTAGGGATTTGAGTGTTGAGTGAAAGTGTGACACCCCCACTACACCCATATTTAGATTGAACCAGACCTATATATGTGAATGACTACCTGTTAGGCTAATCATATGCTGCATAGTGGGATGCATTTCTTCAAGTCTTGAGCACATGACCCCTCCATCTCATACCCTTTAGAAAATATCTTCATCCCACAATTTTTCATTTGCCATCTTCATCCATTTATGTTTACTTACCTTCTTACCACCTTTACCGCACGGTACCTACAGAGGACACCTCCTCCACCTCATTGTTAATGAAATGCCTTATTCCCAAGTCGTTCTATCTCTCTCTTATCTTTTTAAAAAATATCACATTGATATGTGTCATCTGATTTTAAATATTTTCCATGAATATTCCCCCCTGCATCTTCTTAATCTATTTCTTCTTTCTGATCTTTAAAATTGACCAAAAACCTCTATGAGGATAGTGTAATTGCATGACATCTGTGCTTGACTTTCATTAAAGAAAATTTATCTGATTAAGGCGGTTCATAAATACTTTATTATTATCTTTATCTATTTTACCCTCCCCCCCCAAAAGAAAATTGAGGAGACAAAAAAAGAAAAACAGAAAAATATAGAAAACATTACTGCAAAGAAAACATTTTACTATATTATGAAAAAAAACGAGAAACAGAAAATTACCATGGGGCTTGCTTCTTCTATTTCTTTATTTGTTTCATATGAACTGCCAAACTATATCATTCCAAAATTAGTGCATTCTCTACCTATATGAATAACTTATGAGGATCATCTTTACCTTCTTCTACCTTCCAGATTTGTTCTTGAAAACTGGGAGTAGGCTATATAAGTAATATTAAATCTTCCTACGACTTTCTTAATTTTTATTTTGTCCTCTCCTTAAACCATCCTTGTCATCTCTGTTGAACCATCGAGTAGACAGTTAGCCAGTTCTCAACACACCTTGTTACCTTCTGGTTGTACTAAGAAGAGAAAAGTGCATAGTCCCTATTGCAGGCCTGATAAAGGTTGTAGGGACATCACCACTCAGGTAGCCCTTTATCTTGTGAGAGAGTGAACCAAGAGGGGTGAGGCCCAGTTCGATGTGTGAAGTGAGAAAATCTCTTTTTTATGGTGTCGAACCTATAGAGAAGTAAGCTGCCTTATTATGACCACCAGCTATACTCAGACCATGAGGATAAAAGTTCATGTATTCGTGCAAAGGTTTTGACCTTGGTTGTCGAAGAAAAATGCTGATCTAGATATGTGATTGATAAACTTAATGCTTCATGGAGATGCCTTCTTGGTGTAAAGGCAAAAGGGGAAGTCAAAAGAAAACCAAAGGGCATTACTAAGGGGCTAACAGTAATCTAAGTTGGGAGTATTTGATAAATCCATAAAGGATAGTAATATATATACACTAAGTCCTGAAAATTCATGAAATAAAATTACCTTTTCTAATTTGGAGTTAACTATTATCATTTGTGGGACTAACCCCACTTAACTCAATGTGTTAAGTGGAATAAATCTCACTCTCTTGTTAGTTTATGTGGAAGATGCAGGAATTCAGTGAAACTATTATGAATAATGGGGATACATAAATGAGGGATAAGCTATTTGGCCCAAAGGAGTAAGCCCATCCACAACCCTGGGCCAAGAAAGGAAGCCCAAAACAAGACAATTGGCTCTAGTCTAAAGACCCACTAAGGAAACTCCACTAAGCCCACAATGAGAAGCAACTTAGGCCAAAGAAAGGAGGGCAAGAATAAGGTCGAGTCATGATTATTTATGACCATTTTAGATGCTGGGATGCTGATTGGAGGGCACCCTTGGAGGTGGATCTAAGCCAGATAAAAGGATCCAGCTATTCAATCCATAAAACATCTAAGCGTCGAGGCTTAAAGATATCACCTGTAATGCTAATTAAGCAAAAGAGTCTTGAATGTCCCTAGGGTATTTAAATGGTCTCAATGCTAATTAGAGGACCATAATGGGCGTGGATTATGACCCAGAAAGGAGGATGTGGCCATCCATTGCATTAAAAATCTATTGGCTCTCATTTGCTCTATCTCCCTATATGAACCCCTTCATCATATTGTAATATTCCTCTTGTGATTCGGTCCAAAGTAATATTTGGTGGTTAAGTGCAATTGAGTCATAGATCCATTTACCGTAGTGAGTGCCAGACTGAGCAGAAAGCATCCAGGGCTGAAGAAGCTAGTGGAAAGGACTAGAGGAAGTCCCTTTGGCCTCAGAGGCTATGACAAAGAGGTTACCTTCTTATTTCTCATTTTTCACTCGTACCTTTTTGGCTTCTCTCTTTTAGTTAGCCTTGGATCTGCTAGCCAATATTCATCCAGTTCTAACACATACAACCACCCTCAAAAATTCATTATCAAACTCGTTAAAGAGTGAAGTTAGTGCAGGCCATTTTTTTTCTCTCCTCAACCAAGTCACTTTCCCCATCTAGCATCCGGACTTAGGCAAATTTTAACTAAGTACAGAGTGCCAGCATATTGCATTCCATATTTTATTTTGGCTTTAAAATACTCCTTAAAAATCCCAACTACTTATTTTCTGCCTTCTAATATTGTTATACATATATTTATATCTTAACTTTCTTTGTTTTATATTTTTATTTAATTAGTTCTTTGTGTTCATATGTAGAAAACCTACTTCTAAAATTATTAAAAAAATAACTAAAGCACAAATTGATTAGGAAAAAGCCTTGATCTCTGTGGATTGATCGTTACTCTCCCTACACTAGCAAGGTTACTGTAAATTTTTGTTGTTTTAATTCGGATAAACCAACACCACTAATTAGTGAAGTTAGCTTATCACTAGTTACCTAAAAAATCTGAATTATGACCTGGTGGCTTTGCCGGGGAGCCTTGTGATTTTTTTTAGTGAAATTGTACTTTTGTCCTCTTTGCCAAAGTTCAGGGCATCTAACCCTCAATAAACGCTACTTCTAACTACGCTTTTCGAGATTGATGGTCCTAACAAGGTTTAAGGCTGGGACTACTACCGACGAAGATCTAGACACTCAATATCCTGCCCTTCCAGCAACACTTACAGCTCACGATAAAGAAGAAGATTTTATGGCAGAAGGTGGTCAGACACAACATGGGAGGAGAAGGACGACGTTGGACATATCTACTTCATTAGGAAGTCTAAGTCAAACTGACATCGATATCAATATAGTTGAGGGGGTTAGGTTTAGGTATGACAATGCCCTGCTTAACTCTCTTCCTGAATTTACTGGTCATCCTTTTCAGGATCTTGAAGAAATTGAAGCCATTTCAAAATTGAAAAATGGCCAGGAACTTCATGAACCTTACCTAGGCAAAGAAAAAATATAATTAGATGACAATAACCTAAGAAAAGGAGAGGCTCCATCACCTGGTGTGGAACTCCTCCCTTCAACCTACACCACTCCCATTCCTTATCCGTCGGCCTTAAAGCCCTTTAAGTATTCTCCTGATTATGAGTATAGACTCCTAGAGAATTTTTAGAAAGCCACTATGTCAGTAGCTATAGAGGATATGCTTAAATGTGCACCTTCTTTAAATAAATATTTAAAGGATTCATGCACATCTAGAAAAACCAAGGCGGTAGTTAAACTTTCTGAAAATGGCTATAGTATCATAAACTCTATTCCCATTAAAAATAGAGATCCAAGAGCTCCTTTTATTACATCTGAAATTGGTGGAAAGACTTTTTATAGAGTATTACTAGATATAGGAGATAGTATTAGTATTATTCTAAAAGTTTTATATGAGAAATATGGTTTTGGGGGATTAGAGGAAATCTAGATGGATCTATTGCTAGCTGATGGAACAATTAGACAACCAAATGGTAGCTTATCTGATGTGATCATAAACGTTGAAACTTGGAGATCCCTGTTGATTTTATTGTAGCTGAGGTCAAGGTGAAGGGAGATCTATGTTTAGCACCTACCATTCTAGGAAAAAATGACTGGGAAAAAGTGAAGGGCCCTTCTTGGTGACAGCTAGAACAATCATGGATTGGGAAAGAGTGACTGTTGAATTTAAGGTTGGAGAGGAGATAGTGAATTTAGACATATCCAAGATGATGAAATGTCCTGAAGGTAGTAATGATGATGTAAGATTTTTTGATGAAAAGGAGGATGATGTTAAGGTGAGTCGAGGGTTTCTATTGAGAGTAGATGACACCAACCAGGAAAAAGGAGAACCTAATCCTCCGACCCTCTCCCTATATTTGAACTTAGAGCTGAAACCTCTCCTATCATCTTTAAAATATGCTTTCTTAGATTGTATAAATTCCCTACCTGTGATAATTTCCTCGTCCCTTACTCATTCTCAAACAAATTATCAGCTTAAGGATGAAAATCTGACGATATGAGATGTATCCCTTCATCAATATATGAACACAGAATATTTTTGAAAGTGGATTCTAAATCTGTTAGGGAGCACCAACGTATGTTGAACCCACACATGAGAGAAATATTAAAGAATGAAATATTGAAATGGCTAGATGCATGTATTATTTATGTCACTTATGAAAGTCAATAGGTTAGTCCTGTTCACATGGTGCCAATGAAATATGGAGTAATAGTAGAGATCAATGAAAAGGGATAAGAAATCCAGTAAAAGGCTGATAACTAGATGGAGGGTATGTGCTGACTATAGAAAATATAATAAGTCTACAAAGAAAAACCATTATCCCCTTCCTTTCATTGATCAATTTTTAGAAAAACCTATTACAACAAAATTTCTTTTGTTTTCTTGATGGTTATTGAGGACATAATAAATTTCAAATATATCCTGATGACCCAGAGAAAACAACGTTTATGCCTTTAGGCGCATGCCTTTGGCCTATGTAATGCTCTAGCCACCTTCCAAAGATGCATGAAGTCTTTGTTCTCTGATTTAGTAGGCGATTGTTAAAAAATATTTATGGATAATATTTCTGTATTTGGAGATTTCTTCCAAAATTACCTCCTCAGTATCACTAAAGTTCTTCAAAGATGCATTGAAAATAACCTTGTGCTAAGTCGGGAAAATTTTCATTTTATGGTAAAGGATGGATTGGTATGGGGGCACAAAGTCAGCAATCTTGGACTGGAAGTGGACAAGGACAAAATAGAAGTCATCTAGGGCCTTCCACTTCCATTAAATATAAAAACCCATAGGGGGTTTCATCGGCCATGCAGGTTTTTGTAGGAGGTTCACTCTAAACTTTGCTAAAATTTCCAGTTGTCTCACTAATTTCCTTTCTAGTAAAACGAATGAGAACATTTTGGAGAAAAATGTTATTTCTGCTTTTGAAGAGCCGTAGAAGGCCTCACACATGCACCTATTTTGCAAGCTCCAGATTGGAGCTTGCCATTTGAAATCATCTGTGATGCCTCAGATTTTGTGTAGGGCCAGTCTTAGGACAGAGAAAAAATAAGAAACCTTTTGCGTAATATTACCCTAGCAGGACGTTAATTGATGCATAACTCAATTACTCTACCACAGAAAAAGAACTGCCACATGTAATTTGTGCTTTAGAAAATTTTTGACCTGATTTTTTTTTTTGTAAAAGAATTTTTTATACTGATCATGCGGCATTAAAATATCTTTTGTCTAAAAGAGAAGCTAAACCTAGGCTCATCAGCTGGATTTTATTATTACATGAATTTGACATAGAAGTTCAAGATAAAAAGGGTTGTGAAAATTATGTTGCTAATTATCTTTCTAGGGTCAAACTAAATGATTCCTCACTTATCCGTGAAGCATTTCAGGATGAGAAAATGCTGGGCATCCAGACAAGAAATGTTCTGTGGTTCGCAAACATTGTCATTTTTTTGGTGACAAGGAGGGTCCCTTCATGATTGAGGTACAATGAGATAAAGAAATTCTTCAAGGACATGCGAGATTAATTTGGGAAGAACCAGAGCTATTCCATAAATGAGCTGATCAAATTCTTAAAATATCCGTACCAAAAGCAGAACAGAACATCATCCTTAAATTCTGCCATTCCAACCTTGGAGGAGGTCACTATTCGGCTAAGGTAACAGCCCATAAGGTAATGGAAAGTGGGTTTCTTTCCCAATTTTATTTAAAGATGCACATGATTTTTATTTGAAATATTTAGCATGTCAAGCATCCATACATATTGATAAAAAAAATCACATGCCTCTGAACCCCGTTTTAGAAGTAGAAATCTTTGATTTATGGGGCATTGATTTCATGGGACCATTTCTTAACTCTAATGGATATGAGTATATTTCAATGGCCGTAGACTATGTCTAAAAGTGGGTAGAAGCCATAGCCGCTAGGACCAATACCTGTAAAGTTGTCACTGATTTTGTGGAGACTTGCATCTTTTGTAGATATGGATGGCATGGGCTATCATTAGTGATAAGGGGTAAATTTTAATTTTAGCACTGCTTTTAAAAAATATGGCGCACATCATAGAGTAACCACCCCATATCACAGGCAAGCTAATGGGCCGGTTGAGCTGTGTACCAGAGAAATTAAGAAAATCCTTCAAACATTAGTAACCCCAATGGGAAAGATTGGCCATGCAAATTAAATGAAATATTATGGGCCTATATAAAAGCTAACAAATAACTCTTTGGAATGTTCCCTTCAGGTTGATATTTAGAAAACCATGCCATCTATCATTGGAGTTGGAACATAAAGCTTCATGGGACATTAAAAATTAAAATTTTTCTTTAGATGAAGCAGGAAAATGCTGGCTGCTCCAGCTCTAAGAACTTAAAGAAATAAGGAATCACGGTTATGAAAACTCCAAGCTATACAAAGCGAAGATAAAGGCTTTTCAGAACAAAAACATCAGAAGAAGGACCTTTCTCAAAGATCAAAAGGTATGGATTTACAATTCAAGATTAAAACTCTTTCCTGGTAACCAAAAAAATAGATTGAGTGGACCTTAATTAGTAGTAGAACCATATGCAAATGGGGCCATTTTAATTTCGAATCCTAGAACCCAAAAACAATTAACCCTAAATGGGCAAAGGCTGAAGCGTTACCTAGACGATGATCCTCCTCATCTGGCCCTGAGCATGATCTTGGAATAACTTGCAGGTTAGTAACCTCTATAGAGCGGCATTAAAGCTTTTTGTTTCTATTTATTATGTTTCTTATTTTCTTTCTTTTTTGGTTTATTTTTTTTTATTTTTTTTGGTTTTGAAAAATGCCAACCACCAATACATGAAATGGACCTGAAGGAACCTGCATGAAAGACCTCAACCTGCTATTTGCGCCCTCTAAACTTGCTTTTATATTTTCCTATGCATCGAGGACTATGCAATTGCTATGTCGGAGGAGATTCAACCAGCCTTAATGTGTTTTTATTATTTATTATTTCTCAATGTTTTTTTAATAACTTGAGGGGAATAATAAATTATTGAATTCAACATCATTCCATAACCTAACTTGGGACTACCCCTCTTACCTTTTGCCCTAGAAGAAAATGTAGTGAAGCTAGGCTCACTAAGCGCATTTTGATCATATTATAGAAGCATCAATGTTGATTTTTAGGTAGTACTTGATTGATAATTCAGATTTTGGGGTAATTAGTGATGAGTTAACTTCACTAATTAGTGTCGTTGGTTTATCCGAATTAAAACAACAAAAATTTATAATAACCTTACTAGCGTAGGGAGAGTAAGGGTCGATCCACACGGAGCAAGGGTTTTTTTCTTATGAATTTGTGCTTTAGTTATGTATTTTTTAATAATTTTAGAGGTAGGTTTACTACATATGAAGATAAATAACTAATGAAATAAAAATATATAACAAAGAAAAATAAAATATTATTATAATATTATAATAATATTAATAGGCATAAAATAATTTTTTTGTATTTTTTAGGAGTATTTGAAAGCTAAAACAAAATAGGAAATGAAACAGTTTGGCGCTCTGGACTTGGTCAAAATTTGGCTAAGTTCGGATGCCAAATGGGGAAGGTGCCTTGGTGGAGGAGAGAGAAAAAATGGACTGTACTAAAATCACTCTAGAATGAGTTCTAGAACGAATTTTAGAACATGGTTGGATTTACTGGAACCGTCTGGATAATGGCTAGCTGATCTAAGACTAACCAAAAGACAAAAGACAAACAGAAAAGAATGAAAAAGGAGAAATAAGAAGGTAACCTCTTTGTCACACCCGCTAAGGTCCAAGGGACTTCTTCTTCTCCTTTCCACCAGCTTCTTCAGCCCTGGATGCTTCCTGCTCAGCCTGGCACTCACTCAGGTGAATGGATCTATGACTCAATTGCACTTAGGCCACCAAACATTACTTTAGATTGAATCACAAGATGAATTTTACAATAGGGTGAAGGGGTTTATATAGGGAGAGAGAGCAAAGGAGAGCCATTGGATTTTTAATACAATGGATGGCCAGATCTTCTTTTCAGGGTCATGATCCACGTCCATTATGGTCCTCCAATCAGCATTGAGACCTTTGAAATACCCCCTGGACGTTCAAGGCTTCTTTCCTTAATTAGCATTAAAGGTGTTATCTTTAAGTCTCTGCCCTTGGATGTTTTGTGGATTGAATGGCTGGATCTTCTTCTCTGGCTTGGATCCATGGCCAAGGTTTTCCTCCAATCATCATTTAAGCCCCTAAAATATTCATAAATAATCATGACTGGACCTCCCCCTTGCCCTCCTTTCTTTGGCCCAACATGCCTCTCGTAGTGGGCTTAGTGGAGCCTCCTTAGTGGGCCTTTAGACTAGAGCCAACTGTCTTGCTTTGAGCCTTCTTTCTTGGCCCAGGGTTGTGGCTGAGCCTGCTCCTCTGGTCCAAATAGCTTCCTCTTCATTTAATTATCCCCTTTATTCATGAAAGTTTCACCTAATTCCTGCATCTTCCACATAAACTAAGAAGAGAGTGAGATTCATTCCACTTAACTCATTGAGTTAAGTGGGGTTAGTCCCACAAATGATAATAATTAACTCCAAATTAGAAAAAGGTGATTTTGTTTCATGATGTTTCACAACTTAACATAAATGTTGATAATATATCCAGATAAAGATAAAGAAGTACATAAATTAGCTGAAATTGCACATATATATTACTATCATTTTGGATTTATCAATGTGGATTTTTAGGTAGTACTTGATCTTATCCTCAAATGGCAAGTGCACGTGGTAAGGGGAAGGACATATCTTAAAATCTAAAGGTCTATACCATGTTGTTAGGCCCCTAACTAGGCGGCATTCCTTTTCTAGACGCCTGCGCGCTTATTTGGAGGGAGTGTCCGTGTAATCAGCTAAGGACATTAAAGGACTGAGTCATAATTGGTAGCGATGCCCAAATACCTGATCTTTTAGGCCATTGCCACTATACATGGTGATACACTATAGCCTATGCATGTACCTGATCTTTTGGCTTATCGATGTGAGAGCGCGCGCGCCAAGCACCACGCGCCAACGCTATGCGCCAGCGTCGAGCACAATGCGCGGGAGCGAGAAGCACCGTGCGCGGGTGCGGGACGCGCAAGCCGGGTGGCATGTCGTGGTTACAACGCGCAAAGTTGTGTGGGTGCCGTGCAACGGCCGCGCGGGTAGCGTGCGCATTGCGTGTGCAGGGTGCGGGGGTGGGAGACATCCCGCCAGGAGACTAAGGCATGTGGCGCACTAAGAGCACCGAGACGGCACAGTGCGCGCACAGTGCTCCTGCGGGTAGTGTTGGGTGCACAGCGCCCAGCTTGGGGGGCGCCAAATGTTGGGGGCGTCACGTGGGCTGCGTGCCAAAGTGTTGATACGGGTGCCAAAGTGTTGATACGGGGGTGGCATTTGGGATCGTCAAGGCAGGCGCGACGTGTGTGACCGCCAGGCCCCCGGGTGCGGGGCGGCCGACCTGGCGCACTTGTTGTTTGCTGACTAAAAGGAGAAGGAGCAGAGGCCGACTAATTGCCTACTGCACAAGAACGTGATGGGTTTGAAGACCAAAGTCGATAGGAATTAGACGGACTAAAGACGGATGTAAGAGAAGTGCGGGTGGAGACCCGCTAGAGGCATGAGGTCCTCGACCAAATGATCTGACAACACGAAGATACCATTCGGCAGCTCACCGAGCTGGTCCTAACTCTTAAGCTCAAGATAGAGTGGCTGAAAGAAGGCACCAGCAATCATCCCAACAATGACGACGAGAGGAAGCAGGCACTCCCCGAACCGCGGTTCGACGGTTCTCACCAGGAAGAGGCACTGGTAGATTTTCTATATGATTGCAATGGGTACTTTGGCAAAATACAACTTTCAGATGAGAGTAAAATACTTCAAGCTAGCTACTTTCTCACAGATGAGGCGAAGTTGTGGTGGCGATAGAGGGAAGAGTGAGGAAATTGGCCACCCCCGACATATGAAGAGTTTGTCTAAGAGATTAAGGAGAGCTTCATGCCACACAACGCGACATGGATTGCGAGGGGAGAACTTTAAAACCTCAAGATGACCGGAAATCCAAGGGAATATGTGGGCCAATTTGTGTGCATAATCCGTAGGATCACCGACATGTCTAAGGTGGACAAGCTCTACTACTTCGGGAACGGCCTTCCCCACTGGCTCCAAATAGAGCTGGAGAGGAGACAGTGTAGAGATCTCAACTTGGTCTACAAGGTCGTGGAAGGCACGGAGCTCCGCCCCTCTAGACCCGACAAGACGGAGGACAGACCCATGAAAGGGAACAAGCAGCGCCAAGAGTGCGCTGAGGCACCAACATCACCAAGCAGTCAAGGCCTGAAGAGGAAGCTTAAGTGAGGCCACGGCAAGAGTCGAGGCAAGGGCAAGAGCTTGAGACTATGGAAATAGACTCCAGGCGGTGGGGCAACAAGCTAACTTGTTTTGCATGCGGAGGACCCCATTTCATGTGGGATTGCCCAAGAGGGACGACAGCGGCCACCAACATCAATGCAATGGTCGTGCCGCCAGCCCAACCGGATGTTCCCGGGGGAAGCAATACAGTGACCTTGAACCCCTTGAAGTGCTTAGCGGCAATACAGGGGGAACCCCAGTATATTATGAGGGTCTAACACTCCTGCACGTCCCGATACTGATTACCGGCAAGCCCTCCACGACCATGGTCAACACAGGGGTGACACACAACGTCCTCGTAGAGAAAGAAGCTAAGACGCTCGGCTTGAGGCTGTCTCCAAGTGCGGGCAAGATCAAGGCCGTCAACTCAGAGGCGCGAGACATCGTCGGCGTGGCCATGGGGTTGCATGGTGCAAGTGGGAACGTAGGAGGGCTGAACCAACTTCATGGTGTCCCCCATGGATGACCTTACGCTTGTCCTAGGTCTCTACCTTCTAATGGGTTCACGTGCTGTCGTGTTCCCCCAGTACCGCGGCGTGCTATTCCCAGAGGGATCTCACCCATGTTTCGTGAGGGACCAAGGGGTACAAAAGGTGCAGAACACCATTCTCCTGTCCGCCATGAAAATTAAGGACGGATTGAGGAAGGGGGAAGCGACCTTCCTCGTCACCATACGAGGGGCGACACCTCCAAAAAAGGGTGAGAGGCAGGGGTGCGCACCAGCCTGTTTGGCGGCACTTAGTTAGGGTGACAATGATGACAACAACCCCGGTGGAGCCACGGTTGGACTACCGGGCCAATTGTGGACGTACTACAGGAGTTTGCTGGGGTGATGCTCACGCAACTCCCCGCGAAGCTACCGGCCACGCGAGATGTGGACCACGAGATCGAACTGCTCCCCGGTAGACGTCCTCCTGTGCGAGCACCCTACAAGATGCCCGCTGCTTACTTGGAGCAGCTGAGGAAGCAGCTCCAAGAACTGTTAGAGAGCAAGCTCATCCGGCCATCCAAGGCTCCCTCCGGCGCCCCATTTCTCTTCTAGAAGAAGAAGGAAGGGTTGCGTCGACTTTGGGTGGACTACCGAGCATGGAATAAGGTAACACTACAAAATAAATATCCTGCACAAAATGCTCAAGAGGTATTTGACAGGCTTGGCGAGGCTCGCTACTTCTCACGGGTGGACTTGAAGAGTGGGTACCACAAAGTGCGGATCAAGGAGGGAGATGAACCGAAGACGGCGTGTGTGACTCGCTACGGATCATTTGAATTTTGCGTGATGCCCTTCGGGCTCAGGAACGCTCCTCCTACGTTTTGTTGCCTGATGAACAATATTTTTCGGGATTGTATCGATGATTTTCTCATTGTGTACTTGGATGATATTCTCGTATACAGCTAGAGCTTGGATGACCATGTGAGGCACTTGAGGAAGGTGATGGCCAAGCTAAAGGAGCACGCACTCTACCTCAACCTAGAAAAGTGTGGTTCGCCTTGCACGAGATTGAGTTTTTTGGACACTTGGTCGGGAAGGGAAGTGTGCGCATGTATCCCTCAAAGGTGAATGCCATCAAGAATTGGACGGAGCCAAAGGGAGTGTCGTAGTTGAGATCTTTCCATTGGTTGGTGAATTAGTGCCAAACTTTTATCAAAGGCTTCTCCCAACTAGCTGCCCCTTTGACGGCTTTGTTGAAGAAAGATGTGAAGTGACAATGGACAGACCGGTGTCAAAGAGCATTTGACAAGCTGAAAAGTACAGTTTCCAGTGAACCGGTGCTCCGATTGCCCAAGTTCAACAAGCCATACGAGGTACACACCGATGCTTCTGATTTCGCACTAGGATGTGTCTTCATGTAGGATGGGCAACCCGTGGCTTATGAGAGCCGCAAGGTGAATGATGCAAAAAGGAGCTACTCGATACACGAGAAGGAGATGATGGCGGTGGTCCATTACCGGAGAGTCTGGCACCACTATCTCCTCAGAGGGAAATTCATGATCTACACTAACAATGTGGCCACCAGTTGCCTCGAGTCCCAGAAGAAGCTGACCCCAAAGCAAGTAGGATGGAAAGACTTCTTGGCGGAGTTCAACTTTGACTTGAAGTACAAGCCGGGGAGCGCCAACCAAGTGGCCGATGCCCTATGCCGCAAATAACCAAAAGTGTTTTGTGGCTGCTCTTTCAGCTGTCCAAGGAAGCATTCTCGATGAAGTCAAGTTGGCGCTGAAAGACAATCCAAAAGCCGTTCGCTTGATGAAGCGTATTGCTGGGGGTAAGACAAGAAGATTCGGAACGGAGCGCGGCATCATATACACAAATGGGAACAAGCCTTATGTTCCGCGTGTGTGTGCGTGCTGGAAGCTCCTCTACGAAGCACACAACGCACCCCACGCCGAAAATTGAGGGCAGGCCTGGACGCTTACACTCCTATCCAACAACTATCACTGGCTAAAAATGGAACGAGATGTAGAAGCCTATGTTTGTTCATGCCTGTTGTGTCAACAAGACAAGATGGAGAAGGCCAAGGCAACTAGAACACTAGAACCTCTCCCGAGGGCGAGTAGAACATGGGAGTCGATTTCGGTGGATTTCATCACTTGCCTTCTGCGCGTGGGTGGGCACGATGCCATCTTGGTTGTCGTGGATCATTTCTCTAAATATGCGATGTTCATTCGCACCACGTCGGAGGTGCACGCTGATGGCGTGGCTCGTCTATTCATGCCCTACGTGGCGAAGTACTATGGTCTTCCACTAGACATTATTAGCAACAAAGATACAAGATTCACTAGTCATTTCTGGAAGTCGCTGTTCAAGTACATGGGCTCCAAGCTAAAATTTTCTACGAGCTTCCACCCCGAGACAGATGGTCAGACCAAATGTGTAAACTCCATGCTCAAAGAATACCTCTGATAGTACATTTTGTTCAATTAGGAAAATTGGGTGAAGCTACTAGATGTAGCACAATTTGCGCACAACATCAACCGGAGCTCGACTATAGGTCACTCGCCATTTGAGATTGTCACGGGAAGACAACAACTGACTCTTCCCGGAGTTGTGAAAAGGAAAGGGAACAGACGTTTCCCTGCCGCCTTCCGATTTGCACATGAATATCATGCTCGCTTAAAGAATGAAGAAGTACGCCAACCAACACAGGAGGGACATTGAGTTCCAAGTGGGAGACAAGGTTTTGTTGAAGAACAATGCCCAAATGTTAAAGACAAAACAAGCAAAGCAACGTCACAATGGTCTAGTACCCCGCAATGATGGACCTTTCGAAGTGGTGGCGAACATCAGACAGGTTGCCTACCAACTCAACATTCCGCGTCCACTAGCAGTCCATCCGGTCTTCCATGTGTCGGTTCTGAAGAAATACATACCAGATCCCAAAGATGCGGCGTGGAACCAGGCCCCGCGTGCGCCACCGAATGTGCGAGCACACTTTGATCAAGAAGCAGAAGATGTCATGGCGAAGTGGGAAATTGACTAGGGAGGATGTCCCGGTTGCTATCACAAGATTGAGTACCTAATCAAGTGAAAGAACGGACTAGAGGAATCAGCCACCTCGGAGCGCGACTCAGACTTATGGCAATTTGAGGACCTATTGCGAGCATGTTAAGCACAACAGCAGATGTCGACAAGGGCGTCGACAAGTTCAGGCAACAAGGGCGTGTTAGGACCCTAACTAGGCGGCATTCCCTTTTTAGAGGCCTGCGTGCTTACTGGGAGGGAGTGTTTATGTAATCGGCTCAAGAGAGTAAAGGACTCAATCATAATGTGCAGCGACCCCACGCACGGGTGCCAACGCTACGTGCCAGCGCCGAGCACTGCATACTGGAGCAGGAAGCGCCACACGCGGCTGCGGGACGTGCAGACCGGACGACATGTCGCGGTTGTAGTGTGTGGAGTTGTGCGGGGTGTCGCGTAGTGGCCGCGCGGGCAGCGCGCGCATTGTGTGTGTGGGGTGCGGGGTTGGGAGATATCCCACCTGGAGATACCTGATGCACTTGTATAATGGCAGAACAGGCGCGCGCACGTGAAGCGACGACCCTTACGCGGTGCGCTGACACTACCTCGGAGCAAAGTGCCTCGGCGCAAAGTGCCACGTCTCGTTTGTTGTATTACCCCTCATCTTCCCCCATGTAATTCCCCCCGACAATGTTGTACTCTTTATGATATAAATGCAACGACCCTATTCTGACGTAGGACAACTGGGGCAAAGGTGACTGAGGGGATGGATGGATGATGACGGGTAAAGGGTGATAGACAAGTAAGTAGGGAGGGATAAAACAACCCATAGAAATACACACTGTCGGATTCGGACTTTAAAACCGATGAAAAACTGCTGGTGCAGCTCCAACCCTTGTCGAGGGCGGGACTACTGTCTTCACCCACCGCGACGATGCCGAAGCACCAAAATCAATACCCGAATTCACGTCGCGAAGGAGACTCTCAAAAGACAGAGAGAAAGTGGGAAAACCAAACCAAATCTAATCTTACGGCGGTGGAAACTTCTCATGGAATACTAGACAGAGAACACTTTGACACCAAAGAGTTCAGGTATACCTCAGCACCGTAGTGCGTGAATAGGCTGTGAGAATTCTGATCGTGACGAGACTTGGTGATCCGGGCATTGTATGGCTTAGTGGACGAGAAGATCTGGACGTTCCGGGCATTGAATGGCCCTAGTTGAGATTCGGCCTGGGTGCTCACACGCCGGAGTTCTTGGGCGTGGGGCGTCGTTGGGGGGACAACTGACATGCGCTACGACATGGTGTCGAGGATCGAACTGCGTGGTCAGTTGGCAGATCCAACTAAATGGTATGCGCCGTAGTAAGAGGCTTGGAGGGCGTCCAAAAGCGCGGGTCACGGAAGCGCAACGTGCAGGGGTGGCCCCGGGCGAGCGGCCTAGGGCGGCCCTAGGTGGGAAGCCTGGGGCGGCCCTAGATGGGCGGCCTGGTGTGGCCTAGGGCGGCTCCAAGTGGGCAGCCTAGGGGTCGCCTTGGGCGGCTCTGGCAGGGGCGGCGTGGGCAGACCTGGTTGGGCAGCCTAGGCGGCCCCAAGCGGGCGGCCTGGGGGCGGCCTTGGGGAGCCTTGGGCGGCCCTGGCAGGGGCGTCCTAGGCTGCCCATGTTGGGGAGGCCTGGGTGGCCTCTGGGCGGCCCCAAGCAGGCAGCCTGAGGGCGGCCTTAGGCAGCCCTGACAGGGGAGGCCTGGGTGGCTTTTGGGCGGCCCTAAGTGGGCGGCCTAGTGCAGGTTGCCCTGGGAGGCCTAGGGCGACTGCCTTGGGGGGTCTTGGGCGGCTGCCTTGGGCAGCCTGGGCGGCGACCTTGGGCGGCCTAGGGCGGGTTGCCCTGGGCAGCCTGGGCGGCTGTCTTTAGCGGTAGAGAGAGCGAGAGAGTAAGAGGGAAAGAGGATGGAGAGAGAGGAATGAAGGGGTGGAAGACCGGCGACGCAAGGCGATGGTGGCGGCAACGGCGGCAGCGACGCTAGGGTTAGAGGAAGGATAGGGGAGGCTTAGGCAGTCCTCCAAGAAGAGTTAAACAAAACTCAATTTTTGAAATATGACTGCCTAACTGTTTCTTGAAACAATGGCCTATACATATAGGCCATGGAGGAAAAAGAAAATACAACTTAAAGACGAGAAATTAAAGATGAGAAACTAAAGACAAGACGTGCTTCATGTCACGCCAAGGGGCAGTTGTTCATCTGCCGTTGGCGATGTGTCATAATGCACGATGGAACGTGCGTGCGTGGAGACGTGTGTAGCGGAGATGGTTGCGGCATGTCTGTAGCGGGAGTGATGATGTCGGTTGACTGTGGCAGCGTAGTCATGGCGGAGACGTTGACTTCGGTTGACCGTGACGACGCGTCTGATGGTATTGTGTTGGCGTCCTCGCCGTCATATTCATTGACAATGCCTAGCACCACCATCTCCTCTAACCCCTTCTATGCGGTCTTAATCAATTGCAAAAGCTTTCGCTACAAGAGATCAACGCTGCTTAGTGTTCTCCTCCAATCAGTAAGGCCTGCACATGCCATTTCCGAGCGAGAAACCCAGCTCGAGATTTGACCGTGTGACACCAGTAGATAGGGGTTTGAGCGTTGAGTGAAAGTGTGACACCCCCATTGTACCCATATTTTGATTTAACCGAACCTATTTATGTGAATGACTACCTGTAAGGCTAATAATATGCTGGATAGTGAGATGCATTTCATCAAGTCTTACACATGTGACCCCTCCATGTCATACCCTTAAGAAAAGATCTCCATCCCACATTTTTCCTTTTCTCATTTTCATCCATTTATTTTTACTTATCTTTTACCACCTTTTCCTCAGGGTACCTATATAGGACACCTCCTCCTCCTCATTGCTTATGAAGTGCCTTACTCCCAAGTCGTTCTATCTCTCTTGTCTTAATAACAAAATAATTGATATTTGTCATATGATTTTAAATCATTTCCATTAATATTCCCCCTTCTTCCTCTCAATCTATTTCGTCTTTTTGATCCTCGAAGTTGACCAAAGATCTCATCGAGGGTAGAGTGATTGCACGACATCTGTGTTTGACTTTAATTCTAGAAAAAGTATCTGATTAAGGCAGTTCTTAAATCATTTATTATTCTCTTCTTCTATTATGCCGTCCCCCCCCCCAGTAAAAGAGAAAAAAATAGGTAAACAGAAAAATACAGAAACGATTACTGTGAAGAAAACATTTTACAAAAATATGATAAAAAAAGCAAACAATTACCATATGGCTTGCTTCTTCTTTTTAAGATTTGTTTCCTATTAACTGCCAAACTATATCATTCCAGAATAAGTACATTCCCTACCTAGAAGAATAACTTAGCGGATCATCTTTACCTTCTTCTACCTTCCAGATTTCTTCTTGAATCCTGGGAGTAGGCTATATATGTAATATTAAATCTTCATACGACTTTCTTAATTCCAACTTTACCCATTCTCCTTGAACCCTCCTTCTCATCTGTCTTAAACCTTAGAGTGGATAAGAAGCCAGTTCTCAACACACCTTGTTACCTTCTACTCATATTAGGAGAAGAGTGCATACTCTTTATTTCAGGTCTGATAAAGTTTGCAGGAACATCACCACTTAAGTAGCCCTTTATCTTGTGAGATAGTGAACCAAGAGGGGTGAGGCCTAGTTCAATGTGGGAAGTGAGAAAATATTTTTTTGTGGTGTTGAACCTGGAGAGAAGTAAGCTGCCTTATTATGACCACCAGCTCTACTCAGACCATGAGGAAAAAAGTTCATGTATTCCTAAAAAGGTTTTGACCTAGATTGTGAAAGAAAAATGCTTATCTAGATATGTGATTGATAAACTTAACGTATCATGCAAATACCTTCTTGATGTATGGGCGAAAGGGGAAGTCCAAAGAAAATCTAACGGCATTACTAAGGGACAAGCAATGATCTAAGTTGGAAGTATTTGATAAATCCAAAAATGATAGTGATATATATGTGCCATTCTATTTAATTTATCTACTTCTTTATATTTATATGTATATATTTTTAACATTTATGTAATGTTGCGAAGAATCATGAAATAAAATCACCATTTATAATTTGGAGTTAACAGTTGTCATTTGTGGAACTAACCACACTTAACTCATTGTGTAAGCGGCATAAATCTCACTCTCTTATTTTATGTGGAAGGTGCAGGAATTAGGTGAAATGTTCGTGATTCATGGGGTTAATTAAATGAAGGAGAAGCTATTTGGCCCAAAGGTGCAGGCTGATAAGCCAAAAATAGGGGTAAAAACTATGCAATTTTTAGCCCTTGTCGTTGTGGATTTTGGCTTATGCAATAAAATTTATAAGAACTCCACTTAAGACGTATAATGATAAGTACGAGTGTCGTCCAAGGGAAGCTAGTAAGGAATTCGATTTGGTGATTATTGGTCGTTTCACTCTGATTAAATTGAATTTGATCTTCAATGAGGATCAAGTCACCCTAATTAGATGAGAATTTAGAAAGGGGGGTAGAAGAGTTGCGATGAATAGAAGAAATATGGAGCTCTAAATTGGCTTCTTTTATCCTAATAAAAGGATCCAAGAGGTCAATTAGAGAGGTTAAAAGGGAATTTTTAATTTGAGTTTGGTTTGTTTTTGCAACATTGATAATTCAAAACTGAAATGGGGGTAATTTAATCTCCTAAGAATTAAAACTAATCTTTTTAGAGTTTTTCTTTCGAATGCAGCTTATGCTTAGTTGAATCCCTCGAATTCTCCTCTCAATCCTAATCAGGGCTTGTACATGCCGCTCAAGCCAAGCGATTTAGAATTTCATATCAAAACCAAGAAGAAGAAACAAGAAATTGAACTAATCTCATTCAAAATGCACAAATCCAAATACAATCAAGGAAAAAGTACCAGATAACTTGATCCAGGGTGGGACTCCTCTCTGTCTTGCAGCTGTGATAGAGAACCATCAAGAATGAGCTCCCCCTCTCGAAATTTAGCTTTTATACTTAGGTTATATGGTAAAAATCACCATTTTACCCCCGTTTAGTACATAATATTTATCTATCAATGTAGGCTAGATCTGAATGATCCAACCGTATAGATAGAAAGAGGGGATCAAGACGAACAAATTCACAAAAAAATCATCTCAATCGGACTTCAGGATCAAAAGTTATTAATAAATCAATTTTAAACCAATTTCATCCATTGGATTTAAAATTGATTTATTTATTAGTTTCGTTTTTAAACACGCAATGACGTGTCGCTCTCTCATTGGCTGGTGCATTTTGAATCCTCCTTTTGCAGAAAAGTCCTTAAAAAGCCTGGAATTGCTTTTGGACGCCGCCCAAAAGTAATTGTGTATATGCCCCTGGCGCACTCTCTCTCCTCCGATTTCTCCTAAAACATTAAAAATATATATTAAAAATTGCAATAAAACCCTGTAAAATTATAAATTGGATCTTTACGCCTGTAGTGGCGACCAAGAGCTGTTTTCAGGGTCTTTTGCACCGAAAGTTCACAAAAAGGCCCTTGAAAGTTTGAAAATAATAAAAATACTTCTTTTTCTATTATAAATATACTTTTTTTCCTTGAAATAAATACATTTCATCTTCAAATAAATCTCAGAAATATCCTAAAAATTCGTAAAAAATTCTAGAAAATGCACTGATTCATTCCCATGCTGATAAATGTCAAAATAAAATATTAAATATGCCATTTTCATTCAAAAATAATTATTTCGAGCTTCAATAAATCCTTTAAAATTTATAGAATTAACAGAAAATTAGGAAAAAATCAGAAATCACTAGAAAACACTATTTTCATGTAAATATATGATAAAAATCCCATTTTATGCTCTTTAAATGCATAAAATCATGCTAATAACATGAAATAAAGACATAAATTAGGGTGTTATCACAGGCCCAGCCACAATCCTGGGCCATGAAAGGAGAACCAAATTAAGACAGCTGGCTCTAGTCTAAATGCCCACTAAGGAAACTCCACTAAGCCCGCTATGAGAGGCACGTAGGGCCAAAGAAAGGAGGGCAAGGGAAGGTCTAGTCATGATTAAATATGACCATTTTAGGTGCTGGAATGCTGATTGGAGGACACACTTGGACGTGGATCCAATCTAGAGAAGAAGATCTTGCCATTCGATCCATAAAACATCCAAGGAAGAATACTTAAAGATAGGACCTTTAATACTAATTAAGGAAATAAGTCTTGAACGTCCCAAGAGTATTTAAAAGGTCTCAATTCTGATTGGAGGACCATAATGGACGTGGATCGTGACCTAGAAAAGACAATCTGGACATCTATTGTATCAAAAATCCAATGGATCTCATTTGCTGTCTCTCGCTATATACACCGGTTTACCCTATTGAAATATTCATCTTGTGATTCAATCTAAACTATTTTTTGGTGGCCTAACTGCAATTGAGTCATAGACCCATTCAAAGTATTGAGGGCCAGGCTGAGCAGGAAGCATTTAGGGCTGAAGAAGTTGGTGGAAAGGCGAAGAAGAAGTCCCTTGGGCCTTGGAGGGTGTGACGAAGAGGTTACCTTCTTATTTCTTCTTTTTTTACTCCTAAATGTTCATTGTTTGTCTTTTTGTTAGTCTTGGATCAGCTAGCTAATGTTTGGACAATTCTAACGCATCCAACCATGCTCAAACATGCATTCTAGAACTCATTCTAGAGTGAAGTTAGTGCAGACCATTTTTCTCTCTCCACCACCAAACCACTTTCCCCGTTTAGCATCCAGACTTGGCCAAACTTTTTCTATGGCTACATCGCTAGCCTATTTCATTTCCTACTTTACTCTAGGTTTAAACTACTTTTAGAACATCCCAAAAAAGTATTTTGTGTCTAAAAATCTTATTATATATATATTATAATGATATTTGGGCTTTCTTTATTTTATAATTAATTTAATTAATTATTTATATTCATATGTAGTAAACCTACTTCTAAAATGATTCAAAATATACAACTAAAGCATAAATTTAGTAGGAAAAACCCTTGCTCCATGTGGATCGACCCTTACTCTCCCTACACTAGTAAGGTTATTGTAATTGTTTGTTGTTTCAATTTGGATAACCCAAGGACACTAATTACTAAAGTTACCTCATCACTAGTTACCTCTAAAATCTGAACTATTAATACCCCATCTAGAGCACGTCAGCGTTTGTATCTTCGTGTTTTCTTTATCTTTATTTAGTTGTTTTAAATTCTGTGTATTGTTCATCACGACGAGCTGCACCCTGTGCTTCATGATGCATCTATGTGGCCGTGTTCTCATACCCATCTGTATGACTTTATTTTCACATCTTTTGATTTTGTAATTTCATTTTTTATGTTGCTAAATGGAGGGGGGTAAGGTCTGTTATTGGACTTTCCCTTTGTTGGACTCCTTGTAAGGGGGCCATCATTGGCCTATATAAGGCCATGATGGGACCATTTCCAAGACAGATCTAGTTATTTGTTTGGCAGTTAGATTTTCCAGGCGTATATAAGAAGACAAAGAAGAGGAAGACAATGAATAAGAAGAAGAACATGAAGAAGATCAAGAACAAAAAGAGGAGGATAAAAGACAGAGAAGTGTGACCGCGTCAGTGGTCATCGCATATGTCTCTTTGTCGACTAACTCTCACAATCGGTTCATGGTCGACTATCAGAGAAACTATGATATCTGAGTTTTTCCTCTAATTGCTGTCCGTGCGACTTTAGCGTCTCACTTTTCCACCCCTCCCTGTGTCCTCGCCTACAGATCTCACTGCATTGACTTGTTATCATCTACCCGTGGGTCTCGATGTCACATTTCATTAGATCGTGCCGCCGTCTTGTTTGCGGACAAGGTGTCTCGCCTGGTTATCTGCCCTCGTGGAATTCACTCTACAGCACTCAACGCTCATTGATATGGCAGCAATCCACGTGATTTCGCGAATTCAAGCTACGTAGGGGCAATCCCTAGTGTACTGATAAGCCAAAAATAGGGGTAAAAATTATGAATTTTTAGCCCTAGTCGTTGTGAATTCTAGCTTATGCAATAAATTTTATAAAACTCTACTTAACATGTATAGTGATAAGTGTGAGTGTCATCCAAGGGAAGCAAGTAGGAAGTTCAATGTGATTATCTTTTTGGTGTTTTAATCCTAGTTAGAGTGAATTTGATGTTCAACGAGGATCAAGTCACCCTAATTAGATGAGAGTTGAGAAAGGGGGATAGAAGAGGTGAGAAGAATGGAAGAAATGTGGGCTCTAGATTGAATTAATTGATTCAATTGGATGGATCAAAGAATTCAATTAGAGAGGTTGGTAGGAATTTTTAATTTGGGTTTGGTTGATTTTTGCAAGTTGATAATTCAGAACTAAAATGGGGTAATTGAGTATCCTAAGAATTAAAACTAAATTTTTTAGACCTTTCTTTTGGAATGCAATTGAATGCCCAGGTGAATCCCTCAATTTCTCCTCTCAATCCTAATCAGGGCTTGTACATGCCGCTCAAGCCAAGCGATTTAGAAGTTCAGATCAGAATAGAGATGAAGAAACAAACAACTCAACCTATTTCATTCAAAATGCATAAAAGTTTAAATACAATGAAATGAAAAAGTACCAAAACTGTTGATCTAGGCTGGGGCTCCTCTCTGTCTTGCAACTGTGATAGAGAACCATCAAGAATAAGCTCCCCCTCTCGAAATTCAGCTTTTATACTTAGGTTACATAGTGAAAATCACTATTTTACCCCCATTTAGAAATTAATGTTTATCTATCAATGTAGGCTGGATCTGAATGATAAAACAATAAAAATAGAAAGAGGGGATCAGACGAACAAATCCATAAAAAAATCATCTCAATCGGACTTCAGGATCAAAAGTTATTATTAAATCAATTTTAAACCAATTTAGTCCATTGGATTTAAAATTGATTTATTTATTAATACACGCAATGACGTGTCGACTTCCCATTGGCTGCGGCGTTTCAACTCCTTTGGCGGGCACTCTCTCATCGCGCCATGTACCCCTGACGCGAGAGAAAAAAAACAATTGAATTTTCGTTAGTGCACATTTTTGCGTACGTTTTGATACGCACGCACACGTGCATTTTTTCGTTCCTTTGCCTACTTGTGTGTCGCCACGTCACTGCCCGTGCACGCGCATTGTATGCGCCGCACGGGCGGTGAACTTACCTCCTGCCACATACACATGTGCGATCGCCGTTGGATTTTTATCCAACGGCTAAAGTTGCGCCACGTCAACAAGGCGGGCGGCTCTATGCATTTTTTTCAAGAAAGCCCTTAATAAAACAACCAATTGTAAACGAACACCGCCCTAAAATATTCGTGTATATGCCCTTACCGCATTCTCTCTCCTCCAATTTTTTCTAAAACATTAAAACTATATTGCAATAAAACCCTTGACTTTTTTAAATAGGATCTTTACGCCTACAATGGCGGCCGAGAGCTGTTTTCAGAGTCTTTTTGCAACGAAACGTTGCAAAAAGGCCCCGAAAAGTCCAGAAATTATGTAAATACATTGTATTCTATTATAAATATGCTCTTTTTTAATAGAATAAATGCATTTCTTCTTGAAATAAATCCCAGAATTAAAATTCGTAAAAAAATTCTAGAAAATTCTAGAAAATTCCCTGATTCATTCCCATGCTGATAAATGTCAAAATAAAATATTAAATATGTCATTTTCATTCAAAAATAATTATTTAGAGCTTCAATAAATCCTTAAAAATTCATATAATTAACAGAAAATTAGAGAAAAATCAGAAATTACTTGTGAACATTATTTTCATGCAAATATATGATAACAGCCCAATTTTAAGCTCTTTAAATGCATGAAATCATGCTAATAACATGAAATAAAGACTGAAATTAGGGTGTTATCATGTACGTACCCTGATTTGCTAGGCGTATAGAATAAATATGACATCCTAGTCATTGTGCCTTCAAAGGCGTAGCTTCAAGGTCTGACCATCGGGTTGTCCATGTTCTAGTCTATACCCTTGCCCCTCGTGGTAAGTATTTTCACTATCTACACTCTACTAGTCACCTTCTTGGGCTAGATTGCTTGTTGGATGGATCCACGTACGCCGCCATGTTCACTCCTTTTGGGTTTGCTGAATCACCCTGATGCTCCCAAGATTACAACGCTTGATGTGTGGAAAGATTCTGCTTGCCACCGCAGGCACTCTGCAACCTGTGACTCCCTTCATTCCAATCCTCCCACACTACGACTATTGCTTCCTTCCTGCACCATCAGACACTACCTATTTAAAAGTACACCTCCCTACACTACAATTTTTGCCACTCTAATCTTCTCTCTCTGACTCTACATCTCCACCCCTCCCACTCCTCCACTGTGTTATCGTCCCTTGTAGTGCCACGCCGAGCCCTTCCCTGACACGTCTCCATCGCACCTGCCCGCGTTGCTCAACACATTGACAACGATGTCGATGACAAACGCTGCCACGAACCGGGTATGCCATTGCCTTACTTGCCAGTTATATGATATCTTTCAGTCTATTTTTTGATTCACTCTACCGCGCAATGGTTAGACTAGGTAAGAGAGAATTACTTGGAGAAAACCACAAGTTGGATGGCTTCCTAGGCATGAGCCAAGCCCGTCCGTTACATGGAAGCCCCTATGGAATTAATTTTGTTCAGCGTCGTAGTCACCATTGTCACTCCGATTAGGGAAAAAAGGTCCCCGATATCATCAATGATCGCCCGCCCAAAGCTTATGACTCAGTGAATTTCCACTCGTTAGCCAGGCATGTACACTCCACATTGGACACTTGCAGTCACGTAGTTACATCTCCTTTATTGTTTTATTTATCAGACGACACCAACGACAACGCTCGACATCATTTTGGTATCAGAGACAAGTTGTGGAAGCCCACATCACGTCTATGTACCCTCGCATCATAACATCTGCATACATCCATTTTTGAAAACCCATTTAGGTGTCCCACCAAGGAACTGACCATGGTCGTCGAGACGCGATCGAGTAAAATGATGCACTCTAAAGTTTAGCCCTCACCGGGATGAGATGAATCGTTAGTGCTCAAAAGAGTCAGTCCAAGACGACGCTTCGTGCCCCGTCTCATCATACCCATTAGATGGCAAACCACTGACTCCTGTAAAGCCCAGACAAATCGCACCCATAGATAGGGGTGCCAGCAGATCACTCGATCCAGAGAAACGCGTCTATGGATCCCGTGGATGAGCTTGCTCCACCATAGCACCTCACGGTCACTAGGTGCTGTGTACCCTACTAATGTCAACGTTAACGTGGCGATGAGTTGTTCGCCCAGGGGAAATATCGCGTGGCCAAGAAGCAAGATGTGGACGAGGCAGGATGCAAGTGTAGTATCAACCCAAGCAGAACTGAACGAAGAGTCTAGAGTGTACCTATGCACCATGATCGACGTCGTCGATCGCGTGGAGCAAGTACTAGCACGACCCATGGTACCTTTGGTACCCATCGTCGTGCCTGAGCCCGTGGCGCTAGAACGAGCGGGCGACCCACCTACGGTTGCACATCAAGTAGACCGACCATGGATGCCATGGGAGATGGCGAGTTTCATGATGACGGTTGGCAAAAACGAGATTCCTCAAGACCAACGCCCCAACCGATATCCTATGAATGGCCCACAGGACATCCGTATTAAGTATGGATAATACCAACAAGATGACTATGATTGTCGATACAAGGCCAAGTGGTGCAGGACGTTGTCGGCACGTCGTTCGATAGACACTGAGTATGATGAATCGATGTCAATAATATTCGGGGGTAGTCACACTACAACAGAGCGTCGTTTGACGGTGTATGCGAACGAGCGAATAACAATGGAATGCAAACACAAAAAACTATGCTACGTGAATTTGCCGACTCGCAAGAATTTCTTTCGTCCAGGAAATCAGCGGAGTCGCCTGGTGAGGTAGGGTAGACCCTTCCAACCCTGTCTGTGAGGACAAAGATACCTACGATGCTGAACAAGGGTAACCCCACTGTGCGTTGCTATCACCAAAGGGTGAACCTGACTAGTATTAAACGAGTAAGAAGCTCTTGTTTTTCATGTAATTTATTGAAAAAGATAAGAGACGAGGACAGAGCGTTGTACCTCGTCAATGTTCCTAGAAGGTCATCACAATTGCGTGCATTAGTCTGATGTGGGGTCCTCAGAGACGACAAAGCTGAGGCACGGATGAGGATGTACTAGCCAAAAAGAATGGCTAGTGCCTCCTTGTAGTGCCAACAGTGTGCAGGTGGCTGCGCTAGCGCGCAAGTAGGCACAACACGACCGCGGGTCGTGCCATGAGGTCATGCGCAGCGTTGACGCCGGTGCACATACATGAACATTGATAAACAACTATGCCCTCGGCTCGCGGGCGGTTCCCGACATTAGTGCACTACGTCTAGCGCCAACGAAGGCTGTAGTGTGGACGTGTGCACGGCCGGCGGTTGTTGCACAGCACAAGAGCAGCTGCGACCACTGGAATAGGCGTCACATGCAGGAGGGATGGACAACGGAGGTTGATAAGCGCCGTAGATAAGTGCATGGGGGACGGTGTCGCAGCGCGGTTGAGAGACAGCCGCGGTAGGCAGAGCCAGTGTCATGGCTTGGCATAATGACTATCGTGGCAGGTAGAGCCGGCATAGTGCAGAGATGAGCGGACGACTACAGAGTGGACGACCAGGAATGGACAACTAAAGGTACGGACGATTGGGTTGAGGGGGTTGACTATGGACGACTATGGATGTATCGGGTACCGGAGGGATAAAACAGCCACAGAAATTTGCACGGTCGGATTCGGACTTTAAAACCGATGAAAATCTGGTGGTGCAGCTCCGACCCATGTTGAGGGTGGGAGTATTGTCTTCCCCCACCGCGACGATGCCTAAGCACCGAAATCAATACCCGAATGCGCGTCGCAATGAAACACTCGAGAAAGAGAGAGAAGAAATGGAGAATCCCAAATCAAATCTAATTCCAACGGCGGTGGAAACTTCTCGAGAAAATGCCAAACGGAGAACACTTCGACACGAAAGAGTTCAGGTGTACCTCGGCACTGTAGTGCGTGAAGAGGATGCGGGAAATTCTGATCATGACGAAGCTCGGCAAATACGGGCGTCGAGAGGCCCACTAGATGACAGGATCTGGGAGCTCCGTCGTGGAATGGTCCTGGTTGAGACTCGGACTTGTTGCACAAAGGCCGGAGTGCTTGAGCGTGGGGCGTCGTGGGCGGGACGACTGACCTGCGCTACGACAGGGTGTCGCGGATCCAACTGACCTTGGGGCAGCTCCCCGAAACCTAAACGGTATGCCGCTGTATGAAGCTTTGAGGGCGTCCAAAGCGTGGATGACAGGCACGCACCGTCCTAGGCGGGCGGTCTGGGATGACCTTGGGGTGGCCTTGGACGGGCGTCCTTGGGTGATCGGCCTGTGGGGCGCCCTTGGATGCTGTTGGGCAGCCTTGGTTGGGGCGGCCTGGGCGGCCCTGGCGGGGGGTTGCATGGGCAGCCTTGGGCGGCCTTAGTTGGGGCAGCCTACGTGGCCCTAGCGGGGATGCCTGGGCGGCCTTGGGCGAGAGAGAGTGTGAGAGGGAGAGAGAGAAATAGAGAGAGTAAGAGAGAGAGAGAGGTTGGCGAGAGAGGATGGAAGGCCGACATCGCGAGGCGGCGGCGGCGGCGGCGGCGGCGGCGACGACGGCTAGGGTTAAGAGGGATAGGGGAGACTAGGCAGTCCAAGAAGAGTTAAACAAAACTCAATTCTTGAAATTATGACTACCTAAGTGTTTCTTGAAAACAATGGCCTATATATAGGCCTTGGAGGAAAGAGAAATTTATGAGAAAGTAAAGACGTGCGCCGTGTCACGCCAAAGGGCAGTTGTGGATCTCCCTTTGGCATCGTGTCATGAGGCGGGTAGGGACGTGCGTGGGTGAAGACGTGCTAGTCGACGATTGCGGCGTATTGACTTTGGTGTTGACTCTGGTTGACCGTGGCAGGTTGACTTCGGTTGACTTTGCCGTCGGGTCCATAGCAGGCATGTTGACTCCGGTTGACCGTGGTGACACATTCGACGATGATGTGTTGGCGTCCTCGCCATCAGAGGGGGAGAAGATGGTTCATCCCCTTAGAGGGTTGAGACGAAGATCCTTAAAGACTGGATCTCCCCTTGTTACAACCTGATCAAAACGGGAATCAAAAGGATGATTGAGGAAATAAAATGAAATGACAAACTAAAAATGATGAACTAAAAAATGAAGATAGCATGCCCGTTACCTGGAATACTTGAATCCCGGCGTATGTACCGTTGCCACTTCTTGCAGGGCGTGTTGAATGTGAACCGACAACGATGTGAATGACGATGGTGATGTCTCCGAAAACGTTTCTAGGGTGCTTGGGCCACACTGTGCCATCAATCCTCCCGAGGTTGGAAGAACTTGACTTTAGTGAGTTAGCTAGGATTAAGGGCAGCGGCTGGAATAGATTTGGTCCAAGGCGATAGAACTCTGCTTCAGAATTACAAGCGTCATCCGCGCTGGTCCGCCCCAACCATCGCACCAAGAACCTCCGCTGTACTTTCTTCCCTAAATAGTCAATTATCTCCTACACTACTGATAAGTCCAAAATGAGTCATGTAATTTTACATACTTTAATGGCATTTTGAGATCAATTCATGTGTTTTCACCCTATTTTATGAAACATTGCATGTCATGCACTAAATAGAACGGACGATAAAATGATGAATTTTAATGCAATTTTATGCACATTATACAAATTGAATATTTCATTATTTGAAATATACATTTACTACCTTTTTAATCATCCCATGTTCTATTTAGTATCCTCTCTATGAAATCGTAGAAAAAAAATTCTGTATTGAATTCTCGGAAGCAGATAGAGAAATATTATTAAAAAAGAAAAAAAATCTATGTAAAGATAAAATAATGTTATCATGGGCCCGGCTTAAGGAGCAACCCAAGTACCAGGCCTCAAGCCAACAGCCAAGACAAGGCGAGTGCGGACGCTCAAGCCGGCCTAGACGCCGGCAAGGCCCATGCACAGGGAGGCCCATAATCGAGATCACACAAGGGGTATGTTTTCAATTTAATTCAACAAGTAAATGAAATCAAAATATATATACTGTCAGATATTTTGAAAGTTTTCGCTATGGGGTTACAAAATCCCATTTTCAAGCTGAATCGCACTGGGCCCGGCCTTAGATTATAAACATGATCGTTGCCCGACAGGCCGTGATCTTAAAGAACACGAGAAGAAATAGATACTGGGCTTTGAGCCAGTCGAGCCCGAAGCCTATATCATTTTGGGCCTTTTTCAATGAGAGGTCTAGATCTTAGCTGTGAAATCTTCTCAAGGAAGATTGGACAGCAAGATCAGCCTCTTATATCTACTATTTTCTTTTTATATTTTGTAGGCCTTTGAGTGGCCGCGTTTGCTGACGAGGATCATGAGACCAATCGACGGTGAATCAAAGAAGGCAACGTGGATAAGCGTCTGACTAAGGTGGCTGAAAGGGCAGTGACACGGCACTAACGGGGCAGGAGTAGCGGCGCACCGGTCCACAACTGCAATTTAATTGCAGCCGTTAGACATCTACAAAGCGGATCGGACGGCCAAGGCCAGTTCTGTCTATTCGTGCCCCTGGCTGTAAACGCCGGCAGCCGCAGCCCAGTTTGGCTGGCGAAGGGGGGGACCATCACGCAATCCAACAGCCTGGGAGGACCCCCAGGGTCATCCCCCTCCATCAGACGGCCTATGAAATCCCTCCCATGCCATTAAAGAGACCCTAAAGCCCCCAATTCGGGTATCACTAGCCGCAAGAACAGAGGACGGCGGAAGGCTCTCGCAGGTGACCTAGTAGCCGGCAAGGTGCCGTGATACACCGCTAAGGCTCAGAGGATTCTGGAGAAGTTCAAGGAAGCTTGGGTCTTCATCGAGTCGCACCCGAACATGGGAGGAGGACAGAAGAAGCAGTAAACCAAGGTTCGGCAGTGGCGACCGGCACCGCCACTTCTGCCTTCTAAATTAGGACATTTGATGAGATCAGAGTTTCATAGATTATCCCTATACATCCGTTTTGAGCTTGAAAAAAAAAATTATTCAAGGTTTCATCCTATAATTGCGTTTTTGATTCATTTGGATTCGTTGATTTCTCAGGGCCCTTTCCTCAAACACCTAGTGTGTTCGATGAACAATATTCGAGTTACCTAAGTTCTACGTCATTAAATCTTATAAAACATCAAAAAAAATATCTCGATTTCTTCTGAGCATTCTGTCCAACACCTCACGGACAATTGATAGAATGGGCTCTCTTATCTTATCTTTATCACTATTAGTAGTCTATCGGGCATTCTGTCGAACAGCTCACAGTGGTTAGACAGAAACACCCTCTCCTATTTATAAAAACTTTAGAAAGTATATAAAAATAACTTACTACTAAGTAAATACCATATAAATACCTCCTCGTCTACCTCTCCTCAGGGGCATTTGGTTGAACACCTCTTAGGTGTTCGAGTAAATCTACTTGTGTTTCACTAAATCAATTATAAGAAAATTATAAAAACTACATAAATCATATAAAACCACTAAAACTACCTATATAATTCTGTGATAACTATCTTACTACTATAAGTCATACTCTATAACTTTAATCTATTCTATAATTCTATAAATACTTCTTAGTGCTATTGTTATCCTTTCACTTCTTCCCAATGTCTCCCAACAACTAAATTCTTACTTAGCATATAATAATTAGATACTCACTTATTCTCTTCCTATCTATCTAACCAAAATATAAATAAGTCTCTATCCCCTCTGTTTTCTCTTAGTATATACATACCCATCTATATAACTCTTCTTCTTTCTTCTCTCCTCTTATTACTAATTACTCTTATCAAGTACTTTATATTTCTTTACTTGCTATCTAATATCTTAATTCTTTCTTATTATTAGTAGCGATTAAAGATATATCCATATAACCCATTCTCCATGTCTATACATACCTTATTAAAGCATTATCCTATCTACCTATTAATTACTTATCTCTTCTCACTCTAATTATTTTTAGTATATCATTATATCTTAATAAATAACAACTCATTTTTTGAATAGAAACCTAAAGGCCAGTCCCCGTGGAGACGACCTTACTCAAACTTATACATCTTGAGTAAGTTTCTACATTTTTACAAATTTATTTAATGGAAGGCAAATTAAAATAACAACGACAATTAAAAATTAATTACACAATTTGCTTTTGTCAACTACACAATCGATTGCCACGTGCCAATCGGGTGAACAAGCGGGGGAGTGGTCGTGTCAAGCCATGTCCGGTTGTCACACGGTCAAATCTCAAGCTAGGTCTCTTGCTCGAAATTGGCGTGTACCGGCCTCAGTGCTTAGAGCAGAACACAAAGTAGCCTTAATCTCTTGCAGCGGAAGCTTTTGCAAACGCTTAAGATCGCATAGAAGGGGTTAGAGGAGATAGAGGTGCTAGGCACCGTCAGCCAATAGGTTCACTGCATTTATATCATAAAGAGTACATCATCAATAGGGATGTTGACATGGGGGAAGATGAGGGGTGTTACAAGGAACGAGACGAGGCGCCTTGCGGCGAGGTAATGTCGCCACACCGTCTCAGGGCCACCGCTCCCTGCATGGCGCCCGCTCAACCGCTACACAAGTGCGCCGGGCCGGGCGTCGCACGCCTACGGGCATGGTGATCACACACGCTACCTAAGCCTTGACGATCACACACGCTACCCAAGCCTTGACGATCACACACGCCACTGGCACCCATGTCAATACTCTCGCACGTAGGGTGCACGACGGCGATGCATTCGGCCCCCCGAGCTAGGCGCTGTGCACCCGGCATTACCCGCGGGAGCGCTGCGCGCCCACTTTGCTGTCTCGGTGCTTTATGTGCGCCACATGCCGTTGTCTCCGAGCGGGATGTCTCCCATCCCTACACTCCACACGCAATGCACGTGCTGCCTGCGCGGCCACTGTGCGGCACCCCGTAGAACTCCGTGCGCTGCACCTGCGGCACGCCATCCGACCTGTGCATCCAGTACCCGTGCGCAACGCTCGACGCTGGCGGGTAGTTCTGGCGCGTGGGTGTGGCACTTGGCCTTGGCGCGCGACTCTTGGCGAACATGCACACGCCCTATTCACCTCGCGCGCCCAGCACGCACAGACTGTACCTGATCTGTCCTGCCTAGGCGTGAACAAGAACGTGCATAGTCTGTCGTAAATCACCACTAACAGTGGGAATGGCCTAATAGATCAGGTATTTGGCATCCCTACCCATTATGACTCAGTTTTGAAAATGTCATGAGCCAAATACTCGGACACTCCCTCCCAATAAGCACGCAGACCTCTAGAAAAGGAATGCCGCCTAGTTGGGGCTCTAACACGCCCCCACCGCCTGAAATTGTCAACGCCCGCTGCTTTGCTTCATATGCTCGCTATAAGTTTGAGTCGCGCACCCAGGTGGGTGATTCCTCTAGTCTGCTCTTCCACTTTATTAGGTACTCAATATTGTGATAGCAACCGTGACGTCCTCCGCGGTCAATTTTCCTCTTGGCCAGGACAGCTTCTGCTTCCTGATCAAAGTGTGCCTACACATTCGGTAACGCACACTAGGGCTGGTTTCTCGCTGCGCCATTGGGGTATGGCATATATTTCTTTGGAACCGACACATGGAAGACCAGATGGACTGCCAGCCGATGGGGAATGTTGAGTTGGTAGGCAACTCGTCCGATTTTAGCTACCACTTCGAAAGGTCCATCATAGTGGGAAACAAGACGCTTGTGGCGCTGCTTTGCTTGCTTCTTCTTCAACATCTGAGCATTGGTCTTCAACAAAACCTTGTCGCCCACTTGGAACGCTACGTCCCATCTGTGTTGGTCTGCATACTTCTTCATTCTTTGAGTAGCACGCTCCAACGCCTCATGAGCTTCCTCAATGCAATCACGATAGTCGCGCACAAAGGGGAAGGCCGTAGGGAAATGTCCATTGCCTTTCCTTTTCACAACTTCCGGAGGAGTTAGTGGCTGTATTCCCGTTGTTTGATGTTGTGCGCAAATTGTGCTGCATCCAACAGCTCCACCTAATTCTCCTGATTGACCAAAATGTAATGCTAGAGGTATTCTTCGAACATGGAGTTGACACATTCTGTCTGACCATTTGTCTGGGGGTGGAAGCTCGTAGAAAATTTGAGCTTGGAGCCCATGTACTTAAACAGCGACTCCCAGAAACAACCCGTGAATCTTGTATCCCTATCGTTAATAGTGTCCAATGGAAGACCCTAATACATCGCCACATAGGACCTGAACAAACGAGCTATGCCATCTGGGTGCACTTCCAACGTGGTGGGAACGAAGGTCGCATATTTAAGGAAACTACCCATGACAACAAAGATGGCGTCGTGCCCACCCACAAGGGGAAGACAAGTGAGGAAGTCCATTGAGATAGACTCCCACGTCTTCTCACCCTCGAGTGAGGTTACAGCGTTCCAGCTGCCTTGGCCTTCTCCGTCTTGTCTTGTTGACACACAAGGCATGAACAGACATAGGCATCTACATCGCGTTCCATTCCTGACAAGTGATTGCTGCTGGACAGGAGGGCAAGCATCCAGCATGAAGTGCGTCGTGTGCTTTGTGGAGGATCTTCCGGTGCAACCCACATGCACGTGGCACATACGGCCTGTTCCCATTTGTGCATATAATGTCGTCCTCAGTCTAGAATGTCCTTGTCTCACCCGCAGCAATGCGCTTGATCAGGCGAACATGTTTTGGATCATCTTTTAGTGCCAACTTGATTTCATCGAGGGTGCTTCACTGGACTGCTGAAAGTGCAACCACAAACACTTCCGATTCTTTGCGGCTTAGGGCGTCGGCGACTTGATTGGCGCGCCCCGTCTTGTACTTCAAGTCGAAGTTGAACTCCCACAAAAAGTCTTGCCATCTTGCTTGCTTCGGGGTCAGCTTTTGGTGACCGCATTGTCGGTGTTGACCACGTATTCCCCTCCGAGGAGATAGTGGCACCAAACTCTCAAGCAGTGGACCAGCGCCGTCATCTCCTTCTCGCATCAAGACAGCGCCGTCATCTCCTTCTCGCATCAAGTACTGAGTACCCCCTTTCCGCGTCGTTCAGCTTGCGGCTCTTATAAGCAACAGGGTGTCCGTCCTGCATCAAGACACCACCAAGGGCGAAATTGGAAGCATCGGTGTGTACCTCATATGGCTTGTTAAACTTGGGCAATCGGAGCACCGGCTTACTAGAGACTGCACTCTTCAGCTTATCAAATGCTCTTTGACACCGGTCCATCTAGTGCCACTTCACATCTTTCTTCAACAAGTCCATTAGAGGGGCAGCTAGTTGGGAGAAGCATTTCATAAACTTCTGCAGTAATTTGCCAACCGAACGAAAGATCTCAGCTGCGGCACTCCCTTCGGGTCCGTCTAATTTGTGATGGCCTTCACCTTTGAGGGATCCATGCGCACACTTCCCTTCCCGACTAGGTTTCCAAGAAACTCAATCTCCTACAAGGCAAAGTTTTTTTATTATCCAAACTACATTCCTCTGTGCTCCTTCTCATTTTGTACTTTTCCTCTTGTAATACCTTGATACTATTCTGTAAGTAGTGATTAATTATTGTCAAGGCCACGAGTCGTATTTGGGAATGCAAACATGAGGGTTTAGAATGAGTTTGGGTAACTGAAGTAGTAGATGGTGAGGCATGATTGTCCTCGTCCATATTTTCCTTAGAGATTTCCTTATCCTCTGCCCTAAAGTGTCCACTTCTACTCGCCGAAGGGTCAGCTAGCTTAAGGGTAATTCTCTTATCATTTTCTCCAAGGATAACTTCCTTAAACTCTACGTCTATCACTTCTCTTGCTAATCTTAAGAAAGATCTCCCTAAAGCAATAGGTGCTTTCTTTGTCATTCCCTCTAAGATGAAAAAATCAGACTTAAGTCGACATCCATTAATATCAACACATGCATTGGTGATTTGGCCACTAGGAGTGATATGAATACCATCATCAAAGCATATGAGTTGGGAAGATGGCGTCACCTTACCTATAGGGTGTCTCTCTAGGACAATTGAAGGGATGATACTATGGTTTGAGCCTAGATCTATAAGCACATTGTGGAATCTACTTCTTCCAATATCACACACTATTCTAGAGTCCTTTGGCTCTGTAATCCTCCTCGACTCTCGACTAACTTTAGGTACCTCCCCGTCTAAAATTTCAGATTGAGTTGGGGGAAGTTGGAATAATGGCTCCTCCTCCCTACACACTTCCCTAGTAGGCTCTAATATTCTAGAGTTCTCCATCTTCTCTAATCTTTCATGTAAGTTCAACATTTGATCCTTCATTAGTGATAGCACTGATATGATCGTGGGATCTATAGGAGCTTGTGTATGAAGCTTAGGCACACTAGAACTCCTAGGAGAACTATCACCCTTAGAATCTATTGGTTGTGAGGGAACTTGACTTCCAATTTCCATAGATAAATCTATTGTAGCATCATCAGTTGTTCTTCTAATAAATTCATGATCATAAGATGCTCCCTCTAAAGATATAGGAGTACTACAGTTGTGGAAAGATCGAACATTCTCATCTACTATTTTGTTCTTTTCCTCTTCCGTCCTCTTTAATTCTTTGTTTGAAACATCTACCCTCAACTCATCTCCATGAAGGCTTTTGTATGATCTTTCTCTAAGTGTTAAATATTCCTCAAATGAAGGTGCCTTGTAATGGTCCCATATTGTTCACCGTGTTTGATTACTAGAGTGTCCAAATACGCTCCTAGGAGGTGAAGATGTCTGGGTACTATCTGTCTCTATTTTGCCCTCCCTTGCAGCTTGCATCGCAAGCTCTTTCACTGTCATTCTAACCTTTGGCTGCATATTTTCCATTTACATAAATCTAGATTCACTAATCAAGGAATAGACAAAATAGGATGACAAAAAGGCACTAAAAGGATAATTAATCCCAAAATAAAACGCTCATTGCATATAGATGTTCAAGAAAATTAAAATATGATCTCCTCTATTGAAGTTAAAAAATTATCAGAAATTTAGAGTTATTAAAAATCAAAGAGAGAAATCACTAAACCAAATAACTCATTTAAGATTTCAAAATACTTCATAGGCACTCAATTGATAAGAATCAAAACCAATTAAATTCCTTAGCGTTGCTTCCCCGGCAACAGCGCCAATTGATAAGCCCTTGTCGTTGTGAATTTTGGCTTATGCAATAAAATTTATAAAAACCCTACTTAAAATGTATAGTGATAAGTATGAGTGTCGTCCAATGGAGGCAAGTAGGAAGTTCAATTTAATTTTATTTTTGGTGTTTTAAATCCTAATTAGAGTGAATTTGATCTTCAATGAGGATCAAGTCACCCTAATTAGATGAGAATTTAGAGAGGGGGATAGAAGAGGTGAGAACAATAGAAGAATTACGGGCTCTAAATTGGCTTCCGTGATCCTAATTAAAGGATCTGAGAAGTCAATTAGGGAGGTTTAAAGAGTGTTCTTAAAGTGAGTTTGGTTGATTTTTGCAAACAGATAATTCAGAACTAAAATGGGAAATTTAGTATCCTAAGAATTAAAACTAAGTTTTTTTTAGAGTTTTCTTTTGGAATGCAATTGAATGCCCAGGTAAATTCCTTAATTTCTCCTCTCAATCCTAATCAGGGCTTGTACATGCCGCTCAAGCCAAGCGATTTAGAAATTTAGATCAGAATGGAGATGAAGAAACAAACAACTTAACTTACTGCATTCAAAATGCATAAAAGTTTGAATACAATGAAAGAAAAAAATACCAAAACTGTTGATCCAGGCTGGGACTCCTCTCTGTCTTGCAGCTATGATGAAGCACCCTCCAGAATGAGCTCCCCCTCTCAAAATTCAGCTTTTATACTTAGGTTACATAGTGAAAATCACCATTTTACCCCTGTTTAGTATTTAATATTTATCTATCAATGTAGGCTAGATCTGAATGATCCAACCGTACAGATAGAAAGAGGGGATCAAGACGAGGAAATCCATAAAAAAACCAATTTTAGCCATTGGATTAAAGTTTGATTTATTTAATAATACACGCCATGACGTGTCGACAGCCCATTGGCTGCGACGTTTTAAATTCTTTTGGCGGGTGCTCTCTCGTGGCGCCACGTACCCCCTGCGAAAAAAAGAAAACATAAGAAAAATCGAAAGTGCGGAAAATGAATACGTATCGCTGTGCGTCTTTGCGTGTGTCTGGTCGCAAGAAGACCCGCTGAGAAGTCGCCATGTCACCCCCCTGTGCGAGCGCTTTGCATGCGCCGCACGGGCGGTGACCTTACCGTCCGCACCCTCTCTTTCTTCAAAATCCATTCGATCCGCATCCGACGGCCACCGATGCACCACGTCGCCCACGCCAAGCTTCTTTCTGACTTTTTTGCGCGAAACCCCTTACAAATCATTCTTTTGCAAATAAACGCCGCTCAAATGTATTTATACATATATCGTTTTTCGCCTTCTCTCTCCTCCGATTTTCTCTAAAATATTAAAACAATTAATAATGGAATTGCAATAAAACCCTGAATGATTTTAAATAGGATCTTTACGCCTGCAATGACGACCGAGAGCCATTTTCAGGGTCTTTTTGCAACGAAACGTTGCAAAAAGGCCCCGAAAAGTCTAGAAATTGTATAAATACATTTTTTCTCTTATAAATATGCCCTTTTTAATAGAATAAATGCATTTCTTCTTGAAATAAATCCCAAAAAAAATCCTAAAAATTGGTAAAAAATTCTAGACAATTCCAGAAAAATCACTGATTCATTCCCATGCTGATAAATGTCAAAATAAAATATTAAATATGCCATTTTCATCCCAAAATAATTATTTTGAGCTTCAACAAATCCTTAAAAATTCATATAATTAACAGAAAATTAGGAAAAAATCAGAAATTACTTGAAAACATTATTTTCGTGCAAATGTATGATAACAACCCCATTTTAAGCTCTTTAAATGCATAAAATCATGCTAATAACATGAAATAAAGACAGAAATTTTGGTGTTATCACAAGTCATCTTCGCTTTGTCCCCCTCCTTGATCCGCACTTGGTGGTACCCATTCTTCAAGTCTATTCGTGAGAAGTAGCGAGCCTCGCCGAGCCTGTCAAATAGCTCTTAAGCATTTGGTACAGGATATTTATTTTTCACTGTTACCTAATTCAACTCTCGGTAGTCCACACAAAGTCGGAGCGACCGGTCCTTCTTTTGGAAAAGAACTAGGGTGGCAAACGGAGTCTTGGACGGCCGGATGAGCTTGCTCTCCAGTAGTTCTTGGAATTGTTTCCTTAGCTCCTCCAAGCAAGCGAGGGCATCTTTTAGGGTGCCGCGCAGGGGGGTGTGTACCGGGGAGTAATTCGATCTTTTAGGGTGCGGCTGCATCGGGGTTGTTGTCGTCGTCGTCACCCCAACTAAGTGCCGCCAAAGAGGCTGGTGTGCACCCCTGCCTTTCACCCTTTTCCGGGGTGTTGGCCCTCATATGGTGACGAGGAAGGTCTCTTCTCCCTTCCCCAATCTGTCCTTAATTTGGATGGCGGATAGGGGAGCGGTGTTCCGTGACGTCTGGACCCCTTGTTCCCTCACAAAACAAGGGTGAGATCCCTTTGGGAACAGTACACCGCGGTACTGGGGGAACACAACAACACGTGAACCCATCAGAAGGTCGAGACCCAGGATGACCATGAAGTCATCCATGGGGGACATCATGAAGTTGGTCCATCCGTGCCATGTACCCCCTTGTAGCAACACCCCCTTGGCCAAGCGGACAATGTCTCGGGCTTCTGAGTTGACAGCCTTGATCTTCTCCGCACTTAGGGACAGCTTCAAGCCGACCTTCTTGGCTTCTTTCTCAGCGAGGATGTTGTGCGTCGCCCGCGTGTCAACCATGGCCATGGATGGCTTGTCGTTGATCACTACCGAGACGTGCAAGAGGATTGGGACACCCCCCTGTAGTGCCGCTAAGGACTGCAAGGGGTTCAGGGTCACCGTACTGCTTCCCCCGGGAGGGCGGCACGACCATCGCATTAACGTTATTGGCTGTTGTCGTCCCTCTTGGGCAATCCTTCATGAAATGGGGTCATCCCCAAGCAAAACAAGTTAACTTGTTGCCCCCACTGTCTGGATTGTGTTTCCATAGTCTCAGGCACTTGCCCTTGTCTTGGCTCTTGCCGTGGCCTGACATAAACTTCCTTTTCAGGCCTTGACTGCTCGGTGCTGCTGGTGCCTTGGCACGGTCTTGGCGCGGCTTGTTCCCATTGATGGTTCTATCCTCTGTCATGGGGGGTCTAGAGGGGCAGAGCTCTGTGCTTTCCACAACCTTGTTGGTCGAGTTGAAATCTCTACATTGTCTCCTCTCCAGCTCTGCCTAGAGCAAGTGGTGAAGGCCCTTTGCGAGGCACTAGAGCTTGTCTGTCTCAGACATGTCGGTGATCCTCCAGATAATGGACATGAATTGGCCCCATATTCCCTCGGACTGCCCGTCATCTTGAGGTTTTCTAGCTCTTCCCTCGCAATCCACGCCGTGTTGTACGACATGAAGCTCTCCTTAATTTCCTGCACAAACTCTTCGTATGTCGGGGTTGCCCAATTCCCACATTCTTCCCTCTATTGCCACCATGACTTTGCCTCATTTGTGAGGAAGTAACTTGCCTGTAGGATATTACTTTCATCCGAGTGTTGTCCTTGGCCAAAATACCGATCGCAGTTGTATAGAAAATCCGCCACTACATCATTCTTGCGTGAACTGTCAAACCGCGGTTCGGGGAGTGAGTGCTTCCTCCCTTCGTCATTGTTGACACGACTGTTGGTGCCTTCTTCCAGACTTTCCATCTAGAGCTTTAAGGTCAGGACCATCTCGGTCGGCTTCCGAATGGTGTCATCAAGTTGTTTGATGGTCTCTTTGAGGATGTCTTGCCTCTGGCGGGTCTCCACCCGTAAGTCTTTTATGTCTGACTTTCGTTCGTCGTAGTTCTTATGAACGTTGGTCTTCAAACCCATTCCATTGTTGTGCAGCAAGCGATTAGTCAGCCTCTGCTCCTTCTCCTTCTGTCATCTCTCCTAACCATAATTCAGAAGCACACGGGGAGGCGATCCAATCGGGCTCTAATACCAGTTGTCACATGGTCAAATCTCAAGCTAGGTCTCTTTCTTGGAATTGGCGTGTGCCACCCTCAGTGCTTGGAGCAGAACAACGAGCGGCCTTGATCTCTTGTAGCGAAAGCTTTCGCAAATGGCTTAAGATCGCATAAAAGGGGTTTGAGGAGATTGTCGTGCTAAGCACCGTCAGCGAATAGGGTCATTGCATTTATATCAAAAAGTGTACATCATCATTAGGGATGTTTACATAGGGGATGACGAGGGGTGTTAAAAGGAATGAGACGGGGCATCTTGCGTTGATGTAATGACGCAACACCACCTCAAGGCCGCCGCTCCATGCACGCGCACCCGCTCTACCGCTACACAAGTGCGTCGAGCCAGGCGATGCGCGCCCACGGGCGTGGCCATCACACACGCCACCCCTGCCTTGACGATCACACATGCCACTAGCAAACATGTCGACACTCCCGCGCATAGGATGCACAACGCCAGCGCATTCGCCACCCCGAGCTGGGCACTGCGCGCCCAGCATTACCCACGGGACCGGTGGGAACCCACTATGCAGTCTCGGCGCTCTTTATGCGCCACATGCCTTAGTCTCCTGGCGGGATGCCTCCCAGCCCCGTGCTCCGCACACGCAATGCGTGCGCTACCCGCGCGGCCGCTACTCGGTACCCCGCACAACTCCGTGCGCTGCACTCGCGACACACCGCCCAGCCTGCACGTCCCGCACCCGCGAGCGCTCGATGCTGGCAGGTAGCCCTGGCGCCCACGCGTGGCGCTTGGCGTTGGAGCGTACCTGATCTGTCCCGCCTTGGCGTGGACGGGCAGGTGCGCAGTCTACCATGAATCACCACTTATAGTAGCACTGGCCTAGTAGATTAGGTATTTGGCCATCGGTACTCATTATGAATCAGTCCTTAAAATGGCATGAGCCAAATACACAGACACTCCCTCCCAATAAGTACACAAGCTTGTGGAAAAGAATGCCGCCTAGTTAGGAGTCTAACACTGGTATAGAGCTGAGTCCACCATGTTGAACATGGAGCTTATTTCCCACATGGGGCGAACCTTGACGACATAGGCATTGTTGCCCACCCTTTGAAGGATTGATAACGGTGTGGCACTATAAGCATGGAACTTGGTAGCCGTTCAGAGAGAGTATCTCTCTGGCCTAAGCCTAACCATCACTAGGTCTCCCACATTGAAGACTCGGGGTTTGCGGTGCAAGTCCGCAACTTGCTTGTACAATCCTTTTGTCTATTAATTCTACCATGGATATGCTGATTCAATGTGGAAACATGCTGGCCAAATGCAAGACAATCGTCTGATACCTAGTGCTATGGGTGCTAAGTCTAGTGGGCGATGAAGGGCCTGGCCATAGGCCATCTCGAAATTACTCAACCTGGTGGTTTGATTCACCAAGGAGTTGTATGTGAATTCGGCATGAGGGATTACCATATCCCATGTCGCGAGGTTATTGCCAACTAAGGACCCACTCACATTGCCCAAACTTTGATTGAGTACCTATGTCTAATCATCTGTGTGATGATGGTAGGCACTCAAAAACTTGAACTTTGTGTCGAGGAGACTCCACAAGGTGTTCCAGAAGTAGCACACGAAGCACCCATCTTGGTCGAACATGATCAAAGTTGGCAGGCCGTGGAGGTGCACAACCTACCAGAAGAATAATTGTGCAACCTGAATGGCGTTAGATGTGTTCGCGCATGGCACGAAGTGCGCCATCTTTGACAATGACCATGGCAGAGTTGTGTCGTCGTGCTGTCCGGGGTAGCCCTAGGACAAAGTCCATACTGACGTCGTCCCACGGACGCTTGGGAATCAGTAGCGGGGTGTATAACCCAACGCTCTTGTTGGGCTGCTTGTCGAAGGCACAGATGTGTCATTGGGCAAGGATGTTGTCCACGTCACATTTCACTAAGGCCTAGTATAATTGGTATTCTACGGTAGCAATGGTCTTGTGGTGATCGAAGTGGCCGCTAAGACCTCCGGCGTGACACTCCCGATTGAGGAAGTCACATAGGAACGTCCGAGGCACGCATAACCTCTTTTAATAAAATAGGTAGTCATCGGTGATGATGTAGCCCTGATAGTCACTAGACATTGTCAAACTTTGCGATGATGGACCCAAATTTGGGGCAGGTGTCGTATATTTCTCAGATAGTCTCAAATCTGAGGATCTTCACCCTCATGCTATTGAGCACTTGAGCTTTCTGACTAAGTGCAACGACGACAATGTTATCCTTGCCCTTCTTGTGCATGATGATGAAGCAGTAATCCTGCAAATATTTGACCCATCTCGCGTGTCAATCGCTCAACTTTTGCTGGGAGGGCAGGTATTTGAGCACCTCGTGATCCGCGAAGAGCATGAATTCCTTAGATAGATGGTAGTGCCGCCAGTGCCTTAGTGCTTGGGTGACTACGTAGAACTCCTTCTTGTATGTCGAGTAGCGGAGCCTAGCATCGTTCAGCTTCTCGCTGAAAATTTTGATGGGGTGACCCTCCTAGATGAAGACACGATCGATCCCGATGCCCAACGCCTTCTTGAAGTTGGGTAGGTGGAGCATGGATTAGGTCATCAAGAGCTTTACGTGCTGGAAAGCTTGTTCTATGGCCTGCATCCATGTGAACATCTCCACCTTTAGGCAATTGGTAATGGGAGTCGTGACAGAACTGAAGTTATTTATGAAACGATCGTTGAAGGTAGCGAGACTGATCAAGCTCCGTACGCGTTGGAGACTACCTAGTGAGGGCCATGACGTAATGGCCCAAACCTTTTCCAAATCCACTGCAACATCCTAGGCGGATACGATAAACCCAAGGAAGGCAACTTCTTATGGCGTGCGTATAGTCGTTCGCACCGAAGGACGGTGCAAACCTGCCAGAGGTTGTCGAGATGCTCCTCTCTCAAGCGACTGTATATGATGATGTTGTCAAAGATGAGGACTACAAACGTCCTGATAAACGCACACAGTAACTCATTCATGAGTTGCTGAAAGTTACTTGGCACATTGGAGAGGCCAAACGGCATGACTCTCCACTCGTACAACGCATCCGAACTTGATGCTAGCCCCTTTGGAGGTCGATCTTCGAGAAGATAGTGGCATCAGCCATCATGTGGAAGAGGTGCTATACGTGAAGAATGGGAAAATGGTATCTGACCTATATCTTGTTGATGGCACGGCTGCTGTAGTACATGCGCCACGTGTTGTTCTTCTTCGGGGCTAGGAGAGCGGGCACCGCAATAGGGCTGAGGCGTTCTTGGATGCAACCCTACGCGATACGTTTTTGGACCTAACGTAGGACTGCCTCGTATTTTTGTGGCTCTGTCTGGTAGTGGGGCATACCGGTAATGACGCGCCGGGCACGAAATCAATCGGGTGCTAGATGTTACACATCGGTGGTAGTTTTTCAGGTAACTCTTTGGGGAAGACATCACCATATTCTGATACAAGGGTTTCAACCTTGGGTGGTCAATGCTCTATGAGTGGTTCACCCGGGGTGTCGAGAGTGATGGCGAGGTATGGTGGCATGTTGTTGCCCTTGCGGTCCAAGTCTGGGATGAACAAGGGACCTCAAACAAACACTAACCCTACATGTTTGGTCGTGACCAGCTTTTTTGCCAGTTTTGTGGTGTACGGGTGCCATGTGACCCGTCCTCCCTCATATATGAACAAACACGTGTTCGTCCTTCTGGCTAGAGTGACGTCGTAGTCATATAGACAGGGACGACCCAAGATGATGCTTCCAACTCTCATGGGAAGTACGTCACATAGGACGCTCTCCTTGTAGGCACTCACCTTCAATGGTACGCGGCACGGACTCTTCACCAAAAATGATGAAGCGTCTATCCATGATACGTCGTAAGGAGTCAGATGGGGAATAGCGGTTAGCCCAGGTCGGGTAACCATCATATTGGATATCGCATTGATGCAACTCCCACTGTCTACGATCAATTTACACGCCATGTCATTGATCTTGACGTAAGTGGAAAAGATCAAGGTACGGAGCAACACGTCTCCCGTAAGCGTTGGTCTGTGCTTTACTAGACCTGACCAAGCGGGTGGAGTGGCCCAAGGTAGTGGCCCCGCTCTACTATTGTTGAGTTGATCACCAGCTATGTTGGCCAGTGGGCGGTCGACAGCTTGTGGCGCCATGGGGGGAGTCCCACAGGGTACATTGATCTGTATGTACTTGACCTGTCTATCAGGCTCCTCGTACTTGAGGGCAAGCTCCTCATCCCTATGATAGTGATTATCGTGTGGAAGCTCCATGTCAGCCGATTGGCTTGGGTTGACGTCTCCAACATCAATGAAAAGTGCCAACGATGAGCATTGGTGGGCCTGGTGCCCTTTTTCATAGCACTTGAAGCATGTCACGTGTGTTTGGCTGATAGTGATGTTGTCGGCAGAGTGTCGTTAGTGCCAGCCGGAGCTAGTGGGGTTGATCCCACGAAGGTGGTGGGGGGCGGTTCCTTGCCCGCTGGTGGTCTAGGCAGCCCATCTAGTCACGGGCAGGGTAATCCCAATAGGAGTTGGCCAGACTTGTGGGGTCGGAGGCGCTTTCCTCATGCTGGGTGCAGCGATCTTGTCGTAGGGATGCTCCATATGCTCGACCAGATGATATTCCTCATCAACTTCAGCTGGGTTGCATTTAAGAACCTCGTTACGCCGGGCCAGTCTGAGTGCGTGGGCAAACAATCCAATAATTAATCCCAGGTCCTCCACGAGTCGACAAGCGCACCTGATATTTCTCGAAGGCCTCGACGTACTCCGTCACGGTAAGTCAACCTTGCGTAAGGCAGAGGAACGAGAGAAATAGTGACATCTTGTACTGTCGAGGAACGTACTTGTTCCTCACCTTTTGTGCCATATCCACCCAAGATGTATTGGGTCATCCTCGTCGCTTGGTGGCGACACACTCGTTCGCCCAGAAGGTCCTGGCTTGAGCACCATGTCTCATTTTCGCATATTCGATGCACAGGTTGTTGTCCATGTGATACCACCGAAAGTAGGAGTTCATATTCGAGTCCTAGTCGATGAACTCCTTGGGTTTCCTCCAACCCCGAATACGGCAACGTCGACACCCACACTTCTCAAGAGGGGAGCGCAGTTCTCCTTTCATTGGCTCTCTTTGTCATCCTATTGTTGTTCAATCACCGGGTAGTCCACGTGCCGCGGGTCGACTCGTCGCGAAGGTGGGGTCAGCTTTGCGGTCATGGTCACGGTCGTCCTAGTGGTAGGGGCGACCCTCGTGAGGCGGCGTGTGACCGTAGGGCATCATGCGTGGTGGGTATCGAATAGCTTTGTCTACTTCCTCTTACTGGTAGTGGTGAGGTTGGACGTAGACATCACGGCGAGCAAGTGGGTCTTCTACGCACCTACAATCACGCGCCAGTACGAGGTCAGCACGAAGGCTGGGTTGTCGGTGTCAAACTCACGATCGCGTCATCAAACGTAGTGGGCTGGGCAGAGTGATCAATCAGCCTTGTACCCAAGGGCATAGTAGTCCCGGGGGTGTCTACTATCCCAAGCATAGACATCATGTGGGTTATGGGCGGGGTCTCGGATGGGGTGTCATCCTCACTTGACCTTGGCTGGCCTTCGATCAAGGTCCTCGTACTCGTGGTCGTTGTTGTAGGGACTCCTCTGTCATTGTGCATGTTGAGCGACACTAGGCAGGTTACGGAGTCGCTCTCGAGCGGCGAGCGCCAGATCGGTGTCGTGTACTAGTGATCATGGGCGTGTGAGCATATTCTCCACGCATTCTACCATGGCGGCCATGGTGCGAAGATACACCCTTTGCTCCTCTAACGGGTCCTCCAGGGGTCGGTGCTGACGGTGCATGGCTCCTAGTCGGCGTCCTCCTCCACGGCCACATATAGTGGCAGTCTGGGGTGTGACCGCATCGATTGGAGACTTCCCGTAATGTTGGCGACCCGTGGTCGCGCATCCTTCAAAATCAACAGGGGGTGAGTCTCCTAGTGATCGAGTGAGTCAATGTAAGGATCATCAGGGGCCACAGCAAGCGTGAATGTTTTTGCATGGCCTAGATGACTCAGACGCACCCATGTCTAGGGGCGCGGTCCCCGCGGCCCCTATGGGCGGTTGTGTCTGAGCAGCCATAGGCATCACGTGATGGGGTTTTGAGAGGGCAGTAGTGTTACTCCTCACTTCGTGCCATGTTTCGGAACATCGTGGGGAGGTGGAATCTCCATGTTGAGCTCTCCACCTTGATCACATTTCTATGGCCATCTCTAGGGAATCCAATATGAATTTTCAAAATGTGATGCAATGCGGTTGATGCCTCAGAGATGTGTTGTGGGCGACCAAGTTGGGCTCTGATACCAATTTGATGTAGGACGCCGTGGGGACGTTGTCCGATTGATACCGACTGTTATGAATCGATGCCGATAGTAGATGGGGTTAGTCGGACTATCACGGAGCGTCGCCCGACGGTGAATGCGAATGAGTAAATGGCGATGAAATGCAAAAGTGATAAACATCGATAGCGAATGGCGATGGCAGCGGTGTGCCGGTGGGTGGCATCGGGCGCAAGTAGGCGCACAATGGCGGTGGGTCGTGCCGTGAGGTCTTGTGTGGTGGTGACGTGGGGGCATCGGCACAAACATCGATAGCGACTATGCCCTCAGCTTGCGCATGGTCCCGGTATAAGTGCATGGTGGCAGACACCGACGGCGGTTGCACCACGGGCTCGTGCGCGCGAGGGAGTATATGCACAGCACAAGAAGAGCTGCGACGAACGGAACCAGCGTCGCATGTAAGAGGATGGATGGTGGCAGCTGACGGGTGCCATAAATCCGTGCACGGGAAACGGTGTCGTTGCACAATCAAGAGACGTCCATAGTAGGCAGAGCCGGTGTCGCGGAGTGGCAGAGTGAGTGCTGTGGCGGGTGGAGACGGCGTAGTGTAGAGATGAGTGGCGACACTATTCGGTGTGCCCCGGTCGTATGACGGTGTCACAACGCAACTAAGCGACAGCCGTGGTGGCTTGAGTGCATACCGCACGCAGGCGAGAGCGGTCAAGTGCAGGAGGCGGGTGGACCCCTCATGGGGGCTCATGCAGGCGGTGTAGGCACACAAGCGGCTCGAATATCGGCGACGTGACAGTCGCTGCAGCTCCTTTCCCTTCCCCTTCTCCTTCCCCTCCTTCCTCCTTCTCCCTTCTTCGTCTTGAATCGTGACCACTCTTTTCTCTTGTGAGATATTTTCATCATCAAAAAAATAAGGGTGCCCCTTTCAGGCCATTCATCATTCCTATTGTAGGGGAACATGGATGGACCGTTAAAACTTCAAAAGAAACCAAATAAGGGGGCGCCGAGAAGATGGTTCATCCCCTTAGAGGGTTGAGCGGAAGCTCCTTATAGATTGGATCTCCCCTTGTTACAACATGATCATAATGGGAATCAAAAGGATGAACTAAAAATCAAAGGGACGAACTAAAAACTACAAACTAAACAAATGAAGATAGCGTGCCCGTTACCTGGAATACTTGAATGCAGGTGCACCTATTGTCACCCTGCATGCTAGGCATGCTGAACGCAAACCGACTATCAATGACCTGCATACCTTGCATGTCAATGACAATCATGATGTCTTCGGTGACGTTTATGGGGGCTTAGGCTGCACCACGCCATCACCAACCTACCGGACCACAAAAATGCCTACGTCCAGCCCTATGAACTATGGTACGACAAAGTCGATGAGGTTGTTTGATACCCCGCACGCATGATAGCTGATCACTGCACCCCGTACAATGGTCAACCATGACAATGTGTTGACCACAAACACTACCGGACCCATCCCCGACGAAACGTCAAACCCCAATTTAGAGGATACGGATTACCCGATCGGCGCTCGGGCAACTTTGAGCGCCCACAGGAGGAGCATCGCGCCAGGATCAAAAAGAGCTTATGAGCCGATGTCACTGTCTTTGAAGGCTTGAGGAACCCGAAGGAGTATGAACTCCTATTTCAATAGTATCACATGCACGACAACTTGTGTGTGGAATATGCGCCGACAAGACTTGGCAGACAAGCCAAGTTTTTTCTAGGAGAATGAGCGCGTTGCAGCTAGGCGATAGGGAGGACCCATCATTTCATGGACCAAGATGGCTCTAAAGCTAAGGACTAAGTACATACCATGGCACTACTAGATGATGTTATTCCTTTCATGGCTCGACCTATGACAAGGTCAACAATCCGTGATGGAATACTGCATGACTTTCGAGGAATGCCGGATGTAGTGTCTGTTCGTGAAGGATCCGTGAATCATCATTGGCTTATTTTCTCAAGGGCTTCAACTGACCTTGTAAAATGAGGTGTTAAAGTGCAACCCTGATGATATCAACAAACCCTAGCATATCGTGGGGCAGCTAAACCATCCTGGTGAGGAGACCGTTATACATGCTACTCAAGCACCATAGCGGGTTATCCGCACCCGATCCACTCCATCCGCATCGGCTTGAACTTCACAAAAGGCCAGGGGGCAAGGAAGCACCCTAGTCACTTCAGTGGGATCAGCAATACGTGCTCAAGCCGTCACGACCGATACCATGGCCGGTGGCGCTACTGTGAGTCAGGCACATATCTCATGCTTTAAGTGCAAATGGAAAGGGCACCAAGCTAGTCAGTGCACGTCATCAACACCATTGATCGACATAGGAGACATCGACCCAAGCACGATGGGCCAGATAAAGCCCCTACACAATGACAAGTATGGTGTAGGTGAGGAGTTTGAATAGGAGTACAAAGAACTTGATGGACGAGTTGGGTACATTCCGATTAGTGACCCTATACCAGCCCCACCACTGTCTCCCTAACTGAGTGGCTGTCAGTTGGCCAATATTGTAGTAGATTGCCCTAGCACTAGTGAAAAACGGCCAGCACCTCGAGCCGCGCAGCTTACTCAACCTGCACTTGTAGCGCAATAGTCTGAACTGATGGTTGATGTGACCATTTACACGTTGATCTTCTACACGTATGTCATATATCAACAACAAAGTATGTCAGTTGATCGTAAATAGTGGGAGATGCATCAATGCCATCTCTGATGCGATGTTGCCCAACTAGGAATGTCGGTCATACCTCGCCCAACCCCCTTTGGCGTGTCATGGATTGACGCTTCATCCTTACCAGTGAAACGTCAATATCGTGTCTAATTGAAGGTGAGCTCCTACGATGAGAGTGTCTTCTCTGACGTATTTCCTCTGAAAGTAGGAAGCATCATCTTAGGTCGTTCCTTTCTATATGACCACAATGTTACTCTAACAGGAATAACAAATACGTGATCGTTCATGTACAAGGGACGAAAGGTCACATGGTATCCGTACACCCTAAAGCTGGCTTACAAGAGGGTCCCGACCAACCTAGTAGGGTTAGTGGTAATGCATGACACTTTGTCCGCCTGAGATTTCGGACGCAAGATTGACGACGCTCAAGTGTGCCTCGCGGTCGCTCTTGATGCTTCCCAGATACGCCTATAGCTCCCAAACTGCACAGAATTGAGTCTCTCATATCAGAGTTAAGTGACGTATTCCCCGACGGGTTATAGGGGAAATTACCACCGAGGCATCACATACAACACGCGATTGATCTCTTGCTGAGAGCATTACTGCTGAATTTCCCCATTATCGAATGGAGGGACAGAAGTATAAGGAACTTTTGTGCTAGGTCCATGAGCTATTCATGAAAGGCCTCATCCAAGCGAGCCTCAATCCGTGTGGGGTGCCCGCACTTTTAGCCCCGAATAAGGATGGCGCACGTGGCGCATGTGTCGCAACAATTGAGTCATCAGCATGATAACAGTCAACTACCGTTTCCCCATTCCCCGCATTTAGGACCTCTTAAACATGATGGTCGGATCCACTATCTACTCGAAGATAGATCTACGTAGAAGATACCATCATGTTATGCTTCGCCCTAGAGATGGATGGAAGCCGACCTTTGAGATTAAAGACGCGTCGTGTGAGTTGAGAGTTGTGCCCTTCGGCCTCTCCAATGCATTGCCCCCAACCTGAAGAAGGTCCGAGTCATCACTTCATGGTCTCCGCCGACTAACGTCCATGAGGTACGAAATTTTGTCAGGCTTGCCACATTCTACTGCAATTTGTACATAACTTTAGTTTTGTCACTACTCCAATCACATAGTGACTTAAGGTAGAACCATTCAAGGGGACACCACTAGTAGATTGAGATTTCTAGCCAGTGAAGTTCATTATGACTCAAGCGCCTATTCTTCGCCTACCTGACTGTGTGAAGGTCTTCGAGGTTACATGTGACGCGTCTGGAGTCAGAATCAGTGATGCACTGTGCCAAGGAGGGCACCCCGTGAAGTTCTTCAGCGAGACATTGAACGTCAGGAGACTCCGCTACGCGACCTACGACAATGAATTGTATCCCATCGTCCAAACATTGAAGGATTAGAGGCACTATCACATGTCGAAGGAGTTTGAAGTTTTCTCGGATCATGAGGCACTCAAGTACCTTCATTCATAGCAGAAGTTCAGCGACCACCACATGAGGTGGATCCCGTACTTACATGATTTTACTTTTATCATAAAGCGCAATAAAGATAACGTCATGGCCAATGTACTCAGCCGACGAGCCCACGTGCTTAATGTTTGAGTAGATTCGAGAAGAGTACACTAGCCGCCCTGACTTCGAGCCGATCATCTTGGCACACTAGGGAGGACTGTCCCGCGAGCTGAGAGGCTACGTCATCATTGAGGGATACCTGCTCTACTAGAACAGGTTGTGCAGGCCACGCATGTCACTACATGAGTTCTTGACTTGGGAGTGTTACGCTCGAGGTCTTAGTCGCCACTATGGGCACGACAAGTCCATAGATGCAGGATAATATCAAATCCACTGGCCAAGCTTGAAGCACAAGTTTGGCAATACTGTCACCCAATGTCGTCTATGTGCCTTGGCCAAACAGGTCCAAACGAGCATGGGGTTATACACCTCGCTATCGGTGCCCAAGTGTTTGTGGGATGACAATGGTATAAACTTCATCCCAGGGTCTCCCTGATGCATAGGACGACATGACTCAATCAGGATCGTCATTGATATGTCGTCCAAGATGGTGCACTTTGTGGCTTGCGCGAAGAAATCCAACCCAACTCAGGTTGCACAATTATTCTTCCAAGAAACTATGAATCTACACGACTTGCCCACTTCGATCGTCTCCGACCGAGATGCTATCTTCAAAAGCTACTTGTGGAATACATTGTGAAGTCTCCTTGAGAGAAAACTTAAGTTCTTGATGGCATACCACCTTAGTCCCATGGTAATACGAAGGTAGTCAATCGGAGCTCAGGTAACCTACTTCGGTCCCTTGTAGGCAAGCACCTTACGAGGTGCGAATTGATCACTCCGCTCGTTAAATTTTCTTACAACCCCTAGGTGAGTCAAACTACTGGATTGAGTCCTTTCGATATTGTTTATAGCCATGCTCCTCGTCAACCCCTCAACTTAGCAACCTTAGATCCTCGTGTTACAATTTCTACGGATGGTCTTGGATTCGTCCATTAGGTTTCTTCATGGCAAAAGCATATCCATGATAGAATCATGAGTTAAAATGCATTGGACAACCAGGCTGCAAACTTACATTGCCAACCATGAGTGTTCGACGTGGAAGACCGTGTGATGGTAAGACTTGGATCAAAGAGATATTCTCTGGGGATGGTAACTAAGCTACATGCTGGTAGCCCCAGCCCACTCTTCGTGCTCCGAAGAGGGGGCGATAACGCCTACGCCATCCAAATCCTCCTACCTAGGGGACCAGCTCCACGTGTAACGTGGTCGGCCTTGCTCGGTACCAAGCCCCTTCTCCCCCCTATGACCCAGCCTTTCTAAACCCCTTTAGTGTGAGTCACTTTGTTGAGGCCACTCCCCAAATCCTGTCACCCGATTGCCACGTGTGAGTAGATTGTATACTACAGGCAGTAATTATCTATGTAGGGGACGAGTTATCACGGAGGATTGTTGTCATGGATCACGGAGGATGATCTCTAACAGCTACTGTCACATATCCTCCAGTAGTTGCCATTCGCCACTTTCAAATCATCCCAGGTGAGTGCTTTTGACCCCGGGAGGATTGATGGAGTGCATCTAGTTGATGCCAATGAATCATCAACGGAGTCAACTTCATCATCATTAGCCACCACACGGGTCTGTATCCAGCCCAACTGGCAGGCCAAAGCGTTTGTGAAGACGCTCAGGTTTAAATACCCCAAGTAGAGCACGTCTGCATTCGTATCTTCTTGCTTCTATGTTTGGTTTCAGTCCATTTAAATTCTGTATGGTGTTTGCCATAAAGAGTGCATCCTACTTGCCGTGATGCTTTCGTCTTGTCATGTTTTCATTCCCGTCCTTATTGTTTTATTTTCACATCTTTTGATTTCATAATTTCCTTTTTTCTGTTAAAAAATGGGGGGAAGGTCTCTTATGGGGCTTCCCCTTTGGTCGACTCCTTGCAAGAGGCCAATCATGGCCCAAAATAAGGCCATGATGGGACCACGTTGAAGAGTGCTCGGGTTGTTTGTTTGGCAGTTACATTTTCATGACGCAAGAGAAACGTAGAGAGCGAAGAAGAAAAATAATAACAAGAGTAAGAAGAAGAAGAGGTAGATGAAAGAGATTGCGAAGAAAAAAAAAGAGGATAGAAGAATAGAGAAGTGTGAACAAGCCTGTGTCTCTCCGTTGACTGGCTCTCCCAGTCATATCATGGTCAACCACGTGAGAAACTGGGATACATCAATTTTTCCACCAATCTCTCTCTATAGGATGCCAACTTCTGGCTCTTCCCCATTGATTTATGGATGCCCCTCAATGTGTCCTTGCCTACAAATCTCACACCGTTGACTCGTCATGGTCTGCCTGTGCATTTCGACGTCATACATTTCCTTATTTTGTGCCGCCACCTTGTTTCCCAACAAGGTGTCTCGTCAGCTTATCAGCTGCCATGAAATTCTCTCGACAGTAGTCAACGCCCACAGATCGGGCGCCAATACGCAAGAGTCGGAAAATTCACGTTGCACTGGGGCTTTCCCTAGTGCATGTACCCTGACTCCCAAGGTTTATGGAATATCTACATAACCTAGACATTGTGCCTTGGTGGGCTTAGCTTCTACGTGCGACCTTCAGGTTGAGCACATTCTGGTCTATACCCTTTCCCCCCACCCCTTAACTATTTGCACTCGCGGCGGTAAGGCAATCACCTCCTACGGATAAATTACTTGCTAGACAAATCCACAAGCGCAGCCCCGTTGACCCTTTGTGGGGTGTTGAATAACATCGTTCCCGCCAAGATTAGTACGCTTGTTGTGTGGGAAGATTCTGCTACTATTGCTGCTTGTACTACGTAACCTCTGGCTCCCTTCATCCCAATCCTCTCACACTGCGATTGTTGTTGCCTACATGACCCCTCAGACACCACCTGTTCAAACGTGCGCCTTACTACAATGCAACCATCGCCACTACACTCTTCTCTCGTTGACTCCGAATATCCACCCGTCCTGCTCCTACGATGTGTCACCTCTGCCAGTCCAGCCACACTAAGCCCTTCCTTCAACGTCACCACAGGACCTGCTCGCTTTGCTCTATGCACCGATGAAGATGTCCACGACAAACGCCGCCAACCACAAGGTAAGCTCTTTTCTTGCTCACCAGTTATATTAGGTCTTTCAATATATCTTTTGACTACACTCCACCACTCTCGGGTTAGATTATGAGAACAAAAATGATGTCGAACGTTGTCTAAAATGGCGCCTGGTCAACACCGAGTATGATGGCTCGGTGCCGATGAGGGATGATGGTATCGAAGATCAGTGGTGTCGTCGTCCGACGGATACAACCCTAATGGGTTATGGATTTACGAATTGATGAATGGGTTTTTACGTGTTGTCCAGGCAGGTTCTGACTCATGGAAGGCTCCAAGCTCCCAGCTTGGACGCGGTCTTTGAGTGATGGCGACGGTGGCCTCATCAACCTCGTCGGAGAAATGAAGGCATCCACAGCCAAAGCGAATCAATCAGTAGGGCTCGCGCGTAACCGACGGTCTCGTTTGTACCGGTCGACATTTAAGTATGTCATAGTTTTCTTTCAAAGCCACTCTCACCTTCCTAGCGTTTATCGCGTTGGAGTCAGGATGAAAATATACTTCAAAAGCTAAATAAATGAGCGATGGGAGAGGACACACACCTCGTCGGCTGTGGTTCGTCATGCAGTTGCATCAACGGTCGGCGGCAATTAGAGCGAGTGTGGCAGAGAGTTTCCCAAGAGATGACGGTGGCTCAACAAGCGATGTAATGCTGGAGTGCTAAGAAAGGTTGAAAGAAAAAGAGGAAGGCAAGGTTGGCAGCGTTCACGGCTCAAGCCGACAACCGGTCTCCATTGGCACAACCCTAGTAGTGGTGTGGCACCAAGATCAATGGGTGGTGACAGCAAGCAAAACAGTAAGGGGATGGTCTACTATTGTGGCAGACGAGACCGATAACGCGATGGTTGTCGGGTGTGATCGGTCAACCAGGTTTGGACCGATGAGCAGCGTCACTAGCCACGATTATAGAACCCCTTCAACGTCTTGGGAAGGGGCGGACGCCGATTGGAGCGCCCAGAGAATAAGTTGCTGCCAGTGATGGAAACAGTCTATGTCAATAGATTTCACTACTGCACGATTCCACGTTGGAGAAGGAGGACCGTAGATGCCTTCCCACCATGACAGAATCTCTATAACGTGTTAATGGAGTGACAGGTGGGAACCTCCCAACGATCCACCAAGAAGGGCAAGTTCAGATGCCATGACATCACCTTCTCCCACCACAACGGCTTAGCGACACCAATTTCATAATCCTTGGTTGCTAGAATAGATCAGGGTTCATTACGGGACAAATTTGTTGATCGGAAGCTTAGGGAGTGATGCCTCTGGGCGGATGGTCAACAATCATTTGTCTCGAACGCCAGACACCATAAGTTGATTTCTCATAGGATACGAGCAGGGAAATCATTATCTCACCAAGCGGATTGAGGCGTCGGATATGCAACAACGTGATCTCCTAGGGGCAGATTGAAGCATCAATTAGTGCCACAGGTGGAAGGCCTCCAGTCGTACTGCTATATAGGGAATCGGGCGGCCGATCATGAGAATTTACTCTGAATCCCACTGTCGACTCCCGTGCGATCTTGGAGCTTGAATCCTCACCAATCAAGGGATTGATTTATCCCAACAATTAGGAACTAGGAGGGGAATGAATCCTGCGAGCAGGTTGTATTCCCGTCATCCCGTCCTCTTTGTCCTCCCTCTTCTCCCCCCCCTTCTGATATCTCTTCTACAAAGAAGGGGGATACCATAAAATTAACAACATGATGTTCTTCTTGTTCTTCATGGAATGAGAGGCTAGGGTATCCCAATCATCCCTTATAATGGGGAAAGATGTCAAACGATGCCCCGCTTAGTTTTTTTTTGGCAAATACACTGTGCCAGGTACGTCCAACCATGGGGTTGTCCCGTAGACCGATCCATCCATGCCCTGGACGCCACCCAGGGAAATTTTATTTATAAATTGAAGTGCTTATCAATGTTTATAGGCGTGAAGCGAGTATAAATATCCTAATTACACTCAGATCCCACTCGCTCATGCCCGTAAGCATAAAAGGAAAAGGTACAAAGTGATACCTGGCAGGTGCTCTAAGAATTACTCGTTTCGATGTCTCACAGGAGCCCCCGTTGTAGGTGCACCGTGAAGTGCGCATGTCAACGTCCCACTAGAGCCCACCGCAATGACGATGTTGGAGCGGTATTTGAGCTATCCTCGGCACCGTCATATGGCATCAATGAAGTGCACAACGAGGACCTCCTTCAAGGTGGATGCAGTCCATCGCTTTGCCTTGAGATGTCGGCTAGGCAAGAGGGTAAGCGCTCCCACCTCGAGTGGTCCACGCGAGCCACCATTCCCGCATGCCCCAACAGCGAGAGTGTCCGACGCGTGCAGAGGGCCGGAAAGCCAAGACGATCGACACGATAGCATCCCGAGCTATCCTAGGCAGTGCCTACCAAGAAAGAAAGAGAGATAAAGGAAGTCATGTGCATACCGCGTGGTTGGTGAGGGCATCTGTTGTCTAGTTCCCTTCTTGCAATTGATGTCTAGTTGTGAGGGCGGCAGCGCCTGATGTCCTGCCAGACCTGGTGCACTCGCCACTTGGAGCATGTACCTACATGAAGCATGTCAACTAAGACCTGTGACTCCTACTCTACGATTATATTATGAAGGTTTTGTTCCTCGCAAAGGAGTAAACCATCACGTATTGCCATCGCTTCAGCTACTGTATTAGTTTGTATGCCATATACTGATGAGAAAGCAAAGAGGATACTCCTTGTATGGTCTTGGAGGATACAACCTACGGGGCCCGGGTTTCCTTTGCCCGCACCATCTACAATCAATTTGAGCATGCCTATGGGCGGTGGGAGCCAATGCCCCACGAGCAGAGGAGGCTCCATGCTAGTGCTGAGATGCACGCTCGAGGGGAGATGAGATGATGGATGTGCCGTATCCACTACTTGACTCGATGCATGATTTCTACGGCGCTCATTGGCAAACCTGGAAAATGAGAAGAGTTTTGCCCTTTCCATATCTCCCATAATAGGTAGGATATGGAAATGTGCAAGAGGGGGGCCCCTTTAGAGCATGCTGGCAAGAGAAACACCCTGCCAATGGGGTTAGTGGAGTGTGAAGTAGTGGAAGCCAATGGTGTGTGATATGGCGCCAACATTCGAGGGTTCTCTCACTATGGAAGAGACGATGGTCCATTGTTTCACTCTCTGAAGATATGGGACAACAGTGGCAATGCGAACTGAGAGAGTGACCTATACAGAACAGTCGATCATTTGTAGGGAGGCCACGATGTAAGAGCCTCCAGAGGAAAAATGAGACGTGCGTAAGGATTGTCAGATGCTAGATGTGATGGCCCTAGTGCTGGATGGTGGATTTCTCATAGAAACGCTCCCAAGAAGAGCTGCGCGAGTAGGCTCCATCAAGAGTGAGTTTCCAAATGGCTCGGTCGGGACTGGACCCGATTACAGTACTCTTGACCTCGGGTAACGTGGCTGAAGGGAGGCCATGCTTTTTCCATAGGTGGTGTGTGTTGCCCATAATCAGTTGGGCCATTGTGAATCGCACTCGATGGGGTACACATTGGGGATGGTGAACGAACGGCCCATCAGCGTGACTGGTATCATACCAGGCACTAATTCTCCTTGGCCAATATGCCAATGTGTGACCTGAGCAATCTCTAGCTAGTGGCGCTGCCACATCTATCATCTCCTATGTCCCCATATATCCATCTCTCGACGGGCAAAATAACCATACTTGGTTGAGATAAAACTCCCAAATGGGGAGTGTGTGGTGGGCATACACCATACTAGCTTCTTTTGAAGCATGTCCTTGACACCCGTGAGGGGTCTGATCCCTAGACTCCCCATGGCTATGGGCCGACATGCTTTCTCTCAAGAAACCTAATGATGGTGACTCTCTCCCTCGAGGTGTCCGGACCATAAGAAAAGTACACACAGACGTTCCACTGAGCGGATAACTGTAAGAGATAGTGAGTGGACCGTGAGGGTATGTAGCAAGATACTCGGGATTACATGTTGAATGAGTTGGATACGTCCTCTAGGGGATAGGAAACGAAGCTTCCAAACTTCTAGTTTCTTTCTGAGTTTGCCCACCAAGGCATAAAAGTAATGATGCCTGATGGACCCCCAAAAAATAAGGCATCCAATATAGTCGAACAAAAGGCGTCCTTGTGAGTAGCGGGTACATTGCTGGAGTATCTAAGAGCACTATATATTGGTGAAAGGACTGACAATAAAGCTACTCTTCGAGGCCTTCACGAGCTGGCCCAAAGCTTGCTCGTATGCTGTGAGGGCACTCATAGATGCCTTAATTCATTTTATAGATCCATTGAGGAAGAGGATTGCATCATGGGCAGATAGAAATTGCCAGAGGATCGGGCAACCCCTTTTCGTATAATATGGTTGGACGAGGCCCTGGTCAATTGCACGTGTGAGCGATCGGCTAAAGACCTCTTCCATCATTATAAAAAGGGTGTGCCAGATAGGATGACATTGTTGTAGACCTCTCGTGGCCGTGAAGAAGCCAGTGGGGTTTCCATCTATCAAGAGAGAGAAGTTATTCTCTCTAATGCAAGCAGCGACAAGATCAATGAATGTCCTGGTGAACCCAAAGCGTCTCGACACTTGGGTAAGGAAATTCCACTTGATTCGAGCAAAGGCCTTCTCCATATCCATTTTGATGATGACATTTGAGCCGGGGGTATGAGGGTTTAAAGACTGTGCTAGCTCGTGAATGAGCATGATATTGTCATGGATCTGCCGACCCTTGACAAAACAACATTGTTCCGGTGAGATAAGTCTGTCAAGGAAGTTCCCTAGTTGATTTGTAATGAATTTTGATGCAACATTGTAGCATACATTCGTTCATACAATCGTGATGGTGCAATGCATCAGTGCACTGCTGTTAGTATGATCGATCTGTTCATACATACATGCATCTGCTTGACGCCCGTTACACAAAGTGCACCTCTCCTCAATGGTAGGAGGCTCCACAAGTGATGTCTGGTGAATAAAGTTGTTGAACGCTTGCATAACTCGTGACCTAGGTGGGCGCCCTCCGTGACGTTATCTGGCTGCTCGTATGCAATTAAAATCCCCAGCTAGAAACCAAGCGAGACCAACAAGCTTAAAATAGGAATGGATGTGTTAGGTGAGTTCCTCCTATAGGACCTCCGCATTAGGTGTATATGTGAGGCGTAGACTACGGTGAGCATGTAGGGTGTCTGATGGTATGGGACATCAAAAGTGGCAACGAATAACGAATACTGGGTACCCTCGGTGAGTAGTGACGATGAATAATCCCGCTTCCAAAGGAGCCAATGCTTATTCAACGCATGACAATAAACATGATCCATTTCGAGTTTCCTTGCAATGGAATGGGAGCAATCCGATGTAGTCATCAGCTCAATAAGTCCAACTACTCCTAAGTTGTGATTATTTATTATGGAGAGGAGATGATATTGGGTTAGAGGTTTGCCTATCCCTCAAACTCCAAACAAGACTTGGAATCATAAAGCTAATGGCTCGCGTGACTCACCCTCGATCGGGTGTTGTAGATGCAACGAGTGTGCGGAGTATTCGAGTTGTAACTTGGAGGGGGAGGGGTGTTCAAGTCTGATTCCTTGGAAATGGAGGCTTCACCATCCTCCTCATCTGTGGAAGCATGACCGCTAGTTTCTCCATATGTATCCTTAGAGCTAGGGAGCGGGGCTTGACGGTCAGTCAAGCAGGCCTCCCGCTCAAAGGGGATATGTGATGGATGGAGATCGGGTAGAGAGGTGACTATATTAGGTAGGGTAGGAGTGCAGCTAGTGTAAGGTGAGATAGTTGTGGGAATAGGTAATGAGCGGGGGGGGGGATAAGCGAGGTATAGGGATAAGTGGGTCCAAGGGGGAAGAGTGGGGAGGGCAGTGTGTAGGAGGGGGGGATGGGATAGTAGAGGGGGGAAGGAAAGGAGGTGAAGCTGGTGGAGGGGAGCAGGGTGCTGGGATAGGAGATAGAGAGGAAGGATGAGACGCTGGTGGGTCTGATGAAGATTGGGGCCGGTGCACAAAGGACGTAGAACGGGGGGCGATAGGGAGTGGGGAACTAGTGTGGGACGGCTGCTTGTATGGTTAGAAGTACTCTAACAAAACTGCCCAACCTCCACGCGGTCCTCCTTAGGGTATTCTAGGTCCAAGTGTGAAAACTTAATGGAGGTACTAGTGGGTGCTTTTACCTCCTTACCCTTGCCCGGCCGAATGCTAACATCCGAGGGATGGGGTAAAGTTTGTGGGCGCTTGTCAGCTCCCTTCTTCACCCATTCTGACCTTGAAGCGGTATACTTGGCCTAGACACGCTTGGCCGAAATGGAGCCACTAGATAGGTGAGGGGTAGTAGTAGGCGCACCTTGTGGTGCGGGGGCGGGGCGTGTACTCTGGATCAGTCTATGGGTGGGGCGTCGCCCTTGAGAAGTAGACTTTGTCTCTATGATGTAGTCATTATAAGGCAGTGGTGGGAGGTACTCCTTTGAGAGGGTCAAGGCAGTCGGCGTTGCCCTTTGGGGGCACAGATGAAGTGTGTGACCTAGAATGTTACAGTGCATGCAGAACTGCGGAAAGTTCTCATGCACAATAGATTGTCCAATCAGCTCATCCCCATTACAAATGAGGATCGTGCTGTGGATGGGCTCCAATAGGTCTATCTCTACACATACCCTTGCATATCCGGTGCATTTGAACAAATGTACGTCTTTGCCAAGACGTACAAATGTTCCAACGTCACTAGCTAGGGAGTCTAGAGCACTAGGCATGAAGAGATGTGGTCGGAACCTTGGGAACCCGATCCATACGGGTACAAAGTGAGGGCAATGATGACGTGAGCTGCTAGTCTGCTCGGCTGTCCATCAATAAGTGTGCATGACAGAAGCATTGATTGTCCATGTTGCACGGCTCCATCCCTTCCTAAAGTCAGCTTCCAGCTAGAAGCGAATAAAGACACTTTGGTGGTTAAGTGTTCCAATAACCACCAGTCTGATGAAGTGCCATGCCGCTAAATATACCCGCATGATGTCATCGATAAGTGGGTGCTTCATAGCAAATTGCCCGATCAATGTGTATGCAAATCACTGAGTCATTCGCAATACCTCCTCTTTGGAGAAGGCGCCCACTGTCACCCCGTCTGAGTCCGTAAAACCCCGCTTTGGGGGTCGTGTCTTCGTATAAGGGGGGAAGTGTAGGGTTGACAAGTGGTTGAGTAGTAGTCATTTGCGTAGTTCCTTCCACTCTCGCCGCCCAGGTCTTTGTTGGTGCGCGTTCAACTTGCTACCTCTCCATCACCTGTCCTTGCTTCTACGATACGTTCCGCTCCTCCTTGTTATGTGTCGAGTCCCAAATAGTGGCCATGTGAGTTGGCTTGACTTGGTCAGGGTTGACCAAGTCAACTGGTTGCACTCGGTCAGTATTGACCGAGTTGGCCATCTCGACACATTTGGGAGTGACCGAATAAATCGATATGATTGGATTGGGGTTGACTAGGTCAACAGATTTGACTCTACCATCGTTGATTGTATCAATTGGTTTGTGTCAGTCAATATTTGCCGATACGACACCTGTGAGTCTACCGCCGCTAAACGATGTGTCCCAGTTAGCCGGGTCAACTAATTCAATTTAGTCAGCCCCATCCCAATCGATTGGATCATAGTTGACCAGGTCAACCAGTTTGACTCCATCGGTATTGACCTAGTCAACCAATTAACATTGTTTGGGGTTGACGGACACGTTCGTTTTGACTATATCGCCATGACCAAGTCAACCTTTGCAATTTGGTCAGAAGTCACCAAATCAGCCAGTTTGACTTTGTAAGACTTGACCGAGTCAGTTGGGTAAACTCGGTCATGAATATCCAAGTCAACCGGTTTGGCTCAGTCAGTTTTGACTGACTCAAACGGTTCAATTTTCACCTCGTAGACCGAGTCGACTGGGTCGAGTCAATTAGAGATGATCGGGTTGACGGGGTCGACCTCGTTAAGGTTAGTCGAGTCGGGCATGTCGACTTTGCCATTCTCGACCACGTTGACTCGGTCCTAGTCAGTCTAGTCGAGACGATCAACTTGGTCGCTCTCAACAGGACTGACTCAGGCCGAGACAGCCAAGGATATCCTATCGACTTGGCTATGTTCAGCCGAGTCGACTCGGTTTGGCACGGTCAAGTCAACTCGGCTGGTCACGGCCACGTCACCTAATTCCTCTGGTGATGAGGTGTCATCCACGTGGAGTGATGTGGTCCTTCCAGTGGATAGACTAGAGGAACATCAGACGGGGTAGAGGGTGTTGAACAGTCAAAATATGTGGGCTCAGGGGGGGGTGAGCTTACCGGCAACGCATTTAATGTGTTGTCGTCCTCCCAAGTTTTTGAACCGTTGTAGGGTCCACCATGGATTCATCACGTGGACCATCGCGATCGTGATAGGTGTCTATCACGATGGTTCAGATAGGCCCATAGACCCCCAACTCGGTGGTATTTAATGCTGTCGAGATTACTTTTTTGTCTTTTTTATGTTTTCCTTCTTTTTTCTGTTTTGATATTTGGCTGGTTGTCGGGTGCGTCCACGCTGGCTGATCTGACCACGTGGATGCTCCTGATGGCCCACGGTGGTTGTGACGGGTCCACTATGGCATTAGTGAACCCATCTTTAGCCACAACTTGGGTGGCCAATTCTAGCTGGGTCGCCGACGTGGCAGCGGTGTCCAGTAGGTGCCCATGTTGCTCGACAGCCTGCATTGGATTGCGGGCTGCGACCTACCTTACTCGACAAGATGGAATTTGGAATCAAAATATTAGATTAAGCAAGTAAATTCATAACAAACTAATGATAGAAAAGGATGCGCCTCTAGAAAAATGTTACGAGCTCTCTAGAAAAATGTTACGACAAAATTGCCAAATTTTGGAGGAGAGAGAAGCTCTACTCAAGGAGAGAGAAAAATTGGATTCAAAGGGGAGAGAAGAAGGGTCCATGACGGGAGCCCTTACATAATGGGTCATCGCATTTAAAAATTAAAGAGGAAAATAAAAAAGAAATAGAAGAAAAGAAAAAGAGAAGACTTGGGCACAAATGAGGGTTCCAAATTTGCTAAGAATCCCTCCTTGTAACGACGATGAAGGACGTAGGGACGCGCTGTGGACGCGACAACAACACAATGATGAGAAGAGAAAAGCACAGAACACAAGAAAGAAGCAAACAAACGTGATACTTTGAGTGATTTCACTTGATCTTCGACGACGGTGGCTGGCGGCATGGACGACAATGTCCACAATCTCCAAAGGCGTGCGCCATCAGAAAACTACTTCGAGAAAAATACAAGTTGAGTGTCTTTCTAGGCATGGGCCAAGCTCGCCCGTTACATGCAAGCCCCTATGGAATTAATTATGGTTGACCTCGTAGTCAGTGTCATCAATCCGATGAGAGACAAAAGGTCACCGGCATTGTCAACTGTTGCCCACCCGGAACTTGGAACTCTGTGAATTTCCACTCGTAGGCGCTACACGTACCATCCATTTAGGACATTCACACTCATATAGTTACATCTCCTTTATTGAATTACTTATCGGACAACGCCAACAACGATGTTGGACATCATGGAGTGGAAGCTGATGCAAGACGGGCGTCAGAGACGTTGTCTCGTTGTCACTAAGTATGATGGCTCGATGATGGTAAATGATAATATATCGGGAGACGGCGGGGTGGTTGTCTGACGGCTTGCCTAACGGCTATGTAACTATGATGCAAAATGAGGCTCCTAAGTGTCGTACGTGCAGGCTTCGACTCGAGGGAGGCGTCGAGCTCCTAGCTTGGACGGGTCACCAAGTGACGATGACGATGGCCTCTAGAACCTCGTCGGAGTGACGAAGGCGTCTACGGCTGAACGGACTCAATCGATTGGGCTCGCACGTAACGGACGTGCTCGTGCGTACTGGTAAGACACTCAAAATCATAGTTTTCTCTCGTTTGACCTCACTCGCCTACCTAGCCCGAGCGCGATGGAGACGGGACAAAAATATACTGCAAAAGATACATGAACGAGCGACGAAGGAGGACAGCGTACCTCGTCGACTGGGCTCGTGGTGCAGACTCTCGTCTCCATCACTAGCGTATCGGAGCGGGTTGAATCACGGGTGTCAGAGAGGTCACGGCAGCTCGATGGACGGCGGATGGCGCCCGAGCTTCTCGTAAAGATGGGATGTTGAGGAGGCCGACGGTGGTGTAGTCTGAAGGGATAGGAGCGGTCACATAGGGTGCCAATGGCACTTGCACGGCTCAAGTAGCAAAGAAGACACAGCACGGGCAGTAGTGAGGACGTGGCTCGAACGGCGGTGACACGCGGGGCAGCGCGGGTGGCTATGGCAGCACCTTCGGCAGTCTCGCCCGGGGCGAAACCGCCGGACAATCGAACAGGATGGCACCCACAAGGGAGCGACCGGCTCGGTCGGGGCGATTGAACGGACCGTTTGGACAGGGTATTTCGATCAATCGGTTGCGTTCAGTCCGATCGTATTGGTCGGTTCGACCAGATGACCCAAATCGAACGGCTAATCGAGTGGTCGATCGGCGGCCTTGGGATGGGCAGTTGTCCAGCGACGGTCAACCCGTCTGTAGGTGAAACCGGTCGCAGTTCCTAGGCGGCGGCCAAATGGGTTGTCCACAAAATTGCGGGCTCCAGCGCCTGCGAGTTTGGCGGAGGAGGAACGCCGGGAGGGGACTGATGGATGCTGTCCGGGCCCTCTGACGTCGGCGATCATGGTCGGCGGTCGTAGTTGGCAGTCATGGTCGGCAGCGCGAGCGCACGGCGGACATCAGCAGCGGGTAGCCGCAGATGCATCTGAGCGCGCGTATGGTAGTTGCGTCAGCCTCCGTAGGGGCCGCGGCGACGTCGGGCTGCTCCAACGAGGGATCCTTTCCCTCTTCTTCTTGCTCCTCTCCTCTTATTCTTCTCTCCACTTCTTCCTTCTCTTGTTTTCTTCTCTGTTGGAGGAAGGAGACCTGCCTTCTGTTCGATAAAATGTCTCAATGAAAAAAAACAGGTCTAAGGAGGTTAGGGCGCCCTCTCTTCCCTTATAACGGGGAGAAGAGTCGGGCCCTTACATAGGCCTTAAGGAGGTCCGTTAGGGGAGCCTTTGTGCATGGGCTTCCCTATTACAACAAAGCAAATAGGTAAGAAAATAGGGGAAAATAAAGGGAATGGGGAAGGAAAGGGAGAAAGATGCAAGGGAAAAGGATCAACGGGTGGTCCCCCCCTTGACGGTAAAACGGGGGGTGGACATACATCGCAGACGCGATAAACACGATTAAAACAAGATGGATGAGAATGAGGAAAGAGAGAAAGCACGATAGGAAGATAGAGGAAAAGTGGGAAAGACAACCGGCGCAAGATTACCCGGTCTTCAACGTCACGAGCGTGCGGTGCAGGTGACATTGATGACGATCCTCGATGGTGTGCACCATCAGAAGCTGGCTTGAGCTCCAATCAGTCAATGCCTAAAGAGGGAGTGAAATCCAATTATGGCTGGTGCGTGAGAAGAGCAATAGCCCCAGGTTGGTGAGAGCAGAAACATGTTGTGGGGCCAACAAGCCAAGATGTTTTGCTTGCAAAGGACCCAATGATGCAAGGGGTTGTGCATTGGACATCAGGGTCACCACAATAGAGAAACCAATGGTCATGGCCCCGGCTCAACCCGACATTCCTAAGGGTACCAACATGGCGAAGCTAATGGAGCACGCCAGCCCACTCCCCCAAAGACTTCATCAGAGTCGCCACCACCGTCATCATCATCAGAGCATGTAGTGCCATTATCGTCATTGGTGTCGCCACCACCGTCATTGTCATCAGAGCATGCAGTCCGCGTCCAACCGGCCCGGCATGCCACGGTGAAGGTGAGTACATTCGAGTTTAAATACCCCTAATGAGAACTCATACATGACTTTGGACATTTTGTTTTTGCCTATTTGTGCTCGACAGTTCCATGTTTATCGCATTCGTGTGTTCATTTTGTTTTCATATGTTCCCTAGTCTCTGTCTTTATCCTTTTTTTGTCTTTGTCATTTTGTTTTCTTGTAAAAGGGGACCCATTTACAAAGCTCCTTTAATGCACTCCTTCCCCCTTATGGACCTACCTAAGTGCCTATCGTGGCCCCCATATATGGGAAACTAGGGAATTCACAGTGTTAGACAGTTTGTTTCACAATCCAGGTCTGCTAAGAGGAACCAAGAGGAAATAAAACAGGAAGCAAGGAGAAGATCATGGCGTCGTTACCTGCTGCCCCTGCATCGCTCCACAGTGTTGACTGACACTGTTCATCTGTTCCTCGCATCACCCGACGCTCACCACGGCCATAATATCATCCACCCTTGCATCCCTTTCATAACCATGCGGATGTAATGTCTCGTGCATCACGGTGCAAGATCCTGCCTTCTGCCTTGTGTGAGGGTGCCCACATTAATGTTGTTCATCGAGTTGACCGATTCCCACAAGGCGTTCAAGGAGTACCTCAAGTATGACTCCCCGGTAGTTGCTTAATGTGGTTTGGCATGATATGCCGACTCTTCACCATTCCACGGACCCTCACTACGTGCATCACCGTGACAGCACAAATCAACCACAGGGGAGTGTAGCGGTTTCGCCGAGTTGTCCCCACGCCATTGATAGACCCCAACAAGACTTAGTGGGCCTTTCCGTGTTAACCTACTGCACCGACATCGCTGGGAACCCGCTGATCTGGTTAAATAAACTGATGTCTTGCATGCGTACCCTCCCGTGTCATGTATTGACAATTTTTTCATACCTACCCCATGGAAAAGCCCTTGCTCGGGAGTCAACAACCCCAGCGCATGACTACTCCGCCGTGACGAGTGGCACGTGAAGTCGCATCAGATCTTGGAGCTGATGTTGCTGTCACCTTTGTGTCCCGTGCTCAATTGTTGACATCACCCATCACAAAACCAGAGCCTTGCACTGAGGAGCATTGTTGGCGCACTCTGATTGTGTGGACTTAGCACTATTGTCGCACATATAAGCTCATCACTCGTTTGTGACGCCTATTCACTTACCCTCTTCTTCAACTTCTTCCTTCGCGTATGCTCCAGAGGTGTGCCTACACTGCCTTTTGAGCTGCAGTGTGCCGTGTCCTGCCTGCCTGCTCCGCCTGTGTACCCTCAAAGATATTGATGAAGAACCCTAGTGCCGACGAGGTACGGTGTTCTCTTTGCTCGTCACATACATTATGTCTTACAATATATTTTTCGACTGCACTCCAGCGGTCAGATTAGACAATAGGTGAGAATTTATCTTGTGAATACGTTGACTTGGTAAAGGATGACCCTATCCGTTATGTGCGTGACCATGTGGAATGATTCCATTCAGCATCGTAGTCACCTTCGTTGTTCAGACGAGGGTCAAAAGGTCACCATTAGTATCACCGGTTGCCCACCCTAGAGCTCAAAGCTCGGTAAACCCCACGAGTGGGGGCCTGCACCTACTACCTCTACATCACCTCTTCCCGTAGTTACATACCCAATTAGGGAATTATCTGTCAAATGATGTCATGGTTATCATCCGACACAATCTAGGTAACTGAAAATTTTCTCTGGACTGACCAGACCACATCGTTGAGAAGGTCTGACATCAAATTGCTATCACATTATTGTCTCGATACACAATGGAATGAGGTCTGTGACAATGTCTCAGATTATAGGCCTGATTCAATTCAATGTCTTGTGGCATCACAAGGGGTGTCGTAGTCCAGTATGGGCTGCTTAGCCTCCTCCACGTCGAAGTACTCACCCTTAGTAGCTCACTATAGCTAGGCTTAATTATCTCTGCAATGATGGGGAAGATGAGGGCTATGAACTTGGAAGCTTGAGATATCATTGGCTTTCCCAAAAAGGTACCATTGTGGGTGCAAAGGGTACCACTGTGGGTGGGGAGATGGGAGAGTGAGACCAACTTCATGATGTTCCCCATGGGTCACTTCTCACTTATAGTGGCTCTTGACCTCATAGGTTTTGTTGTTGTATTCCTCTAGTTCCGCATGATTCTGTTCTTTGAAGGATATCATCCTTGTTTTTGTGACAAACAAAAGGGCCTAAGATTGAGAACACTGCCCTCCTCTCTACGTTGCAATTTAATGATGGATTGATAAAGGGGGAAGAGATCTTCCTCTTTACCATATGAAAATTGGCATCCCATTTGGCGATGCCTAAGAGGGATGACGATGATCACAGCAACCCTAACATTGTCGCGGGTTAAGTGTCGGGCCCAATAGTTAACATATTGCAGGAGTCTGCTAGGTTGATTTCTGTGAATCTGGCGTCATTCCCATTGCAAAGGAGTGATGTGGACTAAGAGATATACCTACTATTGGAACATATGCATCTGGATGTGTGCCCTACAGAATGCCCAAGCCTACTTGGAGGATAGGAGGAGGCAACTCTAGCAGGTACTATAATCTTGACTAAACCAACCATCTAAGACACCTTTTAGAGTGATAGTGTTCTTCAACAAGGGAATGATAGGTTAGACTCAGTAGGCGTTGACTACCAGGCACCAAACAACTTGACGGTAAGAAAAAAATACATGTGTCAAAGGGCAAAGAGCAATTCAACAGGCTTGTGGATGCTTGCTTCATATCGTGGATATACCTCAGGAGTAGGTACTAACAATTTGGGTTCAATATTACATACGTTACTCGATACGGCTCATTTGAGGTAAACCTATTGCCCTTCAGGCTCACCAATGTTCTGATGACATTTTGCTGCTAAATGAATTCTAGTATTTTAGATTACATCAATGACTTTGTATTGGTAAACTTGGACGATATCCTCGGCTACATACAAATACTGCATAAACATGTGAGTAACATAGGGAAGATGATGGCTATGTTGAAATAGCATGAGCACAGTGTCATTTTTTTTACGAAAAAATACTCCATAATTTTGTACACACGTATACTTGTTGATGGGGGACCACCCATACAATCCAAGGACAAGACGAGTCCAACCACACCGGGCTGCTCGCGCTGACCCTCGCCATCTGGGGTTTAAGTACCCCCCGTAAGTACTATCTCATTTTGCATTTTATTTGCTTGTTTGTATTTTTGTTTATGGAACTTAAGGACTGGGTAGGTGTTTGGGCCTCGTCCATTGTTTTTTTTCATTTCCTATGTAACCGTTGAATAGAGGACAAAGCACGTCTCACGACGGTTCCTCCTCTAAAGGATGTCTTGGCACCTATCCTCACTATATAAGGGGATAGCATACCCAAGTGAAAGGGAGGCTTTTGTTGAAATTGAAATCGTGCTTTCTTTCTAACTTAGTGACTACAGAGATAGAGATAGATAGAGGCTACAATTAGTGGGAACGTGGTTGGTCCCATCCTCATGTCGAGATCACTCCGTGAGCCTCTGCCACATTTCTTCACGTCGAGATCACTCCGTGAGTCATCATCACTCACGTCGAGATCACTCCGTCGAGAAGAATCAAGATCTGGAGTTCTTGGGGCTACTGACGCCATCATTTCCTCATCGAGATCACTCCAAGGATTTCTTGACTCCCATCGCGGCCATCAGCAATACCACCCTTGGGGTCAATCGCTCGCGCCAACAAGATAATCCAAGAATCAAGAACTGCCCTCCATTGATAGGGACTCTTGATCTGTTAGCAATCAAGAAACCATGTTTCTTGGTTGTCCGCCACCCTCACAGTTGCCGTCGCTGACTCTGTCGCTGCCGCCGTCATGTTGTCGCCATCGTTGCATCGCCATCACCGATGCCCGCACTCTATGCTCGTGCGATCGAGAACCTCTGTTCGCCCGCGTCTCCGAGCTTGCGCACCGCGTGCCCAATGCCGCATGCGTACGCGTGCCTGTGGCCCCGCGTCCCAATCATTGGTGCACCCGAGTGCCATGTCTGCGCGTCACCCTCCATGCGCCCCAGCCTTTGTGCCCACACGTCCGCGCGCTCAGGCTCGCAGGCGCGGAGGTTCCGCCTGCCCAGCCCTGCACGTGCCCCGCGCGTGCCCCACACACACCAGCCACGTCTGCCCCTCTACGTGCCGCACATCCATGATCACCGCCGTGCACTCCCTCGCGCCCAGGAGCTCGCTTCCTCACCCGCTGCCTGCTACGCACCCCCTTACACCGAGTCATCGTAATTGATCTTAACGGTCATTGGGAGTCTAGGATTGATCAATATCTTCAGCATTGAAATTCATTGATCATTCACCCTAGTCTTAGAAGTGCTTCATTGCTCGTCTGGGGTTTTTCTAACGATATTCATTTTCACCTAAATGGATTTATCAAACTCAACTCATCATCTAGTTGTGACATAATTTGAACTGTTGATCCCCGTGGAGTCGTATAACATCATATTGGTATCAGAGCCGATCGTGTTAGCTTTTGGGTAACCCGGTCGGTAGGATATCTCTATAAATTTTTTTTCGTCACACACATCATTTCTTGAAAATCATACACATTTCCCTGCACACGTCATTACATTCCATACATAGTTAGTTAAACTCGTGGACACTATTCGGTGGAACGTTGACCATAGGATGGTTCGCACACAACCTAGTATCAGAATACCAAGAAACTATAACGCGACGAGGATCATGAGAATGATACTGCCGTGGGGTATCTTCCACCGAAGATCCATTGGAGGGACACTTTCACACAAAATATCTAGAAAATGACGAGGTGCATTTACCTACACCAACTCCTAGGGAACCCGCTACTCGGGTCCCAGCATCGATCATTGAAGCATCGCATCCTGCCTTCCGAGTATCCAAAGACCGGCATTCCATCACCGCGGCACCTACCGGTAGGGCCTCAGCGAATAAGCATCACAGTGTATCCCCGGCTAGTAAGGCTCCTCAACACCTGGGCAAGGCTCTGATGGCGAATCCACCCGCTCTAGAACTACGACAACAGGACCCATTGATGTACCAACCACTACACCACCAGCAGCAAGGATGGGAGAACGACCACGGAGCGCACAAACAAGCCCCTCCACCCTTGGACGGGTACCAGCACTAGAGATACTACGGTGAGTGTTACTATCCACTTGATAGGAACTATTATCTACCCGAGAACAAGAGTTCTCCGCCCTACGACCCCCATGGGTATCATCACAGGATGACCCATAATCCAAATTGTATCCCTGTGCCACATGCGCCCCACTATCAGTTCACACTGAGTGGCCCTCCATACGCCACCAATAGTCGACCGGATGCAGCTATATATGGCGGTCATCCCACTCACCTGCCCTACTAGGGGTCGGCCCCTACACCCCTACACCCTACACCCGGGGCCACTGATCACGCCAAGTTGATATACTATAGAGTATCCACCGGCACCTTAGCCAGCGTACCTGCCAGAAGCACCGAACCAACCAAGGAGGACGAACCCTTATCCTCTGCCTCATGGATACGCACCACCGCCATCCCCTCCGGCACTGCCGTTGCCTTACCAGCATTATGGATATCCTGACGATAGATCGTACTATCCCCAGCCACCTCCACAGGATGCACATCATCCAGAGCATTTGGATCATGCCTACCCGCATGACGCACCGCGTCGGCCACCTGCTCGTCACCATGTTGACGAACACGAGCTACGTAGAGAGACGCACCATGCCATGATCCATAAGGGTATCCGCATTCAGATACCCATTTTTGAGGGGTCACGGAACCCAAAGGACTACACTGATTCAGAATCGGACATGGAAAGTTATTTCCAATGGTTCGACATGGATGATGACTTGTGTGTATCCTATGCCGAAGCTCGCCTTGGAGGCCAAGCCAATATATTTTGGAAGAATGAGAAGGATGTGGCACGACGTCGAGGAGACCCTCCCATAATGTGGGATGAGATGTCGCAAAAGCTCAAGGTTAAGTATATCTCGAAGCTTTACATGACCCGCCTCTTGCTTAAGCAAGGAAAGCGTAAGGTCAGCGACTACATAGAGGATTTCAGGGAATATAGAATGAGATGCAAATTTGTGGACAGCCCACAAGTTCAGATTGCATTCTTTATCCATGTACTCCGCCCTGACTTAGGAGTAAGGATCCTTGAGTAGAATCCGACGATGGTGGATTTAGCAGACAGCCTCATCGAGGGTAATGAGTACAGCCATGACGATGTCATGTGACCCACTCATTTTGCTCCACGAGCTACTACCATATCATCGTCGACGCCCTCAACTACCCAAGCCACGTTGAACGGGACCCGAGGGAGCACCACCGTTCAGCGCATGATTGCTTCCTTGACGGCACCAGTCACCAACCCGACCCCACCTAAGTCCTTGGTGATATCCACCGCTAGGGCTCCAAACACCGCTCGTGCGCCCATTTAGTGTTTTAAGTGCAAGGGTTTTGGGCATCGCCATACCGACTGTCCAACTCTCCTCCACATGGATATACATGGGAACCCGATGGAGATACACCTGGAGGATGATCTCGAGGTTGATGAGTACCTGCTGAATGCCCCGACAGAGAGGAGATCGATGAACCACTCGGTTACATCCAGATTACATCGATCGCACCGACCCCAGGGCACCCCATTGTTACGTTGGGAATTCAGCAAGAGACGGCAAGTCAGAGGAGCTCCAACTTGACAGGACAAACAGCACCCAATCCCACGACCAAGTCAGCACCACACCTACCCATTGACGTAGCTCAGCGCACGTCCATCTTCCACACGTACGTCAAGATTGGCGGGCATACGTATAAGTTGATGGTCGATAGCGGTAGCTGTATCAATGGAATCTTTGAAGATACGGCCACTCGCCTTGGACTGACATTGATACCGCATCCCTGCCCATACAATGTGTCATGGATCGATGCATCTACACCACCAGTGAAGATGCAATGCTACGTACCTCTGAAGATGAGTACGTGCGATGAGAAGGTGGTGTGTGACGTGCTACCAATGAAGATTGGTAGGATCATTCTTGGCCGACCATGGTTATTCAACGATGATGTTCAACTAGCACGACGAGCCAACACTTAATCCTTCATATACGGCAGTCGACGTTTGATTTGTTATCAGTCGGTGTGATTACCTTCGTTACCGACTCAGTCCTCGCCGATCCCGTCCTACGCCACACATAGTCCCATCATTACGAATGGATGCATATTCTGGCAAGAGTTAGAACTGGATCATGAGCGCATTCCCGTGTGCTTCGCGGTAACGCTAGCCGATAGTGTCACCAGTTTAGGTTCTGGGGATCAAGCCTCGGAGGTCATTCAATTCATCAATGAGTGTGCTGACGTGTTCCCTACAGAGCTACCAGACGAGCTCCCAACCCTTTTGAGATATTCAGCACACCATTGATCTTGTTCTAGGAGCATCACTCCCGAACCTCCCACATTAGCGGATGGACCCGGTTAAGTACGAGCAACTATACATCCAGGTAAAGGAATTACTAGCCAAAGGCTTATTCCGCGAAAGCCTTAGTCCATGTGTCGTACCAGCTCTACTTGCGCCCAAGAAAGATGAGACTTGGCGCAGGTGTTGTGACTCTCAGGCCATCAACAAAATTACAGTCAAATACCGTTTTCCGAACCCAAGGATTCAAGACCTTCTCGATGAGATGGTCGGCCCGTCTATCGTCTCTAAAATAGACTTACGAAGCAGCTACCATCAAGTACGAATCAGACCAGTGGATGAGTGGAAGACTGCTTTCAAAATTAAAGATGGCCTTTTTTAATGGAACGTGATGCCATTTGGATTATCGGATGCCCCCAGTACATTTCAGCATTTGATGAATGAGGTACTACGGCCCTTCATTTGCCAATTCGTTGTTGTATGCTACGACGACATTCTAGTGTACACTAAAACTAGGGAGGATCACATCCAACATCTGCGACATGTACATGCTGCCTTACATTGTGAAGAACTTTATGCACATCCCAAGAAGTGCAGCTTCTTTACCGGTGAGGGCTCTGATGGAGGCAAATTGCGTACTCAAATTTTAATTGTCGTTGTAGTTAACTGCCTTCAATCAAATAAATTTATAAAAAGTAGAAACTTACTCAAAGATGTATAGATGAGAGTAAGGTCGTCTCCATAGGGACTGGCCTTTAGGTGTAGATTCAATAGTTGAGTCATTAGTTAATCAGATTTAGTGCTAATACTAAACATAATAGTAATAAGAAGAGATAACTAATTACTAAGTAGAGGTGATAATGCTTTAATAAGATATGTATGGGAATATTAGATATATGGATCTATCTTTTATACCTACTAAGAGTAAGGAAGAATTAAGATATTAGGTAGCTAGTGAAGAAATATAAAATACTTAAGAATAAGAAAGATAGAGTAATTAGTAATAAGAGGATGGAAGAGAGAAGAAGAGTTATATAGATGGGTATATATCTATATATATACTGAGAGAAAAAAGACGGACAGAGACTTATTTATATATTAATAAGATAGATAGGTAGAGAATAAGTGAGTATCTAGTTACAATATGCTAAATAAGAATTTAAGTAAGTGTAGAGTTATTGGGGAGAAGTAAAAGGATAATACTAGTAGTAAGAAGTATTTATAGAGCTATAGAATAGGTTAGAATTATAGAGTGCTAAATGCATATGTAAGATTTTTATCACGAAATTAATGTAGGTGATTTAGAGGCTTTTATATGATTTATATAATTTTTATAGAGTTTTCTATAATCGATTTAATGAGATATAGAATGATTTAGTCGAACACCCGATAGGTGTTCGACCAAATTACCAAAAGGTTGGTCAAAATTCATAGATATATATATAATATGCTTGGTTATACTACTACTTTGATATGTTTCTGTTTAGTTTTTGTAGAGGAATTGAAGATAACACGGTCTTTCATCGAAAGCCCTTAAGGTGTTCGACGAATTACCCAAATGAGAAGCGAGAGAGTAAGTTTTATGTGTTTTTTCGTTTTAGTAGAAGAGAGAAAAGGGTACTTCTATCAAACGCCCGCAAGGTGTTTGACAGAATGCCTGAAAGAGGTTCAAAGTTAAGAGAGAAAGGATTAAACAAGTGATTCTATCTAACAACCGCAAGGTGTTCGACAGAATGCTCGAAAGAGATGCAAATAATTTTTTAACGCTTTTATAAGGTTGAATGAAATAGAACTTAGGTAAATCAAAAATATTGATCGAACACACTAAGTGTTCAATGAAATGCCCAGTAGAAAATCGTGAATTAAAACGGATTGAAAACGTGATGATACGATGAACTCTTGAATAAATCTTCCTGCTAAGATCAAAGTAAATGTATGGGGATAATCTAAGACACTCGGACCTCACCGAACGCCCTGATTCAGAGGGCAGGAGTGGCAGCGCCAGTCGCCGCCGCCGAACCTTGGTTTACTGCTTCTCTTGTCCTCCTCCGTCCGAGTGGGACTCGATGAAGACACGAGCTTCCTAGACCTTCTCAAGATTCCTCTGAGCTGTCGAAGGCTGTCACAATGCCGCTTCGGCTACTAGGTCACCTGCGAGAGCCTTTCGCCGTCCCCCTTCTTCCTTCAGCCGTAGATGACATTATTGGGGCTCTCGTCCTCTTTTTAACGGCTTGGGAGGGGGCCCGGACGCCGTCTGACGGAAGGGGGCCGCTCTAGGGGTCCTCTTGGGCCGTTGGATCGCCCAGCGGTCCCCTCTACCGGCGCAGAATCGCTTCCGGCCGACGGAGTCGACGGCCAGGGGCTACATTGGACAGGAAATGCCCTTGGCTGTCCGATCGAGCTTGTAACATTCCAACGGCTGCGATTAAATCACAGCCGTGGACCCACTCTTACGGTGCACCCTGCTCCTGCCCTGTCAGCATCCCGTCAGCACCCGGTCAGCGCCCATATTCTCTTTTCATTCGTCCGCCAATGGGTCCCGTGGCCAAGTCATCCTAAACAAGAGAAATAAGTAGTTAATTTGGCGAGATAGATCTCCGCCGTCTAATCTTTTTTTCAAAAGATCGGATGGCTGAGATCATATCCGCTTCTTTAAATAAGCCTGAAAAGAGTCGGGCTTCGGGCCCGATTGGCTCGAAGCCCGATTCATTTTTCTTCTAACTTTCTTCAGATCTCGGCCCGTTGGGCCACGATTGTATTTTCTCTATCGTCTAGGCTGATACAAATAAATTAACATGGGATTCCAATCCCATATTGAAAACTTTCGGAAAACGCATCGGTATATAAACATTTGCGAACTACAATAACTGAATAAAATTGACATCCATACCTCTCTTGTGCAATCGCTACGGGCCTGTATGGGCTCGATTGTGGGCCTGCTGTGCGCGGTATTGGGGCTCCCCTTGTGCATGGGCCTCCCCGGCGGCAGGGCCGGCTTGAGCGTCAGCGCTCACTTGGTCCTGGCTGCTGACTTTGTGTCTAGTACTTGGGATGCTCCTTAGCCGGGCCATAAAAGCAATTTTTTTATTTTTATATATATACTTCCTTTCAATAATATTTCTCCATCTCTTTCTGCAAATTAAATACAGATTTTTCTCCCTGCGATTTCATAAACAATATGCTAAATAGAACATTAGAAAATTAAATAGGTCTTAAATGTATATTTCACTAAAAACTATTTAAGTTATATAATGTGCATAAAATTGATATTAAAATCCATCATTTTCATCATTTGTTCTCTTTCGTGCCTAACATGCAATATTTCATAAAATAGGGTAAAATACACATGAATTAATCCCAGAATGCCTTTAAAATATGTATAATTACATGACTTAGTTTGGACTTATCAGGCTCCTTCCTTGGTTTAATTCTATCCTCGAGTGGAGTATCCGCAGACCCCACCAAGGTCCAAGCAATTACTGCTTGGCCACGACTAAAGGATATTCAAGATGTCCGGAGTTTAATTATCCTAGTCACGTTCGATCGCAGGTTCATTCCGGGATTCAGCGGAGTACCAACGCCAATTACCGATCTATTAAAAAAAGACAAGTTTGATGGGGCCGCTACGACCGAAGAAGAATTCAAGCATCTCAAGAAGCTCATGACAGAAGCGTCGATGCTAAAGCAACTGATCAAAGTCATTTGCGATGCATCCGGAGTTGGGTTTGGTAGAGTCCTAAGTCAAGAAGGGAACCCGATCGAATACTTCGGCGAGAAGTTGAATGACACTCGATGAAGATATGACAACTACGACCGAGAGTTCTATGCTCTTGTACAATCGCTATGACACTGGTGCCATTACCTCCTTCCTAAGGAGTTCATGCTATTTTCCGATCACAGCGCCCTCCGCCACTTGCACGACCAACGGAAGGTAAGTGATTGTCACGCCTGATGGATTGCATATCTCCAGGATTTCACATTTGTCATCAGTCACAAAAAGGGAAAAGACATGTTTTCGCTGACGCCTTGAGCTGAGGACCCCTAGTCCTAAATCTGATGAAGACCCAAATCTTTGGGTTCACAAATTTTTGCCGAATGCCCCGATTTCTCTAAAATCCTTTACTTTGTCACTAACCTGGCCACCCCAAAGTCTAGAGATTTCTACCTTACCAATGGATACCTATTCTATGGTAAGCAACTGTGCATTCCTCGGACCTCGATACATGATTTCCTAATTTGGGAAATTGATGCTGGAGGATTAAGTGGATACTTCGGGGTAAACAAGACGATACTTACCTTTGAACAACAATTCTATTGGCCATCTTTAAAACGTGACGTAGGAAAGATAGTTGCATGGTGTCTCACGTGCTCTCGCGCCAAACTCACCTAGCAGAATACAGGATAATATACCCTCCTTCATGTCCCAGATTGACCTTAGGAAGATATTAGTATTGATTTCGTTTTGGGACATCCCAAAATTGCACGCCACCATGATTCAATCATGTTTGTGGTTGAAAGGCTTTCTAAAATGGTGCACTTCATACCATGTTCTAAGACTGCCGACGCATCCAGAATCGCAATACTCTTCTTCGACAACATAGTCAAGCTACATGGGCTGCCCAACACAATCGTCTTTGATCGAGACGTAAGATTTACAAGCTATTTATGTAAGGCATTATGGGTCCTCATGAGATTATAATTAAACTTTTCTATGGCCTACCGCCCCCAAACAGATGGTCAAACTGTGGTTGTGAACCGCAGTCTTGGTAACTTACTCAGATCCATAGTAGGCGAAAACATTACCACTTGGGATCAAGAACTACCTCAGGCGGAGTTTGCCTTCAACTATTCGATGAATCATACCAGTGGGAAGGCCCCGTTCTAGATCATTTATGGTCAACTTCCATGTAGGCCGCTTGACCTCATGCCATTAGACTCACAACACAGGGTGTCAGATAATGCATTAGAATTTGCTGAACAAATTAGGGGCATGCATGAAAGCATTCATAAGCGCATATCAGCCCTAAATGAGCAATCTAAGGCAGCTGCTAAGAAGGGCCAAAAATCAATATCTTTCGCTAAGATAGATGGTGGCGACGACAACAATGCATCGACACCGGACGTGCCACCACCGTCAACTTAAGTCAACACGACCGCTGAAGCCATGCCTCCATCGTCACCGCATCAGGTCAACACGCCACCATCACGCACGTCTCCACCCACGCATGCCCCTTCACGCATCCTGACATGTCGCCAAAGGCAAATCTAGAACTGCTCCCTGACATGACATAAAACCACGTCGCTTGTCTTTATTTTTATTTCTTTTTACTGTATTTTCTCTTTCCTCCAAGCCCTATATGTATAGGCCCATGTCTCAAGAAATGGTTAGGCAAGTCATACATTAGGAATTGAGTTTTTGTGAAACGCTTCTTGGAGGACTTGCCCTAGCCTCCTTATCTATTCCTCTGATCGTCGTCGTTGTTGCCACCTCACATCGTCGACCATCATTGTCCCTTTCTCCATCTTTTTTCTCACCCTCTCTCTTCTCTCTTCCAAACCGTCCAGCGCTCTGATAACTTGCAAATTAACATCATTAATTGGTAAATTGTACATTATATTTATGAATTTTCATGACTATATTTGCATGTTATCATATAAAAATAAAGACAAGTGACTTATACTTTGATTTTATTATTATTTCTAATTTTTTATCATTTTTTACATGGAATTTATCCACATTTTAGTGAATAAATATTTTTTAAAGGGCTTTAATACTTGGCTAAAGGTTGGTAAGGACTCTCATAATTGTTCTGGAATTTTTCCATATTTTTATATAATTGTTTGACCAGTATTTAGCCAAGAAATGATTTATATTTATTTAAATAATACATTTTCTATTTATTTAGCATCTTTATATTATATATATAGATATATATATCAAGGGGCATCCACGTCATTTGCCCAAAATTCAGGCAAATATGTGGATGCGTCTTTAATATATATATATATATATATATATATATATATATATATATATACACATTATTAGAAATAAAACTCAATAAGTTTTTTTATTATTATTACCCTATCGGTTAGCTGTGTGCATCAAATGCACCAGGCAACCAACACAAGTTTTTTTTTCTTCTTTCTCCCTGCACATGAATCAGTCAGCTATGTACATTTAATGCACATAGCTACTAAAAGGCACGTGCATGGCATATGCATATTTTTGTAAGTCGTTAGCGCATGCATTTAATACACACGCTTACCGACATCCTTTTAAAACAAAAAACAACGCTCAACAGCGTTGATTTGCCGCGTGCATTAAATGCACGATGAAATCGACACCGTAAAATGTAAAGGACAAATGGTAAGCTCACACTATTTTTTATAATTATTATTTTAAAACCGACACACGTGGGTTGAAAATTTTTCAAAAATTGCGGCTGCCTTTGTTTTTTCTGTTTTTTTTATACACAGGGCGACATGGCTTCTTTATAGCCATTCAAAGAGGCTAATCAGTCTCCAATCATTGCAGGCGCCGGACGTGGACAACTATGTGTCAGAACGCGATTAGAGAAAGCGGGAAACGAGAAACAATGATGCCGTCCATTCAGAAAATGTTGATTTTTGAGATATTTTGAAGAGAGATAAAATATTTAATGCTTGACATTAATCCTCAATAAAACAATGATGTCTTGAGATCTAACCGTCCGATTGGGCTAAAATTTGAGGGCATGTTTGTCTTTCTCCCCTCTACAATCCAGACAGTTGGATCTTTAAGTGGAGGTCTAGAAATGGGTGAAAGTCACATTTGAAAGCTCTCTCCAAGTATTTGGCCAGGATGGACACAAGGGATGCTTTGGAAGTCGACAGTTCTTGATTCTGCACTCAGAGTTGTAAGTTTCTGATTTGTATTTTATTCTTCTTCTTGAACTATTCTAAAACGCCAAGGCATGGGCGAAATGTACATGCCCTAGAAGTTGGTTTTAAATGAAATTAGCAGTGCATTTTGATTCTGATTCAAGATCTGATTTTTGATTTGTAATTCTACATCAATTTAGAACATTTCTGCATCATTAGATTTTTAATTTAAGGTCAGATTTCATCTTTTCTTCAAATTCTTCATTTTCTCTCTGTAGGTTAATTTGTCTAGTTTATCTCTCTAGATTTCAATTCTTATTGTTGAGGAATTGAATTTAATATATAAAAAACCTATAAATAAAATTTCATTCGAAAATTCATCCATCTTGAAGTCCAATTTAAAAATCCCTTTCTTGATTATTTTATTCCCAATTTTAATTTATAAAAAATGTTTTAAAATTTTATAATAATTAGGAAATTAGTAATGTAAATTATTCTGATCTTCAAATTGAAATATTTCTATCTTAAGTTTTGTGACCAAAATATTTAAACTCAAAATTAAGTCTTACTTAATTTTGATTAATTAAAAACATTATTAAGCATAATTAAGATTAACTAATTTCAAAATTAATTCATCTTTGAATTAATTCATAGAAAATGGATAAAAATTCTTATTTGTTGCTTCCCTATGGTTTGACTCCTTGCTTACTCTATATTCCATATTTAGTGATTAAGGGAAATTAGAAATTTTATTGTATAAGTTTAATGCCAAATCAACAATATCTTTACGTGTATTTTTAGGCTTATCATGCGTGAGGCTGCCCAGCGCTCACGCACCAGGCCACATCGCACCTCAACGCCACGCCGCCCAGTGCCCCAGTCCCAGCCGCCCTGCACCTGCGCACTAGGCTGCCCTGCGCCAAGGCACAAGGCAACCCCGCGCCTACGCACCAAACCCCCCCCCCCCCGCGCACGAGGTCACCCTGCGCAAAGGCACAAGGCAACCCCACGCCTTGGCTCTAGGCCGCTCTGCGCTCGCATGCGAGGCCTGCCTACGCCCATGTGCAAGGCCACCACGTGCCCGCGCACTAGGGCACCCAACGTGTAGCGTAAGGCCGCCCAACGCTTACTTGCCAGGCCGTCTAATGCCCGGTGGCCCGACATCCCAACGCCCAGGCTTCCCTGCGCCCTACTGTCAAGCCAACATACGCCAAGGCGCAAGGTCACCTGCCGCCTAGGCGCCCTAGCACCTAGCCGCCTGCGCGTCTTGCGCAACGATTGCTAGCAACTACCATGTGCCCACCTGCACACGATGTTTGAGCCCGCCTGCCCGTCTAGTGCCCTCACATGTTGAGAAATTGGGCCTCACTCGATCAAGTCACTACCAGGGCCGCTCAACGCCCGGAAAGCCTAAATATTTTGTCTAGCCGGCCATACAACGCCCAGAACATCTAGGCTCATAACGATCAAAATTACCCGCAACCTCTTCATGCTCTCAAGAGGAGAGGTACTCCTGAACTCTTTGGTGTCGACCTGTTCTTTGTCCAGTGTTCTACGAGAGTTCTTCCAGCTGATTAGTCCAAACTAAGGGGTAAAATTGATCTTAAGTTATTTTTAAGGATAGTTAAGTACCAATCAACAATTTTATTTCCTTACTAGTAGTATTGTAGTAAGGGTCAATCCCTCAGGGAGCTAGGTAACTAGTTAGGATGAGTTTCAATTAGTATTGCAAGTTCAAGATTCATATAAACCTATTCCGTAATATTTTTAGTGATTCAGCAGGTTAATGTTCAATTAATAAGGATGATCTGAATTTTATCAAGTGTAAAAAAAATTCCATAGAAAGTTTAGATTGAGAATAATTTTTCAGAATTTTTCAGAATTTTTTATCGTCTCTAGGGAGAGATAAAAAATTCTGAATTTAATTGAGTGAGAAAAGGGGAGGGAGAGTGATGGCGTAGCCCTCTAATATCTAGTTTTTTTTTCCTAGGTTTAGTTAAAGTTTCATGTTTAAATAAACCATGTACTAGTGGTCTTAAGCGGGGACCCTTTCCTAATGGGTTCGCCCTCTTTTGATCCCTCCTTAGGGCCCATTATTCTCCCTACATAAGGGACGGAGAGGGCGCCCGTTCTCCTAAGTCTATTTGGAATTTTTGGAAAAAAAGAAGTCCCGTTCCGTTTTGAGAGTAGAGAGTAGGAGAGTGAAGGGCAGACGGGACGGGGCCGACTTTGGCCGCCCGTCCCGTCCCGCCCCCCCCTTCCGTTCTGTCAGGACAGACCGACGGAACCCTAGGCGGGGACCCTTTCCCAAGCGGTCACGGCCGCCCGCAGCCGCCGCAGCCGCCAGCAGCGGCCTCAGCCGCCCGCAGTCGACGAAGCGGCTGTAGCCGTCCGCAGCCGCCAGAGTGGCCGCAGCAGCCTGGAGCAGCCGCAGCGGCCGCCGCAGCCGCCACGGTGGCCGTAGCAGCCCGCAGCGCCGTAGCGCCCGCAGCAGAGCGAAGCAGCAGCCCGCCGCAGCTGCATCCGCCCGTAGCGGCTATAGCCCCCCGTAGCGGCCGCAGCCGTCGAGCGGCCTTAGACGCCCTCAACGGCCACGGCCACCGAATCAGCCGCAACGGTCGCAACGGACGTAGCCGGCCGCCGCTGCCAGAGCGGCCACAGCCACCGTAGCGGCCGCAGCCACCCACAATCGCCAGAGCGGCCGTAGCAGTCCACAGCTGCTGCCGCCGGAGCAGCCGCGGCCACCGGATCAGCCGCAGCGGTCGCAACGACCGCAGCTGCCCACAGCAGGAGCGGCCTCAACTGCTGTAGGGAGCACCACTACCGCGCCGTTCGCAGCCGCCGGAGCCGCTACAGCCCCCGGAGCCACTCCGGCCGCGGGCGCCGCGCACGCCCCCCCCCCCCCGCACGGGATCGCATGGCGCCCGCATGCACGCTGCAACCCGTGCCTCGCACCGCCACGCTGCAGCCGCGCCCCGGGCCGCGCCTCGAGTCGCGCCCCACACTGGTCAGTCCTCAGCCGTGCCGACTCCGCCCATTGGGCCCGGGGCACTATGGGTCGGTGCCCCTATGCAGGCCCAAGGGGCCCACTCGACGATCCGGCTCCCGTATCCTGAGGCGCCGCATCCTGCGCCCCGAAGCGCCGCCGCCGCCTTCCGAATTGCCGCGAAGTCCAGCCGCCAGCATGCGCCCCGAGGCGCCGCAACCGCATCCTGCAAGCATCTCGAGGATGCCACGACAGCCCTATGCCCGTTAAGGGCCTAATTTAATGGGCCGCCGCAAATCTCGATGGCCCGCTCTGACCCAAGCACGAGAACTGTTACCCCGAAGGAGGCCCATTACCGCGGCTCAATATCCTGGGTATCTCCAGCCGCCGCCGACGCTATCTCCGGCTGCCGCCTCCACCGCCATATTGGCCGCCGCCGCCATTGTTGCTGACCATCGCCGCTCACCGCACGACGTCGCCCATGGCCGTCGTATGTAGCTGCCAGTTCGCCGCCGTCCTCGTCATCCGGCTGGCTGAACCTACCCGCCCACCGGTCGTCAGGCCCACCAATGCCTCGATGACAACCCCGTGGGTGCCGACCAAGTAGAGAAAGGTCTCCCTCAGCTTCTGCGAATTGAGGCCCCGCGCGGAACCTTTCCGGGACTCCCACATAGAGCGGAGCGTGCCGTCCAAGATGATCGCCCTCGGAGAAGGACGAATGGATGAGCACTCCGGCCACAGGACATCAACCACGTCCGTCCTGCATCAGAGAGAGAGATAGCACACAACCTTGGACGCTTCCGCCGCTGTTTGTGCGCTTGGCTTCGCCGCTCCACCGCTGGTCGCGCGCGGGGAGTTTCTCTCACGTGCGATGGACCAAAACAACGATATCTGGAGCTCCATATATCAGTTTGACACGTGTGAGTAGGCGTTGGGAAGCTTGAGAAGTTGGCTATCTACTTAAGGATAGCCAAGAAGCTTAAGATAATTCTAAAATGAGATAGGGTGAGAAGAATAACGTAACCTTTTTGTCACAACCCAAAGGGCCCAAGGTTGTTGCTCTAGCTCCCTACCAACTGGCTTCAAGATCCAGGACACTTCTAGAAGACTCCTTGCACCTTCTGAATGAAGGTGGACCCAAGAACAAGCTCAAGAAAGAAAGAAAGTGAACAAAACAATACTGAATTCTTGGATGTCCTCAAGGAGGGTGAGGGGGGCCCTTTTATAGGGGTACATGTGTTTGTTTCAGCCATTCTTGGTGGTTGGATCATGGATGAACGTCCAGGATTGAGTTCTGGAGGCCTCAATCCAGGTGATCAAACCCCAACCAATCAGATTCTTTCCCTCCAGGTTGAATTTGGAGGGAAAAGAACAAGTTGGTTAGAGTTAGTTACAAGTCATCTCTAGCCCTTGGATTTAGGCTAGAATGGATGGGTGGATGGGATCCACCTCATGGATCCTGGGCTGGATCTCGACCCTGGGCTCTCCTCCAACCAGGATCTGCCAGCTGGAGTCACCCTCATGTGTCTTGATCAACCTGGAATCCTCAAAGGACGTTCTAGAAGGTCTCCTTCAAGCTCCTTTGTACCAAGCCTATCAATCGCGTCAGCTCCACTGGTCAGCATGCATCTTTTTCATCATTGCTCCTTTTGACTTGAAATTTTGTCTCAATCTTCAAGACTCCTGTCTTGACTTCCCCATAAAATTTTGTAATTTTATGACCATGAAAGGTCAACCTTGACCTGAAGAGTCAACACACTAGGGAAATCGTTAGATTCATATCCCACTTGACTCAATGAGTCAAGTGGGGGTTAGAAATATCCCTCAAATCCACTTAAGATTAAATCCCAAACTGTTTAACCTGTGAAATTCGTGTCACAGCATTGATGGAAACATTAATTAAGTAAAAAATGTAAGCTTTTTAATCATTGGCAAAGTGAAAAGGCATGATCTCATTACTATGCAAAAAAAAGCATTTTTGGCAATGTTGTACTTACTTTTAGGAGATTTAAGATGAATAATGCATGGAAATGACTACCCTTATTTGATTTTATCACCAGCGCCAATGGATTTGATTTGATTTCGGAATTTCCACAAAATTCTTTCTTTCGTGAGATTTCCCCGCAGACGTGAATTCGAGTATTGGATTTGGTGCTTCGGCATCATCGCGGAGGTTAAAGACTGTACTCTTGCCCTCAACGAGGAACGGGGCTGCACCACCATTATTCCATCGGCTTTGAGTTTTTGAATTCGATCGTCTGAATTCTGCGGTCTGTTTTATCCCTCTACCAATATCCATCCAGTATCTCACCATCATTGTCATACACATCTCCCTAGTGGTCTCTCCCCTAATTGTTCTACGCCTTCCACCCTTCATCGTCACTCCCATCTCCCTTAGTCACCCTGCATCAAATTGGCATCAGAGCCTAACCAGTGTTAGCCTAGTCACTTGTGCCACCGTAGACGTCTTCATTAATCGTCTCCATTGCATGCATTTGTATTTAGGCAAACGAGTCTCTGCTTCAATGACTAACCAACCCCAAGATAGTCGTGAGGTGTCTGTCCCCGTCCACGAGTTGTCTTCATCTGTCCCACCAACCTCCTCACGTAGGGACATCGATCGCATGTCAGACACTGTCCAAAACAATTTTCGTGATGTGAGTACACCAATTACCAACATGCACAACCATTTAACCAGTTGGATCAATGTGGTTAGTGAACGGACTTATCAACTCGAGAATCAAGGTCGTGACTGAAACCATCACGATCGTGAAGGCCACTACCCCCCTGAACCCAGACCTCGAGATCGGCATAGGAATCATCATGACTTTGATGTTCCTATACGACCTGAGAATAGATTCGGGAGTCAAAATCAGAATCGTCCCAAACGAGATGATCTGATTCATCCAGATGTTCGAACTCAAGTCCGTGATAGGAATCGTCGAGACGATTACTATCCGCCTGAGTTTAGAACCCCAGGCCAAGATAGGAATCGTCCACCACAAAATGATCCCTATCCACCTATGGATAGAGACCTGATACATGATGGAAATCGTCCGCGATGAGACGATTACCATCTACCAGAGGAGAGAATCCCAAAGCGTGATAGGAATCATCCCCCCTCAGAATGATCCCTATCCGCCTGATGATAGACACCAAGGATGGAAGGGGGAATCATCCAGATAGGAGCGATCCTTATCCACTTGAGGATGTTGCACCCCCTCGCGATCACCGCCATGCGTATCATGACAATTAGTGGCAACAAATCCAATGAAGTGTCAAAGTCGATGTTTCGTACTATGAGGGATCTAGGGACCCTAAAGAGTATCTGGATTGGCAGTCTAATCTGAATAGCTATTTCAAATCGTACAATATGCTCGAGTGGCAGAAAGTCCAATACGCCGAGATAAGATTAGGAGCACAAGAAAACATCTTTTGGGAAAACCTTGAATTTTCGATTTACAACCGTCGAGAGGCACCCATAGATACTTGGCCACAAATGAAGGACGAACTGCGTGACAAGTACGTTCCCCTTCCTTACTTTGATAACCTTCTCGATTAGTGGCATAAACTACAGCAGGGTAGACATCCTATCTCTGATTATATTACTCAATTCGAAGAATTCTACATGAGATGCCGAGTTGAGGAGAACCCCTGAGGTTGTTATCTCATAATTTAAAACCAGTCTTAATCCCTATTTGGAGACAGAGTTGCCTGTCCGCAAGGCCACTACACTAGAGCAGGCTTATCAATTCGTAGAAGACCTAGGGCTCTGTCAAAACCTATACCATACCCCCGTCTACACTCGCTCTGCTCATACCGATCAATCTCACTCATCCAATTCCACTTACTCCAACCGTGTGGCTTAGTGTAACCCGCCGTTAGCTCTCCCGGCACCGCCACCAGTTCCCACTCGCATTTGTGTTCCCATCGAGCACCCTCCTCCAGCTCTGACACCATCATCTGCTATGCCAAACGCCTATACTTCGTCTTCCCTTGATTCCACCGCTAGAGGCCTTCCTCAACCCTATTCCGCACAAATTGGTCCCTCTGGCTTGACTTGCTTTAAATGTCAGATACGCGGTCATAGAGCTTCTCAATGTCTGTCATGAGCCCTACATATAGCCAAGAGTTGTTTGATAACGTCCCTATCATAGATGAGCAACCTACCGACGAGGAAGAGTATAGAGTAGATAGTTACATCGAAGATGAATTTGCGCATGAAGAAGATTTGGTGGGCTTCATTAGCATCACTGACTGCCCATCGCCCCTTCTTCGTCGGGATCCATCGACATCCGTTAGGGAGTTGTTCGATGTAACCTTACCCAGCCATCCATCGATAATACCGCATTGAGGACATCTATATTTTACACGTACTTTAAGATTGGTGATAAGATGTGCAAGATAATTGTAGATAGTGGTAGTTGCATCAACGTCGTCTCAGATACCATGACCGCTCATTTGGGATTGCCTTTAATCAATCACCCTCATCCATATTATGTATCGTGGATCGATGCTACCTCAATTCCCCTGAAGAACCAATCCCGTGTTCCTTTGAAGGCTCAATCATACGAAGAAGAGATATTGTGTGATCTTTTACCCATGGAGATGTGCAGCATTATCCTTCGCCGCCCTTGGCTGTATGATAATGATGTACACCTTTTTGGTAGGAGCAATACCTACTCGTTCATCTATCAGGGCAAGAAGATTACATGGCATCCTTACACTCATACCCCGCAAAGGTCCACACCAAAATCTCCATCCTTAGGTCTATGTATTCTTAGCGGTCATCAATTTCAGACGGAGATAGATAGTGAGATGTCTATTTGTTTAGCCATGATTCCAGATCATTCCTTTGAGGATTCCACACCCCCACCACCAGAGGTTTCCAAATTACTAGTTGAATTCGAGAGCGTCTTTCCCGAGGACTTACCCAATGAGTTACCACCTTTGCGGCAGATTCAACATGCCATTTATTTCATTCCCGGATCCTCTTTGCCAAACCTTCCCCATTATTGTATGGATCCCACGTAGTACAAGGAACTTCAGCGCCAAGTCCAAGAGCTCTTAAACAAGGGATTTATTCAGGAGAGCCTTTGCCCATGTACCGTATCTACATTACTAGTTCCCAAACAAGACGAGAGTTGGCGCATGTGCATTGATAGTAGAGCCATCAATAAGATCACTATCAAATATAGGTTTCCCATCCCGCGCATTGATGATATATTTGATATGTGATAACTTGCAAATTAACATGATTAATTAATTAGTTTTACATTATATTTATGTATTATAATGACTATATTTGCATGTTATCATATTGAAATAAATATAAATCAGTTACACTCTCATTTTACTATTATTTCTGATTTTTTATCATTTTTCACATGGAATTTAACCTCATTTTAGTGAAGAAATTTTTTTTTCAGGGCTTTAATACTTGGCTTAAGGTTGTTATGTGTTCTCATGATTTTTATGGAATTTTTCCATATTTTTTTATAATTTTTTGACCGTTATATAGCCATGAAATGATTTTTTACATATTTAAATAACATATATTTAATTTATTTATCATTTTATAATAGGGGCATCTACGTCATTCGCTTGAAATTCGAGCGAAGGAGTGGATAATTATTATATAAATATAAAAGAGAGAAGAGAGAGAGAAGAATAGTCAAAATAAGCGGCATATGATTTAAAATATATAAATGAGAGAAGAGAGAGAGAAGAATAGTCAAAATAAGCGGCTTATGATTTAAAATATATAAAAGAGAGAAGAGAGAGAGAAGAATAGTCAAAATAAGCGGCATATGATTTAAAATATATAAATGAGAGAAGAGAGAGAGAAGAATAGTCAAAATAAGCGGCTTATGATTTAAAATATATAAAAGAGAGAGAGAGAGAGAGAGACTTTTGTTTTTTTATTATTTCAGGGCGACATGGACAATGATTGTTCTCCAATCATTGTGGGCGGCCGACGTGAACAACGAAGGCCGACACGTGATCCCATAAGGCGGAAAATGAGAAATAAGCTCAACCAATCAGGAAAAATCATTTTTTTTAGAAAATAAATCGATCCAATGGTCCAGATTTATCCTCACTAAAACCTTGCTATCTTGTGATCTAGATGTCGGATTGGGCTGAAATTTTGAGGGTAGGTTCGTACTATCCAGATGGTTGGATCTTTAAATGGAGGTCTAGAAAAGGGCGAAAATCACTTTTGGATGCTCTCCCCCAAGCAATTGGCCAGGAAGGACACAGGAGGGGTTCTTGAACTCGTCAGATCTTGCTTCTGCACTCAAAACTGTAAGTTTCTGATTTGTATTTCAATCATCTTCTTGAACGATTCTAAAACGCCGAGGCATGGGCGAAATTTACATGCCCTAGAAGTCTGTTTCGAATGAAATTAGCACGTTGTTTGATTCTGATTCAAGATCTGGTTTTTGATCCTTAATTCTACATCAATTTAAAACATTTCTTCTTCATTAGACTTTTGATTTAGGGTTGGATTTTATTTTTTCCCCAGTTTCTTCACTTTCTCTCTCTAGGTTAATTTTTTTTTCTCTCTCTAGATTTCGATTTTTATTGTTTAGGAATAATTTAATATATAAAAAACCTAAAAATAAAATTTGAATCGAAAATTCATCCATCTTGAAGTCCAAATTAAAAATCCCTTTCTTGATTATTTAATTCCCAATTTTAATTCATAAAAATTTTTTGAAAATTTTTTAATAATTGGGAAATTATAATCTGAATTAATCTGAGATTAAAATTAAAATATTCATATCTTGAATTTTCTGACCGAAATATAAAAAAATCAAAATTAAGTTTTACTTAATTTTGATTAATTTAAGATTATTATTAAGGATAATTAAGATTTATTAATTGCAAAATTAAATCATCTTTGAATTAATTCATTGAAATTGGATAAAAATTCTCATTTGTTGCCTCCCTGTGGTTCGACCCCTTACTTTATCTATACTCATATTTAGTGATTAAGGGAAATTATAAATTTTATTGCATAAGTCTAAAAGCCCAAACAACGACATATTTTAACACCATTTTTAGGCTTATCAATATAATGGCTGGATCAAGGATTTTCTCAAAAATAGATCTCAATAGTGGCTACCATGAAGTCCGAATCTGTCTTGGTGATGAGTGGAAAACCGTGTTTAAGATCAAGGATGGATTATGTGAATGGAAAGTTATATGTTTTGGTTTGTCAAATGTACCTAGTACCTTCCAGCGTTCGATGAATCATATTCTTAGACCATTCATAAGAAACTTTGTCATGGTTTATTTTGATGATATCCTCATTTACAGCAAGTCCAAACAAGACCATGTCCAACACCTACGTCTAGTGTGTGAAGTCCTGAAAATGGAACAATTATATGCACATCCGAAAAAGTGTTCGCTTCTTGTCGATCATGTCTCATTCCTAGGTTTTATCCTATCAGCACAAAGAGTTTCTATCAGCCCGACCAAAAAAGATGCCAAAACCTAATGGCCCAGCCCAAGAAACGTCTATGATGTCCGTAGCTTACATGGTTTAGCACTTTCTATAGACGATTCATTTCTAATTTTAGTACTATTATGGCGCCCATGACCGAGTGCCTAAAGGGAATCACTTCAAATGGACTGATTTAGCGTAAAAATCCTTTGATGAAATTAAGCATAAGATGACACAAGCCCCCATCCTCCGTTTACCCGATTTCGATAAAGAGTTTGAGGTCACCTGTGATGCATATGGATTAGGAACTGGCGGAGTACTGAGTCAAGAGAATGATCCCATAGCTTTCTTTAGTGAAACGTTGAACGACGCCAAGCTCAAATATTCCACCTATGACAAAGAGTTTTATGCTATTGTCTAATCCTTACGTCATTGGGGTCATTACTTGTTCTCTAAGGAATTCGTTCTCTACTCCGATCATGAAGCTTTGAACTATCTCCATTCTTAGTAGAAATTAAATTCTAGACATGTTGAATGGGTAGAATTCATCCAGTCATATACCTTCGTCCTTAAACATAAGAGGGGAGTCGAGAACTGAGTGGCCGATGCCCTTAGTAGACGTGTCAACCTCTTGAACATAATGAAGGCAGAAGTGATCAGATTTGAACAGATGACGGATCTATACCCAAATTGCCCCGACTTTTCTCCCATTTTCCAGTCCATAAGCAATTACCCAAATCCTAAAACCCAAGAGTATATCTTAGAAAATGGATTTTTTTTATGACCGCCGCCTATGCATTCCACAGTCTTCCCTTAGGGATTTCCTTGTATGGGAGAGTTAAAACCTTTGCCATGGTAGCGCATAGGTTCTTTTGGCCATCCCTCAAGCGCGACCTAGCTAATATCATCTCCCAATGTCGTGTATGTGCTTTCGCCAAGAAGGTTAAGCAGAACGCTGGCCTTCATACCCCTCTACCGGTCCCTCAAAAACCTTGGGATGATGTGAGCATCGACTTTGTGCTAGGGCTTCAGAGAAAGATCAAATGCTATGATTCTATCATGGTGGTTTTAGATCATTTTTCAAAGATGGCCCATGTCATTCCTTGCTTTAAACTTCCGATGCCTCTCATGTCGCTCAGCTTTATTTCAATGAAGTTGTACGTCTCCATGGGCTTCCAAAAAACTATAGTATCGGATAGAGATGTCAGATTTACTCGCTACGTTTGGGAAACCATGTGGCATCTCTTGGGAGCAAAGCTTAAGTTTTCCACGGATTTTCATCCCCAGACTGATGGACAGACTGAGGTCGTTAATGGAAACCTTGGCAATCTATTACGGTCGTTGGTTGGGGATAACCTTAAGTCTTAGGATTCGGTCATTCTGCATGCCGAGTTTGCCTATAATGCGTCAGTCAAACGCACTACAGGCTTGAGTCCCTTTGAAATCGTGCATGGTCATCTACCTCGTAAGCCCATCGATCTCATACCCATGTTACCACATGCTAGAGTCTCAAATGATGATCATGAAATTGCAAGTCATAGTAGAAGTTTGCATGAGGATATTCATAAACGCATCATGAGTAGCAACACTGCATCTAAAGAGGCCACAGATTTACACCGTCATTTTTGTGAATTAAAAGAAGGTGACATGGTGATGGTGAGGGTCAGACCATAGAGATTCTCTTCCAAACGGGCTACTAAGCTTCATGCTCGTAGTGCCGGGTCGTTCCCAATCCTCAAACGAGTAGGGGAAAATGCCTATGTCGTCGACATACCCTCCATGTGGGGGATAAGCACCACTTTCAATATCTCAGATTTAGTCGCATTTAAAGCCCCACCTCTCTCATCTAATGACCCTTTTCTGCCCTCAGACTTCCTGGTGAGTGAGTTTGACTTATCCACCCCTCCCTCACTGCCTTTTGATTGGCAAGAAAACGTCGAGGCTATACTGGACGAAGTAATCACCTTCACCAAAGGTGGGACAGTGAAGAGTTTCTTGTTTGTTGGGAGGGCGAATCGTTGATGGACGACATGTGGATCATAGAAGAGGGCCTGGTTTGCCTGCGCCCTGATTTGGTGACCCTGCTAGAGTCTTTTGATGCCTACTCAACGGAGTCGAGTTCTTTGCACCACGGGGGAATTGGTGGCGATGACGTCAATGCATCAACAGTGGACGCGTCACCACCATCATCTGAAGTCAACACAACCGCTGAAGACATGCCGCCATCGTCACCAGATCAAGTCAACACGCCAACATCAGGCCATCTCCGCACACGCATGCCCCTTCACGCATCCTGACATGTCGCTAAAGGCAAATCCAGGACTGCCCCTTGACGTGACACAAAACCACGTCACTCGTTGATAACTTGCAAATTAACATGATTAATTAATGAATTTTACATTATATTTATGTGTTTCAATGACTATATTTGCATGTTATCATATTAAAATAAAGATAAATCACTTACACTTTTATTTTACTATTATTTCTGATTTGTTATCATTTTTTACATGGAATTTAACCTCATTTCAGTGAATAAATATTTTTTACAGGGCTTTAAATACTTGGCTAAATGTTGGTAAGTGTTTTCATGAGTTTTCTAGAACTTTTCCATATTTTTATATAATTGTTTGACCATTATATAGCCATTAAATGATTTTTATATATTTCAATAATACATATTTAATTTATTTGGCATTTTATAATGTATTTATATATATTAAAGGGCATCCACGTCATTCGCCTGAAAGTCGGGTGAATGAGTGGATAATTATTACTAAATAATAAGAGAGTGAGAGAGAGAGATTATTATTTTTTATACGCCCACCGACATGCACGTGTGCAACGTGCATGCGGCATCGCGTTGCCGCGTGCATTTAACGCACGCGGCAACCGACAGTCTTGGAATCAACACTTTACGACGTCGATTTTCTGCCTACACACGGCAACAATACAAAAAACTAGAACGGTGTGCTCACCGCCTTTTTTTTAGTTTAGGACGGGTCTAAAATTGCGCCTATCGACTACATTATTAAAATTCTAACAAAATGGAAAGTGGCTTTTGTCTTTTTGTATTTTTTTTAAGCTTTCAAGGTAACGTGGCGTCTTCATAGCCGTTTAAGGAGAATGATTAATTTCCAATCATTGCGGGCGACCGACGCGGACAATGACATGTCGACACATGATCGAAGGATGGGGAAAACGAGAAAATCAATGGCGGCCAATAGAAGAAAATCTATTTTTGGAGAAGATAAAAGAGATCCAACGGCCCGCATTTTTCCTCACGAAAACCTTGATATCTTGAGATCTAGACATCCGATTGAGCTGAAATTTTGAGGGTAGGTTCGTCTTTTCTCCCTCTACAATCCAAACAGTTGGATCTTTAAATAGAGGTCTGGAAAAGGGCAAAAAACACTTTGGAGGCTCTCTCCAAGCATTTGGCCAGGAAGGACACGGGAGGGGCTCTTGAAGTTGACAGATATTGCTTCTGCACTCAAATTTGTAAGTCTCTGATTTGTACTTCAATCATCTTCATGAACGATTCTAAAACGCCAAGGCATGGGCAAAATGTACATGCCCTAGAAGTTTGTTTTGAATGAAATTAGCACTTCATTTTGATTCTGATTCAAGATCTGATTTTTTATCCTTAATGCTAAATCAATTTAGAACATTTCTGCATCATTAGATTTTTAATTTAGGGTCAGATTTCATCTTTTCCCCATGTTCTTCACTTTCTCTCTCTGGGTTAATTTGTCTAGTTTCTCTCCCTAGATTTCGATTTTTATTGTTTAGGAATTTAATTCAATATATAAAAAACCTAAAAATACAATTTGAATTGAAAATTCATCCATCTTGAATACCAATTTAAAAATCCCTTTCTTGATTATTTAATTCCCAATTTTAATTCATAAAAATTGATTTAAAATTTTATAATAATTGCGAAATTAATAATCTGAATTAATCTGATCATAAAATTAAAATATTCCTATCTTGAATTTTCTGACTGAAATATTTAAGTCTTACTTAATTTTGATTAGTTAAAGAATATTATTAAGCATAATTAAGACTGTTAATTGCAATATAATTCATCTTTGAATTAATTCATTGAAATTGGATAGAAATTGTTATTTTTTGCCTCCCTGTGGTTCAACCCCTTGCTTGCTCTATATTCTCTATATTTAGTGATTAAGGGAAATTATAAATTTTATTGTATAAGTCGAAACGTCAAGTCAACGATAAAATTATGTGCATTTTTAGGCTTATCACTCGTCACGTCGCGCATCTTTCGTCCAAGGCCTATATGTATAGGCCACTGTCTCAGGAAATAGTTAGGCAAGTCATAATTAAGGAATTGAGTTTTTGTTAACTCTTCTTGGAGGACTTGCCTTAGCCTCCTTATCCCTTCCTCTCATCATCTACGCCGTCTTCGTCACCGCCGTTGTCGACGCCTCGTGTCGTCGACCATCATCGTTCCTTTCTCCCTATTTCTTTTTCACCTCTCTCTTCTCTCTTCTAAACTATCTGGCGCTCGAAGCACCAGGCCGCCAAATGCACCAGCGTGAGACCGCCCAGCGCTCACGCGCTAGGCCACATCATGCCTCAACGCCAGGCCGCCCAACACCCCGGTGTAAGGCCACCCTGCACTTGCGCGTTAGGCCGCCCAGCCCTACCCCTAGGCCACCCTGGGCCATGGCACAAGGCAACCCCGCGCCCAGGCATCAGGCCGCCCCGTGCCTGCGAATGAGGCCACCCCACACCAAGGCGCAAGGTAACCCCGCGCCTAGGCGCTAGGCTGCTCCGCGCCCATGCACGAGGCCTCCTTGCTCCCAGGCCCCAAGCCACCCCGTGCCCGCGCGCTAGGCCACTGAGCGTCTAGCAAAAGGCCGCCCAGCGCTTACGCGCCAAGCCGCCTCATGCTCAAGTGCCTGGCAACCCAACACTTAGGCGCAAGGCTAACCAGCACCCTAGCCCAGGCTTCCCCACGCCCTAGCGTCAAGCCAACCTATGCCCACGCGCAAGGTCATCCAGCACCTAGGCGCCCTAGCACCCGGCTACCTACGTGTCTTGTACAATGGTTGCTAGCAACTGTCGCGTGCCCACTTGTGCACGACATTTGAGCCCGCCTGCTCGTCTCCCCGTCCAGTGCGCTCACACATTAAGCAACCAGGCCTCACTCGATCAAGTCACTACTAGGGCCGCTCAACGCCCAGAACGCCTAGATATTTTGTCCAGTGGGCCATACAATGCCTAGAACATCGAGTCTTGTCACGATCAGAATTATTTGTAACCTCTTCACGCTCTCCGGAGCAGAGGTACTCCTGAACTCTTTGGTGTTGATGTGTTCTTTGTCCAGTGTTCAACGAGAGTTCTTCCACTATAGACAGATTTGATTTGATTTTGGAATTTCCACAAAATTCTTTTTTTCGTGAGATTTCCATGCTGACCTGAATTCGAGTATTGAAATTGGTGCTTCGGCATCGTCGCGGTGGTTGAAGACATAACTCCCGCCCTCGGCGAGGAACGGGGCTGCACCACCATTATTTCATCAGCTTTGAGTTTTCAAATTTGATCGTGGGAATTTTTTGGTCTTTTTTATCCCTCTACCCAAATCCATCCATTATCCCACCATCATTGTGATACACGTCTCCCTAGTCGCCTCTCCCCTAGTTGTTGTATGCCTTTCACCCTTCGTCATCATTATTGTCTCCCTTAGTCGTCCTGCATCAGGAGAATTAGTCATGATTTGATTGAGGCCTGAGAGGCATTCTCCAGGGGTCGCTACCAAGCATCATACTCTTAGCGCCGGGCCTTTCTCGATAGCCCCAAAGATTAATGAAATTGCTTTCGTAGTACAGAGAGTTAGAGTAAGCCAATTTGTTCCCCATTACCACCCTTTCGAGGCAAGAAGAGATAGAAACTATACTGAAGAAGTCATTAACGCTGAGGGCGAATGAGTAGATCGCACTTTTCTGGTCCACTGGCAAGGACATCCATCATTGGATGACACTTGGATCACCGAGGAGGATCTTCGACGACTTCAACCCAACTAGATCCAGCCATTTGAAGACATCGTGGAGCTTCACTCGCTGGAGTCGAGTTCTCCCAACCCTGAGAGGATGATGGGGGACCATCCAGACAATGCAGGGACAGGGCGAGTCCAACCACACCGGGCTGCTCGCGCCGACGCTTGCCATTCAGGGTTCAAGTGTGATGGAGGACCATCTCGAGGACGACGCCACGATGACGAAGAACCATCTCAAGGATGACGCGATGGGATGTCATCAGCCACGCCGAGCAGCTCGCGCCGACGCTCGCCACCCGGGGTTTAAGTACCCCGCGTAAGAACTTTTATCTTTTTACTTATGCTCATTTTCATGTGTGTTTGTATTTTTGGATTCGTGGACTGGGCCAATGTTGTTGGGCCCCGTCCTCGTCATTTTTACTTTTTATGTTTGTATTTTGAATTTGTAAGGGAGGCCAAACCACGTCTCGCGACGGTTCGTCCTCTCCCACGTTCACTTGGCACCCATCCTCACTATATAAGGGGATGGCATGCCCAAGGAACACCTGGGAGTCATTGTTGAAAAGTTTATTCACAATGCCTCCCCTATCGTGAGAGTAGTGTAGGGGTTTGGCTAGCCCCACCCCACGCCGAGATCACTCCGTGGTAGAGCCCACGCCTCCCGTCGAGATCACTCCGAGGGAGACGTGTTAAAGCGCGCCGTCGAGATCACTCCGGTGCGAGGAAAGAGTTTCAAGAAGTCGCCGCCATCAAGAATCGAAAGAGGCCTTCGTCGAGATTACTCCGGGGGTCTTGGGAGATTCAAGAAGCGTCGCCGACACGTCATCAACCTGGGAAATCTGCTCCGTCGAGGGAGCACACCCCAGATCCGTCAAGAACTCCTCTTTCTTGGAGGGTTCTTGGTTGTTACAGTTCAAGAAAGCCATTTCTTGGTACCTTTTTCCACCCTTCCACCATTTCTTGATCGCCCACCCCCCTTTCCCCATCGTTTCTTGATTCCCAACCGCCCCGTCTTGCCTTTCTTGATCGCCCCCCCCCCTTTCCCCATCGTTTCTTGATTCCCAACCGCCTCGTCTTGCCTTTCTTGATCGCCTCCCCTCCTTTCTCCCATCGTTTCTTGATTCCCAACCGCCTCGTCTTGCCTTTCTTGATCGCCCACCCTCCTTTCCCCATCGTTTCTTGATCCCCAACCGCATCCTCTTGTCTTTCTTGATCGCCCACTTTCTTTCCCCTTGATTTCTTGATTTCTTGATTTCTTGATTTCTTGAATTTTTGATTTCATGATTTCTTGATTTCTTGATCTCACCATATCTCCTTGATTCCCCTTCGTTTCTCCCCTTCGCCTCATCTTTCTTGATTTCTTGATTCCCACCCTCTACGCCATAACCGATTACTTGGTTTTCTGCCCCACCCCACGACTATTCCCACGATACTTGGTTCGCTGTCTTGCCCGCCACACGACTCACGCCGCGCCAGCCAAGCGCGCCTTGTGCGCCTCTGCTCCGACTTTTGTTGCACGCCACCCGTGGACTCAGCTCTCTACTGGTAGTTACGACCGCACCGTCGCACCGGTTTTGTCCTCGCCAACGACACTCGTCCGCACGACCCGACACTAAGCATCCGCCGGCGACTTGGATGCCTTGGACTAAGCGATACAAAGGTCAGTCGTCTCCTCTATAAACTCCAGTATTATTATCTTCGACAGTCTCGTCTTCCCCTATGGCGTCCGCTACCGTGATATTCTCGAACATCATCGGATAGGACTAGCCACCTTGTCGAGCATAGGGATTCTTGTGGTAGACGGACTGTCATCCGACTTGGACGCCGAACGCTCCAGGGCTGTTAGATGCCCCTCACTTAGTAGACGTCTAGTAGGTCCAGCGGGTCATTGGGAGTTTGATCTTAGATTCACTCGTCTCTCATTGATCGGTACGGCCGACGTCGCTATCCGTCAAGTCCTTATCTGCTCATTCCTATTTTCTCATCATTCGGCTTACATCCCATACATTCGCATCATAACCCTGTGACGTGAAACGCGCCGATCGATCCCGACCGTCGTCGTATCACATCAAAAGGACTGTGTATCGACTCACTCATGGAACCTGTTTGTCATCGGTTACCGTGTATGTATAATCCCTCATCCACTTGACGCTCCTTGGACGACTTAGGGTATGGTCAACTGTCAAACCCTAATCGATCATCCGAGTTAGTACTGATGCATTCGGAAATCATCGGAGAACTCTTCTCCGATATTTCACTGCCTTGGCCAAGGACTTTATTGCATCGTCTTCCTTGAGCTGTTGCCTCTTATACCGAGGATGGACGATCCCATCTTGACCACTCAATCGCCTTCGTGTACTTCTTGATGAACCCGAACTAAGACCGTTTAGAATCCCATGATTAGAGACTCATTGGCCATAGCCAAAGTACAACCGTCCGTCCACAAGACGCATTTGGTGTCTCAGGTATAAGGACCGCTTACACAACCGTGACGTGAATCAACCTGATTGACAGTTCGGTATAATACCATTCAGGGATTCGTACGGATCAATTCAGTGAACTCTTTCCACTAAAGAGCACCCACTATCTATCCTTAGTGTCGCCACACTAATGGCTACGGGACCGGCCATACTCATCATATGAATGAGGCTAGATAGTGCTATTCTATCCGGATGCTTCGATGTCCTTCTCGTGTATCCTTTGAATAGGAATGTTTAGAACACATGCTTAAAGACTAGTGATCTCCGTATTACGATCTCATCATAATTCACTAAGTCCGATCATGTATTCATGGACTTCATTATATGCATCACACGTGTACTATAATGAATATGTTCTATTAATGAATATGGAACGAGATGTGGAATGTGTGATTGGGTTGCCGGCCACATATATTTCCATCAGTTAGGACTATTGGACTTTTAACCTATTTATGTCGCATTTAAAATTCCTCGAACTCCTCTATATACTCGGTAACTTTATGCTTACCATGTTTAAGATCCATCCATTTCAGGAGTAAGCAGCTCATGTAAAGCTTTGGAACATATTTATCTTTCAGCTTCCCAGACATTTTTTCCCAAGTCGGAGAAGGCTCTCCTCGGCCTCGTGCTGCTTCCTTCCTATTTTTCCAAAAGATCTTGGCATGACCGCCAAGTCTCGCTTCCACGTATGACACACATAGGTCATCATCCATGTCATACCACTGGAACTAGCTTTCTGGGTTAGACTCCAAGTTCCTGTAATCTTTAGGTTTTATTCACCCCTTGTATAGGGGATCTTCCATCTTAACACTCTTTTGTATCATAGCCCTGTGGGCTTCTTAATGACGATCTCTTTCATCATCTTCACGTTAATGTCAGTGTTGTTGCGGGCGTCGCACATCTTGCGGCCCTTAGTAATCAGTGGGGTCAGGTGTAGGGCCGGTATAAGAATCTGCCAGTGAAGCATAGTCACCATATCCATGTTGTGCTGTTTGCACGTAATTGTGTGGAACCACTTGGTTGGCCATCAGGGCAGTCGGCCCATAAGTAGGTGGTGGCATGTAGGTAGCCTGAGGTGGATGATTGGTCCAAACTAAGGGGGGGGGGGTAAAAGTTGAAATTAAATCTTTTGTTAGGGTAGTTATCTACCAATCAACAATTTAATTTCCTTACTAGTAGTATTTAGTAAGGATCGATCCCTCAGGGAGCTAGGTAACTAGTTAGGGTGAATTTCAATTAGAATATCAAATTTCAGATTATGTTACTTTTTAAAGCTGGTTTATGATAATTGAAAAAGATGAAAATGATTTTTTGTAGGCACATGAAATTTTCTTTGCCAAGCCTAGGTAGAGAGCGATTTGTGAGATTTTTTCCAGAATTTTTTATCATCTCTAGAGAGGATAAAAATTTTTGAATTTAAATGGGTTGTAATTCCCTTATCCGGTTCAAAGTCGTTGAACCGGATGAGATAGAGCGGTCTGGATCGTTACCGAACTGAGTGAACTCGGTTCGGAACAATCAAAGATAGAGGGAGAGGGCACACAATGTGGGCCCCTCCACCGCTGAATGGGTGGGCGGAAGGGCCTCTTGTGCACTAATGCTTCAACGCTCCGCCGCTGGTCGCGCGGGCGGAGGTCCTCTCACGTGTGGTGGACCAAAACGGCGATATCTGGAGTTCCAGATATTGGTTTGACACGTGTGAGTTGGCGTTGGAAAGCTTGAGATGTTGGCTATCTGCCGGATAGCTTAGGAAAATTCAAAGAGGAGATAGGATGAGAATAAGCACGTAACCTTTTTGTCACACCCCAAAGGGCCCAAGGTTGTTTCTTCAGCTCCCTACCTACTGGCTTCAAGATCCAGGACGCTCCCAGAAAACTATGTGCACCTCCGGAAGGTGGACCAAGGAACAAGCTCAGACAGAGAGAGAAAGTGAACAAAATAATGCTGAATTCTTAGATGCCCTCAAGGAGGGTAGGTGGGCCCTTTTATAGGGGTACATGTGTTTGTGTCAGCCATTCTTGGTGGTTGGATTATGGATGAACGTCTAGGATTGAGCTCTTAAGGCCTCAATCCAGGTGATCAGACCCCAACCAACCAGATTCCAACTGGCTATAGTTAGTTACAACTAACTCTAACCAATGGGAAGGAAAAAGAACAAGTTTGTTAGAGTTAGTTAAAACTCATCCCTATCCCCTGGATTTGAGTTGGAAGGGATGGATAGATGGGTTCCACCTCATGAATCCTGGGCTGGATCTCAACCTTGGGCTCTCCCCCAAACAGGATCTGCTAGCTGGAGTCATCCTCATGTGCCTTGATCATCCTAGAAGCCTCCAAGGACGTTTTGGAAGGTTTTCTTCAAGCTCCTTTACACCAAGTCTATCCATTGAGTCAACTCCACTTGTTAACATGCATCTTTTTCTTCATAGCTCCTTTTGACTTGAAATGTTGTCCCAAGTCTCAAGACTCCTGTCTTGACTTCCCCATATAATTTCGTAATTTATGACCACCAAAAGTCAACCTTTGACCTGAAAAGTCAATACAGTAGGAAAATTGTTAGATTCATATCCCACTTGACTCATTGAGTCTAGTGGGGGTTAGAAATATCCCTCAAGTCCTGTTACAAGTAAATCCCAAATGGTGTAACTTTGTAAATACATGTCAAACCATTGATGGAAACCTTAATTAAGTAGAAAATGTAAGTTTTTTGATCATTTGGGAAAGTGGAAGGCATGATCTCATTATTAAGCAAAATAAGAATTTTGGGCAACGTTGTACTTGCTTTTTGGAGATTTAAGATGAATAATGCATCGAAATGACTACCCTTATTTGAGTTTGTCAGTGGAGGTCTCAAAGTGGACTCCACGGGATATGCTGTATGCGTCAGTGGATGTGGTCCCGATGGGTGATATGTGTCACACTGTGCATAAGTGGGAACGGGTGCATAAGGAGGAACATGTGGTCGATATAACGGCAGCGCACCGTATGGTTGTGTTGCTGGGGTGATGTAAGGCCCTTGATTTAGGACTACATTTGGCATCAGACCATATGCTCTCTGCACGACGGACGTTCCGTTCTGATACATAGGTCTGTTCGGACTTGTTGGGTAGCGATGTGCTGCGGGCACAGCATATCGGTTGGGCCCTACAACATGTGGTGGGGCAACATCATAGGGGTATGAGGGAACATCATTTTTATGACGATCCGCATATACAAGACTGCAAGATGGTTGTGGAAAGTAGATTTACGCAGGGCGGAAGTTTCCATCTACTAGGTAACTATGGTCGTCTTGTTATTGATGGGGTTGATACCGGTCTGGTTGTTGCGATCGTCGGTGGTGACTCTCCCGATATTGATGGTGTTGTGGGCCATAATGATGTATCGGTGGTCCGTTTGTTCGCACAGCTTGAGGCGGTGCAACTCACCTGGTTGGCGGTGGTGTTGGGCTACGCCTCGTCAGACCTTTTCCTAGTTGACGATGAAATTCTTTCACCAATGACAGTACTACATTCTCGCTAGTCTGCAACCTAGCCATATGTGTCATAGCGGACGAAAGAAGGTCTTCAGACCGTGTCAATAGTACGGGTCGAGGTGACCCAATAGGAGGTGTAGGGACCAGAGCTACGGTATCCCGAACTACCGGTGGAGGTAATTCGCCCTCCTCGTCCACATGATATACGTCCTCGTAATGCTCAAGGCGTGGGCCTTGAGTTGGAAGGTCCCAACGTCGGGATCATATATTGGGTCTGTCCTGACGTATTCTTCATCCACTATACTATGGGCTTGAGCTCTCGTTTGAAACCATTGTATGGTCAAGGTTCTCGCACTATGTTTCACTATGGGTTTTAAATCAAATATGATGAGGAAATGATGAACGAATTTCAAAAAAAATGAAATGATGTGCACACGTGTTGCTAAGAAATGCGAATAATTGAAAAGGATTATCAGTCGACTATGTTAAGCAAGAGCTAACATGACTGGCCCTGATATCAATATGATGTAAAATGCTTTCAGCCGGGTTTGCCGGCGTGTTTTACATCACAAATGATGTCTAATGCAATGACTATTGAAAGGAAGGAATGCAAAGTTTGAGATTGAACGACAAATATAGCAAATTAATTAACAGAGTTCAAAGATTAGCTAAATTGCCAAAGTTTTATTTGGACACAACGGACTTCTCGACGTCCCTTTTGACCAACATGACGCGTAAGATGAGCAAAAGTAGAACTATTCGTCGGGGTCCAGTCTCGCTAGTAAACGAGTTAATGTCGTACCCTAGAAAAACTTTAATCGTATTCACTCGTGAAGGGTGTTCAATGAAGCATAAAATGGGATCTCCTATCTCACAAAGGCTTGGAATTATGTCGGTAAGTATTGCCAAGGAACTAATATACTACGTCGAGAAAGGAGCAGAAGAACATAACGGGAAGTACTTCCCATCGGGAGTGGGAGTAGATTACATATGACGATAATGAGTGCCGTGAATGAGAAATATTGATGCAAACTTGGCCAGGAACAAAGCAGCTGGGCACCGTTGAATGGTTGCCCTCATCCAGGCAAATAGCGCGCGCGGTAACTGGTGGCATGAGGTGCAGTTTCAACACGTCCGCGGGCAGATGGCTAGTGCAAGCAAGGGGCAATCGTACAAATTAGACTCATGGTGGGAAAAGAGCTGGATGGGTAGCTAGGAGCACAGGTATACAATGTCCAGTCAATAATTGGCGGATATGGGGTGTACCAACGCCAAGATGTTTTCCGCTGCGCATCGTTTTGTGTTGCTCATTCATCTCAAGGCCACCAGAACCCAACACTAACTTCATTCTTCATTCATGGCTTGCTTAGCGACTTAGGAGTTAGAGTGTTGGAGCCGAATCCAGATACAGTTGAACAAGCCTATAGCTTGGTCAAGAGTAATGAGTATTCGATCAATGAGGTTACTCCTACACCCGCGCTTGCCATTGGAGCGACAACCACTAACAACAACACCGCAGCCATAACTGTTAGAACAAAGAGGAACTCTCGATGGACTAGAGGGACCACAACCACCTATAAAGTTACTCCACCGCTGGTCACAACGGTGACTGCAGCCCAGACTGCATCATCCGTTATGTCCACGGGCCGAGCACCAGTCGCCACTAGAGACCCCATGCAATGCTTCAAGGGTTTCGGACACTGTAGGACTGAATGTCCATCACTCCTACATATGGCCATTCATGGAAACCGGGTAGAATCCATACCGGAGGATGACTTAGAAGTAGATGAATTTCCGGGAGAACTTCCCGAGGAATAGGGGTACAAAAGAACCCCTAGATTACCCCTATCACATCCACATCGGAGCCCCTAGTAGTAAATTTGGAGATTCAACATAGCAGCATAGCAGCTGGCAGCTCGAGCTCTTCCCGGCCCACCCCTACACTAGCCCCAACACTCAGTCCCATAGTGGCATTGATGACCCCTCAGATCAGGTCTAGTCAGACAAGACCATTGACCAACCCTATTACGGCAAATCAAGGTCAACCAACTGCTACCCCTATGGTCATCTTGCCGCTCCCGACAAATCTGATAGGATCATCGCGCGTTGACTCAGCTCAACGTACATCTATCTTTTACTAATATATCAAAATTGGAGGACGTACATTGAAATTGATAGTTCATAATGGCAGTTGCATCAATGGAGTTTCGGAGGAAACCGCCACTAAACTGGGATAAAGTCTCAAACCACAACCCAACCCTTGCAACATCTTGTGGAGAGACGCATCGACCTTACCGGTCAGAAATCAGTGTTACATCCAACTGAAGATGAGCACTTATGACGAGAAAGTGCTATGTGACGTACTATCGATGAAGATTGGCAGCATTATCTTAGAACGCCCATGGCTATTCCACCATGACGTCCAAATCTCTGGGCGAGCGAATACTTGCACTTTCATCTATGGTGGTCGACAACTAATATGGTATCTGTCAACCAAGTCGATGAGCTTACCCGCGCCACCCACCCCAGCTCCTACCGGATGCATATTTCATCGGCAGCTCAAGGAAGACAGAATGCATATGCCTATATGTTTCCCACAACCGAACTGGAGTCGGATATCACAACCCCGGAGGTCACTCAGCTAGTGGACAAATTCAATGATATATTCCCCGAGGAACTACCCAAAAAATTCAATGACATACACCACACAATTGACTTAATTCCGGGAGCATCCCTCCGAAATTTGCCGCACCATCAGATGGATAGGAAGAGCTTCACCGACTGGTCAAAGAGTTTCTCTCTAAATGACTAATCCAACAAAATCTTAGCCCTTGTGCCGTACTAGCACTAATTGCGCCAAAGAAAGATGGAACTTAGTGAATGTGTTGTGACTTGAGAGAAATCAACAAGATCATTGTAAAATACCAGTTCCTGATCCCTCGAGTTCAACACCTCTTTGATGAGATGGCAGGAGCAACAATTTTCTCAAAGATCGACCTGAAAAGTGGTTGTCATCAAGTAAGGATCCATCATGGCGATGATTGGAAGACCATTTTTAGGATCAAAGATACTCTATTTGAGTGGAATGTCATGCCTTTCAGGCTATCCAATCCCCCTAGCACCTTTCAGAGGTTGATCAATGAGGTACTTCGCCCATTCATTAGGAAATTCATCATTGTCTATTTTAACGATAGCTTAGTCTATATCACTAGCCACGAAGAAGTCATGCAGCACATACGAGACGCTTGTTGAGCACTACGGTGGGAAAGCTTTACGCTCACCCAAATAAGTGTACTTTCTTCACCACAGAAGTGTCATTTTTAGGGTTTAGCCTCTCCGCACGTGGAACGGCAAAGTCAAGGGGGGAACGTGTTCCCCAAAAGGCACTACAAATATTTTGTTTGATAGATCGATTGAGAATCGATCGACCACGCTTCCGCATCCATGGAATGTATTTTTCAAGGATGAACCAAACTACAGAACCCAACAGCTGCTATCCTCTTTACCAGAGTGAATATTATGCTTGTAAGATATATTCAACCTTATATCCTTTTTTTACCACAAACATATCAACTAACAAAATTAAGTTCTAATCTCTTCTATTATCATGCTTGGGAGGTAGGAATAGTTAACAATTCTTGGGTATAAATTACTAAGCAATTTCAGAATTATTAACTAATTAGAATTGCTAACCAATTAGACTCGGTAAAAGTGATATGTTTAGGAAATTCCAATTGAAATTGATAGGTTAATTGATAAGATTTAGTCAGAGCAGATTTAAAAAATCCAATCGATGTAGTGAAACTATTTGTAGAATCTGATCACTGTTCTCACGGATATGTTGACCTATCAATTTATTTATAGAATTTTGCAGCTCTACCGAATTTGATGTCAAAATTGCAAGATGCTCCCTTGTTCAAAAACTGTGGATACGATTTGTAAAATCTGCTGAATTATGCTCATACAGTGATGAAAACAATTAGAGTAACTCATTTGTAGAACTGCATTTCCTGACAGGACAAGTCCTAATCCAACAGATTGAACTCAGTCTTTTCATTGTTTCTCTTTTTTTAAAAAATTTAAAACTACCGTAGATTGACAAATCGTGAAAATGATTTTTCAACTAAGGTAATTAAACTCAAACTTTAGTTGAATTAAATTTTAAATTCAATTCCGAACTAGCTAACTAAATCAGTGAAGCTTAATCTATTCGGAAAACAAACTAAGATTTTAGAATAAAAGTGATTGAAATTGAAATTTGAAAAACCAGCGCTGGACATAAATGGGATACTCAAATTGCTACAATTAAGTGCAAAATACAGGATAAAATCCAAGCAAAAGAGCCTAGAAGTACCAGGAATACTCGGAGAATCGATCTGGGCGAATGTCAAGCAATGAACACCGAAGATCTTCCATGAATCTGACTTGAAATTGCTGAAAATTGCGGCGACGAATATGCACATTGCTTCCCCAAATCGAGCTCCAAATCCTTCCTGGTTGAATCTTGAGTCTTCGAGGATGCTAGGCGATCAATCCTCGAGCTTTAAAAATCAAGAATCACCTTTAATCTTACGATTTCTCCCTTTTATCGCTGCGGAATTGGAAGAACAAGTTCTTCTGATTTCGTTCTTAATGTCGTCCATAGCACTATGCACGCTGACTGTACGTCGTATGCCGTTAGGTCCACGTTCGACACTGGGCATCGTGCGCACGGAAGTGCGTGCGTGTGGAATGTATGGAGAGCAATTTGCCAGCCCATCTCGATCTGCCCTTTTCATTGGTCCACGAAGCGCCGCACCAATGCCAGTTAAGATGGACCTGATTCATCCACGTCACGACGCGTGCAGTGTGCATCATTCAGGCCGTGGTGCGCGACACGCACGAGCGCGCTTGCGTGCGTGTCACACACCCAAGCCGATGCATGTGATCTGATTGGCTGCCTCTCCCTTTTGTGTGTTTCCCTGCGCACTAAGGACACTTAAACACTTAAACTGTCCCAAAAAGGGCCAGTTACAATAAAAAAACATTTTTATTAAAGAACAACACTTAAAATAAATCCTAAAAAATATTTATTACTGCCAAAATCATTTTATTGATTTTTGAAGCTCATTTTATTTATCTCTTTCTTTTTCCATGAAATGACTATGCCACTCTCAAAAGAAAATCATTTTAACAGAAAATTTGAACTTATAGATTGAGTTTGAAAAACCCCTGAGAACGACATGTAAACATGTATTTTCAAGCTGATCATTTGGAGCCGTTTCCTGGGAAAGAAATGCAAAGTGCTTCGAGCGTCGCAAAATTTTATAAGAAGTGTAATCCATATGCTTATTGCAAGTCTGAATCTTCAAATGCTTTTTCACCTATGTCTCATGATCAAACTAACCAAAGTTTGTTGGATTTGATTGATGAAAACAAGCTATGTGAAGAGTATATCAGACTACAGGAAAATGAAAAAGCTCGGGAAGAAGAGAAGAAGCTCATTTTGATGCAGATCGACATGCTGAAATCAACACAGACCAAGATGAGCTATGAGTTCTCCGAAGATTCAGCCCAACTCCAATCCATACGACCTGCTTATGAAATGAAGACCAATCTTCACTCAAATCTTTTACTAGTTTTCAAATGTCTAATTCATCATCTTCATATCATGAAATAATATCAAAGATAATGATATCATGCATAATAGGGATGCAAATGAGGTAGAGGAGGAATCATCTTCTGGTTTGGTTAATGATTTCAAAGATTTGATTAATGGAGATGATAATATGATGAAGAATGACTTAGTGATTGGAAATATTTTAGATTTTGATGGTTATTGTCCACCAATTCCTTTTACGCAAGCACTTTATTCTAGATCCCCAAGGAGACAACTTGATTTTCTTATGGAGGATAATGGTCATACGATGGAGTTGGATGAAATTCTTATCGATATGCATATGATATTTGAAGATTTTGGAAATGATATTGAGGATGAAGATGAACAATTTCTTAAAAAAGATTTCATTGAGGATTGAAAGGAGTTATGTGAGAATAAAAATATGAATATATGTTATTATCATAAAGAGCAAGAAATAGATTTCATTCATGATATTAAAATAGTTGAAAAAAATTTGTATGATGATTTACCTTTAATATCCATCAATCAACAGTTGAACATTGCATATTTGCCTCTTCATCTGATATATTTGAAAAGGAATATGATGAGTGAAGTAAATATTATGCCAAAACTAACGAAATTTGTCTTTACCGATTGGTATAATCGTCTTTTCAATAATGAGAAAGCGTGTTTTCAACTTCAACAGGTTCATGTAATCATGTTTAATAAATCTGAAATTTCATATTCCCTTTTAAAAAATATTTTATTTTCAGAGTGGCATGATCATTTCATGGAAAACAAAGCCTATCTCATATGGTCATCGATTATACTATCCCATGTAAACCATTTGATATATTATTTCAGTAAAACATTTTAAAATTATTTTTTAGGGGATCATATAGGTATTTCATGGATTATTTTATTCGGGTTAAATCAAAATCTTATTCCGTTAGTATCCATATTCTGAAAATTTCACTCTCTATCAAATATACGTGGAGTCACCGAGGCAAGAGCACCACCATGAGATACAAGTCCATCCATATGGGAATAGAATTACTTGTGTTACTATAGTAATATCAAAACTTTCAGCATGAGATGTAATTTTTTGTGGCATGCGTTTTGTTTGCTTTTCACAAAACGTTTTCTTAAAAAGAGAGAGAGAGAGAGCACCAAGTTATGCATAACTTTGGCTTTTATTTTATTTATTGCAGTTAAATAAGGAAGAAGGCAAATCATTCAACAGCAAGGGGCAGCAAATCACCGTACCCAAGAAAGGTGGAAGAATGTTCCTACATCCAAGATGTGGCATCATCCCAATAGCAAGGTACAACAACGTCACTACACTTGAGGTTTGTTCTTCTAATTTCTATTTTTAAATTGCTTGTTTTATTATTACTTTCTAGTTTGGAATTGCATGTAGCTACATTCTTTTTTTGTTGTCACTACACCCGCGCAGGCAGCCGTCGGCCGCCCTCTTGTCACGCCCAAATGGCCACGGCCACCCACGGCAGGCACGCCCGCGCGGACAGCCGCGGCCACCCACGGCAGGTACACCATCGGCTTGCCTGCGCAGGCCGGCTATCCAGCTACCCATGCAGGCGCCAGCGTCGCCTGCACGTGCGCAGCCAGCCAGCCGCCCACACGCTTGAATTGCTCGCGCCAACACCTTGTAGGCTGCCACACCGACCGCCCACGCCCTGGACGCCCTCGTCACCACAGTTGGATCCGCGACACCCTATCAAAGAGCACATCAATCGTCCCACCAACAACACCTCACACCCAAGCACTCTAGCCACCGAGCAACCAGATCGAGTCTCAACCAGGGCCGCTCAACGCCCAGAACGTCCAGATCTGCTCATCCAGTGGGCCATACAACGCCCGGATCACCCAGTCTCGTCACGACCCGAAGTCCCCACAGCCGAGGTACGCCTGAACTCTTTGGTGTCGTGTATTTTTCGTCTAGTGCTCCGTGAGAACTCTTCCACCGCCGTCAGACTTGTCTTGATTTCAGTGGAATTTCACCAACTAGTGGAATAGGTCTTCCTTCATGAGATTTCCCGTGATCGTGAATTCGGGATTGTTGGATTTGGTGCTTTAGCATCGTCGCGGTGGTTGAAGACAGTACTCCCACCTTCGATGAGGAAAGGGGACTGCACCACTAGTATTTCACCAAATTTGAGTTTTCGAAACCGATCGTGTGAGTTTTGTGGTCTGTTTTATCCATCCCGTCCCAAACCCCTCCAACCTACACCATCCATCACCGTCCTATCCTGTCTCCCTCAGTCGTCATTTCCCTGTTTCCCTTAGTTGTCCTGTACCAATCATCATCCTCATTATATCCATTATCACCATTCTTATCTTCATGATCCTCATTATTGCACCTATCATCATCCCTATCATCATAATCCTCAGTATAATGCTTATTATCATCCGTATGATTATCATCTTCATAATAACTTTTATCATCATCCTAATCTTAACCCTTATCACGATAATCCTCATCATATCCCTTATGATCATCATTATCATCATCACCATCATTTTTATGATTATCGTCCTCATCATAATGTTGATCATTATTCTTATTATCATCATCCTCGCCATAATCCTTATCATTATCCTGTGATCTTCATCCGCATGATAGCCCTTTATCGCCATCCTTATCATTACAGTCCTCATCATATCCCTTATCCTCATCCTCATTATCATCCTGGTCATCATTATTATTATCCTCCATATCATAACACGTCCTTATCCTTATGATTCTCCGCCTCATCATAACCCTTATCATCATCCTCATTATAAACCTTTATCGTAATATTCATCCTAACATTTATCATCCTCCTTCTGATCATAATCCTAATTATAACATTTATCATCATCCTCATCATAGATCTTCTCATAATTTGTATCCTCATAATCATCATCATGTCCCCGATCATCATCCTCATTATAACCCTTGTCATTATAATCTTCATCCTAATATTTATCATATTCCTTGTGATTATTGTCCTCATGACCCTTATCATCATCCTTACAATCTGTATCCTCATAATAATCTTCATAATAATGCTAATCATAATCATCCTCATCATAACCATTATCATCATCATCACCATCCTAACCCTTATCATATCATCCTTATTCAAGAGAGCTTTGAATGAAGATATTTTACCATTTCCACTTCTTCAGCCTCTTCTTCGCCTCTGGTGATTTCGCCTTTGCTCGCATCCGGGCTTCTTGCCATGGAAACGATACGCAGACTCCCTCTATGCTCTGCCCTTGAACTGAACCAAGACCGTGGCCTTCTCCTCAACTTCCACTTTGACAGGCCTTTGCTCGCCACTGAAAGTGATCTCGTCGACTCGTAGAGGAGAAAATCCGTTGCAGACCGTGTAGTCTGATAATGATGCCCCGAACGCCAGCAAACAAAAGCGACTACAGCGCCATCTTAATCTGTGGATCCTGCACCATGTACAACTGTCCCCGGTGGGTGTCTCGCTTACTTCTCAAGCCTCCTTTCCGCCTCTCTGTTTCATTGTGGGACCTTGAACTCAGTGACGATATTAGAGAGGAATTCAGAAATTCTCTCTAAAATCATCGCTCAGTTGAAGGCCCCACAATGAAAGAGAGAGGCGAGAAGGGATCTTGAGAAGTAAGCGACACCCCCACCAAGGAAAGCCGCAGATGGCGTTCGACGCTGTAGACCTTTGCTTGCTGGCGTTGGACGCTTCTTCTTCTTCTTCTTCACAACGACACGGTCGGCGGCGACGACGGAACTTCTCCTCTGCAAGTCGCCGAGAGCACTTGGAATAGTCAGCAAAGGCCAGCCAAGGAGGAAGATTAGGAGGAGGCGACAGCTCTCGTTTCGGTGCAAGTGCGAAGAGGGAGTTTGGATATCGGTTTCCACGACAAGGAGCCCCCCGGCGGGAAGATTGATATGACCCTCCCTTCCTGCTCCGACGACGACGACCCTTCTGCGTTCTCGCAAAGAAACAGAGAGACGGAAAGAGAGAGAGAGAGAGAGAGAGAGAGAGAGAGATAGCCGACCTTGCTCTCGGTGGGACAGGTTATAAAGAAGGGGGAAGAGTGGAGGGGTCGAGGAAAACAAACACTAGACGGAGGAGGAGAGAGGTCCCTCGGATGGCCACCCTGAAGTTTCGCTCTTGGAGCGGCGTCGGTTGGCCACTTGTATGGACAGCGTTCGTTTGATCTACTCGACCGTTGCCGTAGATCCCGGGGGCGGAGGAGGTTGGAGTGGAGGTCTGTTATAGGCGTTGGATCTGAGCGCGGTTCTTTCTTTCCCGGTCTTTCTCGCTTGCTCTCTTTACCTCTCTCTCTCTATCTCTTTTCTTTCTCTCGATCTCTTTTGCCCGCTTTCGCGCTCTCTTCTCTTGCTCTCTCTCTCTTTATTTCTCTTGCTCTCCTTCTCTCTTTATTTCTCTCTCTCTTCTCTTGTTCTCTTTCTCTCTTTATTTCTCTTGATCTCTTTCGCTCTCTTTTTCTCTCTCGCTTTGTTTCTGGTTCCGCGCCAGGTTCCTTCTTTCTCTCGCTCTCTCGCTCTCTCTTTCTCTCGCTTTCTCTCTCTCTTGATCTGTTTCTCTCTCGTGTGGTCTCTCTCTCTCTCCCAAAGGAACTCTCGTTCGACACTTCCCTCTCTCGCTCTCTTTTGTGCGCTCTCGCTCTCTTTTGTGCTTTCTCCCTCTCTCTGTTGCTCTCTCCCTCTCGCTCTTATTCGAGATTTAGACTTCTGGTATAAATTTTGCAGATTTACCCGGCGACCAAAATCCCGTTATTTTGGCCCTGGCAATCCGCGGTTCATCGCCTCGTGTCGTCCGCCGACCAAATCAGGAAATTATCGACGGTAACAAATGAAAATTTCGATTCCGAAAGAAGATCAGCATTCAGCTTAAACTTCGAATAAACTTGCAGATTCCGGGAAGATTTCCGGCCACTGCGGAACATCTCTTCAATGTGCGATTCGACCAGGTTACATTTTAAACTTTATTGCTTATACAAACATATTTCTTTATTGGGCTCAATATGGGTCCTTCATGCCCAATAAAATCGGCCCACGACGATAAACAACACTCGTGCGAAAAAAGTCGCCCCATACACGTGCGATTCGGCACGTGCACCAGAGGAGCTAGTTGAAATGGAGATTTCGCCGTGCAAAAGTAAATATTATAAATCATTGTTCTTTCTTATTGGGCTTAACTATATCCGTTACACCCAATAGCGATGCCCACGCCAAAAACCTTGTGGACCCCACCAAGCAAAATAACACGTGGGATCTCGACGTGTCCGGTTCATCGCCTGATACATGGCCGGAATCCGGTGAGAGAGTCGCTGACGTGGCATTCCAGCCATGCAAAAAGTAGATAAGAAGCAAAGCAATTGAAAATATATAACTAGACATGGAGGACGCAAACAAATGACGAAAATTGACGGACGGAACGTATCGGAACGGAATTCCGTTCCGATATCCGTTCATCACAAAATTTTCCGTCATTTTCGTCATTCGTTTCCGTTCCGTCATCTGTAGGTTTTCGTCATTCCTATGTTCCGTCATTCGTATATTGACATAAACGGGACGGAATGACGGAAAACACTCCTCCCCCCCCTTTCCCCCCAGTTACTCACAAACTCTTCAGTCTCTGACCCCTACGTCGAACTCTTCAGTTCCCCTCTTTCATTTCAGTTCAGTTCCGTTCAGTCCCCCCCTTCGTGTTTGTCACCGTGCTCCCTCCTCTACCGGAGCCCCTCTCCCCCTCTCCGTATCTCACCCCTCTCCCTCTCTCCGTTTGTCCCTTCTCTCCCTCCCAAAGCATCTCTTCTCCCCGCGATCCCCTCACCTTCACTTCCCGCCTCGCCTCGCCGCCGCGGTCGGCACTGCCATCCACGCCGACGTTTGCCCGCCATTCCCCTCGCAAAGAAAATCCCGTCTAAAAATATTAGCATGTAAAAATTAAGTTTAAAATTATACATTGATATTTTATATTGTCATCAGTCGCTTTCGTCATTTGTCCGTCATTTTCGTCATTTTCGTCATTCGTCATTCGTTACAGATGACTATGACAAATGATGAATGACGAATAGAGGACCGTTCAGTCATCCGTCAATTGATCCGAACGAAACCAGATGACGAAAATGGAATGACGGATGACGAAGTCGTCATCCGTCATCCATGCCTATATATAACTTCGTCCAGATTATATATTCCGGGAAAAGTTTTCGGGAGGCATGAAAGTTGTCCATTCATGACATTGGAATCACCGTGAAGTTTAGAAATAACTTAAAGGTTGAATTCTGTCAATCAATTACGTTTATATTGTCTTCATAAATAACAAAAGACCCAAAAAACCCAGTCCCACATGAGGAAAGATACATCTTGGACATGAAAGGGACAGATGACGACTGGTGACGGATGAGCACATGACATGGAGTTATGAAGTATACTGTCCTGATGCGTTCCATCACATAATCATCACCTGTCATTGAACGGTATCCCCTCGCAGAGGTGATTAGAGGACATATCAACAATTAAAATGTTTAGCAGTTTAATTTTTTGAACCTTTTCAGTTCTCTCTCTCTTTGTCCTATCCCTCTCTCTTTTGGACACCCTCCCTCTATCTCTATCTCTTTCTTTCTCTCTGTCCATCTCTCTGTCTTTCTCTCTCTATTTCTCTCTCTTTCTTTCTCTCGTACCACTCTCTCTCTCCAATTTCCTCTCTCTCAAACTCCATGTCCCTAATCTCTCGTACTCCCTCTCTCTCTCCCGTACCCTCTGTCTCTCTCTCCCATACTGCCTCTCTCTCTCTCTTCTCTCATCAAAATGTATCACAATGTTAGTTTCCCTTTTACTTTTTCCCCTTTTTCATGCTTTAAAAGTTCTGTCATCTTCATCACCCATGATAGGCGTTCCGTCACATCACACATCTGAGACCCTCTGTCATTGTCACATCACACGTCACCGATTTTTGTCACATCATCTGTCATCGTCATGGGGTTAAAAATCATCATCTATCACCGTCATGTAATCCTCCCTCGTGACAAATGATGTGGCATATGATGTTTGTTGTTCATTAGTCCCACAAACGTTATATTCTCTCTTATTTCTTCAGAGTGTCTACTGAGCAAGCGGCGTAATCGTGCAGCTGAGCGTTGGAGGCACCATACAGGTGGTGGTAGAGGCTCGCCTTAGATGATGATGATGATGTGATGGTGATGGTGGTGATGATGATACAATGATGATGATGACAGTGGTGGTGGTGGTGGTGGTGTGATTCTGATATAGTGAAGGTTGTGGTGATGGTGGTGAGATGGTAATGACAAGGAAGAAACAGAAGTAGGGACTATGGCTGTGATTCCGACCACTACCTGTTTTCTGTATTTCAATTGTTGGTAATTGTGAAGATGAAGGTTGATGATGATGATGATGATACAATGATGATGATGACAGTGGTAGTGGTGGTGTTGGTGGTGTGATTCTGATATGGTGATGGTGTTGGCAATGGTGGTGAGATGGTAATGATGACGTAGAAAGAGAAGTTGGGACTATGGCTGTGATTCTGACCACTAGCTGTTTTCTGTATTTCAATTGTTTGTGATTATGAAGATGAAGGTTAATGATGATGATGATGATGAAGATGGCGATGGCGATGAGGTGGAAAGGGAACATAGATTATCAGTTTCTAATTCTGGGTATTGATAACATGATAAATGAACCTATATTTTCATACATTTTAGATGTTTTTAGTATTATTAATTTATAATTTATCATGTTATTGTTTGAATTAACCAAATATTTATGCATTAGCTAATAATTCCAACTTTTGCACATTATGATTATTTTTCACTAACTTCATTGACTTCTATAAAGTCAATCAGTTTTATTTCTGATGAGTATTTTATAGTTCCAAATGTGCAGAAATTTACAGGAATTAGAAGATATCATTATGAGAAAAATTGAAGGATTTTGGGAGCTTAGTGATTATCAAAATGGGCTGCAAATGATGAAACAAAATTGTGGGATTTTAAAGGTGAGACCAGAGGGGCTTGGACCACGACCTGACCTACATATTGGGCCTGAAAACACATTAAAAAAGAAACAAACTAGAAATTACAAGGCAAAGCTCTCAACCCATGGAGAAAAAGAGGCAAAATGGCAAGAAAAGAGAATAGATAATGCCCAAAGGGGTATTTTAGTAATTCTCACAATGTATAAATAGACTTTTTCTCCCTCATTTTCCCTCATTCTGGACGTGCTCTAGCAAGTGGCTGGCCAGCAGGACAAGGCATTTTTCAGAATCCAGGTTGTTCAACCTGCTTAATGTAAGTTTATTGAAGTTTTCTCTTAATCTCGTCTCTTGTTTGCATTGAAAAACGCCTGATCCTGGCAAAATATAAGGATCCATACTTGAGAGGAAGCATTTAGGGCTCAGTAAACTTGCATTGAGGCTTTAGGATCTTAGATTTCTACCTTCTCCATCATTTCCCATCCATTTACCCTTAAAATCCATCACTTTCTCACTCTAAACACTAATTTTCTCCACTTTATCTCTCTAAAATAGGTTTTTTCTCTCATTAGACCTTCATCTATATCCTTAGTTACTCCCCTAAAAATTTCTTAAAAAATCTTCTTCATTTGCTCATCCAAATTCTATCTCAAACTCCTACACTCTCTCTTAATTTTCTCTCTCTATCTCCTCATTTCGGCCCTTTCTCTCTCTAGAATCTGTTATTTCTCTCTCTAGACGTCCATCCATATCCACAGTTCATCACCACAAAATTTCAAAAAAAATCTCCTTCATCTACACCTTCAAATTCCCTCTCAAACTCTCTCTACACTATCTCTTCATTTTCTCTCTCTATCTCTTCATTTTCTCTCTCTATCCTCTTATTTCGACCTTTTATCTCTCTAGAAACATTTTTATCTCACTATAAAATTTCTCCCTTTATCTCTCTAGATCCTCCTGCATTCCCTACTTCGAATCCCAAAAAAATTGCATTGAAATATCATTTCTTATCCTCTCAAAGCACTTATTTTTTGTCCTCTAGCCGCCATCGTGCGGTGCCGTGCGGCGCCGTGCAGTGCCTGTGCGGCAGAGACCGCCCTCTGCCCACCGGTCCGTGCGCAGCCAGCACACAAGACCGCAGGGCACAGGGTTGTCCTGTGCAGGACTTAGCCAAATTCGGCTAAGTCCTGGCCATTGGGTTAAGCCCAATAAACTTAAGCCCAATTTGGCTAAGTCTTGACTTAGCCAAATTGGGCTAACCTTAGTGGTCTGACCCACTAAGGAGGCCAGCCCTCTACGGGCCAATCCAGACCCGCCGGCCCATTCTGCCGCTCCGCCGCCGCCGCTCCGCCGCCGCCGCCGCCGCTCCGCCACTCCGGCGATCGCCGCAGTAGGTAAATTTCACATTTTTCATATTTAAAATTAATTACAAAATCGGAAAAAATTGTTTTCTATGTTAAAAAAATCCAAAAAAAATTGAAAAAAATGTAGAAAATTAATATAAGCTATTTAAAGTCATTTTAACACCTAAAACATTTCAAAAAAAAATCTCTATTTCTCATTTTTAATGCTAATAGTTGTGTTTTTTATGTGAATTAATCCCAGAAAAATTCTAAAAATATTTATTTCTGATTAATTTGCTAAGATAAAATAGAAAAATTAGTTTAGAAATTTGAATTTTGTGTTTCTCCTTGTACTTTGGCTTAATTAAAAACATAGGGAACTCTGAAAATTACCAACAAATCTAGAAACATCTCTTAATCTAGAAAAATATATAATATTTTTCACGTTTAAAATCATTTTCTTCATCCCAAGCTTGAGAAAGAATTCTGAAATTAAATTTCTGCCTCTCCGTGGATCGACCCCTTACTTGCCCTATATTAATTATAGAGTATTTAAGTGGAAATTTTCATAAATATTGTTGGCTAAGTCTGAATCAAAACAACGACATAAAATCCCTTAAATTTGGAATTATCAGGTATCCATTTTTTTTTTCATTTCACTCGTTGGTGATTACCAAATAGAAGAAGGTTGTTGATGATGATAATGATGGTGATGATGATAATGATAATGATGGTGATGATGATGGTGATGATGATAATGATAGTGATGATGATGATGATCATGATCAAGTGGAAATAGAAACAAAGACAACGACTGTGATTCCCATCATTTGTTTGATTGCATAGTCGTGTATCAAATCAAAGATGGATCTACAACCAGATATACATACAGAACCTAAAATGTCACATTTTGATATATTGAATCCATTGTCTTGTGGTTCGTTGAATTAGCATGTTCAAGCCATTTAGATCTTCAGACTCTATACATATCCAAAAAATCTTCAAATAACTAGATCTCCTCTTATTTCCTTGAACCATGTTGGCAGAAAGCTGCTATCCTCTCAATCTGTTCTCATTGGAAGCATCACTTGGGAAGAGGAAGAGAAGAAAGAGGACGGAACTAAAAAACAAGTCACACGGAGTGTCTCCCTGGAATAATACATGGGGAAATTTTCAGAAAACTATTTGAATTTTTTCATTGAAGTTTCTATCCACAAGAAAATAATAAAAATATACTAAAGTTGCAGTATATCTACCATTATCCAAAACCTAATGGTGTGACCCTTTATGCCCATGTATTAGTCTGTTGATAATTTCAATAGCCCAAACATTTATATTAGTTGACATTATTTATTTAGTATATCAACTTAACAATTGATCAATAAAGTACCAATTTAACCCAACATATAGATTTGGTTGTCAAACCAAAGGGGTGCCAAGCTTCAACTCATGCTCTACTAGATACAACGGAGTAAGTCAACTCTCTCATTAAACCTCTAGCGCCATCAGTTACCATGTATGATCCTACATCTGCATGAGACTTTCAGATGACTCACTCATGAAACTCTCATGCATGAGACTTCAAATAACTTCATGAATGTTTAACTTTCAAATCACAATCGTTCATTATAGTTGGTAATCATGTGTGGTTAAATTATTAAACACACTCTCTAGTTTCTCCACCACCCTAGCCAAGGATTTAGTTACATCTTCTTATTGAAGTCTATCTCCTATAATTCTGAGAAAAATTGTTCATATCTTATGATGGATATTATGTGGATGTCAGTAAAATCACACCCACATGTTTTTATTAAGGTCATTGAAAGAAATATATATATTCGTTATTATTCATGTGTGATGTTGATTATAATAAATTACATGAAAATATATAATAACATAGTGAATTATGAAGAGATCATAAGACAAAAATCATTAGTCTTTCTGATGTGGGACACATAAAAGGATTAGTAAATCTAATAAACTAATACACATATATATTGTTAATTATGTGTTCCTTGAGGGTGGTCCAAATTCAGTATAATCCTATAGAAAGGGACTACGTAAATGGAGCAGGGGTTCAACAAGACACTTTGGTAATGCTTTTGACGCACTAACTAATGGTAATATCTTATTTGAAATGGTCAACTAAAGTTTAACACCAAAAATTCTAAAGTAACTATCACTGGAGAAAATTAACCATTATCATGAACCAGAATTATCTCAAAAAATTAAGGTGCCTCAAGGTATCTCAAAGATGGGAGCCAATAGCTTGAATATCCTTATGTTGAATGGCCTTGATTGATGTTGATCTGCAGCTCCACGAGCGGGTGCAAATAAAGAGAGGGGGATGTGTGGGAAAGTGGATGAAAGTAAGTGTGAGATTTGATTGCAACAGGAGGATGTTGATGTTTAATGTGAAAGGGATGAAGATGAAATGTAGAGAGTGATTAACAACATGGATGGGACAAGGAGTAGGAATTAATGAAGTTAAGAAGGGAGACAATGAGAACCACATGGGGATGATGAGGTGAGATGAAGGGATGGTTCAATGATGGGGATGATAGGGAAATGATGGAGATTATAAAGTATGGAGAAAGGGAGATGAGGAACCCAAGAAGAATTGATGATGTTGAAAAAGAGAAGCCGTCGTAATCACTCCATTGATGTTCCGTAGCCGTTATTGCCAGAAAATCACCAAGGAATCACTCTTTTCTCATAAAAAATTTCACAATAATTTTCAAGCAAAAGTGTTCATACAAGTAGGCTCATGGTCCTTTTAAAGGAAAATAAACATGCAGTTACAAATAAAATAAACTGTCAATTCGAAATGGTGATTTAAGAGAAAGTGGTAGAGAGAATGGTGGTTCACATAGAGGAAGTTGAGGAGTAAGGTGAGGGAGAGAGGTTGGAGAAAAGTCAATTCAAAAGTTGTAGAAAAGAGAGAGAGAGAGAGAGAGAGAAAATTAGAGAGGGAAGAGAATGGTGGAATGGTCAACAATAGTGGGCATTTAAGATGGTGAGAGAACAGATAGAGAGAAAGAGAAAAAGTGGAGAATAAAAGTCAAAGAAAGGAGTTGAGTGAGGAGAGAGAGAGAGAGAGAACGAACGTGAGAGAGGGAGATGAAAATTTAAAGACGAGGGTTGAGGGAGGAGAAAGAGAAATAACGTGAGAGAGAGAGAGAGAAAAGAAAAGAGAGAGAAGAGAGAAAGGGAGAAGAAAAGTCAAAGAAGAGAGAGAGGAGAGAGAGGGAAGGCAGTTAACCATTTCCCATCACTTTCAATGTGTATTCTAAGTATTCCTATATAATCCAGATAGCATAGCACTATTTGATCCTACTTTTAGGATTACGTATTGTTGATTTTATGATGATTAGTGTGATGACACTAATAATATATGGTGGGTGCTCTATGGAGACATTTTTTGCTGAATTGATCTGGATGTATTCCTAAATGGTACTATACCAAAACAAAATCAAGTTTATTTATGTTACTGGTGTATAAGTGGTCCATTGACCTGAGACACCAAGGACATATATGAATGACTATGTTTGGACTATGGATTACAAATCTCTAACTATGGGATTTAAATGATTGATAACATGCATATTTAGTACTTTAATATGACCATATTTACATGTTTATTTGCATTACATCACTAATATTTGCATATTATCAAGCTTAAAATGATTAAATCTAATTTTGGAATGATTTCAGAATTTTCTTATTTTTATGCATTCTTGGAGATTTTAATAACAATAAACTCAGAAATAATATAATTTTTGAGACAAAATATGATTTTTATGGAATTTTTTGACATTAAATCTGGAAAGATGTGATTTTTTAAGTTGAAATATTTATTATTTTGTGCCGCCACGTGTCGTCGTCCAATTCATTGAACAACAATAAATTAGAACTACAGAGAATAATTTGTGACAGCCAATCATTAACTCCGTTAATGCTTGGCATCCACCAATCATTTGGCTATGCCATTATGATTGACCATATTCACAAAAAACAATGCCATAATGGCATTTAACAAAAAAAATTGACTTTTTCTGCGCAAAGATTAAGTGGAAAAAAAGGCCTCCTTTTTTGCAATAAATGCATGTGTGGACCGAGAAAGCAAAAAGATAAAAAGCAGTTTTTCCTTGAAAACCAATAAAGGCCACCAGGCGACGTGGCGCAACGGCATGGCGCCCGCGTGTATGATAAGCCTAAAATTTATGTGTAAATACATCGTTGTTTGGGCTTTTAGACTTATGCAATAAAAGTTATAAATACCCTTAATTACTAAATACTGTGTACAGAGCAAGCAAGGGGTCGAACCACAGGGAGGCACTAAGAAAGAATTTTTATCCGATTTTAAATAATTTAATTCAACAATGAATTATTTTTTCACTTAATTGACTTTAATTATGTTTATAATTGATAAAAAAAATTAGAAAATTAATTTTTATTTTTATTTTTTCAGTCAAGACACTCAAGATAAGATAATTTTAATTATAAGATCAGATTAATTCAGATTATTAATTTCCCAATTATGAGAAAATTGTAAGACAATTTTTATGTATTTAAATTGGGAATTAATAATCAAGAATGGGATTTTGAAATTGGACTTCAAGATGGATGCATTTTGATGAACTTTTATATTTAGGTTTATTTATATATTGAATTAAATATCTAGATAATCTATGTTAAACTCTAGAGCGAGAAAATAGATGAATTAACCTAGAGAGAGAAAGTGAAGAATTTGGGGGAAAAGTGAAATCCGACCCTAATTTAAAAATCTAAAAATGCATAAATGTTTCAAATATATGTAGAACTAAAGATTATCAATCAGATCTCGAATAAAAACCAAAATGGAATGCTAATTTTATTTCAAAACAACTTCATGGGCATGTACATTTCGCCCATGTCTTGGCTTTTTAGAATTATTCAAGAAGAAATTCAAAAATCAAATTAGAAACTCACAATTCTCGATGATGAACCAAGATATACCGACTTCCAAAGCAACTCATGTGTCCTTCTTGGCCAAATCATTGGAGAGAGCTTCAAAAAGTGAATTTTGCCTTTTTTCCAGACCTCTATTTAAAGATCCAACCGTATGGATTGTAGAGGGGTAAAAGACAAACATGCCCTCAAAATTTTAGCTCAATTGGACATCTATATCTAAAGATATCATCATTTTATTGAGGATTAATCTAGGCCGTTGTATCTCTTTTATCTCTCTTAATAAATGGCATTTTCTGATTGGTTGGCGCTTTTTCTTGTTTTCCCCATTCTTGGATTGCGTTCTGACATGTCATGTGCGCTTCCACAGGCCCAATCATTGGAAAATTGATGCTCCATTTGAACGGTTAAGAAGATGCTACGTCGCCCTATATATTTTTTTAAAAAAAGGAAGGACAAAAGAGACCTTTTTTATAAGTTCTTATGTGCAAGGTTGATTTCCACGTGCATTTAATGCATGCAGCGAATCAATATTTGCGTGTAATCATTATTGTTTAAAAGAAACATACACATGTGTCGGTTGCCTCGTGCATTTAATGCACGCGACTAACCGAGTGCTGTACACAGAGATCAACTCTCCGTGCGCATTTACTACACGAAAAGAATAAAAAACATACCTTTTTCTTCTCGCTCTTTGCGCCATTACTTTAAAAAAAAAATCATTAGCTCATAATGGCATCGCGTACTGCGATGCCATAATGAGTAAATAATGCTCTCTCTTATTAGTATTAAAAAATATGCATCCACTTATTCCCCCGAATTTCAAGAGAATGACGTGGATGCCATGTGATATTAATATATTATAAAATGCCAAATAAATTAAACGTGCATTATTTAAATTTTTAAAATCATTTCTTGGCTAAATATTATCAGAAAATTATATAAAAATATGAAAAATCCCATAAAAATTAGGAAGGCCCTTACTAACCTTTGGCCAAGTATTTAAGGCCCTGAAAAAAAATATTTCTTAAATTGTAAGTTATTAGAAACAATAATAAAATACCATGTACAAAATACTAAAAATTAGAAACAATAATAAAATCAAAGTGTAAGTTATTTATCTCCATTTATATATGATAACATGCAAATATGGCGATCGAAACACAGAAATATAATATAATATTCATCAATTAAACATGATAATTTGCAAGCTATCAGTGTACACGTGCGCATGGGGCGCCCGCGTCTATAACCACGGACGATGTGCTTTTTACGGGACCTTCGCTAAGGGGGCTCAGACTGACGCGATGCCATGTCAGCCACGAGAATAATAAGAGAGAGTTTAAAATAACATTATTATTGTCTTTTGTATTTTCTTTCCATGGTTACATATGGTGCCTTTGAAAAGTGTGCGCACGAGAGATGAGGAGACACTCAATTTCAAGCAACTTGACATTTTAATCGAAAAAGAGAAATGAGGAAGCGGCATAGACGATGATGAGGAGAGAGAAAAATCACAAGCTAGGATTGCTCCAACTTCAAAAGTCCATATCTTTTAATCTACAACTCTAATTGAGCCGAAATTTTTTTCACCGCTTCGTCTTCCCTCCTCTTTCCATCCGTTCCTCTGAGCTATAAATAGAGGCTTGGATTGTTGTGAGATTTATCTTAAATTTTCTTCCTACTTGTGTTGCTGATGACACTATAGTGAGTTTTGAAATCCATCAAGTATGTTCTTAGTGTCTTGGGTGTGTGGGAAGAGCTTACTGGCACTCGCAAATCATCGTGATCCTGGCGGAACATAATGATCTAAGGTACGTGTCCTTGCCTTACTTTGTTTCTCTCCTGACATCATCGTTATTATAATTATAGTTTGTTACCACCTTTTGCATTTATCATTTCACTTACTTACTTTCCCATTATCTCTTTGCTATCTTTACAAGCATAAAGTTCACACATTTAATTACCATTATATCCATCACGTCCTCTATCTTTATCTCGTAACACTTCACATAATTCTATTTATATTTGATTAAATACTCTTAATTAAGTGAGAAAATTAAATCCTTAACCATTATTCCTTGTGGAGACGATACGTACTCATTTAAATAAATACACTTAATTGAGTATGGTTAAATATAATTTTATTTAATAATCTCAAATACCAACGACGAATTAAAACCCTTAAATTTGAGATTATCAATGATTCTTAGCTAAAATATTATGCGGAGCATATAGAGGTGACTGAGGGGTTAGGATGGGGATCATCCGTCCTCTGTACAGGAGGAGATTATTGAAAGAATTCAATGCAACAAAATCCCTGGACAGGGTAATGAGGATATCTGAGAATGTTTTCTTTAATGATCCCCTTAATGCATCAATACTAATTGAATATCAGATTAGCGTGACAGTTTACCAAGCCCTACGTCATTTAAGAATCTCACATGAATGAAGGATTATATGTAAATGATGAAAGATTGATAACACCCTAAATTCGGTCTTTATTTCATGCTATTAGCACAACTTTATGAATTTAAAGAGCTTAAAAAGGGGTTGTTATCATATATTTACGTAAATTTAATGTTTCCAAGTGATTTCTGATTTTTCCCTAATTTTCTGTTAATTTATAAATTTCTGAGATTTATTTGAGCTTGAAATAATTATTTTTAAATGAAAATGGCAGGTTTAAAATTTAACTTCGAGCTTAATTATTATGTGGATGAAATAGTAAATTTTCTAGAATTTTATGAAATTTTTATATAATTTATTTAGGATTTAATTGGATTTTTTGAGATTTATTTAAGTGAGAAATGAATTTTTAAGAGGAAAAGGATATATTTATAATAATAAAATGAGTTTTTAAGCAATTTCTACTCTTCTAGGGGCTTTTTATAAATTTTAATTACAATGATGCCCTCAAAAACAGTTCTTAGTCATGGTTGCAGGCTTAAAGATATTATTTAAACTGTGATAGGGTTTTATTGCAATTATTTAATTTTTTTTAATGTTTTTAGGAGAAACCAGAGGAGAGAGTGCGCAAGGGGCATATACGCAATTCCAAGATTTTTAAGGACTTTTTTGAAAAAGGAGAATTCAAAATGCGCCAGCCAATGAGAGAGCGACACGTCATGGCGTGTTAAAAAAGAAATGAATAAATAAATCACTTTAAATCCAATCAATTAAATTGGTTTAAAATTCATTTATTAATAACTTTTGGTCCTCAAGTTCGATTGAGATGATTTTTTTATGGATTTGCTTGTCTTGATCCCCTCTTTCTATCTGTACAGTTGGATCATTCAGATCCAGCCTAGATTCATAGATAAAAATTAATTCCTAAATGGGGGTAAAATGGTGAATTTTACCATGTAACCTAAGTATAAAAGCTAAATTTTGAGAGGGGAACTCATTCTTGATGGTGATCTATCACAGCTACAAAACAGAGAGGAGCTCTAGATTGGATCAACCTATCTGGTACCTTTTTCTTGTTTGTACTTGAAATTTTAGTGTATTTTGGATGATGTTTTACTTCTTCATTCTTCTTGATCTTGGTCTGAACTTCTAAATTGCTAGGCTTGAGTGGAATGTACAAGCCCTTATTGAGATTGAGAGGAGAGAATGAGAGATTTACCTTGCTATTCCAAGTGCACATTAAAAACTATAAAAAAAAAGACTTCAATTTCTAGGAGATTAAATTTCCCTTTTTTATTAGCTAATTGTGTAGTTACTTCTGAGTTATAAGACCTACAAAACCAACCAACTTTAATCAAAATTTCCCTCTCAACCTCTCTAATTGACCCCTTGGACCCTTTTCTTTGGACCAAAGAAGCCAATTTAGAGCTCCCTATTTCTTCTATTCATCCCATCTTTTATACCCTGCTTTCTAAATTTCTCATCTAATTAGGGTGATTTGATCTTCATTGAAGATCAAATCAACTCTAGTCTGTGATTCAAATAATTCAAGAAGAACATCAATTGGATTCCTTACTAGCTTCCCTTGGACGACACTCGTACTTATCACTACACATCTTAAGTAGAGTTTTGGTAAATTTATTGTATAAGCTGAAATTGACAACAACAAGGGTTTAAAATTGCATAATATTTACCCCTATTTTTGGCTTATCAACGATGATGATGCATCTTCCACAGCACAAGGGTAGCTTCCCATGGGGTTGGTAACATAACATGTCAATTGAGTTGTATTAATAGTCAGTTAATTAATCTCTATTTGGCATATTTGATCAATAAGGTGGTAATGTTTTTTATTTGGCCATTAAATTTATTAACTAGAATAACATAGGCCTAGAAGGTCCCACACCTAAGATTATTGGGGTATTGGTGTATATAATTTTACTTGATTTTATGAAAGTTCTTAAATGAAGTATAAATATGTTAGGGGCACCATTTAGGCACCGAGGCTAGACAGAGCTGGGTGCCCCCCTTTATTCCTTATCGATTTCTCCATTCATCCAAAAAAAGTGTCTACATAATGAGAATATCTACAAAGAGCTTTAAGAAGAATTGAGAATAAGCAGAGATCCAAGAGCACATTGATCGAGTGGATACTTCTCGAGGTTGAATGTGTGAACGGCTTTCTAACAATCTCCAAGGGAGCAAGTCAAGCGAGGAACAAGTTCCTCACATGGTACACATGATATTTAGCTTTTAGAGATTAATTTGGAATCAATCATTGATCAACAAAAAACTTTTGATTGAACGGCTATTTTAGAGGCATAACCAAAACTTGAATAAAGTATGGTGTGTGGTGGATTCCATGATACTCTATTATATCATTGTGTATGTAGAAAGTGGAACGAAGGAAATATGCACCTTTTAATGCTTCAATACCCACATAATTTTTAAATGTATTTTATATTTTGAAAACAGATGATGGGGGACCATCTCGCCACCAGCACCGAAAGACGTCAACAACCTTGTCAGGCAGCTTGAGCCGACGATCGCAACAAGTCGTTCAAGTACTCCGCTTGACGACACATCAGCACGTGCTTTATTTTTATCATTTATTTCTGTGGATGTAATTTCCTCTCGAATTGTGGATGGGCCTATCGTGTATTGGGCCTCATCCATTTGAATGATTTTATTTTCGTCGTGTTGAGAGGGCCACTCATCAAGAGACGTTTCCCTTGCGTATGTCTGATTGGGCAGGCCTTCAACCCTATATAAAGGCAGGCATACCCCAGAGGACCCTTTAGGTGAAATTGAATTGAAATTTGTTGAGTTTTTTTTTTCTTTAGTTATTTCATTTCTCTAGTCGATAGATCGTCCTATAGATCGTGGGATCGTGGCCTCCTTGTCCGAGTCGAGATCAACGTGGAACGTCGCCCTTGCCTGTTGGTTATCATCGGATCGTCCTCATCATCAAGACCTCTGTTCTTGGTCTGGTATTCTTTCAAGCATAGTCCAAGAAGCCATCTTGGAGTAATCCTGGAGTCGTGTGGTTTTCCCCTTGCCCACATCACCTGTGCCCGCCGCCACCAGCACTCTACCCGCACCAGTTCCTTGCCGCTTGCCAATGCTGTCCGCGCGCGCGCCCTGTGATTGTGCATGCGCTCATGCTCTCCTCCCGCCATCGCCCAGTCCTGCCCATTTCTTGATCAGGCACCGTCCCTGATGTGTGCTACCTGCTCGCGCCGCACGCCAACACTCTGCTGCACTCATGTCTGGCCGCATGCCCACTCATTGTTGCGCACCTGCTCACACATGTCACCGCCGACGCCTGCTCCACCCCTCGTGATCTGCCGCACGCCACCTGTGCCCACCCTTCCTTGGTGCTTGGCCCGGCGCCCGTGCCCTGCCCCTCACCAGCGCTGCCATGTGCCTGATTTCTGCCAGCACACCCGAGCTCGGCGCACGTTCTCTCATTGTCACCTGCCGGCACCTTGCTCCATGCCCAGTTCTCGTATTGCACCGTGCTTGTGCGCTGCCCATTGTGGACCTGTTTATGGTCCATCTGCTCCATCGATGGATATCGCTCGTCAGGTTCTATCGTCATTCTCTTCATTTGTAGTTCGATTATTTCTTACAGTATTGTTGAATTGTGACCCGTGCCTTCGAGAGTTAGGATTACCCTTGACTATTGAGCATAGCTCACCCTAGCGAGAGATAGGATAATTTTTTGTGGTAAATCACTAGTAGCTTACGGAGGGGGATTGGATGCCTTCGGGTAATTGACTTACCCCTCATCTTGTAGCGTCTACGTGGTCCAAAGGGACATTGAGGAGTCGATTGTGCCTCAACCAATCTTAGTTGATTTAATTGTTTGTTAGAATTTGTTCGTTCATTCCTCGTACTTTGTTGTCATTCTCAAAACTTGCATCATGTCATCTGCTAATTCGTTGCATACATCAATTCTTGTGGGGTAAAATGCGTCGTACGATGTCGGCCGATAGCATTTTACATCAACATAGTTTTTGTTTCAGAATGATGCATGTGGGTGAGTAGAAGAAGAAACCTGAAATGCATTCTCCTACAATGGACAAGCCATGGAAAACCTAATCTTAGAAAGGAGATCAGTAAAATCACTACAGTTTTGTGCCAAATAAATTTCTTTTGAATTTATGAAGGGAACATTGGGAAGGAGTATGGATACACTCAGCCACATAAGAAAAACTTACTCGAGAGAAAAAGAGAACATAGTGTAATTTGAGAAAGTAATCACCAAGGAGTAGAAATTTAATCAACAAAGCATGAAGAGGCAAGACATTGGAAGCCAAAGATATCAGAATGCAGAAGCTTTAATGCCAAAAAATAGAACTCCGCCGTATGGTTCCTGCAGAAAATTCCCACTTCGTGTTCGCAAACAGCTCATCCGTCAGTAAACATTTCACAAACACTGCTCGCTTCAACTTTTTTCCATTCATGCATGTTCACCAATGAGCAAACCATTTCTTCCACCCCTAGATTAGCTTTTCCAGTCAGATGCTTAATGATGTTGACGAGATCAACTTTGATGAATGGGAATGTCATCATCAATGCCGTAGACATCCGCCAACTTAAAATACTTCCATCATTATAATGACATGGTGTAGGTTTTAACATACAAGATAATCAATAATGTTGACGTGACGATGGTATGGATGATGTGGATGCTGACGGTTGACGTGCACCATTTCCTAGTCGTGGGTATTATATAGGTATATAGGGTTTTTGGTTTAGGGTTCAGGATTTAGGGTTTAGTATTTTTAATATCCCGGACAATTAATGATGTTGAGGTGATTTGCATGGATGCCGTTGACGAGACGGTTGACGTAAGCTGAGCCCTAGTTGTGGGTTTTATACTTGATTAGATCTCACGAGGGGTTTCGGACGAACAGTCTATCGAGCTTCGAGCTTCTCTGCTTCTCTCATGGCGTCTCGTCTACGGTCAATCTCAAAGCCTGCTCTTTCTGTCCTCCAATCAGCTTCGAGAAAGCGTAGTTCTTCCTCGCTGTCATCTCATCTACCTCGCCTCGCTCCGTCCCATTCAAGGCATGAATTTTGTTTCCCAATTGCCTAGTGTTTCTTTCTCTGATTTTGTTTCTTGATCTGATGTTTATCTATTCTATGTATTGCCATGATCGAAAATTTGAAGCTTGCCGGGCGAGATTAGTTCTCTGCGGTCTCTCTTGCCGTTCCACAGCGCGGTATCCGCTGCTCTTCTTACGTCTCGGCTAGGGACTGACTCGGCCGGGGACTCGAGATCGCTGTGCAAGGGTACGCTCTGCAGTTCAAACCCAGGAGTCTGATGCTTGCTTCTCGTTTCCTAGCATGGTGTAAGCATCTCGTTCGCTTTAGAGGTTCTCTGGATGTTAATCCTAAGTCGTACCCTCTTTCTGTGGTCTAATTGGGGTAAATTTCCTTCACGACTTCGGATAAGATTTCGATTTCTTCTCCTGACACCGTCATTTTATATTACTTTCTTAAATACGAATCTGTGCTCGTGATCTTACTTCGATTGTAGTCCCCCATTGCTGAATTCTATGCATCTCTCGTATTCCAGTTCCTTAGTCTCTTCGGTAGTTCATGGAATGCATGTGTAGAATTTGTGTAACGAAGAAATCTATTGATCAGTCGCATCATATTAGAATGGGCTCTTAGATTCATCACTATGGCACCAAAAAACAGAAATTATAATTTGTAAAAACGTGTCTTGTATTATTGTTGAAAAGTCAAACCTGTTTCTGTTTTTTGACTACTACAGTGTTCAGGAAAAGGCCTTTGATTTCAAGTTTGATGGCTCGCATTTGATTCGCAAATGATGTCTGTAACAAAGCCAGTTCAAGTCCCAATGTTTATTTTTCATGTATATCAGAAACTGTCGTCTGATACCTTGTCCGAGGACAAAGCAGAGCCCAATAAGCATGGACAAATATTTTAAGGTGGTAACGAATCTTCAGGGAACATGAAGTTTGTGAAAATTTTATTTGTTCTCTTGACTGCTGATCCAGGCCATAATACTCATGCTTTCAGTTCTCTGGAGTGGATATTAGGAGTTGGAAATTTATGGGAAAGGATTTTAATTTATGAGTTCCCTCCATACAAAAACTGATGGAAGTATCTAAGGAAGACTCCTTATATATATTTTGACCATAGAACCCCCAAAGTTCAGCACTATTCCACATGCTTTGGGGACGGCGTTTGACGATAGGGGTAGAATGCCAGATCAAGTAATACTAGGGTGTTTTGTGCAAATTTTGTCACCTGTCTGCCTATTTAAGGCGGATGGAATGCAATGAAATCATGTGAGTTTAAGCCCAAAGTTGTGTTTTAGGTCATTGGGATTGCCTTAATTTCTCAAGTGTTGATAAAAGGCCAATTTGGCTGGCCAGTTTAGGGTTTGTCAGGTCATCATGTTTGATACGCTCGCATGAGTGTGTCACTGCATTTTTATGTGGATGGGCCATTCTCATGTCAATGCCTCGTTGTGCCACATTGGAAAACTTTAATGTATCCTGGATGGACAACATGCAACAACTTTAAAGATTGGCATACTCTCAAATATAGTGTGCGATTTTTGGGACGGGTACGCTGGACGGTTCCGGACGGCATTCATCCCGTCCTATGTCTCACTTTTCTGGGGTTATCCCAACCTGTCCCATCCCAAAACCATCCCTTTCAGAGCCTTTCTGTCGGGAATCAGGCGCACCCCTGATGTTGAGATTTGATATGACATCCAGAATGGAAAACGATTTTTTTTTTTTGACCTATAACAAGGGATGAACACCCAACGAAGCGATAGACATTCAAACGCCTGAGGATGGGACAATTTTTTCATCCCGAAACAAAAAGACTATCCCATCCTTTGTGGCGGGCAAATTTCTGTCTCGTCCAACATCCAAGTCTCTGTATGGGATGGTTTTTCATCCCCAGAACAAAATAACCATCCCGTTCTCATGTGTGCACTATACTGTCAAAGCTTGTGGGGAAGAGCACGGATGGATGATCACTTTGGGGACCCACTAAAGAAGGAGATTAGGCCTTGCGAAATTCCACATTCAAAAGGTACTTTGACTGCAGCAGTGGATTATAGGCCCAACAACCATCTCATGCCACAGAAGAGATAAACTTGACCCAGAATATCAATGAAAATCGGCAGCATATCTAGTGTGAAGAAAATGCACGGCATATTTCGTGAGGCAGTTGCAAATTTTATTTATGCGCCAAAATTGCGGGTAATTCTTCGAGCTAGGCCAGACAATGTTGAAACGGGCTTCGAATAAATATTCTGTCTTATGAAGCATGACAGTAAACTGATAAAGAAGCTCTTCTTGCACTTTCTTAGGGGCAATCTAAGGTTTTGAGTAAATATGTGAAGTTTCTTCTAATGGCCCTAATGCAATCTAGAAAAATGATGGATGTTGATGCTTCTTTGTTGGGATCTTAACGACAGATTCTTGTCCCACTATAGTTGTGGATGATTGATTAGATCCTAGACTCTGTTGTTTTGTCAGCATTTAAAATCTTCTTCTTGTATAGTAATTATGCCTTTTCTTATGTCTGTCTGCCTCTGTCTGTCTGTTTGTCTGACTGTCTCTCTCTCTATTCTGTCTGTGTGTCTCTCTCTCTACACTAAATCTTCCCTAGTTTTTCACGTCCTCTCTTGTATCTCTCTCCATGTATATTTGTCTTCACTGCCAACATTCCGTTGTCAAAACTGTTTGATTTTTCTTTTATTCTCTCTCCATCATTTCATAATTAAAAGGAAATTATTTTCTGAAATTAATTTCCTTCCGTTCCTGCTTCCCATGCAGAGTGCGGCCTCTCCACCCCGCGATGAAGACCCGGTCGCTGTTCTTCTTTTTATTTTTCTTCCATTAATTTCCCATTTCAGAAAACTCAAAATTATCTCCTTTTTTCCATTTCCAACAAAAACAACAATTTCCGGTCACGGGGGAGGAATTCCTTATCACGGGTCTCGCCACGTGGCGGCGGTATCCTGTTCCCCCGGCCTTTAAATCCCCCCGCGAGCGGCGGCGGAGGGTAAGATGGAGACGGAGGCGGCGGCGGAGCACGTTAAGCGCGGCGGCGCCGCCGTCCACGTGGCCCTCCGCCTCGCCTGCGCCGCCACCTCCGCCGCCTCTCTCGCTCTTCTCCTCTCCTCCGAGCAGTCGGCCTCTCTCTCTTTCTACGGCTTCCACGTACCCCTCCACGCCAAATGGTCCTTTTCCGACTCCTTCCAGTAAGCCCTCTTATACTCTTCCCGACCCGACCGTGGTCGGATCCCCGACGGGGCCGACCTATTTTTTTTATTTTTTTTAGTTTTTTTTTGGGGTTGGTCAATGGGGAAGAGTTGACCAGGTATTTGGCGGCGGCGATGGCGGCAGCGGCGGCGCACTCGTTAGTGGCGGCAGCGGCGGCTGTACGGAGGAGGGGCCCGCAGCGCGCCACGTGGCTTGGGTTCGCCGCCGACCAGGCGGTGGCGTACGCCGTGCTCAGCGCCAGCGCGGCGGCGGCGGGCGTGACGAATATTAATCGAACGGGGATACGCCACGTGGCATTTCCGAATTTCTGTCGCCCGCTGTGGCGGTTTTGCGGCTCCGTGGCGGCCTCCGTGGCGTTGGCTTTTCTGACGTGGCTGCTCCTCGCCACGTCTGCTCTGCTCCACGTCATCGCCCTGTCCCGAGTTTCTCGCTAGCAAGTATATGGGATGCGAGAATGACATGCATGGTATATCATGAGATGTACTTGTCTGTATGTGGAAATATATTATGCTAGTACTTGTTTTGCATTAGTGGAGGGTTTTATGTTTATCATGCATGATAATAGCAAAGTGTTGTTTATCATGCAGAGTAAAAACTGAGTGTTGTTTTGTATTGTGAAGATACATCAGGCTTGGGTGTGGAGGGTTTATGTATATCTTGCGGGATAATAACATAGTGTTGTTTTTTTATTGATATGATTCATTAGGATTTGGGTATGGAAGGTTTTATAATTATCATGCAGAATAATAACAAAGTATTGTTTTGTGGTGAGAAGATACATCAGGCATTGGGGTGTGGAGGGTCTCATGTTTATCATGCAGTATAATAACAGAGTGTTGTTTTGTATTTTGAAGATTCATTAGGCGTGGGGTATAGAGGGTTTCGTGATTATCATGCATAATAATGACAGAGTTTTGTTCTGTATTGAAAAGATACGTGAGGCTCGGGGTGTATAGGGTTTTATGTTTATCGTCAAATTGTTGTTCCGTATTGAGAAGATACATGAGGCTTGGAGTGTGGAGGGTTTCATGTTTATCATGCAGGATAATAAGAGAGTTTTGTTTTGTATTGAGAAGATTCATGAGGTTAGGGTGTGAAGGGTTATATGTTTATCATGCAGGATAATAAGAAAGTTTTGTTTTGTGTTGAGAATGTACGTGAGGTTAGGGAGTGAAGGGTTACATGTTTATCATGCAGAATAATGAATAAATGGATTTGACATGTTCTATGTTTTGTTAACTTTCTGAAGATATAAATAGGATTGGAAGTTGATGAGTTAAACAGCATGGTTTTCTTTTGAATTGTGATGTGGAATTTATTTCACGATCATTGTGCAGAATATTGCTTTTTGGATTTCCATGTTGCACTAGGTCAATACTACAACATTATTTCTATCTATTTTCGTGTTTTCATATGTTTTATTATGTTGAATTTTTGGAAGTGGGTGTGTCAGAACAATGTTGCTAAATGTTAACATGTGTATATGTGAACTGTGTCTTTAGTAATTCTTGTTTTGGAAATGGATCTGCGTTTTGGTTGTGTTTCTACGTGATTATGCCGCATACATCTATGGACTCTAATAAATGTTTATCACTATGGTGACAAAATATCAAATCCATTATGAATTCTCTGAACATAAAATTTTGCTTACTCGTTACTACTTACTATAGTCCTAGAGGACTTACACTTTTTTTCTATGGGGAGGGAGGTGGTGGGATGGTGGATTCTTTCATTCTGACCTATACTATTCGGTAATCTGATGAGAAAGCTCCTCTACATGCCTCACATAGCTCTTATCTGAAATGCTAGTGGAGTTTTTTGGAAATTGGCAAGCATATGATATTTTTTAGATAAGAGCCTTAATTTCTTCTTTAGTTTGTTTCTCCTCGTTTATAGACACCAACTTTAGCCATAAGGCACAAAAAAACTAGACTTCCTCATCGTGCATTAAGGTATTTTGACAATTTTCCAATTAAGTAAGAGTGTATCATATTCCCAAATAACGTTTTAGTGACCTTACCTTTAACAATTTTATGGCCCCTTGGGACTGTTAACTGCATATTTACGGATCATACTTCAAAATTACTAAATAGTTTGATTAATGAATACTGTCTAATTATTCCTAAGAAGCCCGTGGAGGGGATACACTAAAACCCTAAGTTCCTAACTAAAATATAAAGTCATAATCAACTAATTAAAACCCTAAACCGTATGTCCACCCAATATTTACATGCTCACTATGTTTTAGATGTTGGTATCTAAAGGTCTAGATCTGGATGAATAAATAGAAATAATTCACAACGGAACACTTGAACGGAATCAAACGACATCGATAAAATCGTGCAACGAAGTAGCTTTGCACAGATCACATCCTTGATATCTTGGATCCCGGAGCAAGACGAGTCAAGCTGCTCAAGTGTGCAGCCTCTAGACGTATCCACGCGATCTTCGGCACGTCGAATTGCCTCCTCCTCCTTGACGATCCCCATTATACTTCCACCATCGTCGTTACGCCGTTCCGATCACATTGGGCATGGCGAGGGGGTGTAGGGAGAGTGGAGAAGAAGGGGAAGGCCCCTGAACAATTCTGGCCTGGGTTAATTTCGTTCAAAGCCTTCCCCTATTTATACTAAGTGAGGATTTTTCATAAAAACCTCCAAAACTTAAGTATATCTTCTGACGTCCAAAAGACCATTTCCGTGTGACCCTCTAGGACCATGTATTAGTCTAGTTAACGACTCCAGGAGCCCAATAACTTCTATTGGCCATCCAAATTAATTAACTACATCATCATATAGATTAATTAATGTCAGATCGATTTAACTCAATCAATAGGTCGAGTCTCCAACACGTGGAGTGCCAAGCTACCCTCGTGTTCTAGAAGATACAAAGGAGTGTATATCGACTCACTTCATGGAACCTCTTCATCATTGGTTATCATGTACGTATAATGCATCATCCACTTGATGCTCCTTGGACGACTTAGGGTATGGTCAACTGTCAAACCTTAATCGGTCATCTAATTAGTACTGATGCATTCGAAAATCATCGGAGAACTCTTCTCCAATATTTCACTGCCTTGGCCAAGGACTTCATCGCATCATCTTCCTTGAGCTGCCACCTCTTATAATGAGGGTGGACGATCCCATCTTGACCACTCAATCGTCTTCATGAACTTCTTGATGGACCCGAACTAAGATCGTTTAGAATCCCATTATTAGAGACTCGTTGGTGATAACTTGCAAATTAACATGATTAATTAATGAATTTTACATTATATTTATGTGTTTTAATGACTATATTTGCATGTTATCATATTAAATAAAGATAAATCACTTACACTTTCATTTCTGATTTTTTATCATTTTTTACATGGAATTTAACCTCATTTCAGTGGAGAAATATTTTTTGCAGGGACTTAAATACTTCGCTAAAGGTTGGTAAGGGCTTTTCTAATTTTTATGGAATTTTTCCCATATTTTTATATAATTTTTTGACCATTATATAGCCAAGAAATGATTTTTATATATTTAAATAATACATATTTAATTTATTTGGCATTTTATAATGTATTTATATATATACTAAGGGGCATCCACGTCATTCACCCAAAATTTGGGCGAATGAGTGGATGATTATTATTAAATAATAAGAGAGAGAGATTGATTTATTTAAAAATTAGGGCCATCGACATGCACGTGAATTGAAAAAACATGCATGTGGCGTCGAGTTGCCACGTGCATTTAATGCACGCGGCAACCGACATGCACGTGCATTGAAAAAAGTGTGCATGCGGCATCGAGTTGCCGCGTGCATTTAACGCACACGACAACTGACACACGAAGTTCAAAAAATCAAACATTGCGGCTACTTTTGTCTTCTTATGTGTACTTTACAAAAGGAAAAAAATAAAAAAAAATGGAACAGGGCAACGTGGCCTCTTTCTGACCATTTAAAAGGGTTTCAAATACCCAATGATTGCGCGCAGACGTGGATATCAATGATGAAAATGTCAAAAATTGCGGCTGCTTTTGTTTTTTATTTATTTACAAGGTGACGTAGCTTCTTTATAGCCATTCAAAGAGGCCAATCACTTTCTAATGATTGCGCCCGTTTGAAGCGGACAATCACGTGTCAAAACGAGATCCGAGAAGACAAAAAAATGAGAAACAAACATGCGGAACCAATCAGAAAGCGCCATTTCCAAACTTCTTGGAGGAGAGATAAATTAATCCAACGGTGGAGATTAAGCGATAGTAAAATGATGATATCTTGAGATCTAGACGTCCGATTGGGCTGAAATTTTGAGGGCATGTTTGTATTTCTCTCCTCTACAATCCAGACGGTTGGATCTTTAAATAGAGGTCTGGAAATGGGTAAAAATTACTTTTTGAAGCTCTCTCCAAGGATTTGGCTAAGAAGGACACAAGGGATGCTTTGGAGGTCGACAGTTCTTGATTCTGGACTCAAAGTTGTAAGTTTATAATTTTTATTTCAATCTTCTTCTTGAACAATTCTAAAACGCCAAGGCATGGGCGAAATGTACATGCCCTAGAAGTTAGTTTTGAATGAAATTAGCGCTGCATTTTGATTCTGATTCAAGATCTGAGTTTTGATCTTTAATTCTACATCAATTTAGAACATTTCTGCATCATTAGAATTTTAATTTAGGGTCAGATTTCATCTGTTCCCAAATTCTTCACTTTCTCTATCTAGGTTAATTTTTCTAGTTCCTCTCTCTAGATTTCAATTTTTATTGATTAGGAATTTAACTTAATATATAAAAAACGTAAAAATAAAATTTGATTTGAAAATTCATCCATCTTGAGGTCCAATTTAAAATTCCCTTTCTTGATTATTTAATTCCCAATTTTAATTCATAAAAATTGTTTTAAAATTTTATAATAATTGGGAAATTAATAATCTGAATTAATCTGATCTTAAAATTAAAAAATTCCTATCTTGAGTTTTCTGACCAAAATATTTAAAATAAAAATTAGGTCTTACTTGATTTTGATTAATTAAAAACATTATTAATCATAATTAAGATTTATTTATTGCAAAATTAATTTATCTTTGAATTAATTTATTGAAATTTGATAAAAATTCTTATTTTTTCCTCCTTGTGGTTCAACCCCTTGCTTGATCTATATTCTATATTTAGTGATTAAGGAAAATTATAAATTTTATTGCATAAGTCTAAACGCCAAATCAACGACATATTTACTCGCATTTTTTGGCTTATCAGTTGGCCATAGCCAAAGTACAACCGGCCGCCCACAAGATGTCTTTGGTGTCTCAGGTTTATGGACCACTTACACAACCGTGACGTGAATCAACCTGATTGACAGTTCGGTATAATACCATCCAGGGATTCGTATGGATCAATTCTGTGAACTCTTTTTACTAAAGAGCACCCACTATCTATCCTTAGTGTCTCCACACTAATGGCTACGGGACCAGCCATACTCATCATATGAGTGAGGCTAGATAGTGCTATTCTATCCGGATACTTCGATGTCCTTCTCGCGTATCCTTTGAATATGAATGTTTAGAACACATGCTTAAAGACTAGTTATCTCCGTATTACGATCTCATCATAATTCACCAAGTCCGATCATTTATTCATGGACTTCATTATACGCATCACACGTGCACTATAATGAATATGTTCTATTAATGAACATGGAACGAGATGTGGAATGTGTGATTGGCTTGCCGGCCACATATATTTCCATCACTATGGACATATAGTGGGTGCTCTTTGGAAAAAGAGTTCATTGAATTGATCTGTACGAATCCCTGAATGGTGTTATACTTAAACGTCAATTAGGTTGATTTAAGTCATGGTTGAATAAGTGATCCACTAACGTGAGACACCAAGGACATCTCGTGAGTGGACGACTACTGATGGAGCCCACTCCATCGGAGACGTCTTCGAAGCCACCATCCTCACCATTAATGGCCCAGTCGGTTCATGTTCAACCTGACTGCCATGCCAAGGTGCAATTGAAGACACTGATAACATGCATTTTTAGTGCCTTATATTATTATATTTATGCGTCTTTATGCATTAAATTACTCATATTTGCATGTTATCAAGCTTAAAATGATTAAATCTATTTTTAGAACATATTTCTGAATTTTATATATTTTTAGGATTTTTCTAATAGTATATTCTAAAAGAATATAATTTTTTGAGAAAGACTATGATTTTTTCTGGAATTTTTGGATATTAAATTTGGAAAGATATGAATTTTCTGATTCAAAAAATATATTTATACGTATTTTTTGGGCTTTTATTTGATTTAATATAAAATTTTAAGTATTTTGGTTTTTTTATGGCATAGTGTGACGTGGCGTGCAGATGCGCCGCCACGTCAGCGTTGAGAAAGAGATTTTTTTTTTTTTTTTTGTCCTTTTGACATGTACATGTGGCACGGAATATGAAAAGTCGCAGAATACAAAAAGCCACGGAATACGAAAAGCCATGGAATATGAAAAGCAACGGAATACATAAAGGCATGGAATATGAAAAGCCACGGAATACGAAAAGCCACAGAATACCAAGTGCTTTGACTTCTTAACAGGCACAAACTGATGACATTGATGAGGAGAGAGAAGAAATTAAAGGCTAGGATTGCTTCAACTTCCAACGGCCATAACTTTTCATCTTCCCCTCCTCTTTCTATCCATACCCTCTAATCTATAAATAGAGTCCTGGATCATTGTAAAAACCATCTTGAACTTGCTTCCCACTTTTGTGGGCTGATTGAAAGAGAGTGAGTTTTGAGATCCGTCAAGAGTGTTCTTGGTGTCTTGGGTGTATGGGAAGAGACAAAAGAGAAGAGGGGGAGCTTACCGGCACTCGCAAATCGCCGTGATCCTGGCGGAACGTAAGGATCTAAGGTAAGTGTCTTCGCCTTACGTTGTTTCTCTCCCAACATCATCGTTATCATAGTTATAGGTTTTCATCAACGTTTCATTATCACTTCACTTACTTACGTCCCCATTCTATCATCTCTCCATAGTTGCCATCGTACCACTCCATATCGAACCACTATCCTCGTTCATATCGTCGTTCATCATCATATCCATCACAATCACTTACTCTTTTCTTTAAGTGAAATTAGCTTATAATTACGTATCTTTTATCGATATCACTAGCTCACATCCTCAAATCTTGCTTTCGTCGATCCTCTCGTCCATCATCACTAGTATAAGAAAGTAATTCCTTAATCATCGTTCCCTATGGAGACGATCCATACTCATCACTAACAAAGTATTTTTAAGTACAGTTAAATATATTTTATTGAATAATCTCAATCACCAACGACAAATTTTAACCCTAAAATTGAGATTATCAGACACCCCGGTTCAACTACCTCGAATAAAGCACGTGTGTATTTTTGACATTTTGATTTTCTTCGGTATGTGCTCGTCCTATTTGTCATTTTATGATGTTTGTGTGTTCATTTTCGTGGTGTTTGTGTCCATCGTATTGTGTTCGTGTTCATATCATCGCATGTCATGTCGTTTCTGTTGGGTTATGTAGTTTGGTTCATCCATGAAAAACACATTCCATGGAAGCGGAAGCATGGTCGATCGATTCTCAATCGATCTATAAAACAAAACGTTGTAGTACCTTTTGGGGAACACGTTCCACCCTTGACTTTGTCGTTCCGCGATCGATTTTGAAGCCGTTCACGCGTCTGGCCTCTAGAAGTATCCACGCGATCATTCGGAGCTTGGATCTCCACCTCTTATTCTTCAGTTCTTCTTGAGAACCTTGAAGATCTCCTCACCATGAAGACACTCTTCCTTAGAAGTGCAGAAGAGAGTGGAGAGGGGAGGGGTTCTCAAATTAAACTTGCATGGGTATCTAAAATGAGACCCCTTTCCCCCTTTATATTTCACTTAAGGTTTTTCTCAAAAAAACCCTCCAAAGAAAAATATATCCACCAATGCCCTTATGACCTTGTGCGTATGACCCTCTAGGCCCATGTATCGTTCTAGTTAATAACTTAAATGGCCCAATAACATTTATTGACCAACCTTATTAATTAACTATATCAACATATAGATTAACTAAATAAGGATCGATTTAACCCAATTGACAGGTTAAGTTTCCAGCCCGTGGGGCGCCAAGCTACACCTCGTGCTCTAGAAGATACCGAGTAGTCTCGAACTCTCTCATGGAACCTTTACCGTCATCGGTTTCCATATATGTATAATCTATCATCCGCATGAGACTCTCGAACGACTTAGAGCATGGTTTATTGTCAAACTCTAATCCGTCATTCGATTAGTACTGATGCGTAACGGGGATCATTGGAGAACGCCTTCTCCAATATCCTCACTACCCTGGCCAGGGATTTTTCTTGCATCGTCTTCCTCGAGTCAATCTCCTCTTATACCGAGGCGGATGATCCCGTCTTGACCACTCAATCATCTCCGTAAGCTTCTTACTACATCCAATCTATAACTTATTTGAATCCCATGATTAGAGACTCATATATCACAGTCAAAATGTAGTCGTCCGCTTACGAGATGTCCTTGGTGTCTCAGGTCAGTGGATCACTTATACAACCGTGACTTGAATCAACCTGATTGACGTTTAGGTATAATACCATTCAGGGATTCATACGGATCAATTCAGTGAACTCTTTCTCTAAAGAGCACCCACTATCTGTCCTTAGTGTCTCCACACTAATAGCCACAGGATCAGCTATACTTATCGAATAAGTAGGATCAGCTAGTGCTATTCTACACGGATAATTCGATGTCCATCTCAACTATCCTCGAATAGGAATATTTAGAATACATGTTTAAAGACTAGTGATCACTGTATTATGATCTCATCATAATTCACTTTGTCATTGCACGTATTCATGGACTTCATTATAAACATCACACAGAATAATAATGAATGCAAATAATTTATTCAATGAACTTAAATAATCATGGTAGTGTGATTGGCTTGACGGCCACATAATATCCATCAGTTTCATGTTGCCGAATACGTGTCAAAGCGTGTTTCATTTTGTGTTAAAGGGGGTCCTACGTATAACCCCCCCGGTAAGGGCACTTGGACCCTTACCTAGGGATCCTCTACTCTTAGTAAGGGCCATCGTGCCCCTATATAAGGGGGCATGATGGTGCCCTAGTTCCTTAGACCCAGAAGTTTATCATGAAGTTTTTTTTGGGTGTTATACTCTTGGTCTCACAAAAGAAGAAGGAGAAGAGAAAATGGAGGAGGAAGAAAAGGTGAAGAGGAAGGGAAGGATAAGTGGATTCGTTGCACCACCTGAGTTGTTCAATCACCATTAGGGACGCGTTCCCACCTGCGTGCACGTCATAGGAGTCACTGACGCAGGAGAAAAAATCTGGTCGAACCACCCAACGCCGTGCGCGAACCGCATTCGTTGGCGTGTATGGCACTAACGTTGACCACATATCTGATCTCCCAACCGCACCGCTCTGGTTGTACCGTTGTGTGACCTCTCGACTGCTCCACCGGCTGGTCCCACTATTGCCACTCCCTGCGTGTCGCAGCTCCGTTGACTCCTTACAAACCCCGCCGACAACTACGCACCAGATCCGATGCTTGGGTCGTTCCACCGCAGAAGCTCCACTAGCGTTGATGCAATGAGCCCTTGTGCCACGCATTCTTCTGGACGCCTGAATTGTGCGACACATTCCATGCATTTTGTTGCACACCACCACACAACTCCAGCCGCCAATGTGCCACATCGTGACAAGGACATTTGATTGCACATTGGCAGATTAGTCACCGACAATGACCACAAACCCACATAACTATGCCTCGGGTGGTCTTGCCACCTTGCACGTATGGTGGCTGATGCATGTGAGTTTGGCGTTTGCCACTTGCTCCGAGCCTCCTTGTGTCGTGCCCACCGGATTCGCTCTGCACCATCACCACTTACACTGCGCACACCAATTCTGCCATGCACGTGCCACAGTGTGCCCCATGCCTTGCGATGCATGTTGCTTGTGTCTGTTGCATATCTCTGCTCACGCCATTCCGCCCGTAGGTTGTGCTTGCTGAGCCCGACCAACACTCGAGCTGCATCATCATCGCACCCCTCGCTTCCTCGCCCTCATCTACCTCTAGTGTCACACTCTAGTGCCACATCTCTACCGCTTGTCGAGCAATGCCTTATTGTCTCTGACGCACCTCCACCGCACATGTCCGCACCGGCCCTTGCACCAACGAAGACACCAACAACGAGCGACACCACTGACGAGGTATGTCGTTCCCCTTGCCCATCAGTTATTATCTCTTTTAGTATATATTCGATTGCACTCCACCACACTTGGGTTACATTAGGTGAGAGTTTACACATCAAAAACTATGAGTTGAGTGATTTCTGAGGAACGGGTCATGCCCTTCTGCTACGTCCAAGTGCCAACAGAATTATTCCACTTGACGCCATAGTCACTGTCGTTGCTTTGACAAGGTTTAAAAGGTCACCGCCATCATCACCTATCGTCAACCCCAGAGCTCGGCTTTTAGCGAAACCCCACGATTCGGGGCATGCATGTACTCCTGCCTAGGTTCACTGCATCTCGTAGTTTCATCTCTTTAGGGAATTACCCATTTGACGACGTCCTCGACGACGTCCGACATCATCTTGGTATCAGAGCATCGTCTCAGTACCCTCCAGACGACATCCCCGACGATGTCAAGCATCAACTGATAACATGATAAATTAATGGAGATTTAGATACATTTTAAATGATTATGGTATTATTAATTCAGAAGTTATCATTTTATTATTTGATCACCTAACTACTTATGCATAAGATATAAATTCTAATTTTTGCCCATTATGGTTTTTTTTACTAAAATCCTTGACTTTGAAGTCAAAAAGTTTTTTTATTGATGGGTATTCTATAATTTCACAGGAATCAGAAGATACAATTCTTCAAGAGTTGGAGAATTTTTTGAGAGTTTAGTGATTCTCAAGAGGGGGCTTGAAAGGAGAAAAATGGTATTTTGGCCCTTCAAATGAGAAATCAGAAGAAGATGGGCCACTACCTGATCTGTCCATTGGGCTCTCAAAAGCCTTCCAAAAGAAAGAAGTTGAAGATTAAAAGGGGAAACTCTCAACCCATGGACAAAAAGAGGAAAAAATGGCAAGAAAATAAAATAGAAAATACCCAAAGGGGTATTTTAGTAATTCTTCCAATCTATAAATACTTTCGTCCGGCAACGGCACCCATTATTAAGCCAAAAATAGGGGTGAATTTTTTTACTTTCAAAAACCTTTGTCGTTGTTGATTTTCGCTTGTATTATAAAATTTATCAACCCCTAACTTAAGATGCATAGTGATAAGTAGAGATATCGTCCAAGGGAAGCTAGTAAGGTATTGTGATATGCGTGAATAATTTGATCCTAGTTACGGCAAATTCAATCTTGAATGAAGATCAAATTACTCTAATTAGATGAAAAGTTTAGAAAAGGGGGGTAGAAGAGATGAAAAGAATAGAAGTAGGGAGCTCTAGATTGTCTTCGTTGATCTGGTAACACGGTTCAAAGGGGTCAATTAGAGGGGATAGAAGAAAACCTTATTTGGTTTTAGTTTATTTTGGTGGTTTTGGTATCAAAATTTACTAACTATTAGATCATAAGGGAATCTAATATCTCCTAAAAATCAAAATTTTTATAATTTTTTTAATGTGCAAATGGACTAGCTAGGTAAATTTCACAATCTCTCCTCTCAATCTCAATAAGGGCTTCTACATCCTGCTCAAGCTCAGCGATTTTAAAATGCAAACAACAATAGATAATAATGATGAAGAAATTAACTAAAGAAAGTCCAAATTACACTAAAAATTCAAACACAAAGAAATATAAAGCACATAACAGGTTTGATCCAGGAAGAAGATTCTCTCTTTCTTGACGTTGTGATAAAGCCACTTTTGGGTTCGGTGCCTTGGTTCGGCTGTGGAAAACATGTTCCATGGATGCGAAAGCGTGTCGATCAATTCACAATCAATAATTAAACCAAAACATCGAAAGTACCTTTTGGGGAACTTGTTCCATGCTTGTCTTTGCCTCTCCGAGATTGTTCTGAATCCGTTCATGCCTCCGGCCTCTAGAAGTATCCACGCAATCACTCGGCACTTGGATCTCCACATCTTCTTCTTCAACTCTTCTCGAAAATCTTGAAGATCTCCTCACCATCAAGACACTCTTCATTGGATGAGTGGAGATGAGAGTGGAGAAAGGGAGAGGGATTCTCAAATCAAGCTTGCATGGGTGCTTAAAATGAAACCCCTTTCCTTATTTATATTTCACTTAAGGTTTTCCTCAAAAAACCTCCAAAGCAAAATATATCCACCATGGCCCTTGTGACCTTGTGCATGTGACCCTCTAGGTCCATGTATCGTTCAAGTTAATAACTTTGATGGCCCGATAACATTTATTTTCCAACCTTATTGATTCAATATATCAACATATAGATTAATTAAATAAGGATCGATTTAACCCAATTGATAGATTAGGTTTCCATCCCGTGGGGTGCCAAGCTACACCTCGTGCTCTAGAAGATGCCGATTAGTCTCGAACTCTCTCATGGAACCTTTACCGTCATCGGTTATCGTATATGTGTAATCCATCATTCACGCGAGACTCTCGAATGACTTAGGGTACGGTTTATCGTCAAACCCTAATTCGTCATTCGATTAGTACTGATGCATAATGGGGATCATTGGAGAATGCCTTCTCCAATATCCTCACCACCCTGGCCAGGGATTTTTCTGCATTGTCTTCCTTGAGTCAATATCCTCTTATACCGAGGTCGGATGATCCCGTCTTGACCACTCAATCATCTTCCTAAGCGTCTTACTACATCCGATCTATACCTTATCTAAATCCCATGATTAGAGTCTCATAAGTCATAGTCAAAACGTAGTTGTCCACTCACAAGATGCCACAATAGCCATTTCCATTGTCGATATCAGCAGAGAACCATTCTTCTCTAATCACCAAACTTCTTAATAATTTTGAAGCAAAAGCATTCATACGGACAGGCTCTTAACCCCCTTTAAATGAAATACAAACATCCAGTCATAATGCAAATGAATCGTAGACACATTTAGAAGAAGTGGTAGACAGAAGGGGTGGGATTGGTGATTTAGAGAGATTGTGAGAAAACTCAAATTTAGGAGTTTTAGAGAGAAGAAAAAAAGTTAGCGAGAGTGGTAAAATAATCAATATTTAGGGGCGGTTATGAGGATGACAGAGCTGATAGAATGAGATAGAGTAGTTGTAGGTAAAAAGACAAAGAAAGGAGCTGAAGAAAGATAACATGAGAGAAGAGCACAAAACTCAGAGAGTGGGGCTTAAGAGAGAGAGAAAGAGCATGATAGAGAAGAGAAAGCTCAAATGAAGAGGATGAGTTAGAAGAGAGAGAATTAGAACCTAAGAGATAGGAGAAAACTCTAAAAAAAGGCTTATTGAGAAAAGAAACAAAAGGAATGTCAGAGAGAGAGAGAGGAGAAAATATAAGTGAAGGTAAAGAGAGAGAGAGAGAGAAAATGAAAGGGAGACTGAATGAAAGGGTAGTGGCGACGATGTCAAAGCACCAACTTGGGACGCGCCGCCAACATCATCTGAGACGCCTCGCATCCAGACTCGTCGCCAACATCAGCTACAGAATCAGCTTGATAACGACCAAGTCAACGTACCGGCATCAATCACGTGTCCACCTACACACGCCCTATCACGCATCATGACACGTCGTCAACGACAGATCCAGAATTGCCCTTTGATGTGACACGATTACACCTCGTCTGCTTTTATTTAATGTCATTTTTTGTATTTTCTCTTTCCTCCAAGGCCTATATGTAGGCCAATGTTGCAAGAAACATTTAACGAGTTTATTTCAAGAATTGAAGTTTTTTCTTCTTGGAATACTCGCCCCATCCTCCCCATCATGTTCTGGTTGCCGCCGCCCTTGATCGCCGCTGCACACTGTGCCCTTGGCCACCGCCCTGCGCCCTGGCCGCTCGCGCCCAGCACTCTGGCCACCACGCTTTATTTCATTGGCTGCTTGCGCCCTTGGCCGCTGCCCCACATTCAGATCGCCCCGTGCCCTAGGCCGCTGCCCCGCGCCAACACTCCCCGCACAAGCGCCCGCTCGCACAGACGTTCGCCCACACTGGCGGCCGCCTGCACAGGCGTCCGCCCGCATAGGCGCACGCCCCACGCAAGCGCCCGCCCGCACAAGCACCGCCTGCACAGACATCCGCCCTGCGCAGGCGCCTGCCCGCCAGGCCGCCCGCACAGGCGCTCGCCCACACAGGCCACCCGTCCGCACAAGCATCTGCCCCGCGCAGGTGCCCACCCCACACAGGCACCCGCCCGCACATGCCGCCTGCCTGCGTAGGAGTCCGCGGCCACCAGCCCACGCCCGCCGTGGCCCTGGACACCTTCGCAGCCACTGGTCACCGTGCATACTGTTTAGCTGTCCGGGCACAGTCCCGCACCCCGCAAGGGGGCGACTCCCCTCTTGACCCCCCCCCCCAACTGACCGCCCAGTTGGATCTGCGACACCCTATCGAAGCGTACATCATTCATTCCGCCAACGATGCGTCAAGAATTCCCCGCAGCCTCTTCACGCACTATTGAGTGCCGAGGTACTTCTACACTCTTTGGTGCCGTGTTCTTTGTCCAGTATTATTCACGTGTTCATCCACCGCCTTCGGATTAGATTTGGATTTTGAATCTTCAAGCTAATAGATGTAATAGGCCTTTGACGCTTAAAGCTAATAGATGAAATAGGCCTTTGAATCTTCTAGCGATTGCCCGTTCGAAGTTATTGATTTTGGTGCTTTGCATCACTATGGTGTTTGAAGGCAGTACTCCCGCCCTCAACGAGGAAAGGGGCTGCACCATCAGTATTTTCACCGGATTTAGTTTTCATACTCGATCGCGTGATTCGTGGTCTGTTTTATCCCGTCATCCCTAGTCGTCCTGTATCCAGTTCCCGTCATCACCTAGCTTCGTCACATCTAGTCATGCTGCATCAAAGGGTAAATGTAAAACAATTCTTATCAGTGAGAGACAGAGGTAAAAGCTAGAAATGATAAAAAGAGAAAAAGAGAGAGAGGACACAGAGAGATGAGAGAGATGTGGGAGTGAGATAAGTTAGATATTAAGAGACAATGGTAATAGCTCAAGACGATGTAAATCTGCAAGCAAGACTAGATAGAGAGGAGAAAGCAAGAGATGATAAATAGTTGTGAAAATGAGGAGATAGAGTGGGTGATGGTGAATGCAAAAGAAGATAGAGTTTTGTGACACCCTCGTCCCTCATAATCCTTATCATTTCCGTCATAATCATAACCCTTATAATTATTCTTATGATCATCATCCTCATCGTAACCCTTATAATGTTGCTTATGATCATCATGCTCATTATAACCCCCGTCATCATCATTATCTTAACCGTTAATATCATCTTTATTATCATCCTTAGTATCATCCTCATCATAACCCTATCATCGTCAGCATCATCATTATTGTCATCATCCACATCGTAACCCTTATCATTATCCGTATGATCAGCATCATCATCACAGCCCTTATCCTCCTCATCCTCATCATTGCTGTTATTATCATCTTTATCATGATCAACCTCATGGTATTCCTTATCATCCTCCATATGCCCGTCCTGCAAATGATACCCCTTATCGTCATCCTTATGGTCATCATCCTCATCATAACCCTTATCATCCGATTATAATCATTATCCTCGTAATAACCCTTATCATCGTCCATATGATCATCATCCTCATCATAACCCTTATCATCGTCCATATGGTCGTCAGGCTCATCATACCCCGCATCATCATCCTTATCATCTGCGTCCTCCTCGTAACCTTTCTCATCATCCTTATCCTCGTCATCCTCATCCTAACCCCTATCATCGTCCTTTTGATGATCATCCTCATCATAACCCTCATCATTGTCCTTACGATCTATTCATGTTGAAATAGACTTCTAACGAAATGAGATTAAAACATAAGAGCGAGTAAAAACCTGAAAATGGATCATGCTAGGCCACGTCGCAGTCTAAATATTCAACAGAGCTTTGAATGAAGATATTTTACCATTTCCACTTCTTCAGCCTCTTCGTCCCCTCTAGTGACTCGGGCTTCTTGCCATGGAAATCGATACGCAGACTCCCTCTATGCTCTGCCCTTGAACTGAACCAAGACCGTGGCCTTCTCCTCAACTTCCACTTTGACAGGCCTTTGCTCGCCACTGAAAGTGATCTCGTCGACTCGTAGAGGAGAAAATCCGTTGCAGACCGTGTAGTCTGATAATGATGCCCCGAACGCCAGCAAACAAAAGCGACTACAGCGCCATCTTAATCTGTGGATCCTGCACCATGTACAACTGTCCCCGGTGGGTGTCTCGCTTACTTCTCAAGCCTCCTTTCCGCCTCTCTGTTTCATTGTGGGACCTTGAACTCAGTGACGATATTAGAGAGGAATTCAGAAATTCTCTCTAAAATCATCGCTCAGTTGAAGGCCCCACAATGAAAGAGAGAGGCGAGAAGGGATCTTGAGAAGTAAGCGACACCCCCACCAAGGAAAGCCGCAGATGGCGTTCGACGCTGTAGACCTTTGCTTGCTGGCGTTGGACGCTTCTTCTTCTTCTTCTTCACAACGACACGGTCGGCGGCGACGACGGAACTTCTCCTCTGCAAGTCGCCGAGAGCACTTGGAATAGTCAGCAAAGGCCAGCCAAGGAGGAAGATTAGGAGGAGGCGACAGCTCTCGTTTCGGTGCAAGTGCGAAGAGGGAGTTTGGATATCGGTTTCCACGACAAGGAGCCCCCCGGCGGGAAGATTGATATGACCCTCCCTTCCTGCTCCGACGACGACGACCCTTCTGCGTTCTCGCAAAGAAACAGAGAGACGGAAAGAGAGAGAGAGAGAGAGATAGATAGCCGACCTTGCTCTCGGTGGGACAGGTTATAAAGAAGGGGGAAGAGTGGAGGGGTCGAGGAAAACAAACACTAGACGGAGGAGGAGAGAGGTCCCTCGGATGGCCACCCTGAAGTTTCGCTCTTGGAGCGGCGTCGGTTGGCCACTTGTATGGACAGCGTTCGTTTGATCTACTCGACCGTTGCCGTAGATCCCGGGGGCGGAGGAGGTTGGAGTGGAGGTCTGTTATAGGCGTTGGATCTGAGCGCGGTTCTTTCTTTCCCGGTCTTTCTCGCTTGCTCTCTTTACCTCTCTCTCTCTATCTCTTTTTCTTTCTCTCGATCTCTTTTGCCCGCTTTCGCGCTCTCTTCTCTTGCTCTCTTTCTCTCTTTATTTCTCTTGCTCTCCTTCTCGCTTTATTTCTCTTGATCTCTTTCGCTCTCTCTTTCTCTGTTTCTCTCTCTCGCTCTCTTTCTGGTATAGGCGTTGGATCTGCGCCAGGTTCTTTCTTTCTCTCGCTCTCTCCCTCTCTCTTTCTCTGTTTCTCTCTCTCGCTCTCTTTCTGGTATAGGCGTTGGATCTGCGCCAGGTTCTTTCTTTCTCTCGCTCTCTCCCTCTCTCTTTCTCTGTTTCTCTCTCTCGCTCTCTTTCTGGTATAGGCGTTGGATCTGCGCCAGGTTCTTTCTTTCGCTCCCTCTCTCCCTCTCTCTTTCTCTGTTTCTCTCTCTCGCTCTCTTTCTCGTATAAGCGTTGGATCTGCGCCAGGTTCTTTCTTTCTCTCGCTCTCTCGCTCTCTCTCTCTCTCTCTCTCTCTCTCTCTCTCTCTCTCTCTCTCTCTCCCTCTCTCTCTCTCTCTCTCTCTCTCTCTCTCTCTCTCTCTCTCTCTCTCTCTCTCTCTCTCTCTCTCTCTCTCTCTCTCTCTCTCTCTCTCTCTCTCTCTCTCTCTCTCTCTCTCTCTCTCTTTCTGGTATAAGCCTTGGATCGGCGCCAGGCTCTTGCTTTCCCTCGCTCTCTCGCTCTCGCGCTCTCTCCTTTTTTCGCTCTCTCTCTCTCGCTCTCTTGCGCTGTTTCTCTCTCTTTCTCTCGCCCTCTCTCGCTCTCTTGTTCTGTTTCTCTCTCTTGCGGTCTCTCTCAATCCCAAAGGAACTCTCGTTCGACACCTCCCTCTCTCTCTCTCGTGCTCTTCTTCTCTCCTCCTATCGAGCTCTCATCCCACACCTTCTCATCCCTCTCTCTTTTGTGCTCTCTTTCTCTCTCTTTTGGCCTCTCCCTCTCGCTCTTATTCGAGATTTAGACTTCTGGTGTAAATAATGCAGATTTACCCGGCGACCAAAATCCTGTTATCCTAGCAATCCACGGTTTCGTCGCCTCGTGTCTTCCGGCGATCAAATCAGGAAAAATGCGACAATAAAATATGAAAAATTAGATTCCGAAAGAAGATCAGCATTCAGCTCAAACATCGAATAAGCTCACACAGTAAATGGCCGATTAAAGAAGTGCTCTGTGGGTGGAGCTCTTCTTGTACCCTTGTTTTAACATTCCACTTGCATCCATGATTGCACGTAAAGACTCCGAAAGACACCAAGTACAGTTTTCTTACGTACCTGAAAACTAAAAAAAATACAAACTCGGCACAAATAAAAGCACCGCAGAGATAATTTGAGCTACAAAACACTTTTCTCTCTGCATCCCTAGAACCGAATGGAAACCCCACTTACTTACTAATAAATCTGCGCAAACGAGACAGACGCGACACAAACTTAACGGCCTATTCAAGCCACCAGGTAACGTGAGTGAAATTCGAACGCAATTCAACGTTGAATTGACAATTCACGTAATTCTCCCTTGACCTGCGGTCACGGTTAGTGAATGAGAGGCGTTAGCTGAAAATTCGAGAATTAAGATCATCTCCGCAACGTTTTCCCGGGAGAAACTATGGTTTCCTGTACTTCAAAATTATGATTCTATATGGTCCCAGTGATGACCGCGAAGCGCCAAACTTATTAATCCTAACCAACTGGGGCGGAAAAATGACGACCTTTTTAAAATGCGCAAACAGATGCGTTGAACAGCCGAGAACGAGAGAGACGAAGACGATGCCAAAGATACAAGCCCAGAAGGAAAACTTCCGATTCGCCAGTCCAGGAAGGAAAACTTCCGGCTTCCAGGTCTGAGCAAGCCACGGTTCATCGCCTCGCGGCTTCCGCCAATCGAATCAGAAAAAAATCGACGGTGAAATCGACAAATTTGCTTCTGAAAGAAGAACAGCATTCAGCAAAGTCATCGAAATATAAAATGACAGCATTCCGAGAAATTCGAGCGCCGAACATGTCCTCTTCGATCCTTCCCTGCCGGCCACGACGGAAAGATTTGAATTCCTTCTCGCATTTTAGACAAACTTCATAAATGCATATTCCCTTATTGGGCTTTAAATATCCGTCTAGCTTTTGGAACGAAACTCTTTATTGGGCAATATCTAGATCCGCTGGCCCAATAACGGAGGAAAGAGGCGCAAACCTTTTGGAAGTAACACAAAGTTGGATAATAAAACTAGAGATGGGAAATTCGTATTCTGTCCTCTACGAACGAACAGGTCAAACATGTGATTTGTTGGCGTTTGTTTTGGTTTGCGTTTCCAACTGTGTGCTTTGTGAAAAACATGTGATCCTGTAGTAAGGTGTTCATTCTCCTTTAATTTTTCCTAAATCCATGTTATTAAATCTTGAAACGATTTATTTCACTTTTATGAAGAATTTAAGCTTCTCTTGGTTGTATGGTATTTTATTATAATTCTTAGACAATATTTTCATGGATAAAATAATTTAACGTCAGAAATTAGTTATTTAGATTAAATATTTTTCAATATTTGAAGGGGTTTGCTATTTTTTTATATGATATTATGAATTCTTATGGATTTTATTTATTTTTTATAGAACTTTCTAAAGTTACATTCATTAGGAAAATTGCTTTATAATTCATCAAATATAATTTTAAATTTATTTAATGAATTTCTAATATTATTATTTGAATTTTTCAGCTCCTAGGAATTAGTGCCATGTTTCAATCCGTCATACAAGTTTTTTCTTGAAGAACAGAAAAAAATTGGATGGCACAGATCGCTTCTAATTAAAGTGATGATATCTAATGATGTAGAAGGGATTGTCAGTTGAAATATTGAGGGTAATTCCACATTTCCCGCATCTATCCATCCACCGTGTTGGATCTATAAATAGAACCCCGGTCGAAACAGCTATGCACCTTCTTATCTACTGCGCTGATAAACTTAGAAACCTTTGTCGAGATCTTGTTTAAAAAAGACACCATTGGATTTGTTCCTAATTATGTTTGCACAGTGATTTGCTCATTTAAAATCTCATCTGGGTCTGTTCTTCTACTCCAGAAGCCATGGACTAAAGGACAGATGTCAACTGACCTATTCAGGGTTAATGTGGACTTTATCTTTTTCAAACTTAGACCTTTGTCCATTTCCCTAGGTTGTCATCACTCATACCCTAGGGTTCCCCTCTCTCTCAAACCCCATTCGACTCCGCCTCGCGTTGGGCCATATCCGCCTCCATCTCTGTGGAACCGGCGATGGCGACATATTCATCACACGCTCTCGCTCCGCTGTTCTTCGGCACATGTATGTCATCATCTCTGTCACAAACAGCACAATATATCTTTTATCTGCTCCCTTCCACTCGCGTCAATCTTCGTCTACCATCACACCACGCTCTCAAAGTCCAACCTAAGTTATTTTAAACGAGCATTAATTATTATTTTTCTACTATAAAGTCCTACTATAATTCTCAGAATTATTCTATAAAATCTGAATAACGTAGATTAATTTCAATTTATATTTTTTGAGCCTCATAAAATATTTTGCATTGAAAAACGCATGATCTTGGCAAAATATAAATATCCATACTTGAGAGGAAGCTTTGATGGCTCACCAGACTTGTACTGAGGTTTTAGGAACCTAGGTGATGTCAGACGTCGTCTAGGTCGTTGTCCGATCGGCAACGAGTTTGATGGCTCTGTATCTATAAATGATGGTGGTATCGAATGTCGACAGTGTCGTCGTCCAATGGATACAACCCTAACAGGTCGATGTAACTATGATGCAACAAATGTCCTGCGTGTCGTATGCACATGCTTTGATTCGAGGGAGGCGTCGAGCTCCAAGCTTGGATGGGGTCGTTGGGTGACGACGATGGTGGCCTCTTGAACCTCGTTGGAGTGACGAATGCGTCTACGGCCGAACAAAAATTATCCGTAAGGCTCGCATGTAATGGACGGTCTCGTTCGTACTGGTAAGACACTCACAGAGTCGTAGTTTCTCTCAATTCGCCTCTCTCACCTACCTAGCCCGAGCGCGGTGGAGTCAAGATGAAAGTATACTACAAAAGGTAAATAAGCGAGCATCCGGGGTGGCTCGCAGTGGAGAATTTCATCGATGTCGGTGGCAATTCGGAGTGGGTGGAGCAGAGAGACACCGGGGAGCAAATGGTGGCTCAACGAGAAAGATGATGCTGGAGCTATACGTAAAGGTCGGAGGAAGAGGAGTCGGCGGAGGAACCAGCAGATTAGGCACGGCTCAAGCCAATTAGATAATCAACTAGGACGAGTCAATCAGTGGGGCATCACTGGTACGATAGCCTTTGGAGGCTGGCGACGGTGGTGAACGAGATGGGGTTACTCGTTGGGATGGCATTTCAGATGGGGCATCAACGGATGATCCGTCTCCAAAGCGTGGAGCAGGAAGGTGGTCAGAACCCGGTGCTTTCACTGGTCAGCAAGTTGGGAAAAGGGTGACACCCGATGGCTTCACCAGTGCACTAACAGGGGGGTGCGATCAGATGGCCAGAAATTCCCGACTGATTGGACAGGTTTCCGACCGCTCGACATCAAGAAGATGCACCTCGTCGTCCATCCGCACTCTTGGTCAGAAGGCACTTCAGGATTCTCCATCCGTACAACGGGCGAGGGCCTTCTTACTCTAATAAGTTGACATGGTCGCATTGGACGTCCATTGACTGCCGCGGACGAGAGGGTCCTGAAACGCGCGAATTCGCAGACTGGGCACCATGATCGGGTTCCTCGGTGGTGAAGATTGTTGTTGGAAGCGTCTCTGGCATAGAACAACAAGGTATGAGTCCTCTGGAACGTTCACGCTTCAATTCAAGTCCAGCTCAATCAGCCGGTCGAGGTCACCGTAAGCTGATGGAGGACAAGGAACGGCGATGTCCTCGCTCACCGCGGGAGAATTGAATCCCGATGGGAGTGGGGAGATTGACGATCCCGCCCCCGGCGACAGAGGGGGAGGGAAGGGAGGTTTCCCTTCTCTTCAAACACCCCAGTTCAGACCTTCTAGCCTTCTCCTCTCCCTCCCCCTTTCTGATTTCTCTCGATGGAGGAAGGGGAGACCGGAAACAAAACAGACTTCTCCTTCGTTAATCTCTGGTCTAAATGTTTAGGGCGCCCCTCTTCCGTTATAAAGGGGAGAGGTCAATGGGCCCCCAATTGGATCAACAAAGGGGGAAGAAAATGGTCCATTAAGGGGGCTCTTATATAATGGGCCCCCTCATTACAAAATTAAAGCGGAAATTAAAACAAAATAAAAAGAAAAAGGAAAACAAGAGACAAGGCATAAGGAAGGGGGTCCAAAATGGCTAAAGACCCTTCCTGTGTCAACGATGAGGGACATACGGGACACGTCGCAAACGCGACAAAAACACAATGACGAGACGAGAAAAATACGATACACTAGAAAGAACAAAGAAAACAAAGGCGATAATTAGAACAATTTCACCCGATCTTTGATGATGGTGTCGGGTGTCACGGACGACATTGTCAACGATCTTTGATGGTGCGCGCCATCACTAGGTTTCTATTTTCACATCATCATCCATCCATTTACCCTTAAAATCCATCATTTTCTCACGGTAAACATTTGATTTTCCCTAATTTCTCTCTCTAGAATTTTTTAATTCTCTCTCCAGATATTCATACATATCCCTAGTTCATCCTCTCAAAATTTCATAAAAAGTATCCTTCATTTTCACCTTCAAATTCCATTTCAAACTTCTTCTACACTCTCTCTTCATTTTCTCTCTATCTCTTCATTTCAGTCATTTTCTCTCTCTAAAATGATTCTTTATCTCTCTATAATCCATTCAAGTATCCCTATAGATCATCCTTCATTCTTCCTTTCAAATTTCAAAAAAAAAATTGTGTTTGAATTCCATCATTTAGGGCAAAAAAAGTGGAGGGTGGAGGACGTAGTCAAATTGACTAAGTCCTGACCATATCGGGTCAAGCAGAATAGGCTTAACCCATTTCGCTAAGTCTTTACTTAGCCGAATTGGGCTGAACCTTAGTGATGGAGGACCATCGAGAAGCTTCTTTTCAAGCTCTCCAGCAACTGCGATGTGACCCCTGAGACGACGCGAAGAACCCGACCTTCAAGCACACTTCTTGACGATCGATCTGGTAATTTATGCATTTATTTTACTTATACATTTCTTTATGTGTAAGGACAGTTAATGGGCTACCTGTTTGGGCCTAGTTTTTGCTTTAGTTTGTATTTTGTTTTTTTTAAGTTGGACCATTAGGGGAAGGCCTCTCAATTGGACCATTCCCCCTAATGGCCCATTAAGGCAACCACCCTTATATATAGGAGGTATGCCTTAATGGAGGACTTGGATTGCATTTGGAAAATCGAATGTGTTGTTGTGTTTTCTTTTCCCTCTTCTATTTGTTGGGTCCCACCATAGATCTGCCTGAAGAGAGAGCGGTTACGATCAAAGAAGAGCCGATACAGCGGCCGACGTTCTTCGTTCTCGATCAAAAAGAATTTGTATCAGCTGGGAACGACGATGGGAACTCTCCAACATGTTGATTTAATTCTCTCTTGGCATGGTCACAGCCAAGGCCCCTCTCGTCTTCGTGCAGTTTGGAATAGACTGTCGTTGGATGTGTTTTCTTCCCTTGAGCTGATTGGGAACTAAACCGAATTTGGGTGATTACTCGAACGACAGAGTCGTGATTGAATTTGGCCTGTATTCTCCCTCCAACAAGTCTTTGTTTACTGACGATGTCCTTGGATACCCGTCGGAATATTAGATCGGGTTGCATCCCTGGTCTTCTTGAGGATATTATATGTCGACAATCATGCCCAATTATCTTCTATCGCTCCACGCCCCTCGGCCATTTGTTTACAGGAAGCCAACACACAGTGAGTGCTTCTGCCGTCGGGCAGACATTTTCTGAAAAATAAAGAAAAGAAGACTACCGTCTGTTCTTCGCCGTCGATTATTCATCCGGCCGAAGGGAAATCTCCTCACGGTCGTCAATAGTTAAATCGACGAGTGGATTTGGGTTTCTCCAAGCGTTTTCATGATCGAGGGGATCACTACCTCTCGGACAAGATCTTATTGGGCTCCTGCTGTTGTTCTTCACTTACTGGTCACTCATTGACCTGGACGAGCCTGATAAGCTGATCGGGCCCAAATCGATTAGCTATTAGCTGAGGAGTTCTTTTCTTCACGGATGACTCAAGCGCTTCAACGACATAGGAATCCCAGATCATTATCCGAGCACCTCAGTGACAAAGGACTCTCGACATCGTTCCGCTGCTGGAGAGATTTCTTTACTAGGATTAGCCACTTCAACTTTGAAATAGTATTCTCTTTCTTGGTGTCGATTTAGTATCGCCTTCGACGGGGTTGGGACATCTACGAGCAGTGATTGCTCATCTCACTCTGTTTGTGTTCGTGCGGGTCATTGGGAGCCTTTCAAACTCCAGGATTTTCTCTCTGAGTATTCTGTCAGTTCTAAGGTCTTATTCGACTGCAATTGAGTACTATACGTTGTTTTAGAACATTGCATTATTCATTCCCAACATCGCATTTGTCTATCTTTCTGTGTTCTAAACCAATCCGACGGGTTCGTTGAATTGTTTTACATCACTTAGTGTGCTGACCCACTAAGGCCAGCCCTATACGAGCCACACAAGGATCATCAGCTCATCCAGTCCGCCGCCACCACTCGGCCACCACCGCTGCCTCCGACGATAGCCGGAAAAGATGTTTTCCTTATTTTATATATTTAAAATTCCAAAAAATTCATAAAAATCCCTAAAATTAATATAATCAATATTCAATATTTTTAACATCTACAAGAATTCTAAAAAATATTTAACTCTCATTTTTAATATTTCTATTATTTTTTGGTGTTAATTAAATTCAAGAAATTTCAAAAAAATATTTATTTACTACTTCTAATGTAAATTAAAATTATAAAAATTAGTCTAAAATATTTTTAGTGTTTTTCTTTGTATTTATGCTTCAATTTATATCATAGGAATTTATATAAATTGACTAAATATCCATAAAAATATCAGAAATTATTTATGTCACTTTTAAACTCACTTCCTTCATTTCAAGGTTGAGAAAAATTCTGAAACTAAAATTTTGACTCTCTGTGGATCGACCCCTTACCTGCCCTATATTAATTATAGATTATTTAAGTGGTAAATTTTTATAAAAACTGCTGGTTAAGTCTAAATCAAAACATCGACATAAAACCCCTAAATTTGGACTTATCATCAACTACACTTACACTTCGACTTACGGGCCTCTAATCATGGGATTCAAATAAGTCATAACTCGGATGTAGTAAGGAGCTCTCAGAGATGATTGAGTGGTCAAGATGGGATCATTCGCCTTCGGTATAAGAGGAGATTGACTTAAGGAAGATGATGTGTAAAGTCCCTGACCAAGGTTGTGAGGATATTGGACAAGGCGTTCTCCAATGATCCCCGTTATGCATCAATACTAATCAAATGACGGATTAAGTTTTGACGATAAACCATACCCTAAGTCGTTCGAGAGTCTCGTGCGGATGATGGATTATACATAAACGGTAGTCGATGGCAATAAAGGTTCCATGAGAGAGTTCAACACTACTTGATGTCTTCTAGAGCACAAGGTGTAGTTTGGCACCCCACAGGCTGGAAACTTAACCTATCGATTGGGTTAAATTGATCCTTAGTTAATTAATCTATATGTCAGTATAATAAATTTATAAGGTTGGCCAACAATTTTGTTATTGGGCCACTGAAGTTATTAACTAGAACGTTACATGTGCCTAGAAGGTCACACACATAAGGTCATAAAGGCATTGGTAGATATATTTTATTATTTAGGGTTTTTGAGAAAAACTTAAGGTAAAATATAAATAAGAAAGGGACACTCATTTCAACACCCAGGCCAGCCAGATTTGAGATCCCCTCCTTTCCTCTACTCTCTTCTCCACTCATCCAAGAAGAGTGTCTTCATAATGAGAAGATCTTCTATATTTTCAAGAAGAGTTGAAGAAGAAGACGTGGAGATCCAAGCGCTGAGTGATCGTGTGGATACGTCTGGAGGGAGGACACGTGCATGGCTTCAAAACGATCTCGGAGTGGCAAAGTCAAGGGTGGAACGAGTTCCCCAAAAGGTACACTCAATGTTTGATTTTAAAGATCGATTATGAATCGACCAACATGCTTCTGTATCCATGATATCATGTTTTCCAAAGATGAACCAAGGCACATAACCCAACAAAATAGAGAGATTAGAATGTGGATATAAGGATGGATGTGTATATGCATGCAAAGTGGATTTGATAGTAGATGGGAAAAGTAATTATGTATGGCTTTCAAGCCAACTGCACATTTGACATCTCTTTCAACATTAAATAGCATAATCACATTCATTACTATGCACATTTGATACTTATAATGAAGTTTAAGAATACACACACGATCAAGTGAATTAAGATGAGATTATACTACAATGAATACTTAAACACATCCTAAACATTCTTATTCATAGGATATTCGATAATGAAATCAAAATATCCCAATAACATAGCACTATATGCCCCCACATATGAGTATAATGTTTTATCATGTAATCATTTGTGTGGAGACGATAAGGGTATGTAGTGAATAATATTTTGAGAAATATTTCATTGAATTGATAGTCATAGACCCTTGGATATATGTATATCTAAATTTAATCCAGATATATTCATGTCACAGTTGTGTAAGTAGTCTTTACTCTTGACGCACCAAAGACATATTGTGGACGTACGGTTGTCTTTTGGCCACAACCTAAGAGTCAATAATCACGAGAGCCAAAAAAGACTAACTTGATGCAAAAAGGCATCCATGAAAATTATTGAGTGGTCCTGATGGGATTGTCCACTCTTGGTATAAGAGGAGACACTGGAACAAAGATGATGCGATTAAGTCCTCGACCAAGATGGTGGAAATACCAAAGATAGAGTTTCCAAGGATTTTCCAAATGCATTTTTACTATAGCAAGGATGGTTGATTAGAGTTTGCTATTTGAACACACCTAAGTCATTCTAAAAGTGTCCGAAAGATGAGGAATTAAATGTACATGGTAACCCATTAGATGAAGGTTCAATGAAATGGTTTATGAACTCCTATGTGCTCCTATCTAGCTTGGCACCTCACGTGCCAGCAAATTGACCTATGGTTTTTGGATTTATTAGTATGTTGTTAACTAGTTAATATGTTGGATATAGTTAATCAATTGAGTCACCTAAAAAATAGCTGTTGGGCTTATGAACTCATAAAACATGATGTTACATGGGCCCAATTTTATTCATTAACATCACACTGCACTATTTTTTTGGTTTTTTGGTCATGATCAATGATTCAAATCCAATCCATACAGTAGATAAGATACAAATCATAATGGATGTTTAAAACAAAAAATGCTGACTAAGTCATCTGTTGTAAAATAAAGTTTGTATCATTGTATTTCCTTGAATGATGATCGCTCACATTAGGCTTACTAGACATCTGACGATATACTTAAGTTTTAAGGGTTTTTACAAAAAATATTGTTTAAGTATAAAAGGATAAAGCCAAAAAAATACATCCATGTAATTATTTTTTTGGCTCCCCTCCATCTCCCTCTATCCGTAGGCACCAACCCTATTGGTGTGACAAGAACAATGAGAAGACCCTTTGCGCTGTTTGAGGTGGAAGAAGAGCAGATTCGAGGTGATGAGACCATGTGGGCATGTGTAAACATAATGATTTTGTGATAGTTACCCTCATTCAATGAAATAAAATGATATAAATTTTATTTTACACCAGGTGACGTAGTCAGCATATTTTGTTTTAAAGGTCCATTATGATTTGTATCTTATCTAATGTATGAATTGACTTTGAATCATTGATCATGAGCAAGAAACCAAAAAATAATATAGTGTGATGTTAACGAATCACACTGGGTGAATATTTATGGTGTACAAAATGTACACAAGTAATAATATGATTATTTTAGGATAGTATTATAGTAATACTGGGCACCAACGTATTGTGGATATCTCATGATTTTATCCCAGTGCCAAGTGATGTCTTATTCCAAATATCTTAATCTACTTTACAAGTCTTAAAAATCATTCCTAATGTATTAAACGATCTTCAATCATCCTATTTAAAAATTTTCAAAGTTGTCCCTTTGGTATGTTCATTATGGACCTGCTTGGGAGGTTATAAGTGGTCTACAATTACTTTTGTGAACTTCTATCAAGCACATCCTCCTCAGCATGTAGGAGCCCTAACTTTACCACGATATCCACTTGGAGGCGGTATGAAGACTTTTTGCAACCCCCTACATTTATAAAATCTTGTATGTGGCTCTATGAAAAAACAAACTCTATGAATTTACTCCAAAATATTTTAAAATTCAGGAAATTTTAAAATATTAAACAAGCTCCATTAAATTTAACTTAAAGTTCAATGAATCAAAGAATTCAAATGCATAAAGGCCGAAGCATAGAATTATTAATCTATAACATATATCTTCATTCAAAGGTAACTACAAGGTTCCTGAATAAAAAAAATGTAATTTAATGTATTACTAATTTAATTTCAAATTTTAATTGTAGATTGATCACATGTCTCTTTAAACCAATACGATTTTCAACTTGCATAAATCTCGAGGGATGCCAAAGAAGCATGGTTAGGTAAATACATTTATTGCTGGACCTTCTAGTAGTATCCTACTTCAAAATATTTAATCACTTGATATTGCAGTTCATAATCATCTCATGTACTGTTGCTAACATAGTTTACAATGTTGCAATGATTTGTAACCATAATGTCACAATTGAATTTTAATGATATAACATCAAATTCACGATAGTTTCTAACTCAAGTCATGATATGCCATCATTCTATTATCATTTATCAACATTTTTGTCATACTGAGGCAATGCTTCACAAAAACCAATGTTTCCCTGGTTATTATTTCAACAACATTTTAACTTATATTGTTTTGCTAAGACTCTATGACTTTATACTTGACCTAATAAAAGAAAACAACTATGAATTAAACCAAATAAAACACAAGAAATTTTCTTAATATTTATGAAACACTATACATCCCAACTAAGATTTACACTTATGTAGAATAAAACCCACAGGTTTAAATTACTTTCTTATCTAATTTAATCGTCTGGATTTCTTATGCGTTTTAGACTCATGGTCTTGAGATAAGTGGAGAGTTGGAGACGAACATTAGGAAATATGGAGTATATTTGAGCCAGCTTAAGGTTAGACGATGGTTCCAAAGTTATAATAAGACTGAGATTTCACTCCACCCGTCTATATAATTAGTCTGGTCCACCTTCCCCGTTGAGGTCTACTCCTGGGTCAAGCTCCGGTCTGCTCCGATCTCTAGATTCCGCCCCCATGGCGGCCAGCGTGGAGGTCCAGAGAGCTGCTGCACTGAGGAACGCCTTCGGAAACGTTCTCGGTTTCTTCATCCTTCTCCTCATCGGCGTTATCGCCTTCTCGATCCGTCTCTTTTCGGTGAGTATGTTTCTGTTTTCTCGATCTTTGGATCGCCTGAAGGATCATGGAAGCTTTTTATCTTTGAATGTTCGATCTGCCTATTTTCATTGTCCGTAGACGGTTAATTTCCTTGGCAGATCTCTGATTTTGTATCAATTTTCTAGGTTATCAAGTACGAGAGTGTGATTCACGAGTTTGATCCTTACTTCAACTACAGAGTCACTCAGGTTAGATCGGTTGAAATTCCCGCGGTGCTTTTTTGTTATTTCGCGAAATGTAATCCGTCCAATTTCGCGCGATCTATTTGATCTTCTTTTGAAACTGATTTGTTACTTGGAAGAAATTGAAAAGACTGAGATGCCAAGGCTTAAAGTTTGATTCATGATCAAATTCTTAGCACTTACCAGTAGGCGTGACACTATCATAATTTATCATGATTTGATAAAGAGCTACATGAGCATTTTCTGGAAACATCAGAAGCTGAAATGGAGGTTACCAACTGGCTAGCGTACCAGATCCCTGTAAATCTACTCAATTTATTTAAAATTAAGCCGCCAACTCAAAACACACTTCTATTACAGTCGACGTTTTTAATCTGCGATCCAATCGTCAATTTTATGTGATCTATTCAATCCGTTCACCGAGCCATCTTTTCTGGATATACTTTTTGCCTTCTGTGTTCCAAGATCCGTTTTGCGTAAATAATCATGAATAGAGAAATGCAACAGAAGTTATCATTCAAATGAATTAGATTTCTGCACGAAATTATAGAAAGAGCCGAATAATCTGTGGGCTGGCGAAGTGAAAGGTGAATATTTACAGTTGGGGTATTCCTGGCCAAATTCTTAGCTGAACAGTCTAAATGCAGTTTTTCTCCTTTTGGACCGAACCTTATGCGTATTCTATGTCTCTGTTCAGCGATTCTTAACTACCTTTACGTTTCCAAAAGTTCCGCTTGCCGATTTCTCAAAAGCTGTCAGTTTTACTTTGTTCTTTACGTGTGTTGTCTCATTTCTGAGGGTAATTTTTGTTACGATTCTCAGTCTTGTACTAACATCATGCATTGGTTCATTCCCAAAGGAATCTACTTCTCTCAAATATAGAACTTGACGATGGAATCCGAATATGAATTTATTGCAACATATTATTGCTGGCGTCTGCTCTTGAGATCAGTTCTTTTACAATTTCATCTGACACGTTGATTTTTTACTCAGTTCTTAACAAAGAATGGGATTTATGATTTCTGGAACTGGTTTGACGACCGAACTTGGTGAGAGAACATCATTCTTCTCTGCTCACTCAAGTTTCGTTCTGTTTCTTTGTTGAGGTTATACAAGTTTCCATTGATTTATCATCAGGTATCCTTTAGGTCGTGTGATTGGTGGTACTGTGTACCCTGGGTTGACTCTAACAGCTGGTTCCATGTGGTGGTGAGATGTGATACATTGGGTCGACTGTAAAATTTAAAATGTTTGAATCGTGATTCAAGGTATTTGATTTTTTTATTTTCCAGGATTGTGAATTCTCTTAATATTCCCCTGTCGGTGGAAACAGTGTGCGTTTTTACGGCTCCAATTTTCTCTGCTAATGCCGCATGGGCCACATACCTTTTGACAAAGGTCTTTGTCTTGTATATCATTTTCTCTTCGTCTTCATAATGATAATAATCATGATGTAGGACTCTTTCTGTGTTGCTTGCTAATAAGGATATGGCCTTTTTATAGGAAGTTAAAGGCACTGGGGCTGGCTTGACTGCAGCACTTCTATCGGCTACGGTAGACTAATATACATATCTCTCTCTCTCTTAGGAAAATTTTGGCATCCTGCATGCATTTTTCAATGGAACTGAAATATTTCCTAGTGAGGTAGTAAAATGAAATCAATGATTGTCTTTCAGCAAAATCCTTTTTAATTACGCTTTAAGTAGTTGTTTTCTTTTTGGAACTGCCGGCTATCGCGTACTGTTTTAAAAAAAATTATTCATGTTTGCAGCAAGAATCACCTTAGTCGACTCTTGAAAGTCCAAGAGGCTGTTTGTGATGATAACGTGACACTTTCTTTGATGTTTGGGCCCTAAAATTTCTTTCTAGGGCCTTGCCACATTGTAAACTTAGCTTTTGATCTCTTCTTCAAACCCATATTTTTCCAGTTTGGGCATCGTGATTTAGATATGGTCTCCTCTCCCTTCATTAGATGGAAAGATCATGCTTCAATTAATAGTTTTTGTTGAGTTTAATATCGGCATATTTTTTAAGACCTTAAGATTTTTGCCTTGTCCAAGACCACCACAATCGAGAGAGGTTAGGGTTCAAGAAAGAAAAGAAAAATTCCGTAATCTCCTCTGAGGGGAAAGTCCCTCTTATACAAGTCTCAGTGAGCCTTTCTTTCAAAACAAAGTCTCAGTGGGCCTTCGTTGGCCCACAACTTAAATCAGGAAACGACCTTAAGAGGCCTTATAACGAGAGTCTGAAGGGTGCAGAAAGAAGGGAGAGAAAAAACCGAGTAAATCTGTGTACAGGCTGCCCAAGATAATCCAAGCAGATGTGTTTGGTCATTGCGTCTTATAGAACCCACTGGGGAACTATCACTCTCGCCTTAGATATCCAAAAACGTTATCTTTGACTAAATGCAGGAATTAAACAAATGTCTGAACTATAGAGCATGAGTATAAAGGAAGAGGTGGAGGGAAATGTCATTGATGACTCTTTGTTTAACAGGGGTTTTGTAGGCAAGAACAAGGACTAGGTTGACAAAGACTGAGAGGTTAAAGTGTGTGTGCGCCAGGGGGGGGGGACGGACAAGGACGGTTCTTCACTTAAAACTGATTTCCTACTTCAGTTGTTGAAAACAGTAGTCTATGTCGCGCTCATGCCGGGCCTATGAGGCTCCCTTTTTGGCCTCTGTTCGTAAGTATAGTCCAGGACCGTGTCAGCTTTAACCATACGTGCCTTGGTCTCCCAACCTTGGCCTCTAGACTGTACTATTTCTCTAGATGTTATTCAGAAACCATTTGCTAGTGTGCTTGCAGTTGACGGGTTCTAGATTATTGGCTTTTCTTATTGCATAGTACCTTGACATGTTACTTCGAAGATGATCAGAAGGGCGACTCAACTACTCTCTTACTTACCTTCTGTGGATTTGTCTCATGTCTTTCCTTGATGGAGCAGTTATTTTCCTTTTCTAGTGATATTTGCATGTCTATGTTTGTTTTCTCCTATTAATTCAGTATGTTATATTCAGGTTCCATCATATATATCAAGATCTGTTGCTGGAAGCTATGACAATGAGGCGGTTGCTATCTTTGCATTAATATTCACGTTCTATCTTTATGTAAAGGTGCGTACAATCTTCAACCGTTGGATTCCTTAAAGTAGAAGGTCTACCTGGCAAATATAAATCTCATGGTGGTTATCAACTTTTTTTTTTTTCAGACGTTGAATACTGGGTCATTATTCTATGCAACACTGAATGCTTTGTCATACTTTTATATGGTGAGGATGGGTCATCTTTATCTCTCGATTTTGTCTTTTATGATCTTCTTATAGTGGAATAATTTTTCAGGTATGCTCATGGGGAGGCTATACGTTTATCATTAACTTGATCCCCATGCACGTACTTCTTTGCATTGTGACAGGCCGATACTCCCCTCGCCTCTACATTGCTTTTGCCCCTCTTGTAAGTGATCCACTATGGTCTTTTTGGCACCTAGAAATGTAGTCTTTTGATTAGCTGATCTTTTGTTTGTCTTTTTGATGGAACTTTCTGTGGATACAGGTTATCCTTGGCACTTTGCTTGCAGCCCTGGTTCCAGTTGTTGGCTTCAATGCAGTGATGACGTCAGAGCATTTTGCATCATTTCTGGTCTGGCTCTTTGCCTCTTCATTTTTTAAAACTTTCTATGGACGGATTTTTTATGATCCAGTTGATGTGATTTAGCCGGCCGAGTGGGTTTTTAATTCCTCTCAAAGTTTCTCAAAGTATGTGACCCTAATATTAGCCCCAGACTTCTATTTGTTGTTTTATTGTAATTTCCTTAACAGGCTTGTCATAACTGTTGTAATAGGCCCATTAATGTATAGCCCATATCAGTATCCCTGAATATTTACAGGGGTACGTGGTTAACTTAGGGTCAATGAAAGACTCTTGTTTCATTCCCACCTGTCGGCTAGGGTTTCGTTATTCAGAGCAGATGATTGCAACTCAGGGAGGAAGACAGAGAATGAGAGAATATTTTGTGAGCCCTTAACTGGAGGGCTTTGCTGTCTGAATACTGCGACCCAGATACACAATGGTGTAGGGCAATGTCACAGACCCGATTGCCCACACCCGTTTTCATAATGGTTGATAACAAATAACGATAGCGGGAATCAATAATGAAGATGGTAAAACATGGAAAATCTAACTATTTTGACCAGGCCTTAAAAAACCTTTTTTCGTCCTATGAACAATGCCACGGCTGACAATTGCAACCAATTTTTACTGACTTTTATGGTGGAAGTCTGGGGTGGTGATCTATCGAGAATCAAGGAATTTTAAATGGAGGATAGAGAATTAAGAAGAGGAGGAAGAGGGATCTAAGAAAAAATTTGCTGAATACGACAAGGCTGATCTTCCCGTCAAGTGTGATCTGAGAACAAATTTGTATGGTTATCTGCTGTTAGTTGAGGTACGTCAGTGGGTATGTATACCCCTCTGAAATCAATAAAGGAAAATAAAAATTTTCCACTCTGAGAACTAAATGGGCCTCTTATATGCTTTCGGGGCTCCATTGATGGGTTCCTGGTAGGACTATCCAGCGACAACTTTTTACGTTCATCTCTCCTCAGTCAAGTATGTTGATGGGTACGTATACTTTTGGGGATTAAGTTAAATTCCCCACTCTGAAGGTTAAATGGGCCTCTCAGATGCTTTTTTGCCTTGATAAGTCCTTAGTGAGACTCTATTAGGGATTCACCTCATTGTTGTACAGAACTTAATTACACCATTTGCGAGATATTGAAATTTTTTTCTTATCATGACGTGAGTTGTGAGAAGAAGGCTGAGGGGCTGGACTCCTTCTAGTTGGGTATTCTCCTTGCAGGTCGAATGTGGGTAGTTTGAAATAAGGTCTGAGGTGCAGTGGTTCAATAATGCGGGAAAATCACCTAAATTCCTTAACTGTCTTCCCCAGTCTGTAAGCATTTATTTACACTGCACTGGTTATTATCCTAACCTACGTTTTGAGGACTATGGATCCACCTGACCAAATCTTCTCATTGCAAATCTCCAAACCAACTGATGGAAGGTACCTATCTACAACTGTACATTTGCTTGCCATCAATTCGTTCTGTTATGCTCCTCAAGATTTTGATGAATTTAATTAAATATACACATGCATTATGATGCAATCCACGACCTCTGTAAGGATATATTGATCCGTTACCTAACTTTTGTATTCTCCACTTTAAATGGGCTATCGGTTTTATTTAGTTGGCAGCTGTCGAGTACAATGGAGGTTGAAGAAGTGCAGAAGAAGAGGAAGAGAAACAAAAGAAATAGAAGTTTTTCATTCAAAAGAACTAACTACAAAAGATACATCAATCTCCTCTTATAGCAGCAGCCTAACGGCTAGTTGCCTAACGGCTAGTTGCCTAACGGCTAGTAATTACTAGCCATTAGCTTTAGTCGGTGGGGCCCACAGAACCCGATAATGGTTATAGTCGGCCCAATGGATCTCCTCTAAGTCTTGTATCTCTTCTTCTTGGGCTTGGACTACTTTCCTTATATTTTTAAACATATCTTCAACACTCCCCCTCAAGTGCAGGAATGTATGTTCTTCATTCCAAGCTTGGATCTCAGATATTGAGTTTGTTTGATCGGTAATCCCTTAGTCAGAATATCTGCACATTGTTCTTCAGAGCTCACGTACTCAGTCTTCAAGATTCCTTATTCCAAGTGATCCTGAATATAGAATCTGTCGATGTTCACATGCTTCATCCAGTCGTGGTCTATTGGATCGTGGGCTATACTGATAGCTGATTTGTTGCAGCGGATAATAATTGGCTTTTGAAACGTGATCTTCAAGTCTTCCAATAAATTCTTGATCCATACAGCTTCATCAATTCCCTTTGATATGGCTCGAAATTCAGCTTCTGTACTAGACTTTGATACCACACTCTGCTTCTTGCTCCTCCACGTGACCAAGTTTCCTCCCAGCATTATGCAATACCCCGTGGTGGACCTATAATCAAGTCGAGAACCAGCAAAGACAGAATCGGTGTATACAATAAGATCGATTTTACCTGTTCTCCTGTGAGCAATGCCCAGTCCTGGCGTCCCCTTTAGGTACTTGAGAATTCTGTTAGCAGCTTGAAAATGTGAACTTCTAGGTGAGTGCATAAATTGACTTAACACATTTACAGCAGAACATATATCTGGTCGCGTGTGTGACAAATACAGAAGTTTTCCTATTAGACTCTGATATGAGTTAATTTCTACTTTAGGGTCACTTTCTCTTAGGGTTAACCTATGGTTTACTTCAATAGGTGTCTCATTTATATGACAGTTCATATGTTTTGTCTCATTTAGAAGGTCTAATATATATTTTTGTTGGGTCATTAAAATACCCTCACTTGATCTTGCAAACTCTATGCCTAAGAAATACTTTAGAGGTCCTAAGTGTTTGACTTGGAAGTTCCTGTTCAAATGTTCCTCAAGTATCTTTGTTTCCTCCGGATTGTTTCCAGTAATTATTATATCATCTACATATACTATCAAAATGGTTAGTAGATCCTTTGAACAATGTTTAAAAAACATAGTGTTGACATTATTGTCTCCTTTCCTTTCTTGTATTCTTTCTCTTATTAGCCCATTAAGGGCTCTATCTCTAATTCGCCCATTAGGGCTCCCTATAAAACCCCTTGTAATCTCTTTTTTTCATTATCAAGAATTAGTTTCTTGTTCACATGGTATCAGAGCCCTAACCCTAATCCTAATCCGAGTTCCTGGGCTCGACCATGCGCTCCGATCTCTGGCGCTTCTCCATTCGCCAAGATCTCGCGCTCCGGTTGCACCTTTCGTCCGCCAAGATCCAGCCTTCAGTGCTCCTCCGGTTGCAACCTCCTTCCAGCCGTGCTGCCCTCTTCCAGCGGCGCGCACTCTTCAGCCGAGCGATTCTTCGGCCGCGCAGCCTTCTTCGGCGCGCGAGCTGCGGGCCGGCGCGCGATTCCTCGGCGCGCTGGCGGCGACCGGCGGCCGGCCAGCGCGCACAGCCACTTGGCCGCGCAGCCTCTCGGCCTTCTTCCGACGGCTGTTCAGTCCTTCAGCCCTTCAGCAGTAGTTTGTGACCGAGCTGTCTTCTGACCGGGGCTGTCATCTGTTTCTGCGATCAAGATGACGAACCCTGCAGTAGTTGATTCTCCAGAAGCTCAGGCCTCCGACGTGACGCCAGCATCGACTCCACCCAGCGTGGGCCAAACGCCAAACGCTCCGGAGGCGCCTCTTGAGTCGGGGAATTGGTCGGCTTCACCGGGACCGTTTTCTCTGCCTCGGATGCCTCCAGATGGGATGTTCACTGGCTTCAATCTTCTTCAATGGCGCCAATATGTCCAGATTACTCTCAAGGGGCGACTGATGCGTCATTTACTTGAAGACGGGCCTCCCAAGACGAACTCCAAGTACTATGACTGGCTGGATGTTGAAGGGGTGGTCCACCGATGGCTTCTGGACAGTATTTCACCTAGTATCAAGGGTGAATTCCTGTCTCTCGAATCTGCCCGGGCTGTGTGGGAAGCGGCCCTTGACAGCCCCTCCAAGAAGCATAATATTGCCACGCTGTATGAGTTAGTACATCGGGCCGTCAATCTGCGTCAAGGAGACAGGACGGTCATGGAGTACAGCACGGAACTCATTTCTCTCTGGAATGAGATTGATCACTACATGCCTCCGGACCCTCACTCGGTGGATCGCAAGTACACTCTTCAACTTCGGGTTTTTCAGTTCCTTATGGGACTTAACCCGGAATATGAATCGGTACGGGCTCAGCTCATACACCGGGAGAGAGAGCTTTCCTTCAAGGATGCGCTCCGCAGTGTGAGAATTGAAGAATCACGCTTTCAGTAGACCCAGACCCCAGCTTCAGCACTTGTAGCACATTCGTCTTCCTCCACGCGTCCCTCGATGACGAGCACACCGACTGGAGCAGGAGCTTTGCCTCGTGGTCCGTCTACTCTGACTGAGGAATCCTCCAAAGGTGATCCTTCTCTTTTCTGCAATTACTGCAAAAAGAGGGGTCACTCGAAGGAGACGTGCTTTAAGCTTCAACGGAAGCGAATGCAACAGAGAAATCTCGCTACTGTCGCCCCTTCTGTCAGCCAAGTGCCAACGCCTGGTCAAGTGCCTATGCCTTCTGGTCTTCTTTCGACCAATGCTTCTCCTCCCGGCTTTACACCTGAAGAAGTGGAACGTCTTCGGCGACTGCTTGATCCTCCAGTCGTGGGTTCTTGCTCTCTAGCCCATGGAGGTACGTCCACCATTCCTTCTACACCTCCGTCAACTTCTGGAAACTCTCCATCATCATCCACTTGGCTTCTTGATTCCGGTGCCACGGCTCACATGACACCCAATCCTCGAGCTTTTGTGACTTATGAACCTGTTTCCGGCTCCTCCAAAGTTAAAACGGCTTCCGGAGATCTTCTCACTGTGGCTGAGATTGCTCGTGTGTCTCTCTCTTCTTCGATGAACCTCACTAAAGTCCTTCATGTTCCCCGTCTTACTCATCATCTTCTCTCTTTATCTCGCCTTGTTCGCGATCTAAACCAAGATCTTACATTCACTCCTAATACCTGTTTTTATCTTGTTCGATCTCCTTCGCTCCCCTTGCTGTTGCTGCCGCTGCTGTTTCCCTTTCGGCATCTCATCAGCGTTTGTGGCTTCTCCATCGACGTCTCGGCCATCCGTCTTTTGCTACTCTTTATCGTCTATTTCCAAAACTCTTTCAAGGCCATTCTGTGGACCGCTTTGTTTGTGACGCTTGTCGAATTGTTAAACATCATCGTACTACGTATCCTATTTCTTCTTCCCATTTGACGACTCCTTTCTCTCTCATTCACACCGACGTGTGGGGACCATCCCCTGTTCATAGCACTTCCGGTGCTCGGTGGTTATGCATTTTCATTGATGACGCTACTCGTTTCACGTGGGCCTATCTATTGAAGAATAAATCGGAGATATCTCTTGTTATTCCCCAATTCTCTTCTCTCATTCAAACCCAATTCTCTACCTCCATTCGTCGCTTCCGCTCCGACAATGCCAGAGACTATGTCAACTCCACGTTAAGCACTTTCTTCCAAGAAAAAGGCATTATCCATGAAACCGCTTGTCCATACACACCCCAGCAAAATGGTGTTGTTGGGGAAGAGAAGAAGAAGATAATGACATAACTTGAACAGAGTACATGTAAGGGTATATGTACCCTAAGAGGGAGAGAGGATAATAGGGCTAATGGGCTTATAGAATAGGGCCCATTAGCCCATGAGGGATAGTCTATCACTAACACCCCCCCGCAAGCGAAGTATGGATATCTTCCATACCGAGCTTGGAGACGGCACGTTGAAGAGGGCGGGAGAGTCCCTTGGTAAGGACGTCCGCTGCCTGGTCGGCGGATGCAACAAAGTCCAGGTCAAAGATTCCTTCGTCAACTCGCTCCTTGAAGAAGTAGCGGTTGCGCTCCATGTGCTTGATGCGGCCCTGTTGTCCAGGGTTCTTGGCCAACGCGATCGTCGACTTGTTGTCGCAGAAGAAGTGAATCGGGCCAGCATACTCCAAGCGAAGATCGTGAAGGATGCCGTAAATCCACTGGCCCTCAGAGGCCCCATCGGCGAGTGCGCGGTACTCAGCTTCGGCGCTAGAGCGGGAGACTTTGTCCTGCTTGCTACTTTTCCAGCTGACGAGACTGCCAAAAACAAACGTGCAGTAGCCCGTGGTAGACCGATGATCTACAACGGAGCCGGCAATGTCAGCATCAGTGTAGACTTTCACTGTCTGGTCAGTGCTGCGAGGGAAGAGCAGGCCCTTTCCGGGGCAGCCCTTCAGGTACGCAAGGACCCGGTAGGCGGCCTGACGGTGAATCTCCCGTGGGGAGTGCATAAACTGACTGAGAAGGTTGACGGCGAAGGCGATGTCGGGCCGAGTGTGCGTCAAGTAGAGGAGCTTCCCCACCAGCTGCTGATACCGGTGGGAATTCGTCAGCGGCGAATCCTCCCCTTTGCCCAACTTCACGTTGGGATCAATGGGAGTGCTCACCGGCGCACAATCGGTCATCCCTGTCAGTGCCAGTAAGTCGACGGCGTATTTCTGCTGCGAGACGAAGATCCCACGGGGGGAGTAGGCTACCTCAAGGCCAAGGAAGTAGCAAAGAAGGCCGAGGGCCTTGATCTCAAACTCCTTAGCCAAGGCAGTGCTGAGGCGGACAGCTTCGGCAGCATCAGATCCCGTGATAAGGATGTCGTCGACGTACACGGCAAGAATGGAGACACCGGTCGGGCGGTGACGGAAGAAGAGAGAGGCATCTCCATTGCTCTGAGTGTACCATTCGGTCTTCAGAACAGAGGAGAACCTCCCAAACCACATGCGCGGGGACTGCTTGAGTCCATAGAGGGACTTCTGCAGTCGGCACACGTGACCGTGGGGGCTGAGTGAGTAGCCCGGGGGTTGCTGCATGTACACCTCCTCCGTCAAGTCACCGTGCAAGAAGGCGTTCTTGACGTCGAACTGGCGGATGGCCCAGTGGAAGTGCGCTGCAAGCGCCAGAAGAAGCCGGACAGTCTCCATCTTCGCCACGGGGGAGAACGTCTCGAAGTAGTCCACGCCATAGGACTGAGTGAACCCCCGAGCCACAAGCCGAGACTTGAGGCGTTCGAGAGTACCGTCCGCATGATGCTTCTTGGCATGAATCCACTTGCAGTCCACTACCCTCTTGCCCGGAGGTAGTAGAACGACGTCCCACGTGTGGTTCTTGAGGAGAGACTGCATCTGCTCGTCCGTCGCTGCTTTCCAATGGGGAGAAGCGACAGCATCGGCTAAGCGTCGAGGAACGGGATCCGACTCGATGCGGGTGAGGAACAACCGGTAGGGAGGACTCAGCCGGTCAAAGGAGAGGTAATGAGAGAGAGGATAGAGGGGGGCCTTAGTGCACTGACGACCCCTTTCCGTAGAGCAATAGGCCACCCCAACTGATCGTCAACATCGACAGGAGAAGGAGCGGAAGCAATGGGGGACTCCCCGGGAGGAGCAGTAGACGACACACCGGGAGTCGTAGGAGACTCACCGGAGGGCGAGGGTAGACCGGGAGGGGGGGGTGACGAGGGTTGGTCACCGAGAGAGGAGGGTGACGCACCGGGGTTTGACAAGGATGGGGGGTCGGAAGGAGGAACGGAGACCAATGGGAGAGGGAGAGCTGCCGAAAGGGGAAGGGCAGGTAAGGAAGAAGAGGTAGAGGACACGTCCAAGGACCCCGCAGGAGGAAGTGAGGAAGAGGAATCAAGGGGAGAAAGATCCGGAAGTGAGGAGGGTGGAGTGGGAGTGGTGGACTCCATGATCGGACTGGGCCCCAAGGGGAGGGCCGAGGGAGCCTCATCCAGCGGAAGGCGTGATGAGGTAGAGTAGTCCCCAAAATAGGGTTCATGCTCGGCAAAGGTGACGTTTGCCGAGATGAAGAACCGCCGAGAAGGCGGATGATAGCACCGGTACCCTTTTTGGAGGGAAGAGTAACCCACAAACACACACCGGAGTGCGCGTGCATCAAACTTCGTGCGTGTGGGAGAAGTATCATGGACGTAGGTGGTGCAGCCGAAGATACAAGGCAAGAGTCACGTCCGCAAAGAAGCATTCGGGAATGCCACAGTCATCCGGTCCAAGGGGCTGGAGAACTCCAAGAATGGGGTGGGGATACGGTTAACGAGGTGAGTACTCGTCAAAACCGCCTCTCCCCAATAACGCCCCGGCGCCTTGGAGTCCAACAGCAATGTCCACGCCGTCGAGGTAACATAGCCGATGCGACGTTCAGCCATGCCATTCTGCTTGGGTGTGGCCACACAAGAGGACTCGTGGAGGATGCCCCGGTCGGCAAAGAAGGAGTCGAGGTCAGCGTTGAAGAAGTCCCGAGCATTGTCGGAACGAAAACGCTGGATGCCTCGACCAAACTGTGTCTGTACCATGGCGCAAAAGTGTCGAACATTCTGCGCAACCTCCGACTTCGCAGTCAGGAGGTAGACCCATGTATAGCGGGTAGCTTCGTCCACAAAGAGTAGAAAGTAGCGGTGCCCTTTCAGACTGATCTGCGGTGCCGGCCCCCAAACATCACTGTGGACTCGGAACAGCGGGGTCAATGTGTGAGACGAGGATGAAATAAAGGAGGATCTGCGGTGCTTGGCTAACTGACAAGGTTCACAAAGCATAGTCTTAAGGTCCACGCCCGAACACAACGAGGGAAAAAGACGCTGTAAAGTGGAGAAAGGTGGGTGTCCAAGTCGCTGATGCTCCATCATAAGGCGTCCCCGACGCTGCTCAGCCACCGAGAGAAGAGTCCGGTGCACCATGAAGCACTGGGAGCGGCCTCCATCGTCCAGCATCAGCAGTCCGTTCTCCCGCCTAATCGGTGTAGTCCGGCCCACCTTGTCAGACAGAAACATGCCGTCAGGTTGTAGGTGGAAGGAGCAGGAGATAGCATCAACTAAGCGCTGCGGAGACATAAGCACGGCCCGCAGGTCAGGGACATGGAGAACATTGTGGACCACACCGAGGCCGTCCACATAGACTGCCCCGATTCCGGCCACACGGAGACGTCCACCCCCGGCCGTGAGGACAGTGCGGCCACCACGATGCCGCTCATATGATACAAACCGGGCATTGCTCGGGGTCATGTGTTCGGTAGCCCCCGAATCAAGGACCCAAGTCGTATCGGAGACGACAGGTGAGTGGAAGGCCGTATGGCCACAGTACCATGCATCATACTCGCGGTTCAGGCCATTGAGGAAGCCCATGATCCGCAGAAGAAGCACATTCTGGAACGTCTTGGACGTCGGATCGTCGGGCGGTAGGTAGTAATCCACTTCATCCCACATCTTCTTGTGGGCAAGCGCATATTCAGTGGTCGTCAACAACCCCTGACAGAGATTGCTGGCCTGACTTGCAAGGGAATAAAGACGCCACCAGTCGCTTTCCCGGCCACAGAAAGAGCTCACCTGATCCCAGAAGCCTTTCACCGTTTTCTGATGCGGAAGATGGTCGCGGAAATCTGGAGCCAGGGTGTACGCATACATCCAGCCGAGGATGAACTGGTCCTCAACGTCCCACGCTACATAATGTGGGTGGTCGATGGTAAGGGGGTCTTCAGTGCAATGCTTGAAGAGCTGGCGCGCCTTCAAGGTGGTCTCAACGAAGCGCATCCACGGGAGTAGATTCGGGCCCCGTAAGAGTGTCGTCTCGGGGACCGACGGGAGCGGATGAGCCACCTTGTAGGACAGTGGCTTCTCCAGGAAGTCGGTCTCGGTGAACGGCATGGTGCTGTTACGGCGCTGCTACGGTAGTGCTGCGGCTGCGGCTGCTGTGCGTGCGCGGCGGCTGTAGGTGGGCGATGTCAAACCCTAGGGAAGGAGCTCTGGAGCTCTGATACCATGTTGGGGAAGAGAAGAAGAAGATAATGACATAACTTGAACAGAGTACATGTAAGGGTATATGTACCCTAAGAGGGAGAGAGGATAATAGGGCTAATGGGCTTATAGAATAGGGCCCATTAGCCCATGAGGGATAGTCTATCACTAACAGGTGTTGCAGAACGGAAATTCCGTCACATCTTTGAAATGACTTGGAGCCTTTTATTCCACATGCATGTGCCAAAGTATTTTTGGGGTGAAGCTGTCTTAACCGCCATTCATCTTCTCAACCGTCTTCCGTCTCGCGTGCTTGATTATTCTACTCCCATTGACTGTCTCCAGTATTCCTTCCCAAACATTTCTCTTCGAACCAATCTTACCCCTCGTGTCTTTGGGTGCGTTTGCTTTGCGCCTAACCACCATCTTGGTCGTGACAAGCTTGATCCTCGTGCCATCCAATGTGTATTCGTCGGCTATTCTTCCACCCAAAAGGGTTATCGATGTTATCATCCACCCTCTCGTCGATTTATCATCACCAAGGATGCTACCTTTGACGAATTCACTCCGTATTACCCCTCTTCTTATCCAGTTTCACCTTCTTTACCACCTCCGTCAGATCCTCTTGAATTTCTTATTCTCCCTCAGACATCTACGTCTTCACCAGTCTCCAGTCCTTCCCCGTCTGTTCCTCCCGACGAGCCTCCACTTGCTATCCCCATGAACACCTCGTCTTCCGGTCCTCTGCCCGCACCAGTCTCAGCTCCTCCTGTCCCTTCCGTGGATCCCTCTCCTGTCCTTACTGAAGATTCATTCTCTGCTCCATCGAATCCTCCTGCAGCTTCCCCATCGGATTCATCTATTCCTCTCTCTTGTGCTCCTTTACCTATCCGCCGTTGCCCGCCAGAGAAACCTTATGGTCTCACTCTCGCTCGTCGCAAGCCTCGTGTTCCTCCTACTCCCGAAGCCCCCTCATCCTCCTCATCCAATCCTCCAGAAAATCCCTCCTTAGCCCTGGTGTCTTGCCCTCACCCTTCCCCATTATATCCATTAGAAGCATCTATCTCATCTCATCGCCTCTCCCCATCCTACCATGCCCTTCTCACCTCCCTTGACGCTACCTCCCTTCCGAAGACGGTGGACGTTGCCCTATCGCTCTCGCATTGGCGTTGGGCTATGGAGGAGGAGCTCCACGCACTCGCTCTAAATGATACATGGGATCTGGTTCCTTTGCCGCCGGGCAAGCACTTGGTTGGCAGTCGTTGGGTTTATGCTGTAAAGCACAATTCCGACGGCTCTATTGAAAGGCACAAGGCACGTGTTGTGGCGCAAGGGTTCACCCAACAGTATGACATTGATTATCAGGAAACGTTTGCCCCTGTAGCCAAGATGAATACTGTCCGGATCCTCTTGGCCCTTGCTGCAGATCGTGGCTGGATATTGCAGCAGTACGATGTCAAGAACGCTTTTCTTCATGGTGACTTGACTGAGGAGATCTATATGGCCTTACCTCTTGGATATGCCTCCTTAGTGCCGTCTACTCCGAGTTCGGTTGTGTGTCGCCTGAAGAAAGCGTTGTACGGCTTGAAGCAATCTCCTCGTGCTTGGTTTGGCCGTTTCACCATGGCCATGAAGCACCGGGGATACCGCCAGTGTAATGGAGATCACACCCTCTTCTACCGTCATTCCACGTCAGGGGGAGTTGCTATTCTTCTTGTGTACGTGGATGACATTATCATCACGGGTGATGATACGGAGACCATTACTCAGCTGGCTATGTATCTGTCTTCGGAGTTTGCTATTTGTTATCTTGGTCCGTTACGGTATTTTCTTGGTATCGAGGTGGCTTATTCTTCGAGTGGGATTTTCATCTGTCTGCGGAAATATACGGTGGACCTTCTTTGTGAGCTTGGAAAGGAGGACTCCAAGCCTATTTCGACGCCGATTGATGCGAATCATGGACTTGGTGCTGATGCGAATGAAGATCTTGCTGAGCCCGGACAGTATCGAAGACTTGTGGGCAAACTGATTTATCTCACCCACACCTGTCCCGACATTGCCTATTCAGTGGGTGTTCTTAGTCAGTTTATGCAGAACCCTCGAATGAGCCATCTTCATGCTGCCCATCGCCTCCTTCGTTTTCTGAAGGGCACCATTGGCCGTGGACTGTTGTTTCGTCGTCACAGTGGTCTGCGCCTAGAAGTCTACACCGATGCCGATTATGCAGGATCTGTGGTTGATCGTCGGTCTACCTCTGGGTACTGCACCTTCTTGGGAGGCAATCTTATTACTTGGAGGAGTAAGAAACAGAAGATGGTCTCCCGATCAAGTGCTGAAGCGGAGTTCCGTGCCCTTGCGCATGGTCTTTGTGAAGCACTTTGGATTACCAAGCTTCTTCGTGAGCTACGGTGTCCGGTTTCTTCTCCTGTTCAGCTGTTCTGTGACAACAAATCGGCTATCAGCATTGCTCATGATCCCGTCCAGCATGATCGTACAAAACACATTGAGATCGATCGACATTTCATTAAAGAGAAGCTTGAGTCGGGAAATTTCTGCACGCCATATGTTCCGTCAGCTGAACAGCTTGCAGACATCTTCTCCAAAGGGCTTCATGCCCTTAGGTTTGAGGAGCTCTGTTCCAAGCTGGGTATGGAAAACATCCACGCTCCAGCTTGAGGGGGAGTGTTGACATTATTGTCTCCTTTCCTTTCTTGTATTCTTTCTCTTATTAGCCCATTAAGGGCTTTATCTCTAATTCGCCCATTAGGGCTCCCTATAAATCCCCTTGTAATCTCTTTGTTTCATTATCAAGAATTAGTTTCTTGTTCACACATAGTATGTTCTCCATTGCATTGACTATATCCTAACCCCTTCATTGCTTGAGTAAATCTTCCAAACCACACCCTAGGTGATTGTTTTAACCCATATAATGATTTGCGAAGTCTGCATACTTTTCCTTTGTTCCGTTGGTTTTCATATCCTGGGGGAATATCCATGTAGATTTCATCCTTCAAGTCTCCATGTAAGAAAGCATTTTTAATGTCATATTGGTTTAATGGCCAGTCTAGATTGACTGCCAAGGATATAAGGATTCTAATAGTGTTAATTTTTGCAACTGGAGCAAAAGTTTCTCGGTTGTCATCCCATATGTCTGAGTGTACCCTCTAGCTACGAGTTTTGCTTTATACCTTTCTAAACTTCCATCCGATTTACACTTGATAGTGTAAACCCATCTACAACCCACAGATTTTTTATCTTTGGGTTTATCAACAATCTCCCAAGTATTATTTTGTACTAAGGCCCTCATCTCTTCATCCTTTGATCCTTTCCAATTAATATCATTCATTGCTTCTTTGGGGGACCTAGGGATAGCAATTTCTTGAATTTTTGTCAGGAATACTTGGTATTTGGGTGATACTTTCTTATAGGTTAAGTAGTTTGCCATTGGATACAGAGGAGCTTTCACACATTTTCGGTACCTTTCCTTAGAGCAGTTGGCCAATGGCCTTCTTCAGCAGTCATTGCTCCTTCAATTACTACTCAGCCTTCAGTGGATACTACTCCTCCTTCAGTGGGTACTACTTCCCCTGCATTAGGTGCTTCTCCCCTTCAAAAACCCTCCATTGAGAAAAAAGAGATCTCAAAAACCCTTCGTGTCGGTATAGAATACCAAAGGAAAATTGGATTGGTATGAATACTGGAAGAAAATATGATAGAGATGAATTAGGGATACTAAAGAAGTTACATTAGAGAGGTTCACAGATCTCTCAGCTGGTTTAACTCCGGGGGGGGGACCGAGACTCCTCCTGGGGTCTCAACATCCGGGGCCTGTTCTCTCTGTCTTTGCTATATTTTCACCTGTTCTATTATGGTATTTAATTGTTGATTGATTTTCCTTTCTGATAGTGGTTGTATTCCCATGTCTAGACCCTTAGAGACTTTCTTACCCTACTTTCTATCTTGTCTTATTAAATTTATCTCTTAACACGCAGGTCTTCATTATTATCAATGTTGTGGCTCTTGTGTACTATATCAAAGGAATTCTTTCTCCAAAGATGTTTAAAGTGGCTATAACGCTTGTCATATCCATCGGCATGTAAGTTTTTAGCTTTTAAATCTTATACCCGTGAAACCTATTTGTTTTAGGGTTAATATCGCGGTGCAGCCCAAACCAGGTCGAAAGTCTGCGATCTAACCTTAGCTTTTTTTTGGTACGGTATATCCCAAACTCACTAAGTCGTCGGCGATATATCCTGGTGATGATGTGGAGTCCATTGTGGCTGCCAGGTGGATCTCCGGCCAGATTTTGACCTGGCGGAACCCACCTGGCAGCCACGCTGGATTCCACGTCATCACCGGGATATGTCGACCTGCCAAGGGTTTTCAGATAAGAGAGAGAGGGGCATTCTAGAGAGAGAGAGAAGCGGCCTAGAGAGAGAGAGAGAAGGAGAGAGAGGTTCTAGAGAGAGAAAGAGAGGTGTTCTAGAGAGAGAGGCATTTTGTAGAGAGAGAAAGGGATAGAGAGGCGCTCTAGAGAGACCCGACCTCTCTCTCTCTAGAAAGAGAGGTGTTCTAGAGAGAGAGGCATTTTTTAGAGAGAGAAAGGAAGAGAGAGGCACTCTAGAGAGACCCAACCTCTCTCTCTCTCTCTCTAGAAAGAGAGGTATTCTAGAGAGAGAGGTGTTCTGCCGGACTTCGGTCGGGTCTCTCTAGAGAGCGGCGCTCTAGAGAGACCCGACCTCTCTCTCTCTCTCTAGAAAGAGAGGTGTTCTAGAGAGAGAGGCGTTTTGCCGGACTTCAGTCGGGTCTCTCTCCCTTTCTCTCTCTACAAAACGCCTCTCTCTAGAACACCTCTCTTTCTCTCTCTAGAACCTCTCTCTCCTCTCTCTCTCTCTAGGCCGCTTCTCTCTCTCTCTCTCTAGAATGCCCCTCTCTCTCTTATCTGAAAACCCTTGGCAGGTCGACATATCCCGGTGATGACGTGGAATCCAGCGTGGCTGCCAGGTGGGTTCCGCCAGGTCAAAATCTGGCCGGAGATCCACCTGGCAGCCACGATGGACTCCACGTCATCACCAGGATATATCGCAGACGACTTAGTGAGTTTGGGATATACCGTACCAAAAAAAAAGCTAAGGTTAGATCGCAGACTTTCGACCTGGTTTGGGCTGTACCGTGATACTAACCCTTTGTTTTATTCCGCTGGTGTTTCACTGTCACTCAATTATAAATGTGCTACAATCCTCTTCCCCCAAAGAATATCTTAGGAATTTTAGCCCACTAGGGGCATTTTAGTCATTTCATGTTTAGGGTAGATTGCTTTCTTTTCTTATATGTGTAGCCCTCCCTTGAGGAGGGCAGTCAAGACTTACGGTAAGATCGGCCTCTTGGCTCACTATCTCGATCCTCCCTGTCTCGGTCCCATCCCCCTGACCGTCCAGGGATCCCCTATCCCCTTGATCGTCTCACCGGATCTTCAGCAGGCTCACCTCCAATACCTCTGCCGTTCGGTTCCCTTCTAGTCTCCAACGATCCCCGTCCCCGTGATTGTCAACCCTTCACCGCGTCATCAGGCGGCTCGTCCCTGGTTGATCCCTGCCCCATCTGTTCGACCTCTCCTATCATTCCCGTTTCAACTCTCCTACCCCGGGAACGTCTACCTCGCCTCGCCCTCTACCATCCTCCCAATACGAACCTAGACTGAGGTTCTTATCAAAATGCCTCTAATATTCTTCTCTCTATCATACAATTGGCTTCAAAGTCATAACTAGTTTTTTTTTGTCTAATTGTAATTAATGATGGATCTATTGAATGGGAGAATAGTTTTCGTTGTCATGATGGTAGTTTCTGGATGTATAATTAATATGTTATTGTTTAGATGTCCTTTTGGTTAATTTAATGGTGTTATTTATTTTTTGAAGAAATTAATGGTGTTATTTATAAGTTAGACTCTCTTATTTGCTGTACTGAAGCGTGGTGATTGCTTTGACTCATGGGGAAACTTTGTTATCCTTTGCTTCGTGGACTTTCTAACATGGCAATTTTTTGAGCTTTTTTTTGCATTTCTTTGCGATAAAAATTTTAATGTTTCCTTCCAGTGCTGTTTGTGTTGCTGTTGGCGCTGTTCTTGTGGCATTGGTAGCTTCAAGTCCGACAAAAGGATGGAGTGGGCGCAGCTTGAGTCTTCTTGATCCGTAGATATTTCCCCCTTTTCAATTTATTTGATTGAATTGTGGTGCATAGATAACCATTTTTTGGTTGTAAAAATTGATTCTCATCTGCAATTTACAATAGTTTAATCTCATTCACTTTTGTTTCAAACCTTACAGCACTTATGCGAGCAAATATATCCCAATCATTGCAAGCGTAAGCGAGCATCAACCCCCCACTTGGCCGTCGTACTTCACCGACATTAATGTCTTGGCATTTTTAGTCCCTGCTGGTATTATTGTAAGTTACAAACCTTTTTGCCCCTTCAATATTCGGTCATTCATTAAAAATGCAAGTATAAATGTCATTTTCCTTATTGAAGAACAGCATTTCGTCTTCCTTTTGTTTTATATTTTCTTTGTTAGGGCTTCCTATTGCAAACTTCCTTTTTGTTGCTTAGACACCGGAAATCAAGTCATCATACAATATATGTATTTATGCCATTTTTTCTAACTCAATAACTGCATTTCGTCTTATTTTATAATTTACTTTCTTTGTGTGGCATTCCTGCTGTAAACTTCCCTTTTGTGGCCTTATATCTGTATTTATGTAAAATGGTTTTTTTCCAGAAAACAAAATATTTATATATTCTTTTTATGGCAGGCATGTTTCTTGCCGCTCACCGATTCAAGCTCCTTTGTAATCTTGTACCTAGTGACGTCTGTATATTTCTCGGGAGTCATGGTAACGGAAGGCCGATCTATTAATTTTATTTTCAAAAACAAAATTACTTTAGGTTAACAAATTTACCCTTTTTAAATGAGAAATTAAATTGTATTACAGGTGCGCCTCATGCTGGTGCTGGCCCCAGCTGCCTGCATCATATCCGGCATCGCTCTTTCTGATTGTTTCAACGTCCTCACTCAGTCATTAAAATTCCAGAACTTAAAATTATTCTCTACCGCAACTGCTGTACGCTCCTTTTTTCCTTCACAATTTTGTTTTTAACAGTACTCGGTATCCTAACTTGATCTGACTGCTGAGTTTTCTAGTCAGGGGATGCCACGTCAGAACATGCTTCTGGTCAAAGTAAAACAATATCCGACAAACAACTACATGGTGAGAAATCTGAAGAAGTCGCCAAGGAGAAACTCACAAAGAAGAATCGGAAGAAGGAGAAAGAAAAGGAAAGGGAAACAACCGAAAAGACCCCTAACAAAAAACAAGCTGAAAAAAGAGCTCTGACTTTGCCTCTGGAGTTCTCTGTTTTTGCTGTCCTCTTGATTGTTCTTCTCGGGGGCTTCTATGTGGTTTGTATTTTACTACTATCCGCGTTTTTTTCCCATTTTTTTATGAAAAAATCTGCACTTTTCTTCGTTCAGATTTTCGTGTGCATTTTTTTCAAATTTGTTTACTTGTGAGTTCTTCTTCGCAATATCAAGTTTTGACAATACCTGTGAGTTCTTCTTCGCAGATTCACTGTGTGTGGGCCGCTGCAGAAGCTTATTCAGCTCCATCTATAGTTCTGACCTCGCAATCTCCCGAAGGCTTGCATGTGTTTGATGATTTTCGTGAAGCTTATGCATGGCTTAGCCACAATACTGACGTGGATGACAAGGTAAAGCCTTTTAATTATTTCTCTTATCCGATGAGGACATTTCAAAACCGAATTATTTTTGTGAATAAAATCAGGTTTTTTTTATACTCGTGGAATTGAGAAACTAATTTAACCGATAAATTTCTTTTTGAATGACAAAAAATATTGGTGGAATATGTTTGGTCTTATGATGATATCAGTGAAATACGCTTCTTTATTCCAATTCCAAGTCCATACAAGCGGGGCATATCAAACATTTAATCGTTTTGGGAAATATTTCAGGTGGCATCTTGGTGGGATTACGGCTATCAGACCACCGCGATGGCTAACCGCACTGTCATTGTCGATAACAATACCTGGAACAATACCCACATTGCGACCGTTGGCACGGCCATGTCTTCCCCCGAGAGACAAGCTTGGGAGATTTTCCATTCCCTTGATGTCAAGTATGTTCTTGTCGTCTTTGGAGGTATGAAAACCTAGCGAGCGACTTGTTACAATCCCCAACCAGGGAGTAGTTTGGGTTATTTTGGCTTTACTCTTTCTTTTGAAGAAAATTTATTTACTATTTTGGCTTTACTGTGATTCCCTTTAAATACATGTAACCGTCGATGGAGACATAGTGAAGGTCACTATCACAATTACTCGATTAATTTGTGTTTTGTGGCTTTATCGATATCTTATTATGCCATTTATTTTGGGCTCAGGTCTTGTGGGTTATCCAAGTGATGATATCAATAAGTTCCTGTGGATGGTCCGAATCGGTGGCGGTGTCTTCCCTCACATTAAGGAACCTGACTATCTTGTGAGAATCTCTCTTCTTGCTCTTTGTCTCTCATATATATATCATATTCTGAAATGGATTATTAGTATATGAAATGTAAAATCATGTGCCAAAGTCTTCATTAGATATTTCTTCTGCTCTTACATCGTGTTTCCTGTTTTCCTGCTTTAAATTCACCGTTTTTTTGGTGCAATCATTATATCGTCTTCTGATCTGGGTAGTCAGCTGTGAAAAGAGTTCGCTTTTGCAATTTTTCTTGTATAGTGCGATCATGTAATCCCCCCCTCTCTCTTACACAATCTACACCATCCCCTAAAATGGACTACCAGGAAACTGGAAAGAATTTCTTGTTTCCAATTTTTGTTGTATAATGGCATCTAAGACTCTATCATATGATCATGGACTCCCTGCCTCTCTCTCTTACACGTCTTGCATCACCATATTTAATGGTCAATCAGGAAATGCGTAAGAATATGATCATTTCTTAAACATCTCACATCACCTTCTAAAATGAGCAATCTGGAAATCATACGGAATTTCTTGTTTCCTGTTTTTCATTAATAACATCATCAAGGAATATGAGCATTTTTCATCTATAATACTAAACCATTCATTCATATATGAGCACCATCTGAGTATGGGATTCCTCTCTCGTATCAACTCATCACTTTTCTGGGGTTGGAAACCTAGGTATTAATATTTTTTACTGTTCCTTTTTCACAGAGAGACGGGCAATACCGGATTGACTCCCAGGCAACTCCGACAATGCTCAACTGCCTGATGTACAAGCTTTCCTATTATAGGTTCTTCCTTATTATCCATCTATTTGTGCAACTCCAGTCATTTTTCTTCCAAGTTTCTTTATTTTATTTTTCTTTAATGGGACAAATGGAACGAGATCTTTGGCTTCTGACTTTCGGTTTCTGGCCAGATTTGTGGAGACCGATGGAAAAGGCTTTGACCGAGTTAGGAGGACAGAAATTGGAAAGAAATACTTCAAGTTGACCCACTTTGAAGAGGTGGGTCGACCATGGCTTTTAAAAATATTATTAATTTTTTTCAAGCTTGGTTCATCTAACGGCTGATCTTGTTTCAGGTCTTCACCACTCATCATTGGATGGTTCGGATCTTCCGGCTGAAGCCGCCCCGGAATCGGATCCGTGTGAAGGCAAAGAAGTCAAAGCCGGTGAGTTCAACCTGGGTTTGAAACAATCCCTCTTTTTTTGGGATTATTCATTTTTTAGATTCATTTTTTTGTGCCTTCTGTCCTATTCCATCATTTGTCCCCCAGCCTTATTTATGAGGAATGATTCTTGCAGGGCCAAAGGTCAACTACGGGGAACAAGATAGACACCAAGGGTAGACAGAACCCATGGCATTGATACGCTGTTATTTTTTGTCGTTCCGTTTCTATTTCGGAGGACTCTGATAGTTCAATTGATATGCTTCTCAAGCTCTAGATAGAGGATAAATTTTTATTTTTTTAAGATGTCACTTTATGAACAAAAGTTAATTTAATCAACAGTCTAACTTTTGGATTGGAAGATGTGTCAGAATCATTTGGTGATGAGTTGGCTATACCTATAGTTTGGAAAACCAATAAATTTCATTCTTGAAGCAGTTGCAAAAGTAAATCCCCTCCAAAAGTGTTATTACTATTATTTTTCCAAAAAGGGCGAGATGGCCTAAAATGCAGAAACCAATATTTCCCAAGTCGACATATTTATGCAATAAACGTTATCTGGAAATTTTGGAGCTAGTAGCAGATGAGGTGTCATTTAATCGGATAATGATGTTTGCGTTCTCCTAATAAACAGGAAATCGGATGCCATGGATAATGACATGGATACTAAAATCGTTCATAGGATGAACTAATCATATTGGATATTGAAAACAAAGTCCACAATTATGACGGAAAAGTGATCCAATAGCCTTATCAATAACCGTCATTTGAATGGTAATACCCTACTAGAAATTTCAAGAACATCTCTAAACATTGGGTGAAGTATGAATGAACTAGGAACAAAATTTACTTCGGGCATGCTATCATGTCTCAAGAAGAAAACTGGATTTTGATCGCAGTATAAATAAGTTGAGTCTGCAGTATTATACAACAAGTTTGAAATAGGCGAAAAAGAGAGACAGACAGACGTAGCGAACGCGAGTTCGACTTATGGAGAGAGAAAGAGAGAGGTGTCAAGACGATTTCAATGCAGAGAGAGAGAAATGTGCCCTGGGCGAGTGCGACTGAGAGAGAGAAACAGAGGTAGCTTTCGAGGGAGAGATTGAATATGAGAGCGCTAGCAAAAGACAGATAGAAAGAGAGAGGGGGTGTCGAACGCGAGTTAGATAGGGAGAGAGCGCGACAGAGAGGGAGAGAGAAAGAAAGAGAACGAGAGAGAGTGAGAGAGAGAGAGAGAGAGAGCGAGCGAGAGAGTGAGCGAAAGAGAGAAAAAGAGAAACAGAGAGAGAGCGAGCGAGAGAGTGAGCGAAAGAGAGAAAAAGAGAAACAGAGAGAGCGAGCGAGAGAGTGAGCGAAAGAGAGAAAAAGAGAAACAGAGAGAGAGCGAGCGAGAGAGTGAGCGAAAGAGAGAAAAAGAGAAAGAGAGAGAGCGAGTGTGTGAGAGAGAGAATAAGAGAGAGCGAGAGAGAGCGAAAGAGCAGAAGAGAAAGAAAGAGATAGAGAGACAGAGCGAAAGAGAACGAGAGAGAGATAGATAGACAGATAGAGAGAGAGATAGATGGATATAGTGAGATCTAGAGAGAGATATATACCAAGAGTGAGTTAGACCGAGAGAGAGAGGGAGAGAGGGATAGAGAGAGAGAGAGAGAGGGAGAGAGGGATAGAGAGAAATAGAGGGAGAGAGAGAGAGAGAGAGAGAGAGAGGGAGAGAGAGAGAGAGAGAGAGAGAGAGAGAGGGAGAGAGAGAGAGAGAGAGAGAGAGAGAGAGAGAGAGAGAGAGAGAGAGAGAGAGAGAGAGAGAGAGAGAGAGAGAGAGAGAGAGAGAGAGAGAGAGAGAGAGAGAGAGAGAGAGAGAGAGAGAGAGAGAGAGAGAGAGAGAGAGAGAGAGAGAGAGAGAGAGAGAGAGAGAGAGAGAGAGAGAGAGAGAGAGAGAGAGAGAGAGAGAGAGAGAGAGAGAGAGAGAGAGAGAGCGAGAGAAAGAAAGAACCTGGCGCAGATCCAACGCTTATACCAGAAAGAGAGCGAGAGAGAGAAACAGAGAAAGAGAGAGGGAGAGAGCGAGAGAAAGAAAGAACCTGGCGCAGATCCAACGCCTATACCAGAAAGAGAGCGAGAGAGAGAAACAGAGAAAGAGAGAGCGAGAGAGCGGGAGAAAGAAAGAACCTGGCGCAGATCCAACGCCTATACCAGAAAGAGAGCGAGAGAGAGAAAGAGAGAGCGAAAGAGATCAAGAGAAATAAAGCGAGAAGGAGAGCAAGAGAAATAAAGAGAGAAAGAGAGCAAGAGAAGAGAGCGCGAAAGCGGGCAAAAGAGATCGAGAGAAAGAAAAAGAGATAGAGAGAGAGAGGTAAAGAGAGCAAGCGAGAAAGACCGGGAAAGAAAGAACCGCGCTCAGATCCAACGCCTATAACAGACCTCCACTCCAACCTCCTCCGCCCCCGGGATCTACGGCAACGGTCGAGTAGATCAAACGAACGCTGTCCATACAAGTGGCCAACCGACGCCGCTCCAAGAGCGAAACTTCAGGGTGGCCATCCGAGGGACCTCTCTCCTCCTCCGTCTAGTGTTTGTTTTCCTCGACCCCTCCACTCTTCCCCCTTCTTTATAACCTGTCCCACCGAGAGCAAGGTCGGCTATCTCTCTCTCTCTCTCTCTCTCTCTCTCTCTCTCTTTCCGTCTCTCTGTTTCTTTGCGAGAACGCAGAAGGGTCGTCGTCGTCGGAGCAGGAAGGGAGGGTCATATCAATCTTCCCGCCGGGGGGCTCCTTGTCGTGGAAACCGATATCCAAACTCCCTCTTCGCACTTGCACCGAAACGAGAGCTGTCGCCTCCTCCTAATCTTCCTCCTTGGCTGGCCTTTGCTGACTATTCCAAGTGCTCTCGGCGACTTGCAGAGGAGAAGTTCCGTCGTCGCCGCCGACCGTGTCGTTGTGAAGAAGAAGAAGAAGAAGCGTCCAACGCCAGCAAGCAAAGGTCTACAGCGTCGAACGCCATCTGCGGCTTTCCTTGGTGGGGGTGTCGCTTACTTCTCAAGATCCCTTCTCGCCTCTCTCTTTCATTGTGGGGCCTTCAACTGAGCGATGATTTTAGAGAGAATTTCTGAATTCCTCTCTAATATCGTCACTGAGTTCAAGGTCCCACAATGAAACAGAGAGGCGGAAAGGAGGCTTGAGAAGTAAGCGAGACACCCACCGGGGACAGTTGTACATGGTGCAGGATCCACAGATTAAGATGGCGCTGTAGTCGCTTTTGTTTGCTGGCGTTCGGGGCATCATTATCAGACTACACGGTCTGCAACGGATTTTCTCCTCTACGAGTCGACGAGATCACTTTCAGTGGCGAGCAAAGGCCTGTCAAAGTGGAAGTTGAGGAGAAGGCCACGGTCTTGGTTCAGTTCAAGGGCAGAGCATAGAGGGAGTCTGCGTATCGATTTCCATGGCAAGAAGCCCGATGTCACTAGAGGGGACGAAGAGGCTGAAGAAGTGGAAATGGTAAAATATCTTCATTCAAAGCTCTGTTGAATATTTAGACTGCGACGTGGCCTAGCATGATCCATTTTCAGGTTTTTACTCGCTCTTATGTTTTAATCTCATTTCGTTAGAAGTCTATTTCAACATGAATAGATCGTAAGGACAATGATGAGGGTTATGATGAGGATGATCATCAAAAGGACGATGATAGGGGTTAGGATGAGGATGATGAGGATAAGGATGATGAGAAAGGTTACGAGGAGGACGCAGATGATAAGGATGATGATGCGGGGTATGATGAGCCTGACGACCATATGGACGATGATAAGGGTTATGATGAGGATGATGATCATATGGACGATGATAAGGGTTATTACGAGGATAATGATAATAATCGGATGATAAGGTTTATGATGAGGATGATGACCATAAGGATGACGATAAGGGGTATCATTTGCAGGACAGGCATATGGAGGATGATAAGGGAATACCATGAGGATGATCATGATAAAGATGATAATAACAGCAATGATGAGGATGAGGAGGATAAGGGCTGTGATGATGATGCTGATCATACAGATAATGATAAGGGGTAAGATGTGGATGATGACAATAATGAGGATGAGGATGATGACAATAATGACGATGAGAATGATGATATATAATATGAAGATAATTATGTTGAAAAGGAGGATGATAAGAGTTATGATGAGGATGGTTATGATAAGGATGTTGATAAAGGTTATTATGGGGATGATGATAAGGTTTATGATGATGATTATGCTGATAAGGGTTATTATGATGATTATGTTGATAAGGGTTATGATGATGATTATGCTGATAAGGAGAATAATGATCATGATGAGGCTGATAAAGCGTTATGGCGAAGATGACAATGATAAGATTGGTGATATGGGTTATAATGAGTATCATGAGGAGAAGGCTAATGATAGTGGTTATGATATGGGTGGAGATAAGTGTTATGGTGAGGATTATAATGATAAGTATGATATTAAGGGTTATAATGAGGATCATTATGACAAGGATGACGAGTGGATATGATGAGGATGATGATCAAGGTTATTATCAGGATGATGGCAAGTGTTACTATCCAGATTATAATGATAAGGTTTATAATGATGATAACGGTTATACTGAGGATCATGATGTTAAGGATGATGATAGTGGGTGTAATGGGGACGAGGATGACAAGGATGATTATAAGGGTTATGATGCGGATGACGATGAAATAAGGCTGATGATGCGTGTGAGGATGAGAAGGTGAATGGTAAGGATGATAATAATGGTTATGATGTGGGTGATAATGACAACTATGATAATAAGGATTATGATAAGGGTGATAATAACAAGGATAATGCTAATGATGATGACATGGGTTATGATGAGGGTAATAATGATAAGGCTGGTGCTAACGTTTATGGTGAGGATGATAGTGACAAGGATGATGATAATGGTTATGATGAGGATGATGATAGGCGTTAGGATGAGCATGACGATAATAAGGGTTATGAGGAAAATGAATATTATAAGGTTTATGGAAAGGATGATGATCATAAGGATGAGGATAAAGGTTGTGATGAGGATAATGATTAGTGGAGTTATGATTAGGATGATGATGATAAGGATGCTGAGACGGGTTATGATAACGATGATGATTATAAGATATGTGATGGGGATGGTTATCATAAGCACGATGATAGGGGTTATGATGAGGATGATGATACTAAGGATGATAATAAAGATGATATTAACGGTTATGATATTGATGATGACGGGGGTTATAATGAGCATGATGATCATAAGCAACATTATAAGGGTTACGATGAGGATGATGATCATAAGAATGATTATAAGGGTTATGATTACGATGGAAATGATAAGGATTATGAGGGAGGAGGGTGTCACAAAACTCTATCTTCTTTTGCATTCACCATCACCCACTCTATCTCCTCATTTTCACAACTATTTATCATCTCTTGCTTTCTCCTCTCTATCTACTCTTGCTTGCAGATTTACATCTTCTCGAGCTATTACCATTGTCTCTTAATATCTAACTTATCTCACTCCCACATCTCTCTCGCCTCTCTGTGTCCTCTCTCTCTTTTTCACTTTTTATCATTTCTAGCTTTTACCTCTGTCCCTCACTGATAAGAATTGTTTTACATTTACCCTTTGATGCAGCATGACTAGATGTGACGGAGCTAGGTGATGACGGGAATTGGATACTGGACGACTAGGGATGACAGGAGAAAACAGACCACAAATCACACGATCGAGTTTGAAAACTAAATCCGGTGAAAATACTGATGGTGCAGCCCCTTTCCTCATCAAGGGCGGGAGTACTGCCTTCAAACACCGTAGTGATGCAAAGCACCAAAATCAATAACTTCGAACGAGCAATCGCTAGAAGATTCAAAGGCCTATTACATCTATTAGCTTGAAGATTCAAAATCCAAATCTAATCCGAAGGCGGTGGATGAACACTGGAATAATACTGGACGAAGAACACGGCACCAAAGAGTGTAGAAGTACCTCGGCACTCAATAGTGCGTGAAGAGGCTGCGGGGAATTCTTGACGCATCGTTGGCGGAACGAATGATGTACGCTTCGAGGGGGTGGCGCAGATCCAACTGGGCGGTTGGGGGGGGGGGGGTCAGGGGGGGAGTCGCCCCTTTGCGGGGTGCGGGACAATGCCCCAACACCTAAATAGTATGCGCGGCGACCAGTGGCTGCGAAGGTGTTCGGGGCCACGGCGGGCGTGGGCTGGTGGCCGCGGATTACTATGCAGGCAGGCGGCATGTGCGGGCTGGTGCATGCGTGGGGCGGGCACCTATGCGGGGCAGACGCTTGTGCGGACGGGAGGCCTGTGTGGGCGAGCGCCTGTGCAGGCGGCCTGGCGGGCAGGCGCCTGCACAGGGGACGTCTGTGCGGCGGCGGCGCCTGCGTGGGGCGTGCGCCTATGCGGGCGGACGCCTGTGCAGGCGGGCGCCAGTGCGGGCGAATGCCTGTGCGAGAGGGCGCTTATGCGGGGCGTCCTGGCGCGGGGCAGCGACCTAGGGCACGGGGCGATATGGATGTGGGGCAGCGGCCAGGGCGCAAGCAGCCAAGGAACTAAAGCTTGAGGCCAGGCGCTAGGCGCGGCGGCCAGGCGCAGGCGGTGGCCAAGGCGCAGTCTTGTGGCGGCGATCATGGCGGCGACAACCAGAACATGATGGGGAGGATGGGGCGAGTATTTGATACGCATGAATTTGTCCTTGCATACATGTATAAAAGTGTCAGATTTAGACAGTAATTCATCAAAAACATCATGAACTTATGCTAATTCTAAGGTGAAATACTGCATTTATGTTAATTTGCACCCTAACCCTAAAATGCATCAATTGATGTGATTATGTGCTTAATCTACGAGGCTAACCCCACTTGACACCCTTGAGGTTAAGTGTTGCCATCTCACGCTTTCATGAGTATTGGAATGCTAGGGACAGGAAATGACACGGACGTGGAGTTAAAAATGAGAAAGTTACAGTGAGTTTAGTGAACAGGGGGGTTTTCTGTAAATTTCCATATAAAGAGGGCGAAAAATAGTGACGCGGAAACCTACCATTTGATCCTTCAATTCTTGTGATATAGATATCTTTTTGCACTGAAATTTTAAATGCAACTTCCTAATGATCATATCTAGCAATTGGTATAAGTTTGGCACGAGTTTGAGTTCCATATAATTTATGAATGTGAAATTGACCAAACTACCCTTTAAACCCTAAAACCCCTACAAATACTATTTTCTTTCTCTCTCTTGGTGCTTTTTGTTCTCCTCTTAGCACCAGGCTACCAGAAGGAACCAGGGCGAGGTCAAGGCCCACTCCTAGCATTGTTTGATGCTCAAGAGTGTTGCGGGAGTGCATTCGACTGGAGGAGCACCGTCGTAGCAGGCCTTGCATCACCCGGTCGAGGACAGACATCAACAACGGGTTTGTGTGTGTTGGTTTGAACGTTTTCCCTACTTGTAAGCCTTCCATGGATATTCAGAAGTGTTAAACCTATTTTGTAGTGGAATTAGTAGTATCTTTTCATAGAAAAATCTTAGTCGCTCTACTCCTTTCTTCTCCAGGTTCTTTCCTTATAGTGTTTGTTTTAATTCCTCAAATCACACAAAACCATCTTCATTGATCACTACTATAGCTATATCTATATTAATAGTCTGCTCCAGAATCTACTTCACTCTCGTTTCAGTCATTTCCTCTCAGTTTTCTTCCTAAATCACCCCTTTAACACTATACGTATCTCCACCCTTTCCCATCCTGCAAACAATCTAACCTCATACTTAAGCTCCCTGAGGTTCGACCCTTGCTTAATGCCTATACTAAGTGAGGAAAAAAATAAACTTATTGTATGAAACTCGGTTCTCACCAACGATCGTTACCACCTTAAATCGAGTTCATCAGTATTCCAAGAAGAAAAAACTTCAATGCTTGAAATAAACTCGTTAAATGTTTCTTCCAACATTGGCCTACATATAGGCCTTGGAGGAAAGAGAAAATACGAGAAATGACATTAAATAAAAGCTGACGAGGTGTAATCGTGTCACATCAAAGGGAAATTCTGGATCTGTCGTTGACGACGTGTCATGATGCGTGACAGGACGTGTGTAGGTGGACACGTGATTGATGCCGGTGCGTTGACTTGGTCGTTATCAGGTCAATTCTGTAGCTGATGTTTGCGACGAGTCTGGATGCGAGGCGTCTCAAATCAGGCTTGCATGGGTGCTTAAAACGAAACCCCTTTCCTTATTTATATTTCACTTAAGGGTTTTCTCAAAAAACCTCCAAAGCAAAATATATCCAATGAAGAGTGTCTTGATGGTGAGGAGATCTTCAAGATTTTCAAGAAGATGTAGAGATCTAAGTGCCGAGTGATCGCGTGGATACTTCTAGAGGCCGGAGGCCTGAACGGATTCAGAACAATCTCGGAGAGGCAAAGACAAGCATGGAACGAGTTCCCCAAAAGGTACTTTCAATGCTTTGGTTTAATTATTGATTGTGAATCGATCGACACGCTTTCGCATCCATGGAACATGTTTTCCACAGCCGAACCAAGGCACTGAACCCAAAAGTGGCTTATCACAACGTCAAGAAAGAGAGAATCTTCTTCCTGGATCAAACCTGTTATGTGCTTTATATTTCTTTGTATTTGAATTTTTAGTGTAATTTGGACATTCTTAAGTTAATTTCTTCATCATTATTATCTCTGGGCTCGAGCAGGATGTACAAGCCCTTATTGAGATTGAGAGGAGAGATTGTGAAATTTACCTAGCTAGTCCATTTCCACATTAAAGAAATTATAAAAATTTTGATTTTTAGGAGATATTAGATTCCCTTTAGGATCTAATAGTTAGTAAATTTTGATACCAAAACCACCAAAATAAACTAAAACCAAATCAGGTTTTCTTCTATCCCCTCTAATTGACCCCTTTGAACCGTGTTACCGGATCAACGAAGACAATCTAGAGCTCCCTACTTCTTCTATTCTTTTCATCTCTTCTACCCCCTTTTCTAAACTTTTCATCTAATTAGAGTAATTTGATCTTCATTCAAGATTAAATTTTCTGTAACTAGGATCAAATTATTCACGCATATCACAATACCTTACTAGCTTCCCTTGGACGATATCTCTACTTATCACTATGCATCTTAAGTTAGGGTTTGAAAAATTTTATTGTACAAGCGAAATCAACAACGACAACAGTTTTAAAAGTAAAAAAATTCACCCCTATTTTTGGCTTAATAATGGGCGCCGTTGACGGGGAAGCCACGCTAAGCAAATTCAGTTGGTTTTCATTTTTATAAATTCAGTGCTTTAAAATTTTCTTCATAATCTTTTTGATTTAATTTTTTATAAAGTGATTATTTTTAATCTAATATTATATTCTTGCACAGCATTTTATTGCTTATAATAGACAATATTTTCGAACCATATGAAGCAACCATGTCTCACTGTTATGGGCAAAGTTCTCATTATCATGAGTAGCATCAAGATTATCACCATGACCATTGTCTTCATAAAAGTTCACAATATGAATATTTTCTTGATCATAGAGATTTCTTGCATCATGGTGAAAAAATACATTGTGACATCAATCCTTATATGTATGATTGTGATCATTCACATGAGGCCTTCCCCAATTATCATGTGCGTTCATATCATCTGAAATCTACACAGTCAACGACCCCTAATTTTTCTATCTACAAATCCCATGATCATGACTTACACAGTAATGCCAACCCCCCTTTAGACAGTCCACATTATGAGTGGGGGCAATCACCATCATCTGGATCTTCATCTACAAGTTTACTGCAAAATGCGTCAGCTTCATTTGCCAAAGAGCATCATTATTCATTAAGTACAATAATGGCATAGCTAATTTTGATGCCGATAACTGTCTAGCTAAATGTTTGGCTCTCCTCAAGCATTATCGTAGATGTGATTCGTCGCCATTTAACGAATCGAACAGGGGCTAATCTAACGGAAGAAAACAACTGAAAAAAACGAAAACTATTTTATGAGGCTCACAAAATATAAATTGAAATTAATCTAAGTTATTCAGATTTTATAGAATAATTCTGAGATTTGTAGTAGGACTTTATAGTAGAAAAATAATAATTAATGCTTGCTTAAAATATCTTAGGTTGGAGTTTGAGAGCGTGGTGTGATGGTAGACGAAGATTGACGCGAGTGGAAGGGAGCAGATAAAAGATATATTGTGCTGTTTGTGACAGAGATGATGACATACATGTGCCGAAGAACAGCGGAGCGAGAGCGTGTGATGAATATGTCGCCATCGCCGGTTCCATAGAGATGGAGGCGGATATGGCCCAACGCGAGGCGGAGTCGAATGGGGTTTGAGAGAGAGGGGAACCCTAGGGTATGAGTGATGACAACCTAGGGAAATGGACAAAGGTCTAAGTTTGAAAAAGATAAAGTCCACATTAACCCTGAATAGGTCAGTTGACATCTGTCCTTTAGTCCATGGCTTCTGGAGTAGAAGAACAGACCCAGATGAGATTTTAAATGAGCAAATCACTGTGCAAACATAATTAGGAACAAATCCAAGGGTGTCTTTTTTAAACAAGATCTCGACAAAGGTTCCTAAGTTTATCAGCGCAGTAGATAAGAAGGTGCATAGCAGTTTCGACCGGGGTTCTATTTATAGATCCAACACGGTGGATGGATAAATGCGGGAAATGTGGAACTAACCTCAATATTTCAACTGAAAATCCCTTCTAGATCATTAGATACATCGTTTTAATTAGAAGCGATCTGAGCCATCCAATTTTTTCTGTTCTTCAAGAAAAAACTTGTATGACAGATTGAATACATGGCACTAACTCCTAGGAGCTGAAAAATTCAAATAATAATTAGAAATTCATTAAATAAATTTTAAATATATTTTATGAATTATAAAGCAATTTTCCTAATGAATGTAATTTTAGAAAGTTCTATAAAAAATAAATAAAATCCATAAAAATTCAGAATATCATATAAAAAAATAGTAAACCCCTTCAAATATTGAAAAATATTTAATCTAAATAACTAATTGCTGACGTTAAATTATTTTATCCATGAAAATATTGTCTAAGAATTATAATAAAATACCATACAGCCAAGAGAAGCTTAAATTCTTCATAAAAGTGAAATAAATCGTTTCAAGATTTAATAACATGGATTTAGGAAAAATTGAAGGAGAATGAACACCTTACTACAGGATCACATGTTTTTCACAAAGCACACAGTTGGAAACGCAAACCAAAACAAACGCCAACAAATCACATGTTTGACCTGTTCGTTCGTAGAGGACAGAATACGAATTTCCCATCTCTAGTTTTATTATCCAACTTTGTGTTATTTCCAAAAGGTTTGCGCCTCTTTCCTCCGTTATTGGGCCAGCGGATCTAGATATTTAAAGAGTTTGCGCCAATAAAGAGTTTCGTTCCAAAAGCTAGACGGATATTTAAAGCCCAATAAGGGAATATGCATATATGAAGTTTGTCTAAAATGCGAGAAGGAATTCAAATCTTTCCGTCGTGGCCGGCAGGGAAGGATCGAAGAGGACATGTTCGGCGCTCGAATTTCTCGGAATGCTGTCATTTTATATTTCGATGACTTTGCTGAATGCTGTTCTTCTTTCAGAAGCAAATTTGTCGATTTCACCGTCGATTTTTTTCTGATTCGATTGGCGGAAGCCGCGAGGCGATGAACCGTGGCTTGCTCAGACCTGGAAGCCGGAAGTTTTCCTTCCTGGACTGGCGAATCGGAAGTTTTCCTTCTGGGCTTGTATCTTTGGCATCGTCTTCGTCTCTCTCGTTCTCGGCTGTTCAACGCATCTGTTTGCGCATTTTAAAAAGGTCGTCATTTTTCCGCCCCAGTTGGTTAGGATTAATAAGTTTGGCGCTTCGCGGTCATCACTGGGACCATATAGAATCATAATTTTGAAGTACAGGAAACCATAGTTTCTCCCGGGAAAACGTTGCGGAGATGATCTTAATTCTCGAATTTTCAGCTAACGCCTCTCATTCACTAACCGTGACCGCAGGTCAAGGGAGAATTACGTGAATTGTCAATTCAACGTTGAATTGCGTTCGAATTTCACTCACGTTACATGGTGGCTTGAATAGGCCGTTAAGTTTGTGTCGCGTCTGTCTCGTTTGCGCAGATTTATTAGTAAGTAAGTGGGGTTTCCATTCGGTTCTAGGGATGCAGAGAGAAAAGTGTTTTGTAGCTCAAATTATCTCTGCGGTGCTTTTATTTGTGCCGAGTTTGTATTTTTTTTAGTTTTCAGGTACGTAAGAAAACTGTACTTGGTGTCTTTCGGAGTCTTTACGTGCAATCATGGATGCAAGTGGAATGTTAAAACAAGGGTACAAGAAGAGCTCCACCCACAGAGCACTTCTTTAATCGGCCATTTACTGTGTGAGCTTATTCGATGTTTGAGCTGAATGCTGATCTTCTTTCGGAATCTAATTTTTCATATTTTATTGTCGCATTTTTCCTGATTTGATCGCCGGAAGACACGAGGCGACGAACCGTGGATTGCTAGGATAACAGGATTTTGGTCGCCGGGTGAATCTGCATTATTTACACCAGAAGTCTAAATATCGAATAAGAGCGAGAGGGAGAGGCCAAAAGAGAGAGAAAGAGAGCACAAAAGAGAGAGGGATGAGAAGGTGTGGGATGAGAGCTCGATAGGAGGAGAGAAGAAGAGCACGAGAGAGAGAGAGGGAGGTGTCGAACGAGAGTTCCTTTGGGATTGAGAGAGACCGCAAGAGAGAGAAACAGAACAAGAGAGCGAGAGAGGGCGAGAGAAAGAGAGAGAAACAGCGCAAGAGAGCGAGAGAGAGAGAGCGAAAAAAGGAGAGAGCGCGAGAGCGAGAGAGCGAGGGAAAGAAAGAGCCTGGCGCCGATCCAAGGCTTATACCAGAAAGAGAGCGAGAGAGAGAAACAGAGAAAGAGAGAGCGAGATATATAGAGAGAGAGAGCGCGAAAAGGAGATAACGAGAGCGAGAGAGCGACCGAGCGAGAGAGCGAGGGAAAGAACCTGGCGCAGATCCAACGCTTATACCAGAAAGAGAGCGAGAGAGAGAAACAGAGAAAGAGAGAGGGAGAGAGCGAGAGAAAGAAAGAACCTGGCGCAGATCCAACGCTTATACGAGAAAGAGAGCGAGAGAGAGAAACAGAGAAAGAGAGAGGGAGAGAGGGAGCGAAAGAAAGAACCTGGCGCAGATCCAACGCCTATACCAGAAAGAGAGCGAGAGAGAGAGAAACAGAGAAAGAGAGAGGGAGAGAGCGAGAGAAAGAAAGAACCTGGCGCAGATCCAACGCCTATACCAGAAAGAGAGCGAGAGAGAGAAACAGAGAAAGAGAGAGGGAGAGAGCGAGAGAAAGAAAGAACCTGGCGCAGATCCAACGCCTATACCAGAAAGAGAGCGAGAGAGAGAAACAGAGAAAGAGAGAGCGAGAGAGCGGGAGAAAGAAAGAACCTGGCGCAGATCCAACGCCTATACCAGAAAGAGAGCGAGAGAGAGAAAGAGAGAGCGAAAGAGATCAAGAGAAATAAAGCGAGAAGGAGAGCAAGAGAAATAAAGAGAGAAAGAGAGCAAGAGAAGAGAGCGCGAAAGCGGGCAAAAGAGATCGAGAGAAAGAAAAAGAGATAGAGAGAGAGAGGTAAAGAGAGCAAGCGAGAAAGACCGGGAAAGAAAGAACCGCGCTCAGATCCAACGCCTATAACAGACCTCCACTCCAACCTCCTCCGCCCCCGGGATCTACGGCAACGGTCGAGTAGATCAAACGAACGCTGTCCATACAAGTGGCCAACCGACGCCGCTCCAAGAGCGAAACTTCAGGGTGGCCATCCGAGGGACCTCTCTCCTCCTCCGTCTAGTGTTTGTTTTCCTCGACCCCTCCACTCTTCCCCCTTCTTTATAACCTGTCCCACCGAGAGCAAGGTCGGCTATCTCTCTCTCTCTCTCTCTCTCTCTCTCTCTCTTTCCGTCTCTCTGTTTCTTTGCGAGAACGCAGAAGGGTCGTCGTCGTCGGAGCAGGAAGGGAGGGTCATATCAATCTTCCCGCCGGGGGGCTCCTTGTCGTGGAAACCGATATCCAAACTCCCTCTTCGCACTTGCACCGAAACGAGAGCTGTCGCCTCCTCCTAATCTTCCTCCTTGGCTGGCCTTTGCTGACTATTCCAAGTGCTCTCGGCGACTTGCAGAGGAGAAGTTCCGTCGTCGCCGCCGACCGTGTCGTTGTGAAGAAGAAGAAGAAGCGTCCAACGCCAGCAAGCAAAGGTCTACAGCGTCGAACGCCATCTGCGGCTTTCCTTGGTGGGGGTGTCGCTTACTTCTCAAGATCCCTTCTCGCCTCTCTCTTTCATTGTGGGGCCTTCAACTGAGCGATGATTTTAGAGAGAATTTCTGAATTCCTCTCTAATATCGTCACTGAGTTCAAGGTCCCACAATGAAACAGAGAGGCGGAAAGGAGGCTTGAGAAGTAAGCGAGACACCCACCGGGGACAGTTGTACATGGTGCAGGATCCACAGATTAAGATGGCGCTGTAGTCGCTTTTGTTTGCTGGCGTTCGGGGCATCATTATCAGACTACACGGTCTGCAACGGATTTTCTCCTCTACGAGTCGACGAGATCACTTTCAGTGGCGAGCAAAGGCCTGTCAAAGTGGAAGTTGAGGAGAAGGCCACGGTCTTGGTTCAGTTCAAGGGCAGAGCATAGAGGGAGTCTGCGTATCGATTTCCATGGCAAGAAGCCCGATGTCACTAGAGGGGACGAAGAGGCTGAAGAAGTGGAAATGGTAAAATATCTTCATTCAAAGCTCTGTTGAATATTTAGACTGCGACGTGGCCTAGCATGATCCATTTTCAGGTTTTTACTCGCTCTTATGTTTTAATCTCATTTCGTTAGAAGTCTATTTCAACATGAATAGATCGTAAGGACAATGATGAGGGTTATGATGAGGATGATCATCAAAAGGACGATGATAGGGGTTAGGATGAGGATGATGAGGATAAGGATGATGAGAAAGGTTACGAGGAGGACGCAGATGATAAGGATGATGATGCGGGGTATGATGAGCCTGACGACCATATGGACGATGATAAGGGTTATGATGAGGATGATGATCATATGGACGATGATAAGGGTTATTACGAGGATAATGATAATAATCGGATGATAAGGTTTATGATGAGGATGATGACCATAAGGATGACGATAAGGGGTATCATTTGCAGGACGGGCATATGGAGGATGATAAGGGAATACCATGAGGATGATCATGATAAAGATGATAATAACAGCAATGATGAGGATGAGGAGGATAAGGGCTGTGATGATGATGCTGATCATACAGATAATGATAAGGAGTAAGAAGTGGATGATGACAATAATGAGGATGAGGATGATGACAATAATGACGATGAGAATGATGATATATAATATGAAGATAATTATGTTGAAAAGGAGGATGATAAGAGTTATGATGAGGATGGTTATGATAAGGATGTTGATAAAGGTTATTATGGGGATGATGATAAGGTTTATGATGATGATTATGCTGATAAGGGTTATTATGATGATTATGTTGATAAGGGTTATGATGATGATTATGCTGATAAGGAGAATAATGATCATGATGAGGCTGATAAGCGTTATGGCGAAGATGACAATGATAAGATTGGTGATATGGGTTATAATGAGTATCATGAGGAGAAGGCTAATGATAGTGGTTATGATATGGGTGGAGATAAGTGTTATGGTGAGGATTATAATGATAAGTATGATATTAAGGGTTATAATGAGGATCATTATGACAAGGATGACGAGAGTGGATATGATGAGGATGATGATCAAGGTTATTATCAGGATGATGGCAAGTGTTACTATCCAGATTATAATGATAAGGTTTATAATGATGATAACGGTTATACTGAGGATCATGATGTTAAGGATGATGATAGTGGGTGTAATGGGGACGAGGATGACAAGGATGATTATAAGGGTTATGATGCGGATGACGATGAAATAAGGCTGATGATGCGTGTGAGGATGAGAAGGTGAATGGTAAGGATGATAATAATGGTTATGATGTGGGTGATAATGACAACTATGATAATAAGGATTATGATAAGGGTGATAATAACAAGGATAATGCTAATGATGATGACATGGGTTATGATGAGGGTAATAATGATAAGGCTGGTGCTAACGTTTATGGTGAGGATGATAGTGACAAGGATGATGATAATGGTTATGATGAGGATGATGATAGGCGTTAGGATGAGCATGACGATAATAAGGGTTATGAGGAAAATGAATATTATAAGGTTTATGGAAAGGATGATGATCATAAGGATGAGGATAAAGGTTGTGATGAGGATAATGATTAGTGGAGTTATGATTAGGATGATGATGATAAGGATGCTGAGACGGGTTATGATAACGATGATGATTATAAGATATGTGATGGGGATGGTTATCATAAGCACGATGATAGGGGTTATGATGAGGATGATGATACTAAGGATGATAATAAAGATGATATTAACGGTTATGATATTGATGATGACGGGGGTTATAATGATCATGATGATCATAAGCAACATTATAAGGGTTACGATGAGGATGATGATCATAAGAATGATTATAAGGGTTATGATTACGATGGAAATGATAAGGATTATGAGGGAGGAGGGTGTCACAAAACTCTATCTTCTTTTGCATTCACCATCACCCACTCTATCTCCTCATTTTCACAACTATTTATCATCTCTTGCTTTCTCCTCTCTATCTACTCTTGCTTGCAGATTTACATCTTCTCGAGCTATTACCATTGTCTCTTAATATCTAACTTATCTCACTCCCACATCTCTCTCGCCTCTCTGTGTCCTCTCTCTCTTTTTCACTTTTTATCATTTCTAGCTTTTACCTCTGTCCCTCACTGATAAGAATTGTTTTACATTTACCCTTTGATGCAGCATGACTAGATGTGACGGAGCTAGGTGATGACGGGAATTGGATACTGGACGACTAGGGATGACAGGAGAAAACAGACCACAAATCACACGATCGAGTTTGAAAACTAAATCCGGTGAAAATACTGATGGTGCAGCCCCTTTCCTCATCAAGGGCGGGAGTACTGCCTTCAAACACCGTAGTGATGCAAAGCACCAAAATCAATAACTTCGAACGAGCAATCGCTAGAAGATTCAAAGGCCTATTACATCTATTAGCTTGAAGATTCAAAATCCAAATCTAATCCGAAGGCGGTGGATGAACACTGGAATAATACTGGACGAAGAACACGGCACCAAAGAGTGTAGAAGTACCTCGGCACTCAATAGTGCGTGAAGAGGCTGCGGGGAATTCTTGACGCATCGTTGGCGGAACGAATGATGTACGCTTCGATAGGGTGTCGCAGATCCAACTAGGCGGTCAGTTGGGGGGGGGTCATGGGGGGAGTCGCCCCTTTGCGGGGTGCGGGACAATGCCCCAACACCTAAATAGTATGCGCGGCGACCAGTGGCTGCGAAGGTGTTCGGGGCCACGGCGGGCGTGGGCTGGTGGCCGCGGATTACTATGCAGGCAGGCGGCATGTGCGGGCTGGTGCATGCGTGGGGCGGGCACCTATGCGGGGCAGACGCTTGTGCGGACGGGAGGCCTGTGTGGGCGAGCGCCTGTGCAGGCGGCCTGGCGGGCAGGCGCCTGCACAGGGGGGACGTCTGTGCGGGCGGGCGCCTGCGTGGGGCGTGCGCCTATGCGGGCGGACGCCTGTGCAGGCGGGCGCCAGTGCGGGCGAATGCCTGTGCGAGCGGGCGCTTATGCGGGGCGTCCTGGCGCGGGGCAGCGACCTAGGGCACGGGGCGATATGGATGTGGGGCAGCGGCCAAGGGCGCAAGCAGCCAAGGAACTAAAGCTTGGAGGCCAGAGCGCTAGGCGCGGGCGGCCAGGGCGCAGGGCGGTGGCCAAGGGCGCAGTGCGCGGCGGCGATCATGGGCGGCGACAACCAGAACATGATGGGGAGGATGGGGCGAGTATTTGATACGCATGAATTTGTCCTTGCATACATGTATAAAAGTGTCAGATTTAGACAGTAATTCATCAAAAACATCATGAACTTATGCTAATTCTAAGGTGAAATACTGCATTTATGTTAATTTGCACCCTAACCCTAAAATGCATCAATTGATGTGATTATGTGCTTAATCTACGAGGCTAACCCCACTTGACACCCTTGAGGTTAAGTGTTGCCATCTCACGCTTTCATGAGTATTGGAATGCTAGGGGACAGGAAATGACACGCGGACGTGGAGTTAAAAATGAGAAAGTTACAGTGAGTTTAGTGAACAGGGGGGTTTTCTGTAAATTTCCATATAAAGAGGGCGAAAAATAGTGACGCGGAAACCTACCATTTGATCCTTCAATTCTTGTGATATAGATATCTTTTTGCACTGAAATTTTAAATGCAACTTCCTAATGATCATATCTAGCAATTGGTATAAGTTTGGCACGAGTTTGAGTTCCATATAATTTATGAATGTGAAATTGACCAAACTACCCTTTAAACCCTAAAACCCCTACAAATACTATTTTCTTTCTCTCTCTTGGTGCTTTTTGTTCTCCTCTTAGCACCAGGCTACCAGAAGGAACCAGGGCGAGGTCAAGGCCCACTCCTAGCATTGTTTGATGCTCAAGAGTGTTGCGGGAGTGCATTCGAGTGGAGGAGCACCGTCGTAGCAGGCCTTGCATCACCCGGTCGAGGACAGACATCAACAACGGGTTTGTGTGTGTTGGTTTGAACGTTTTCCCTACTTGTAAGCCTTCCATGGATATTCAGAAGTGTTAAACCTATTTTGTAGTGGAATTAGTAGTATCTTTTCATAGAAAAATCTTAGTCGCTCTACTCCTTTCTTCTCCAGGTTCTTTCCTTATAGTGTTTGTTTTAATTCCTCAAATCACACAAAACCATCTTCATTGATCACTACTATAGCTATATCTATATTAATAGTCTGCTCCAGAATCTACTTCACTCTCGTTTCAGTCATTTCCTCTCAGTTTTCTTCCTAAATCACCCCTCTAACACTATACGTATCTCCACCCTTTCCCATCCTGCAAACAATCTAACCTCATACTTAAGCTCCCTGAGGTTCGACCCTTGCTTAATGCCTATACTAAGTGAGGAAAAAAATAAACTTATTGTATGAAACTCGGTTCTCACCAACGATCGTTACCACCTTAAATCGAGTTCATCAGTATTCCAAGAAGAAAAAACTTCAATGCTTGAAATAAACTCGTTAAATGTTTCTTCCAACATTGGCCTACATATAGGCCTTGGAGGAAAGAGAAAATACGAGAAATGACATTAAATAAAAGCTGACGAGGTGTAATCGTGTCACATCAAAGGGAAATTCTGGATCTGTCGTTGACGACGTGTCATGATGCGTGACAGGGCGTGTGTAGGTGGACACGTGATTGATGCCGGTGCGTTGACTTGGTCGTTATCAGGTCAATTCTGTAGCTGATGTTTGCGACGAGTCTGGATGCGAGGCGTCTCAAATCCGGCTTGCATGGGTGCTGAAAACGAAACCCCTTTGCTTATTTATGTTTCACTTAAGGTTTTCTCAAAAACCTCCAAAGCAAAATATATCCAATGAAGAGTGTCTTGATGGTGAGGAGATCTTCAAGATTTTCAAGAAGATGTAGAGATCTAAGTGCCGAGTGATCGCGTGGATACTTCTAGAGGCCGGAGGCCTGAGGATTCAGAACAATCTCGGAGAGGCAAAGACAAGCATGGAACGAGTTCCCCAAAAGGTACTTTCAATGCTTTGGTTTAATTATTGATTGTGAATCGATCGACACGCTTTCGCATCCATGGAACATGTTTTCCACAGCCGAACCAAGGCACTGAACCCAAAAGTGGCTTATCACAACGTCAAGAAAGAGAGAATCTTCTTCCTGGATCAAACCTGTTATGTGCTTTATATTTCTTTGTATTTGAATTTTTAGTGTAATTTGGACATTCTTAAGTTAATTTCTTCATCATTATTATCTCTGGGCTCGAGCAGGATGTACAAGCCCTTATTGAGATTGAGAGGAGAGATTGTGAAATTTACCTAGCTAGTCCATTTCCACATTAAAGAAATTATAAAAATTTTGATTTTTAGGAGATATTAGATTCCCTTTAGGATCTAATAGTTAGTAAATTTTGATACCAAAACCACCAAAATAAACTAAAACCAAATCAGGTTTTCTTCTATCCCCTCTAATTGACCCCTTTGAACCGTGTTACCGGATCAACGAAGACAATCTAGAGCTCCCTACTTCTTCTATTCTTTTCATCTCTTCTACCCCCTTTTCTAAACTTTTCATCTAATTAGAGTAATTTGATCTTCATTCAAGATTAAATTTTCTGTAACTAGGATCAAATTATTCACGCATATCACAATACCTTACTAGCTTCCCTTGGACGATATCTCTACTTATCACTATGCATCTTAAGTTAGGGTTTGAAAAATTTTATTGTACAAGCGAAATCAACAACGACAACAGTTTTAAAAGTAAAAAAATTCACCCTATTTTTGGCTTAATAATGGGCGTCGTTGACGGGAAGCAACGCTAGCAAAATTCAGTTGGTTTTCATTTCTATCCATTGAGCGCTTTAAAATTGTGTTCAAAATCTTTTTGATTTAATGTTCCATAAAGTGCTTATTGTTAGTCTAATTGTTTTTATTGCACTACATCTTTTCCTTATAATAGACAATATTTTTTAAAAAAATGTGATGCAACAATGTCTCACTATTATGGGCAAATTTCTCATTATTATTAGTTGCATCAAAATTATCACCATGATCATTGTCTTTATGAAAGTTCATAGTATTAATATTATCTTGAGCTTAGAGATTTCTCGCATCATGGTGAAAAATTACATTGTGACATCAATCCTTTTATTTATGATTAAGATCATTCACAGGAGGCCTTCCCCATTTATCATGTGCGTTTGTATAATCTGAAGCCTATAGAGTCAAAAACCACTAAATTTTCTTTCTACAAAACCCATGATCATGACTTCCACACCCATGACATGCCCCCTTTAGACAGTCCACATTATGAGCGGGGACAATCACCATCATCTGGATCTTCATCTACAAGTTTACTGCAAAATGCGTCAGCTTCATTTGCCAAAGAGCATCATTATTCATTAAGTACAATAATGGCATAGCTAATTTTGATGCCGATAACTGTTTAGCTAAATGTTTGGCTCTCCTCAAGCATTATCGTAGATGTGATTAAATCGCCATTTAACGAATCGAACAGGGGCTAATCTAACGGAAGAAAACAACTGAAAAAAACGAAAACTATTTTATTAGGCTCACAAAATATAAATTGAAATTAATCTAAGTTATTCAGATTTTATAGAATAATTCTGAGATTTGTAGTAGGACTTTATAGTAGAAAAATAATAATTAATGCTTGCTTAAAATATCTTAGGTTGGAGTTTGAGAGCGTGGTGTGATGGTAGACGAAGATTGACGCGAGTGGAAGGGAGCAGATAAAAGATATATTGTGCTGTTTGTGACAGAGATGATGACATACATGTGCCGAAGAACAGCGGAGGCGGGCGTGTGATGAATATGTCGCCATCGCCGGTTCCATAGAGATGGAGGCGGATATGGCCCAACGCGAGGCGGAGTCGAATGGGGTTTGAGAGAGAGGGGAACCCTAGGGTATGAGTGATGACAACCTAGGGAAATGGACAAAGGTCTAAGTTTGAAAAAGATAAAGTCCACATTAACCCTGAATAGGTCAGTTGACATCTGTCCTTTAGTCCATGGCTTCTGGAGTAGAAGAACAGACCCAGATGAGATTTTAAATGAGCAAATCACTGTGCAAACATAATTAGGAACAAATCCAAGGGTGTCTTTTTTAAACAAGATCTCGACAAAGGTTCCTAAGTTTATCAGCGCAGTAGATAAGAAGGTGCATAGCAGTTTCGACCGGGGTTCTATTTATAGATCCAACACGGTGGATGGATAAATGCGGGAAATGTGGAACTAACCTCAATATTTCAACTGAAAATCCCTTCTAGATCATTAGATACATCGTTTTAATTAGAAGCGATCTGAGCCATCCAATTTTTTCTGTTCTTCAAGAAAAAACTTGTATGACAGATTGAATACATGGCACTAACTCCTAGGAGCTGAAAAATTCAAATAATAATTAGAAATTCATTAAATAAATTTTAAATATATTTTATGAATTATAAAGCAATTTTCCTAATGAATGTAATTTTAGAAAGTTCTATAAAAAATAAATAAAATCCATAAAAATTCAGAATATCATATAAAAAAATAGTAAACCCCTTCAAATATTGAAAAATATTTAATCTAAATAACTAATTGCTGACGTTAAATTATTTTATCCATGAAAATATTGTCTAAGAATTATAATAAAATACCATACAGCCAAGAGAAGCTTAAATTCTTCATAAAAGTGAAATAAATCGTTTCAAGATTTAATAACATGGATTTAGGAAAAATTGAAGGAGAATGAACACCTTACTACAGGATCACATGTTTTTCACAAAGCACACAGTTGGAAACGCAAACCAAAACAAACGCCAACAAATCACATGTTTGACCTGTTCGTTCGTAGAGGACAGAATACGAATTTCCCATCTCTAGTTTTATTATCCAACTTTGTGTTATTTCCAAAAGGTTTGCGCCTCTTTCCTCCGTTATTGGGCCAGCGGATCTAGATATTTAAAGAGTTTGCGCCAATAAAGAGTTTCGTTCCAAAAGCTAGACGGATATTTAAAGCCCAATAAGGGAATATGCATATATGAAGTTTGTCTAAAATGCGAGAAGGAATTCAAATCTTTCCGTCGTGGCCGGCAGGGAAGGATCGAAGAGGACATGTTCGGCGCTCGAATTTCTCGGAATGCTGTCATTTTATATTTCGATGACTTTGCTGAATGCTGTTCTTCTTTCAGAAGCAAATTTGTCGATTTCACCGTCGATTTTTTTCTGATTCGATTGGCGGAAGCCGCGAGGCGATGAACCGTGGCTTGCTCAGACCTGGAAGCCGGAAGTTTTCCTTCCTGGACTGGCGAATCGGAAGTTTTCCTTCTGGGCTTGTATCTTTGGCATCGTCTTCGTCTCTCTCGTTCTCGGCTGTTCAACGCATCTGTTTGCGCATTTTAAAAGGTCGTCATTTTTCCGCCCCAGTTGGTTAGGATTAATAAGTTTGGCGCTTCGCGGTCATCACTGGGACCATATAGAATCATAATTTTGAAGTACAGGAAACCATAGTTTCTCCCGGGAAAACGTTGCGGAGATGATCTTAATTCTCGAATTTTCAGCTAACGCCTCTCATTCACTAACCGTGACCGCAGGTCAAGGAGAATTACGTGAATTGTCAATTCAACGTTGAATTGCGTTCGAATTTCACTCACGTTACATGGTGGCTTGAATAGGCCGTTAAGTTTGTGTCGCGTCTGTCTCGTTTGCGCAGATTTATTAGTAAGTAAGTGGGGTTTCCATTCGGTTCTAGGGATGCAGAGAGAAAAGTGTTTTGTAGCTCAAATTATCTCTGCGGTGCTTTTATTTGTGCCGAGTTTGTATTTTTTTTAGTTTTCAGGTACGTAAGAAAACTGTACTTGGTGTCTTTCGGAGTCTTTACGTGCAATCATGGATGCAAGTGGAATGTTAAAACAAGGGTACAAGAAGAGCTCCACCCACAGAGCACTTCTTTAATCGGCCATTTACTGTGTGAGCTTATTCGATGTTTGAGCTGAATGCTGATCTTCTTTCGGAATCTAATTTTTCATATTTTATTGTCGCATTTTTCCTGATTTGATCGCCGGAAGACACGAGGCGACGAACCGTGGATTGCTAGGATAACAGGATTTTGGTCGCCGGGTGAATCTGCATTATTTACACCAGAAGTCTAAATATCGAATAAGAGCGAGAGGGAGAGGCCAAAAGAGAGAAAGAGAGCACAAAAGAGAGAGGGATGAGAAGGTGTGGGATGAGAGCTCGATAGGAGGAGAGAAGAAGAGCACGAGAGAGAGAGAGGGAGGTGTCGAACGAGAGTTCCTTTGGGATTGAGAGAGACCGCAAGAGAGAGAAACAGAACAAGAGAGCGAGAGAGGGCGAGAGAAAGAGAGAGAAACAGCGCAAGAGAGCGAGAGAGAGAGAGCGAAAAAAGGAGAGAGCGCGAGAGCGAGAGAGCGAGGGAAAGAAAGAACCTGGCGCCGATCCAAGGCTTATACCAGAAAGAGAGCGAGAGAGAGAGACAGAGAGAGAGAGAGCGAGATAGATAGAGAGAGAGAGCGAGAAAAGGAGAAAAAGAGAGCGAGAGAGCGACCGAGCGAGAGAGCGAGGGAAAGAACCTGGCGCAGATCCAACGCTTATACCAGAAAGACAGCGAGAGAGAGAAACAGAGAAAGAGAGAGGGAGAGAGCGAGAGAAAGAAAGAACCTGGCGCAGATCCAACGCTTATACCAGAAAGAGAGCGAGAGAGAGAAACAGAGAAAGAGAGAGGAGAGAGGGAGCGAAAGAAAGAACCTGGCGCAGATCCAACGCCTATACCAGAAAGAAAGCGAGAGAGAGAAACAGAGAAAGAGAGAGCGAGAGAGAGAGAGAAAGAAAGAACCCGGCGCAGATCCAACGCCTATACCAGAAAGAGAGCGAGAGAGAGAAACAGAGAAAGAGAGAGGAGAGAGCGAGAGAGAGAAAGAACCTGGCGCAGATCCAACGCCTATACCAGAAAGAGAGCGAGAGAGAAACAGAAAGAGAGAGCGAGAGAGCGGGAGAAAGAAAGAACCTGGCAGATCCAACGCCTATACCAGAAAGAGAGCGAGAGAGAGAAAGAGAGCGAAAGAGACCAACAGAAATAATGCGAGTAGGAGAGCCAGAGAAATAAAGAGAGAAAGAGAGCAAGAGAAGAGAGCGCGAAAGCGGGCAAAAGAGATCGAGAGAAAGAAAAAGAGAAAGAGAGAGATAGGTAACGACAGCAAGCGAGAAAGACCGGGAAAGAAAGAACCGCGCTCAGATCCAACGCCTATAACAGACCTCCACTCCAACCTCCTCCGCCCCCGGGATCTACGGCAACGGTCGAGTAGATCAAACGAACGCTGTCCAGACAAGTGGCCAACCGACGCCGCTCCAAGAGCGACACTGCAGGGTGGCCATCCGAGGACCTCTCTCCTCCTCCGTCTAGTGTTTGTTTTCCTCGACCCCTCCACTCCTCCCCCTTCTTTATACCCTGTCCCACCGAGAGCAAGGTCGGCTATCTATCTCTCTCTCTCTCTCTCTTTCCGTCTCTCTGTTTCTTTGCGAGAACGCAGAAGGGTCGTCGTCGTCGGAGCAGGAAGGGAGGGTCATATCAATCTTCCCGCCGGGGGGCTCCTTGTCGTGGAAACCGATATCCAAACTCCCTCTTCGCACTTGCACCGAAACGAGAGCTGTCGCCTCCTCCTAATCTTCCTCCTTGGCTGGCCTTTGCTGACTATTCCAAGTGCTCTCGGCGACTTGCAGAGGAGAAGTTCCGTCGTCGCCGCCGACCGTGTCGTTGTGAAGAAGAAGAAGAAGCGTCCAACGCCAGCAAGCAAAGGTCTACAGCGTCGAACGCCATCTGCGGCTTTCCTTGGTGGGGGTGTCGCTTACTTCTCAAGATCCCTTCTCGCCTCTCTCTTTCATTGTGGGGCCTTCAACTGAGCGATGATTTTAGAGAGAATTTCTGAATTCCTCTCTAATATCGTCACTGAGTTCAAGGTCCCACAATGAAACAGAGAGGCGGAAAGGAGGCTTGAGAAGTAAGCGAGACACCCACCGGGGACAGTTGTACATGGTGCAGGATCCACAGATTAAGATGGCGCTGTAGTCGCTTTTGTTTGCTGGCGTTCGGGGCATCATTATCAGACTACACGGTCTGCAACGGATTTTCTCCTCTACGAGTCGACGAGATCACTTTCAGTGGCGAGCAAAGGCCTGTCAAAGTGGAAGTTGAGGAGAAGGCCACGGTCTTGGTTCAGTTCAAGGGCAGAGCATAGAGGGAGTCTGCGTATCGATTTCCATGGCAAGAAGCCCGATGTCACTAGAGGGGACGAAGAGGCTGAAGAAGTGGAAATGGTAAAATATCTTCATTCAAAGCTCTGTTGAATATTTAGACTGCGACGTGGCCTAGCATGATCCATTTTCAGGTTTTTACTCGCTCTTATGTTTTAATCTCATTTCGTTAGAAGTCTATTTCAACATGAATAGATCGTAAGGACAATGATGAGGGTTATGATGAGGATGATCATCAAAGGACGATGATAGGGGTTAGGATGAGGATGATGAGGATAAGGATGATGAGAAAGGTTACGAGGAGGACGCAGATGATAAGGATGATGATGCGGGGTATGATGAGCCTGACGACCATATGGACGATGATAAGGGTTATGATGAGGATGATGATCATATGGACGATGATAAGGGTTATTACGAGGATAATGATAATAATCGGATGATAAGGTTTATGATGAGGATGATGACCATAAGGATGACGATAAGGGGTATCATTTGCAGGACGGGCATATGGAGGATGATAAGGGAATACCATGAGGATGATCATGATAAAGATGATAATAACAGCAATGATGAGGATGAGGAGGATAAGGGCTGTGATGATGATGCTGATCATACAGATAATGATAAGGGGTAAGATGTGGATGATGACAATAATGAGGATGAGGATGATGACAATAATGACGATGAGAATGATGATATATAATATGAAGATAATTATGTTGAAAAGGAGGATGATAAGAGTTATGATGAGGATGGTTATGATAAGGATGTTGATAAAGGTTATTATGGGGATGATGATAAGGTTTATGATGATGATTATGCTGATAAGGGTTATTATGATGATTATGTTGATAAGGGTTATGATGATGATTATGCTGATAAGGAGAATAATGATCATGATGAGGCTGATAAGCGTTATGGCGAAGATGACAATGATAAGATTGGTGATATGGGTTATAATGAGTATCATGAGGAGAAGGCTAATGATAGTGGTTATGATATGGGTGGAGATAAGTGTTATGGTGAGGATTATAATGATAAGTATGATATTAAGGGTTATAATGAGGATCATTATGACAAGGATGACGAGAGTGGATATGATGAGGATGATGATCAAGGTTATTATCAGGATGATGGCAAGTGTTACTATCCAGATTATAATGATAAGGTTTATAATGATGATAACGGTTATACTGAGGATCATGATGTTAAGGATGATGATAGTGGGTGTAATGGGGACGAGGATGACAAGGATGATTATAAGGGTTATGATGCGGATGACGATGAAATAAGGCTGATGATGCGTGTGAGGATGAGAAGGTGAATGGTAAGGATGATAATAACGGTTATGTCGAGGGTGAAAATGATAAGGATGATGCTAATGATGATGACAAGGGTTATGACGAGGGTGAAAATGATAAGGATGATGCTAATGATGATGACAAGGTTTATGATGAGGGTAACAATGATAAAGATGGTGGTAACAGTGATAACGCTTATGTTGAGGATGATGATAGGCAGTAGGATGACCATGATGATGATAAGGGTTTTGATGACAATGACCTATGGAAATGATGATCATCATAAGGATGCAGATAAAGGTTATAAGCAGGATAATGATTAGTAGACTTATGATGAGGATGATGATGATAAGGATGGTGAGAAGGGTTATGATAATGATGATGATTGTAAGGTATGTGATGGGGTGGACTATCATAAGCACGATGATAGGGGTGATGATGAGGATGATGATACTAAGGATGATAATAAAGATGATAATAACGGTAATGATAAGGAGTCAGATGATAAGGAGGATGACGAGGGTTATAATGAGCATGACGATCATAAGCAAGATTATAAGGGTTATGATGAAGATGATGATCATAAGGATGATTATAAGGATTATGATTACAATGAGCATGATAAGGATTATGGGGGACGAGGGTGTCACAAAACTCTATCTTCTTTCCCGACCACCGTCACCCACTCAATCTCTTCTTTTCCACAGCTCTTTATCGTATCTTGCTTTCTGCTCTCCATCTACCCTTGCTAACAGATTCACATCTTCTCTAGCTATTACCGTTATCTCTTAATCTCTAACTTATCTCGCTCCGACATCTCTCTTGTTCTCTCTCTCTCTCTCTATAGATATGTATGTTATTTCTAGCTTTTGCCTCTGTTTCTCACTAAAGAGAACTGTTTCACATTTACACTTTCACTCTCTCTCCCTTCCATTTTCTCTCTCTCTTTACTTTTACTTATAATTTCTCCTCTCTCTCTTACATTCCTTTTCCTAGATTTTCTCCTATCTCACAGGTTCTTATTCTCTCTCTTCTAACTCATCCTCTTCATTTGAGCTTTCCCTTCTCTATCATGTTCTCTCGCTCTCTCTTGCTCTCTCTGTCTCTCTCTTACGCCCCTTTCTTTGAGTTTTGTGCTCTTCTCTCATTTTCTTTATCCTCAGCTCCTTTGACTTCTTGCCTGCAACTATTCAATCTTTTTCTATCAGCTCTTTCATCCTCTTAACCACCCCTAATTATTGATTATTCTACCACTCTCTTTCCTCCCTAATTTTTTTCTTCTCTTTAAAACTCCAAAATTTGAGTTTTCTCACAATCTCTGTCACCTCGGTGTAAACCACCAATCCCACATCTTCTCTCTACCACTTCTTCCAAAAGTGTCTACGGTTCATTTGCATTGTAACTAGATGTTTGTATTTCATTTAACAGGGGTTATGAGCCTGCCCGTAAGAACACTTTTGCTTCAGAATTATTAAGAAGTTTGGTGATTAGAGAAGAGTGGTTCTCTGATGATATCGACAATGGAAATGACCACCGTGGCATCTCGTCTTCAGCATCGATCATCTCTTCCTGTGGTCCTCCCTCCCTTTCTTCCATACCCTATCTTCCTCCATCATCTTCCTAACATCAAATCCTTGACCTCATCGGCCACACACATTCATCTCACCCTCATAGTCTCTATCTCGCATCTCATTTCCTCCCTTCTTATTTTTGTCCATTCTGAAACCTTTTTCTACACCGGGAGTTAATTTTCCGCACTTCATTTCCACCTCTCTTGTGGTACACATCAGCATCTTCTCTCGCCAACCAATTATTTCACCATCATCATATATGCTTCCCACACTTTGTCTTCTTCTCATTCGCACCCGTCCGTGGATCTGCAGATCGATGTCAGTCCATTCCATTCAACATCACAACAACCAAGCTATTGGCTTTCTTTTCAAGGTACCTTCTCCCACCTTAACCTTGAGATAATTGTTGGTTCATGATAGTTTTTTATTTGCTCTAAGCCGTTGTGGACCTCATGCATTTATGGGTTCAACTTTGAATGCATATTTTGAGCTTTCTACTCCCATTAAGTTGTGTATGTCAACGCATCAAACAAGGCCATTCAACATCAGAACAACGATGCTATTGGGCTTTGATAACACACTAATTTTTTTTTACTTCAATAGATTATCACAGTTTTATGAGTGTAAATAGTTAAAATAGGGTTGTTATCATTTATTACATATAATAAAATTTTCCAAGTTAATCCCTGATTTCCCTAATTTTCTGTTATTTATGAATTTTATGGAATTTATATAATGATAAGGATTATAATGATGATAACGGTTATAATAAGGATTATGATGTTGAGGATGATGATAGTGGGTGTAATGAGAGTGATGATGACAATGATGATTATAAGGGTTATGATGTGGATGATGATGAAATAAGGCTGATGATGCGTGTGAGGATGAGGAGACGGATGGTAAGGATGATAATAAGGGTTATGATGTGGGTGATAATGACAACTATGATAATAAGGGTTATGATGACGGTGATAATGATAAGGATAATGCTAATGATGATGACAAGGGTTATGATGAGGGTAACAATAATAAGGATGGTGATAACATTTATGATGAGGATGATAATGACAAGGATGATGATAACGGTTATGATGACGATGATGATAGGCGGTAGGATGAGCATGAGGATGATGAGGGTTATGATGACAATGAACACTATAAGGTTTATGGAAAGGATGATGATCATAAGGATGCAGATAAAGGTTATGAGGAGGATAATGATTAGTGGAGTTATGATGAGGATGATGATGATAAGGATGATGAGAAGGGTTATGATAACGATGATGATTGTAAGGTACGTAATGGGGAGGACTATCATAAGCACAATGATAGGGGTTATGATGAGGATGATGATACTAAGGATTTGGATGATAAGGATGATGACGAGGGTTATAATGAGCATGGTGATCATAAGCAAGATTATAAGGGTTATGATGAGGATGATGATCATAAGAATGATTATAAGGGTTATGATTACGATGATCATGATAAGGATTATGAGGGATGACGGTGTCACAGAACTATATCTTCTTTTGCGTTCACCATCACCCACTCTATCTCCTCTTTTCCACTGCTTTTTATTGTATTTTGCTTTCTCCTCTCTGTCTACTCTTGCTTACAGATTTACATCTTCTTGAGCTATTACATTTATCTCTTAATCTCTAACTTATCTTGCTCCCACATCTCTCTCACATCTCTGTGTCCTCTCTATGGTTCATTTGCATTGTAAAATGATGCTTGTACTTCATTTAAAGGGGGACTTGAGCCTGTCCGTATGAACACTTTTGCTTCATAATTATTATGAAGTTTGTTGATTAGAGAAAAATGGTTCTCTGGTGATATCGACAATGGAAATGGATATTGTGGCATCTTGTCTTCAACATTGACCAGCTCTTCCCGGGATCCTCCCTCCTTTCATCCATACCTATCTTCCTTCAGTTGCTATGAGCGGTTGTGGACTTTATGCATTGATATGGTTATGATTTGATATTTTAAACTTTCTACTCCCAATAAGTTATGTAAGTCAATCTCAAACAAGCCCACTCAACATCAGAGCAACCAAGCTATTGGGTTTTGATAACACACTAAATTTAATATTTGTTTTAAGAAATTATCACAGTTTTAAGCAATTATCATAACCAAGCTCGTCATGATGCATATGTATCGTCGCATTTTCATCCATTGTTTTATTTTGAGTCATTTAATATTTCTCCTTATTTTTTTTCATTTTCAGTGTTGTAAAAGGGGTCACTTATTGGGGCCCTACGTGTACTGTGTAATAGGTCCATCATGGCCCTATATAAGGCCATGATGGACCACGTACATCAGATCCGGTTATTTTGTGACAGTTATTTTATGAGAACCAGGTCTGAACGAGAGGAGGAAGAAGAGGAGAGGAAGGAGAAAAGGAGGAGGGTAAAGTAATGCTACCGAACGCTGCCAGTCTGCCACCGCCGAATGCGGTGAGGCTGCCTCTTCACCTGCTCGTCTTCCCTCTGCCATGTAAAGCACGCGCTGATTCCGTGGCCTGATCGCACGACGATGCTAGTGCACCTACGGCCATGCAAACGTCGTTGTATCCTGCGGGGAACCTACCTAGTGCTGCCAATAGCGCCCAACAGCCGTCAGTGTGCCGTCTGATCATTAGCTCGCGCCCTTGTGGTCGTGCATTGCGCATGCTGACCTTGACGCGAAATTGGCTAATGCCCGTCGTGCGTTAACGCTGGTGGTTTTGAGTCTTTAGCTCTGTACACGACAGCGCTCTGGTCAACGTCCTAGCCCACACGACAGTTTGTTGCCCCTTCCTACGACGCCCCCCCCCCCAGGCCTCGAGCCCCAGCCTCGCAATGGGAATATCAGCACATCGCAAACATGCTCATATAGCGGTCAAACAACAGTGCTGCATAGAGATAATCACACCGGACATGCAACTAATCGCTGGTCCAGACGATACTAGGTTGCTGTGCTTCTTCGGACTCGTCGCTAGCCCACACACCTAGTCGTTGGCCTGCGCTCCTGCGCGCGAGCGTTGTTTCATCGACGGGATCATGACACGCCGCTTATGAACCACTGTCACATTCTGCACCTACATACGCTGCTTGGATCCTGCTGCCCTTGCCAGCGCCATGTCTGTGATGTCGACACTACCACACGTGATCGTCGCGACTTCTGCAACCCTGGTTGTGCCTGCCGGGTTTGGTCGATCGCTTGACCCGACTCATCCAAGCTTCTCTTCTTCACATCCGTTCATGTGCCGGGCCATCGTTGCCACTCGAGCTACACCGTGCTCCTCTCCGGCACGTCCCCGTCGCACTTACCCGCTTCGACCACTGCATTGACGAAGACATTGACGATGAACTCTGGCAATGACAAGGTACACTGTTCCCCTTTGCTGGTTTGTTACATTCCTTTCTACAGTATTTTTTGGCTGCTCTCCACCACGCTCGAGTTAGTTTAGGTGATAGAAACTTTTCAAGAAGACTACAAACTAAGTGTTTTCCTAGGTACGGACCGAGTCCATCTGTTACATGTGAGCCCCTATGGATTTATTCAGTTTGCACCTTAGTCGCCATCGTCACTCCAAGGAGGGTCAGAAGGTCACCGTTATCATCATCGGTGGCCCGCCTTAGAGCTCAAAATTCAGTGAATCCCCACTCGAAGACCCCATGCACGTCCACTTCACCTAAGGCATTTCACATCACGTCATCACATTCCCTTTAGTGAATTACCCGTCAGACAAAGTCATTGATGACGTCCGACATCAAAATGAATTTTTAAATAAAAATAAGGTATATTTATAAGAAAATAAGAGTTTTAAGCAATGTCTAAAGTCAAAGGGGTATTTCTTAAAAGTTTGTCGCAATTATGCCCTTAAAACAGCTCTCGGTCGTGGTTGTAAGCAATTGAAATAGTTGCGAGGTTTTATTGAAAATAATCAGGATTTTATCATGGATTTTTCAGGAATAATGCAGGAGAGAGAAAGCAGAAAGAACGGCGTCGTTGGTTTTTTTTTGGGCGTTGGTTTGTGCATGCATATTTAATCAGCGACTCTTTTGCAAAATTCTTGGAAATTCTATCTCTGGGCAGTAAGTTCACCTCTTGTGCTGTGCATACAAAGCGCATGCAGGGGAAGGGACATGGCGCAATGTGATTCGGTGCGACTTACAGGTACATGCAAATCATGATGTATTGTATCTATTATTATTATTATTTTCTTCCTTTTGACTTTAGGAGGGGGGATATGTGGTGCTACAAGAATGAACCCCCCATTTTAAGTTCACACGCATTGGCCAATCAGAGAATGACACGACATTGTGTGTTGAAAAAAAATAAAACTAAATAAATGAAAATTGATCCAAAGGCTTAGATTGGTAGATTTTTATTTATTAATAACTTTTGATCCTGAAGTCGGATTGAGGTGATTTTTTAATGGATTTGCTCTCTCAACCTCCTCTTTCTATCTTTATGGTTGGTTGGTATTTATTCATATCAAGCCTGCATTGATAGATGAAACTAATTACTAAATGAGGATAAAATGGTAATTTTTACCATGTAACCTAGGTATTAAATCCAAATTTTGATAGGGAGAGCTCATTCTGGAGGTGGCTTAATCACACTTGCAATACCAAGAGGATATTCATCTTGGGTCAACCCTATTATGTGCTTTCTATTTCCTTGTATTGAAATTTTTGGTGTAATTTGGATGATTTGTTAGTTAATTTATTCATCATTCTTCTCTATCTTTGTTTGAATTTTTAAATCTCTAGGCTTGAGCAGAATGTATGAGCCCTTATTGAGATTGAGAGGAGAGATTGTGAAATTTACATAGCTATTCCATTTGCACATTAAAAAAATTATAAAAGTTTTGATTTCTAGGAGATATAAGATTGCCTTTATGATCTAGTAGTTACTAAATTTTGATACCAAATCCACCAAAATAAACTAAAACCAAACCATGTTTCTTAGATCCCCTCTAATTGACCCCTTGGTCCTTTTTATCGGATCAAAGAAGACAATCTAGAGCTCCTTAATTCTTCTATTCTTCTCATCTCTTCTACCCCCCTTTTCTAAACTGTTCATCTAATTAGAGTAAGTTGATCTCTATTCAAGATTGAATTAGCTCTACTTAGGATCAAATTATTCACTCATATCACAATTGAATTACCTCACTAGCTTCCACGTGGGCGATACTTCTACTTATCACTATGCATCTTAAGTTAGGGTTTTATAAATTTTATTTTATAAGCAAAAATCAACAATGACAAGGGTTAATAAAATTGCAAAATTCACCCCTATTTTCAGGAAAGCAATGCTAAGAAAATTAAGTTGATTTTCATTTCTATCAATTCAGTGCTTTAAAATTGTGTTTAAGATATTTTTGAAATAAATTTCTATAAAGTGTGTATTGTTAATCTAATAAATTTCTTGCGCTACATTTTACTGCTTATCATAGACAATATTTTCTAAGTATTTTATTACTTTTAGATCATTAGATATCATCGTTTCAGTTTTAAGCAATCTGAGCCATTCGAATATCTCTCTCCTTCAAGGAAAAGCTTTTATGACGGAATGCCAACATGACACTAAGTTCTAGGCGTTGAAAATTCAAATAATTATTTAGAAATTCTTAAATAAATTTAAATTTTGGTTTCTGATTTAATGCAATTTTAATTTTGAATATGACTTTAGAAAGTTCTATAAAAATAAATAAATCCAGGAAAATCTGAATGTCATATCAACAAATTAGTAAACCCCTTAAAATATCATGCTATTAAATAGATATTTTCGGACATAAAATTATTTTATTCATGAAAATATTGTCAAAAAATTATGTTAAGATACCATAAATTGAAGAAAAGCTTAAATTAATTATAAACACCTTTTCTTGAGAATAAACACCTTACTCCAGAATCATTTGTTTTTTTTGTAACACACACAGTTACCAACGCAAACAAATACAAAACCTAGCAACAATTGTGACCTCTTTGTTTGTGGAGGGCAAAGCATAGAGGGAGTCGGGGTATCGTTTCCATAACAAGAAGCCCGGATGCGAGCAAAGGTGACGTCACCGGAGAGCAAGATAGAGAGGAGGATCAGCGGCGAGAATTCACATCAAATTACACTATTGTGCAAGGAAATGGAAAATGTCTTCACTCAAATCCCCATTGAATATTCATACTGAATAGTGGCGTAGTATCCTCCATTTTCAGGTGTTTAATCACTCCGACAATTAATTTTAACCCATTTATCTTATTCCATTGGAGATTATTTCAACATGAATGGAGCGTACGGACGATGATAGGGGTTCTGACGAGGATGATGATGAAAAGAATGATGATAACGATTATAATGAGGATGAAGATGAGTGTTACAATAAGGATAATGATCATGATGGTGCTGACAAAGGTTGCAATGAGAATGCAGACGATGATGATGAGTATGAGAGTTATGACGAGCATGATGATAATAAGGGTGATGATAAAGGTTCTGATGAGGATGGCAGTCATAAGGATGATATTAAGAACTATTCTGAGAAGGATGATCATCAGTATGATTATAAAAGTTATGTTGAAGCTGATGATTGTAAGGATGATGATATGTGTTATGATGAGGTTGATAATCATAAGGTGATGATAAGGGATATGATGAGAATGGTAATCATGAGACGATGAGGATGATGATAAGGATTACAATGAGGATAATGATGATAAGGATGCTGATAGGGATTATGCTGATGTTGAGAATCATAAGGATAATGATGTGGATGATGATAATAAGAATGATGTGGATGAAAATATTGTCTAAAAATCATGTTAAAATACCATGAAACAAAAGAAAGCTTAAATTCATTATAAAAGTGAAATGAATAATTTCAACCTTTAATAGCATGGAGGAGGATAAACACCTTACTACAGGATCACATGTTTTTTTATAATGCGCACACAGCTACAAATGCAAACAAATACAAATGCCAGCAACAATTGTGATCTGTTCGTTCTTCAAGGGCAGAATATGAATTTCCCATCTTGAGGACTTTTACTATCCAACTTTTGCGTACGCGTGGATTTTTTTGCACGAGCGTTGTTTATCATTGTGGCATGGTTGTGCTTCTCACCCGGTGCGTTAAACAAGGATTTATTCACCATAGCCTTGGCGTGCGTTGCACAATCCAGCGGGTTGTTGGTGACAATGATGACGACTTCGATGAGGTTGTGGCAATCTCAAATGGGGATTCTCCATCACACAACCGTTGCCTCTTGATGGCGCGGCACCGTCCGACACCGCAGGGCCGTCACTCGAGGAGCCAGCACCGTCATCGAACCCACCACCGACACGTATCCAGCCGACACGACAAGCCGCAGCATCTACGCGCAACCCCGGGTTCAGATATTTAGCGTGACGACGGGCCACCGTCGACCCGTACTTGCTCGCCTTTCCCTCTTTTTATTTCCCATTTTACAATTTCTTCGTACCCGCATGTTGCGAGGGGAAGTTCCCGCATGAGGATATCTTTCCCTCCCCTTAGTGGGCCTAATGAACCCATTTTCTTTTTTTGGTTTTATTTCTCTTTCATTTTGTAGTTAAGGGGCCCATTTTCCTCTCTCCTATAAAAGGGAGGGGAGGGCGTCCCCCTCAAACACTCTTGAATTTTCTATGAAGTTATAACTTTTAAGAAGTTGAAGAGTCACGTTTGTGGAGGAGAGGAAGAAGAAGAAAGGAGAAGAAGAAGGAAGAAGAAGGAGAAGAGGAAGGGGAAGGAGAAAGAAGAGAAGAAGAGAGAGGAGCAGGATCGTGACCCGCCGCCGAGCTGTCGCCCTCCGCCCCTCAAGCCGCCGCCGCCGACGCCGTTCCCCGGCCGTCTTCGCCCGCCGCCACCGTGCTGCTGCCTTGCTGTAATCCACCGCCCGACGCTGCTACGAGCTCCGCGGCCTCCCCAGTCCTGCGCACGCCGCTGCCTCACCGCCGGAGCGCGCCCGTGCACCGTCTTCCACACGCCGAGCGAGCCCAGCACCGCCCGCAGACGTGGGTCGCCGCTGCGAGTCCCGTCGCGGCCCCCCACCGCGCGACTCACGCGCCACCTGTGTACGTCGGCGCGCCGTCTCCTGCCGGCCGAGGCCACCTCTACCGCTAGCCCACCGCAGGTCGTCAACCTGTGGGCGGCCCCGCACCGCCGTCACTCACTCGCCGCGCGCAACCTCCCTGTGCGCCCGCACGCGCGTCCTGCTGAGCGCCGCACGCTACCCGGCACTCGCGTCCGCGCGCTCTACCAGCAGTGCCCTGCCCGCGCCTGCATCAGCGCTCGTGCATCGCGCGTGGTGCGTGCTACGGTGACCAATGCCCGCCACACCATCCCAACCCCCGCGACATCGCTACGACCACCGCCCTGCGCCCAGTACGCCAGCACCCTCATCTGTTCGGTCAGCGCCTTTGCCACGCCCGCACCCCGCGCCTCCCCTCGCTCCCCCACCAGTCAGACGTCGGCGCCCTCAGCCTTGCTGTTTTCTCTGGAACTCCTGATACGAGATATCTGTCGCCAGTGCGACGAAGATACCCCTACTCTGCTGCTCTTTACGTCTCTTACTTTCTTCAGTGCACTTTCGATTCGCCTCCTCCGTGCTCGGGTTAGACGTAGGTGAGAGTGGGACAGGTTGAGAAAACGACGACAGTCTATACGTGGGTCTTACATGCCCGGTACGAGTCGGGTTCACCTGACGTGTGTGAGAATATGAGCGGGGTATCCCCGTTCGGCGTTGTACTCACCCTCGATCCTCTTGGGCGAGGTTCGGGGGGTCTGTTTGACCTCACCAGAAGCGATCCCATCAATCTGTGGAACGGCAACACCGCACTTCGGCGCACGCACGTACTATAGTAGGATTTTCACATTTCCATCATCATTCATATCTGTCCATTCGCACTTTCGGATGACACTCATCGTCGACGTCTGAATGAGATCCTTATTCGATACCGTTCCGTTACCATCGGTGTCAACCGGACGACGTCTTGACGACCTCCGGCATCACCTCTTTTTCTCTTTTCAGTTGAACATGAGCATCATCATAATCACCATCGCCATCATTATCATCATCATCATCATCATCAACCTTCTTCTATTTGGTAATCGCCAACGATTGAAATGCAAAAAACAGGTACTGGTTGGAATCACAGCCGTATTCTCTACTTCTCTTTCTACCTCATCATTACTATCCGACCACCATCACCACCATCATCATCATATCAAAATCACACCACCACCACTACCATTATCATCATCATCTAGTGTTTGCCCACACGACTGACATTGATATCGGCAAATAAATTGGGACAGTGTCTGATATCGCATATTGATCGATATCCGTCTTTTAGATATGGACGGATATCGGTTGGCTAAGGACAAGACAGATATCGAATACTAGACATCAATTATCATTATCCAGATATCAAAACCGATATCCGGAAGTCGAGGACCGATATCCAAATATTGTTGTTAACCATTTTAATCCCGTATGGAAGATGTGTAGGAGTTTTTAAAGTTTAAATCCTGTCCAGCCATTTTTCATAAATACGCCTGTATTATATTGCATTCAAAAACAGATGCTGCTTGTGACATTATTAGAGAAATGTCCCCCCTGATGCTATATTCTCCAAATAGGAAAACTATATGACAACAATAGTTTATTTATTAAGCCCCTATAATTTATGTATTTCAATTCATACCTATGAAACGTGTAACCTAGCTTTTTTAGGGGGCCTATTTCTAAGGAATATTTAAAATATTTTCCTCAAAATTAGAAATTAAACCAAAAGCTTATTTTATTAAAGTAATATCATGTATACGGTGAAGATGTCTCCTTATCCACCATAAATCCCTGATAAAATGAAGAAACGTTTTGGGAAAGGTTGAAATAAAACAATTAATGTATACACTATATTAAGCTTATACATGATTTAAATACATACATGCACACAATATAGACAATGTCACATTAGTGAATTAAGTGCAAATTTTAAATAATTTATATTAGTGTTTTTGTAGGATCTACGATCAGTAATGTAACATTTTTGATGTTAACAAATCTAGATATTTATAGTGAAATGTTGAAAATTCTACAACTAATGCCCACACTATATTGATCTTAAACATGATTTAAATACATTCGTAGACACAATATAGCCAATCGGTAATTGAAATTTTTTTGATGTTTGGAAAAAATTTAGGAAGTTTTAGATAAATGTTAAAAATTCTATAAATAATGCTCACACTATATTGCTCTTAAACATGATTTAAACACATAGGTACACACAATTTAGCCAATATCACATTAGTCAATTAAGTGAAAATTTTAAATATTTATAATTGTAATTTTGCTGGATCTACAATCGGTAATTGAAATTTTTAATATTCGAAAGCAGGTTAGTATGTTATAGATGTCGGCGACAACAGATGTCCTCGTCCTATCCCTAACACAGAAGTGGATGACGACATTGAGACGGATATCAATATCGGATATCGTTACTGTAGCAACCGATCTCCGATATCGATATCCAATATCTGACACCGATATCTGATATCCAATGTCTTTTCGGTATCCGATACAACATACGTCCTGATACTGTCATCCAATAGCGGTATCTGGACAGGCAATCATTAACATCATCATTGTATCATCATCACCATCATTATCACCATCGCCATCCCCAACACACCACCACCATAACCATCACATCATAATTATCTAAGGCTAGCATCTAATCCCACCTATAGGGCGCCGCCGCCTTTCCACTACAAGATTATGCCGCTTGCTCAGTAGACAGTCTGAAGAAATAAGTAAGAATACAATGTTTGTGGGACTAATGAACAACAAACATCATATGTCTCGTCCTTGGTCACAGAGGGTGATGACATGACGGTGATCGATGATGATTTTTAGCCCCACGACAAGGACAGATGACGAGACAAAAAACCAGTGACGGTTGACATGACAATGACAGAGAATCTCAGATGCCTGACGTAACGAGACGCCCCTCATTGATGATGCTGATGACCGAAATTTTTTAGCATATAAATTTTTTAGCAAAGAGTACGGGATAGAGCGTATGAAATAGAAAGGCATGGAGTTTCAGAGAGAGAGAGAGAAAGAGAGAAAGAGAGAGACAGAAAGAGAGATGGACAGAGAGACAGAGTAAGAGAGAGGGTGAGGGAGACAGAGAGAGGGTGTCAGGAAGAGAGAGTGATTTGTAAAAAGAGAGAGAACTGAAAAAATTCAAAAAATTAAACAATTAAAATTTTAATTGTCGATATGTCCTTTTGTCACCTCTGTTAGGGGACGCTGTTCAATGACAGGCGACGAATATGTGATGGGACGCGTCAGGAGGGGAGACTTCACAAACTCCTTGTCACTTGCTCATCCCACACCAGTCGTCATCCGTCCCTTCATGTCCCAGAAGTACCTTTCCTTATGCGGGACTGTGTTTTTAGGATTATCTGGACGAAATAATATATATTCAACTGTTTTGCTTCTTTTCTACTTTTGCACGGCTGGAATCCCACCTATTATTTTGTTTGGTGGGGTCCACAAAGTTTTTGGCGTGGGCCATCGCAGTTGGGTCTAACTGATATAGAAAACGCCCAATAAGAGAGAACAATGATTTATATATTTACTTTTGCACGGCTAAATCTCCATTTCAGCCAGCTCCTCCGGTGCACGTGCCGAATAGCACGTGCCGAATATTTATTCGGCACTGAAGCATACATATTGAGCCCAATCACGAAATATGTTTTGTATAAAAGCTAAGTTTAAAATGTGACCTGGTCAAGTCACACATTGAAGAGATGTTCCGCGGTGGCCGGAAATCTTCCCAGAATCTGCAAGTTTATTCGATGTTTGAGCTGAATGCTGATCTTCTTTCGGAATCAAACATTTCATATTTTACCATCGAATTATTCCTGATTCCGGGAATTTTTCTGATCGGCGGACGACACGAGGCGATGAACCGTGGATTGCCAGTGCCAAAATTACTGGACTTTGGTGGCAGGATAAATCTGCAATACTTATACCGAAAGTCTAAAACTCCAATAAGAACGAGAGGGAGAGAGCAAACAGAGGGAGGGAGAGAGCACAAAAGAGAGAGGGATGAGAAGGTGTTGGACGAGAGCTCGATAAGAGGAGAGAGGAAGAGCACAAGGCAGAGAGAGAGGGAGGTGTCGAACGAGAGCTCGTTTGGGAGAGAGAGAGATTACCAGAAGAGAGGGAAAGAGAGTGAGAGAGCGAGAGAGAGAGAGAGCGAGAGAGAGAGAGAGCGAGAGAGAGAGAGAGCGAGAGAAAGAGAGCGAGAGAGCGAGAGAAATGGAGCGAGAGAGAGCGAGAGAAGGAATGAACCTGGCGCAGATACAACGCCTATACCAGAAAGAGAGCGAGAGAGAGATAGAGAGCAAAAGAGATGAAGAGAAATAAAGAGAGAAGGAGAGCAAGAGAAGAGAGAGATGAAGAGGGCGAAAGAGATCAAGAGAAAGAAAAAGAGATAGAAAGAGAGAGAGAGAAAGAGAGCAAGCGAGAGAGACAGGGAAAGAAAGAACCGCGCTCATATCCAACGCCTATGACAGAACTCCACTCCAACCTCCTCCCCTGGGATCTACTGCAACGGTCGAGTAGATCAAATGAACGCTGTCCATACAAGTGGCCAACCGACGCCGCTCCAAGAGCGAAACTTCAGGGTGGCCATCCGAGGGACCTCTCTCGTCCTCCGGCTAGTGTTTGTTTTCCTCAACCCCTCCACTCTTCCCCCTTCTTTATAACCTGTCCCACCGAGAGCAAGGTCGGCTATCTATCTCTCTCTCTCTCTCTCTCTCTTTCCGTCTCTCTGTTTCTTTGCGAGAACGCAGAAGGGTCGTCGTCGTCGGAGCAGGAAGGGAGAGTCATATCAATCTTCCCGCCGGGGGGCTCCTTGTCGTGGAAACCGATATCCAAACTCCCTCTTCGCACTTGCACCGAAACGAGAGCTGTCGCCTCCTCCTAATCTTCCTCCTTGGCTGGCCTTTGCTGACTATTCCAAGTGCTCTCGGCAACTTGCAGAGGAAAAGTTCCGTCGCCGCCGGCCATGTTGTTGTGAAGAAGAAGAAGAAGAAGCGTCCAACACCAGCAAGCAAAGCTCTAAAGCTTTCCTCGGTGGGGGTCCCGCTTACTTCTCGAGATCCTTCTTTGCTTCTCTCTTTTACTGTGGGGCCTTCAACTGAGAGATGATTTTAGAGAGAATTTCTGAATTCCTCTCTAATATCGTCTCTGAGTTCAAGGTCCCTCAATGAAACAGAGAGGCGGAGAGGAGGCTGGAGAAGCAAGCGAGATGCCCACCGGGGACAGTTGTAGATGGTGCGGGATCCGCAGATAAAGATGGCGCTGTAGACGTTTTTGTTTGCCCGCGTTCGGGGCTTCATTATCAAACTACACGGTCTGCAACGGATTTCCTCCTCTACAAGTCGACGAGATCAATTCCGGTGGTGAGTAAAGGCCTGTCAAAGTGGAAGTTGAGGAGAAGGCCACGGCCTTTGTTCAGTTCAAGGGCACCTCTTCTCTCTACCACTTCTTCTGAAAGTGTCTACGGTTCATTTGCGTTGTAAATGGATGTTTGTATTTCATTTAAACGGGATTATGAGCCTGTCCGTAAGAACACTTTTGGTTCAGAATTATTATGAAGTTTGGTGATTAGAGAAGAGTGGTTCTCTGGTGATATCGGCCCTGGAAATGACTACTGTAGCATCTCGTCTTCAACATCGAACATCTCTTCCTGTGATCCTCCCTCCCTTTCTTCCATACCCTATCTTCCTCCCTCATATTCCTAACATAAAATCCATGACCTCATTGACCACACACATTCATCTCACCCACATAATCTCTATCTGGCCTCTCATTTTCTCCCTTCTTATTTTCGTCCATTCTCAAACCTTTTCTACATTGTGAGTTCATTTTACACACTTGAATTCCACCTCTCTTGTGGTACACATCAGCATCTTCTCTCGCCAACCAATTATTTCACTATCATTATATATGCTTCTCACACTTTGTCCTCTTCTCATTCGCTCCCATCCGTGGATCTGCAGACCAACGTCAATCAATGCCATTCAACATCAGAACAACCAAGCTATTGGCTTTCTTCTCGAAGGTACCTTCTCACGCCTTAACTTTGAGATAATTGTTGGTTCATGATAATTTCTTATTTTCTTTGAGCCGTTGTGGACCTTATGCATTTATGCGTTCAACTTTGAATGAATATTTGAACTTTCTACTCCCATTAAGTTATGTATGGCAATGTCCAACAAGGCCATTCAACATCAGAACTACCAAGCTATTAGGCTTTAATAACACCCAAAATTACATATTTATTTCAACAAATTAGCAGAGTTTTATGCATGTAAATAGTTTAAAATAGGTTTGTTATCATATATTATATATTAATTAAAATTTTCAAGTTAATTCTGGATTTTCCCTAATTTCCTGTTAATTTATGATTTTTGGGGAATTTATTTAAGCTCGAAAAAAATTCTGTTTAAATGAAAATGACAGGTTTAAAAAAATTAACTTTAATGCTAACTAATGTGGGGACCAATTACTGCATTGGATTTTTTGGGAATTTATTTAGGGAATAAATGAGTTTTAAAATGAAAATATACTATATTTATATGGAAAGTAATAGTTTTTAAAAAATTTCTAAAGTCAAAGGGGTTTTTCTTAAATTTTCGTTGTAATTATGCTCTTAAAACAGCACTCGGTCGTGGTTGTAAGCAATTAAAATAGTTGCGAGGTTTTATTGAAAATAATAATGATTTCTTATGGTTTTTTCAGGAATAATGGAGGAGAGAAAAAGCGCAAATGACATGTAAATAAATATTTTTTGGTCGGCGTTGGTTTGCGTGCGCATATTTGATCGGGGACTCGTTTGCAAAATTCCAGGAAATTCTCTCTCCGGGAAGTAAGTTCACCTCCTGTGATGTGCATACAAAGCACACACATGGGATGTGGCATGGCACTATGTGATTCGGTGTGACTTACATGGACATCCAAATCATGATATATTGTGTCTATTTTTATGTATTTTTTTCTTTATTTTGATTCCAGGACAGAGGGTATGTGGTGCTAAGAGAGTGAACTCGCCATTTTAAGTTCAAATGTGTCGGCCAATCAGAGAATGACATGGCAGTGCGTGTAGATGAAAAATCAAATTAAATATAAGAAAATCGATTCAACGACTTCCTTGGTCCATATTGATGGAAATATATGTGGCCAGCAAGCCAATCACACATTCCACATCTCGTTCCATATTCGTTATAGTGTACGTGTGATGCGTATAATGAAGTCCATGAATACATGATCGGGCTTAGTGAATTATGATGATATCGTAATGCGGAGATCACTAGTCTTTAAGCATGTGTTCTAAACATTCCTATTTGAAAGATATGCGAGAAGGACATCGAAGTATCCGGATAGAATAGCACTATCTAGCCTCACTCGTATGATGACTATGGCCGGTCCCGTAGCCATTAGTGTGGCGACACTAAGGATAGATAGTGGGTGCTCTTTTGTGGAAAGAGTTCACTGAATAGATCCGTACGAATCTCTGAATGGTATTATACCAAACTGTCAATCAGGTTGATTCACGTCACGATTGTGTAAGTGGTCCTAAGACCCGAGACACCAAAGACGTCTTGTGGACGGACGGTTGTACTTTGGCTGTGGCCAACGAGTCTCTAATCATGGGATTCTAAATGGTCTTAGTTCGGGTGCATCAAGAAGTACACGAAGGCGATTGAGTGGTCAAGATGGGACCGTCCACCCTCTGTATAAGAGGTGACAACTCAAGGAAGATGAAATAATGAAGTCCTTGGCCAAGGCAATGAAATATCGGAGAAGAGTTCTCCGATGATTTCCGAATGCATCAGTGTTAACTCGGATGATCGATTAGGGTTTGACAGTTGACCATACCCTAAGTTGTCCAAGGAGCGTCAAGTGGATGAGGGATTATACATACATGGTACCCGATGATGAACAGGTTCCATGAGTGAGTCGATACACACTCCTTTGTATCTTCTAGGGCACGAGGTGTTGCTTGGCACCCCACGTGTCGGAGTCTTGACCTATTGATTGGGTTAAATCGATCCGACGTTAATTAATCTATATGATGATATAGTTAATAAATTTTGAAGGCCAATAAAGGTTATTGGGCCGCTGGAGTCGTTAACTAGACTGATCCATGGGCCTAGAGGGTCACACGCAAATGGTCTTTTGGACGTTGGAAGATATACTTAAGTTTTGGGGGTTTTTATGAAAAATACCCACTTAGTATAAATAGGGGAAGGCCCTGAATGAAATTCACCCAGGCCAGAATTGTTCAGGGGCCTTTCCCCTTCTCCATTCTTCCCACACCCCCTCTCCATCTCTGATGTGATCGGGAGGACGTAACTACGCCGACAGAGAAAGAACGGGGCTCGTCAACTAGAAGGAGGAGATCCGACGCGCCGAGGACCGCATGGATACGTCTAGAGGCTGCACACTTGAGCAGCTAGACTCGTCTTGCTCCGGGATCCAAGAAATCACGAATGAGATTCGTGCAAAGGTACTTTATTTTAATGAGTTTTATCGATGTCGTTCGATTCGCAGAAGTCTTCCGCTGCGCATCGTTTTGTTTTATTCATCCAGATCAAGGCCTCTAGAACCCAACAGATATTTGTTTATTAAAAACTTTCGATCCTGAGGTTTGATTGAGATGATTTTTTTATAGATTTGCTAGTCTCAACCTCTTCTTTCTATTTGTGTTGTTGGATCATTCAGATCGCGCCTGAATTGATGGACACAAATTTCTTACTTAATGAGGGTTAAATGGTAATTGTTACCATAAAACCCAAGTATAAAAGCCAATTTGGAGAGGGGGAGGTCATTCTGGAGATGGCTCTTTCACAGCTGCAATACAGAGAGTAGTTGCAATATTAGGTGCTTTCTCTTTCCTTGTATTCAGATTTTTAGTGTATATTGGATGATTTTTAGTTAATTTCTTCATTTTTCTTCTCTATATTTGTCTAAATCGCTAGGCTTGAGCGGGATGAACAAGCCCGTACTGAGATTGAGAGGCGAGATTGTGAAATTTACCAAGGTATTCCCTTTTTACATTAAAAAATTATAAAAAATTTAATTTGTAGGAGATATTAGATTGCCTTTTTGACCCAATCACTAGTAAAATTTAATACCGTATCACCCAATAACAAACTAAAACCAAATCATGTTTTCTTCTATCCCCTCTAGTTGACCCCGTTGATCTTTTTTATCGAAACAAAGAATTCAATTTAGAGCTCCTTACTTATTCTATTCTTCTCATCCCTTCTACCCCCCTTTTCCAAACTTTTCGTCTAAGTAGAATGATTTGATCTTCATTGAAGATTCAATTAGCTCTAATTAGGCTCAAATTAGTCAAGCATATCACAATTATGTTACCTTATGAGCTCCCTTGGACGATACCTCTACTTATCACTATGCATCTTGATTTAGGGTTTTATATATTTCATTGTATAAGCTCAAATCAACAACGACAAGGGCTTGTAAAATTGCAAAATTTATCCCTAGTTTTGGTTATCAATGGGCACCGTTGCCGGGGAAGCAACGCTAAGATAAGATGAAAGTTCAGTTGGTTTTAATTTGTATCAATTGAGCGCTATAAAATTGTGTTCAGAATCTTTTTGATTTAATTTTTTATAAAGTGCTTATTGTTAATCTAATATATATTATTGTACTATATTTTATTGCTTATAATAGACAATATTTTTTAACCATATGAAGCAACCATGTCTCACTACTATGGGCAAATTTCTCATTGTCATTTGTTGCATCAAAATTATCACCATGATCATTGTCTTTATGAAAGTTAACAATCTGAATATTTTCTTCATCTTATAGATTTCTCGCATCATGGTGAAAAAATACATTGTGACATCAATCCTTTTATTTATGATTAAGAGCATTCACACCAGGCCTTCCCCATTTATCATGTGCATTTGTATAATCTGAAACCTACACAGTCAACAACCCCTAAATTTGGGGTTACCGTTATTGTCGACAGCCGTCACCTTGGAGTTCGGAGCTCAATGAATTTCCACTCTTCTGTCCTGCATGTACATTCCACTCAGGACATTTGCATCCATGTAGTTACATTCACTTTGCAATTTTGCCCATCGGACAATGCCATCCACGACGTTCGACATCAGCGAGCCACTTGAGAAGCAAGCTATTACAGCCGGAGGCTAGAGAAATATGCGCGAGTTTATGAGTGGCGGTAATGCAAAGTGTTAAGAAGAAGGCGTGTTAGCGGTAGAGCAGACGGAACGGTTAGGATAACGAACTTGAAACGCAGAGCCCGAGTGGCTAGAAAACTGCTTGTTAGTGGCAAGTAGCGCCCTAGTTGATGGCACTCCTCTCTACAGGTGGCACTCGAGGAAGCACGGGGCATTGCAAGAAAGGACCTATGAAAGTCGGGGCAACCCCTTCCCCTGGCAATGCGTACAATGTCCAAAGGGGGCAGGATCAAGATCATATGGTTATTCTACAAATACAACAGACGCATTCAACGGCCAGGCGCCTCTCTCTTTCTGAGTTATTCCAGCTTCATCATTCTTTTGTATACGATTACATGTAAATATATGATAACAACCCCATTTTAAGCTCTATTCTCTTTCGCGTTCATCGTCATCCTTTCTATCTCCTTGCTCTCTTCCACATCTCTTAATCGTCTCTTGATTTCTCTTCTCTATTTAACTCTTCCTTACAGATTTACATCTTCTCTAGATATTACCTTTGTCTCTTAATCTCTAACTTATCTTGCTTCCTCATCTCTCTCACCTCTTTGTGACCTCTCTCTCTCTATCATTTCTAGTTTTCTCCTCTGTCTCTCACTGATGAGAATTGTACTACATTTACCCTTTCACTCTCTATCCCTTTCAATTTCTCTCTCCCTCTCTTTACCTTCACTTATATTTCCTCCTCTCTCTCTGACATCCTTTTATTTCTCTCCTCAACAAGCCTTTTTTTAGATTTTTCTCCTATCTTTCAGGTTCTTATTCTCTCTCTTTTAAGTCATCCTCTTTATTTGAGCTTTCTCTTCTCTATCATGTTCTTTCTCTCTCTCTCCCTAAGCCCATTTATTGAGTGTTGTGCTCTTCTCTCATGTTCTTTTTACTCATATCCTTTCGTTGACTTTTCGCCTACAACTATTCTATCTCTTTATATCATCTCTTTCATCCTCCTAACCACCTGTCATTTATTTTTTTCTTCTCTCTATAACTTCCAATTTTGAGTTTTTCTCAAAACCTCTTTGACTTCCGTATAAACTACCAATAACACCCCTTCTCTCTACCACTTCTTCTTAAAGTGTCGGCAGTTCATTTGCATTGTAACGTCATATTTATATTTGATTTAAAATGGCTACGAGCCTGTCTGTATGAACACTTTTTCTTCATAATTATTATGAATTTTGTTTATTAGAGAAGAGTGGTTCTCTAGTGATAATGATAATGGAAATGGCTATTGTGACATCTCGTCTTCAACATTGACCAGCCCTTCTTGGGTTCCTACCTACCTTTCTCCCATATTTTGTCTTTCCTCCTCTTTCTAACATCTAAACCTTTACCTCATTGACCACGCACCCTCATCTCACCCTCATAATCTCCATCTTGCCTCTCATTGTCTCCCCTTTTCATATTTTCATACATTCTCACACCTTATCCGATCTACCTTGCGAGTTTATTTTCCACACTTCAATTCCACCTCTCTTGTGGTACACATCAACATCTTCTCTTGTCAACCAACTACTTCACTACCATTATATACACCTGTTTGCGGAGCTTCAGATCAACATCAACCAAGGCCATTCAACATCAGAACACCCAAGCTCTTTACTGCCTTCTCCAAGGTACCATCTCATGCCTTAACTTTGAGATAAATGTTTGTTCATGATAATCTTTTAATTGCTCTGAGCGGTTGTGGGCCTTATGCATTTATGTGTTAAACTTTGATAGGGTGTTTTGAGCTTTCTACTCCCATTAAGTTATGTATGTCAACGTCAAACAAGGCCATTCAACATCAGAAAAACCAAGCTATTGGTTGGTTTTGTCAATGTCAACCAAACTAATTCGATATTTATTTCAAGAAATTATCATAGTTTATGCACATAAATCATATAAAATAGGACTGTTATTATATATTACATGTTAATTAATGTTTCCAAGTTAATTCTGATTTTTCCCTAATTTCATGTTAATTTATGAATTTCAAGTATTTTATTTCAGCTTGGAAATTTTCTGTTTAAATGAAAATGGCAGGCTTAAAATTAAGTTTAATGTGAATTAATATGGTGAAAAAATACTGAATTTTCTAGATTTTTCTGGAATTTCATTGGATTTATTTGGAATTTATTTGAGAAATAAATGATTTTTTTATGAACATAAAGTATATTAACAAGGAAAATTAGAGCTTTTAAGCAACTTCTAAAGTCAAAGGGGTTTTTCTTAAATCTTTGTTGCAATAATGCCCTTGAAAGAGCGCTTAGACATGGTTGTAAGCAATTAAAATATTTGCAAGATTTTATTGAAAATAATCAGGATTGTTTCATGGGTTTTTCATGAATAATGGAGAAGAGACAAAGCCCAAAGGACATATACATAACATTTTTTTGGGTGGTTTCATTTAATTAGGGACTCTGGTGCAAAATTCCAGGATATTCTCTCTCCGGGCGGTAAGTTCACCTCCCGTGCTATGCATACGAAGTGCACGCACTGGAAGTGACATGGCGTTATCTGATTTGGTGTGACTTATAGGTACGTGCAAACCACGATACGTTATGTCTATTTTTTTTTTTGTTTATTTTTTCTTCAGGACAGGGAATACGTGGCGCTACGAGAATGAACCTGCCATTTTAAATTCAAATGCGTCGGCCATTCGGAGATGACATGACATTACGTGTAGGAAAAATCAAATCAAATAAATGAAAACTGATCCAACGGCTTAGATTTTTCAATATTTATATATTAATAACCTTTGATCCTGAAGTCCAATTGACATATTTTTTATGATATTTCTCGTCCCAACTTCTTGCTTCTATCTGTATGGTTGGATCATTCAGATCAAGCCTAAATTGATGAATAGCAATTAAATATTAAATGGAGGGGAATGGTAATTTTTACCATGTAATATTGGTATACAAGCCGAATTCGGAGAGGGGGATGTCATTCTGGATGTGGCTCCATCACATCCAGAATTACGTGAATTACGTGACCGTGACCGCAGGTCGATGGAGAATTACGTGAATTTATTCAATGTTTAATTGCGTTCGAATTGCACTAAAGTAACCTGATGGCTTGAATATTTAATTGCGTTCGAATTTCACTAAAGTAACCTGATGCTTGAATAGGCCGTTAAGTTTGTGTCTCGTTTGGGCACATCTATTAGTAAGTGGGTTTTCCATTCGGTTCCAATTTCTTTTTTTTCTCTGTGGTGTTTTTATTTATTTTTCTCCGTGCTTTTCTTTCTCTTATTGGTAGCATACTATCTCCGTGGTGTTTTTATTTGTGCCAATTTTGTATTTTTTAAGTTTTCAGGTACGTAAGAAAACTATACTTGGTGTCTTTCCGAGTCTTTACCTGCAATCATGGATCCAAGTGGAACGATAAAACAAGGGTACAAGAAGAGCTCCACAGAGCACTTCTTGAATCAGCCATTTACTCAGTGATTGATGAATGCCGAAGCACTCTCTTTATTACCAGTAAGAGAAAACAGTGATTTTTATACGTACGTACATTTGCACGGCTGTGTCCATTTGTGCCAGCTCGTCTGGTGCACGTGCCTAATTTTTCGTACGGCTCAGTGTTGTCTATCGTCGTGGGCCGATGTTATTGGGCAAGAAGGATCCGTATCGAGCCCAATAACAAAATCTGTTGTATCAAGAATAAAGTTAAAGATGTGATCTGGTCGAATCGCACATTAAAGAGACGTTCGGCGGTGGCTGGAAATCTTGCCGGAATCCGTAACTTTATTCGATGTTTGAGGCTTTGAGCTGAATCATTATCTTTTTTCGAAATCGAATATTTCATATTTTACCATCGATTTTTTCCTGATTTGATAGGCGGAAGACACGAGGCGACGAACCGCGGATTGCCAGTGCCAAAATAACAGGATTTTGGTCGCCGGGTAAATCTACAATATTTATACCTCAAGTCTAAATCTCGAATAAGAGCGAGAGGGAGAGAGCACAAACGAGAGAGGGATGAGAGGGTGTTGGACGAGAGCTCGATAGGAGAGAAGAAGAGTACACGAAAGGGAGAGAGGGAGGTGTCGAACGAGAGCTCGTTTGGGGGAGAGAGAGAGAGAGACCGCAAGAGAGAGATAGAGAGCGAGAGCCAGAAAGAGAGCGAGGGAGAGAGAGAGAGAGACCGCAAGAGAGAGACAGAGAGCGAGAGCCAGAAAGAGAGCGAGGGAGAGAGAGAGAGAGAGAGCGAGAGAGCAAAGAAAGAGAGCGAGAGAGCAAGCGAAGGAGGGCGAGAGAGCAAGAGAAAGAGAGCGAGAGCGAGACAGAGAGAGAAAGAATGAACCTGGCGCAGATCCAACCCCTATACCAGAAAGAAAGCGAGAGAGAGAAAGAGAGAGCGAAAGAGATGAAGAAAAATAAAGAGAGAAAGAGAGCAAGAGAAGAGAGAGCGAAAGATATGAAGAAAAATAAAGAGACAAAGAGAGCAAGAGAAGAGAGAGCGAAAGAGATGAAGAAAAATAAAGAGAGAAAGAGAGCAAGAGAAGAGAGAGCGAAAGAGGGCGAAAGAGATTAAGAGAAAAAAGAAAGAAAGATAGAAAGAGAAATCGTTTTCGACATGAATAGATCACAAGGACAATGATGAGGGTTACGATGAGGATGAGCATGATAAGGATGATGATATCGATTATGACGAGGACGCAGATGGTAAGGATGATGATGAGGGTTTTGATGATGACCCTGATGATCATAAGGAAGATGATAAGGGTTATGATGAGCATATTGATCATAATAGGATGATAAGGGTTATGACGAGGATAATGATCATAATAGGATGAAAAGGGTTATGACGAGGATGATAATGATAAGATGATGGTAGTAAGACTTATGATGAGGATGAGGATGAGGATGCTAAAGGTTATGATGATTGTGGGGATCATAAGCATAATGAAAAGTGTTATGATGAGGATGATGATATTGGAATGATGAGGATTATGCATATAAGGATGATGACAAGGGTTATAATGAGGATTATGCAGATATGGATGATAATACGGGTTATAACGTGTAAAATCATCATATGCATAGTAAGGATGGTGACAATGGATATGATGAGGATGATGATGAGAAGGAACATGAATAAGGGTTTGGATCAGGATGATGATGGCAAGGAATAGGATCAGGATAATTATGATAAGGATGATGATAAAGGTTATTATGGAATGATGATACACATAATGATGAGGAATATAATGATAGGGTTGATGATAAGGGTACTAATTAGGATCATCATGATAAAGATGATGATAAGGGTTCTGATGAGGGTGATGATCATAAGGATAATGATAAAGGTTATAATGTTGATGGTGATGATAAGGATGATGAGGAGGATAATAAGGATGATCATTAGGGCTATAATGAGGACGAAGATCATTAAGTATAATGATAACTGCAATGATGAGGATGATGATATGGGATGTGATGAAGATTATGATGATATGTATGATGATAAGGGTTAGGAATAATGATAACACCCTAAATTCGGTCTTTATTTCATGCTACCAGCACAATTTTATGCATTTAAAGAGCTTAAAATGGGGTTGTTATCATGTATTTACATAAAAATACTGTTTTCAAGTGATTTCTGATTTTTCCCTAATTTTCTGTTAATTCTATGAATTTTAAGGGATTTATTTGAGCTTGAAATAATTATTTTTGAATGAAAATGGCAATTTTAATATTTAATTTTGAGATATATTAGTACGGGGATGAATCAGTGAATGTTCTAGAATTTTCTAGGATTTTTTAGGATGTTATTGGATTTTTCTGAGATTTATTTGAGGAAGAAATGCATTTTTTCTAAGAAAAAAAGATATATTTATGAGAAAAAAATGAGTATTAAGATTATTTTCGATCTTTGAAGAGCTTTTCGTAAATTTTTGTTGCAATGTTGCCCTCAAAAACAGCTCTCGGTCGTCGTTGCAGGTGTAAAGATATCATTTAAAATATTCTAGGGTTTTATTGTAATTATTTAATATTTGTTTTAATGTTTTTAGGAGAAATCAGAGGAGAGAGAATGCGCAAGGGGTATATACACAATTATTTTTGGGCGGTATCGGGCGGCAATTTTACGTTTTAAAAAGGATTTATGTGTAAAATGACAGGGCGACCTTCATTGGCGACAACGTGGCCTCATCACAGTCGTCCGATGAGAATCTGACGGGGGGTAGTGATAGCGGCCACTGGGCGGTAAGTTTACCGCCCGTGCGGCGCATGCAAAGCGCATGCATGAGCGGTGACGTGGCGAGCTGCGAGTGGATTTATGGCGCTTATTTTTCTCACATTTTCTCTTTCTTTTTTATATTCGCCACGGCGTACGTGGCACAACGAGAACGCACCCGCCTGAAGAAGTTGAAAGGTCGCCGCCAGTGAGAGGACGACACCTCAGTGAGCCGTTTAAAAGAAAAAAATTATAAATAAATGATTTAAATCCAATGGTTAATATTGGTTTAAATTCATTTATTCATCATTTTTGATCCACAAGTCTGATTGAGATGAATTTTTTATGGATTTGCTCGTCTTGATCCCCTCTTTCTATCTTGGTTGGATCATTGAGATCAAGCCTACATTGATAGATAAAAATTAATTACTAATTAGGGGTAAAATGGTAATTTTTACCATTCAACCTAAGTATAAAAGCCGAATTTCGAGAGGAGGGGGTCATTTTTTATGGTGCTCTATCACAGCTGCAAGACAGAGAGGAGCTCCAGCTTGGATCAACCTATTTGGTACTTTTTCCTTCTTTGTATTTGAACTTTTGGTGTATTTTGGATGTTGTTAGTTGAATTTCTTAATCTTTCTTCTTGATCCCTATCTGAACTTCTAAATTGCTTGGCTTGAGCGGAATGTACAAGCCCTGACTAGGATTTAGAGGAGAAATTGAGAGATTTCCTAGCTATTCCAAGTGCATATAAAATAAAACCATAAAAAAACTTATAAAAAGTGTTAACATTCTAGGATATTAAATTTCCCATTTCATTATCCAATAAAGTAGTTATTACTGAATTTTCAAACCTAAAGAACCAACCAAAACACTTCTATATTTTCTTCTTAATCTCTCTAATTGAATTCTTTGGGTTATATTGCGGATAATGATCGCGAGCAGGGTAATACATGTTATGATGAGGATTATAATGATAAGTATGGTGATAATGGGCATGACGAGGATGAGGATAAGGGTTAGGATAAGTATAATATGATAAGGTTTAGGATAAGGATGATGATGATAATAAGGATGATGATAAAGGTGATAATGAGGATAATAATCACAAGGAATATGATAAATACTAGGATCAAGATCATAAGGATCATGATGGGGGACATGATGATGATTATGAGGATAACAAATATGAGAAGGGCTACGATGAGGAAGATATAAATGTTATAATAAGGAGTATGATCACAAGGAGGATGATAAAGGTTAGGATGAATATTACAATAAAGGTTTATAATGAGGATGATGATAAGGGTTATGATGAGGCTGAGAATCATAAGGATAAGGATAATTGTTATGATATGGAATATAATAATAACGACGATCAGGATGATAACAAGGATGAGGATAAGGGATATGATGAGGGCTATAATGATAAGGATAGTGATAAGGGCTATCATGGGGATGAAGATCATAGGATAATGATAAAGGTTATGGTGAGGATGATGATAATAAGGATAAGGATCAGCGTTATGATGAGGATGATGATCGTAAAAATAATGGTGATGATGATATGGATGATATATGGGATATGATGAGGATTCTCATGATACGGGTTACGATTAGGATGATGATAAAACTTATTATGAAGATGATGATCATAAGGATGATAATAAACATTATAATGAGGATTATGATGATAGGATGATGATAGGTGCAATAATGAGGATTATGATGATAAGGATGGTGATAATGGATATATGAGGATGATGACGATAAGGATGATGATAAGGGTAAGGATGAGGGGGAGGACGATAAGAATGGTAATAAGACTTATGATGTGTATTATGATAACAAGGATCATGATAAAGGTTATGGTGAGGATGATACTAATAAGGATGAGTATAATGGTTATAATGAGGATGACAATAATAAGGATGAGGATAACGGTTATAATGATGATGATGATAAGGGTTAGGATGACCATGATGATGATACAGATTATGGTGAGAAGTATGGTGATTAGGATTATGATTATGATGATTATGATAAAGATTATGAAGGACCTGGGTATCACATATCTCTATCTTCTCTCACTTTTACTTCTGAAACTCCTCTTATTCCCAGCTCTTTATCTTCCCTTTCTTTTACCTCTCTATGACAGAGCGCTTGCAACTCTCCTTCTTCTCTTCATCTCACTGTTATCTCTTACTTTTTAAGTTATCTTGATCTCACCTCCTTCCACTTAACTATCTCCTCTATCTCTATCTATCTGTATCTCCTGTTGCTTTCACATGTGCCTATCACTCTCTCTCCCTTCTCTTTCTCTCTATTTTTTCCTTGAACTTCTTTTCTCCTTTCTTTCTCACATTCTTTTTCTTTCTCTCCTCACACAGCCCCTTTATTTGAGTGTTCTCCTCTCTCATGTTCTTTTCTCTCTCTCTCTCTCACACACACACACTCAGCCCCTTTCTTTGAGTTTTCTCCTCACTCTCATTTTCTTTTTCCTCACTCAACCGTTTCTTTGAGTTTTCTACTACACCTATTACCTCTCTTTCTATCCCCTCTTTCATCTTCTTAACCACCCACTATTATTAATTCTACCACTTTCTTCCCTCACTTTGTTTCTTTCTCTTCTCTCTGTAACTTCCAAACTTGAGTTTTCTCACAACCTGTATCCACTCTCAACCACTTCTTCTTAAACAGCCTATGGTTCATTTGCCTTGTATCTGCATGTTTATTTTTTCTTTAGAAAGGGCAATGAGCCTGTCTTTACGAAATTTTTGTTTTAGAATTATTGCAAAGTTTTTTTATCATAGAAGAGTGGTTGTCTGGTGATAAATGTTGGGTTCTTTGCCTTGGTTCTTCCATGGGAAACACAACTCTATGGATGTGGAAGTGTGTTGATCGATTTGTAATCGATCTTTAAAACAAATGTTGAGTGTACCTTATGGGGAACTCGTTCCACCCTTGACTTTGACACTCTGAGATTGTTTTGAAGCCCTTCACGCATCAGACATCTAGAAGTATCCACGAAATCATTCAGCACTTGGATCTCCATGTCTTCTTCTTCAACTCTTCTTGAAATTCTAGAAGACATTCTCCTTGGATGAGTGGAGAAGAGAATGGAGAAAGGGAGGGGCTCCCAAATCTGGCTGGCCTAGGTTCTTGAAGTTGATATCCCTTCCCTATTTATATTTTACTTAAGTTTTTCACAAATACCCTACAAAGTAAAATATATCCTCTAATGCCCTTATGACCTTGCGCGTATGACCCTCTAGGCCCATGTATCATTATAGTTAATAACTCTAGTGGCCCAAAAATAATTATTGGCCAACTTTATTAATTAACTATATCAACATCTAGATTAATTAACTAAGGATAAATTTAACCCAATTGATAGGTTAAACTTCCACCTGTGGAGTGCCAAACTACACCTTGTGCTTTGAAAGATACCATATAATGTTGAACTCTCTCATGGAACCTTTACCATCATCAATTATCATGTATGTAGAATCCATCATCCGTGCAAGACTCTTCAACAACTTAGGGTACGGTTTATCGTCAAACCCTAATCCGTCATTCGATTAGTTTGGTGCGTAATGGAGATAATTGGAAAACTCCTCCAATATCCTCACTACCCTAGCTAGGGATTTTCTGCATCGTCTTCCTTGAGTCAATCTCCTCTTATACCAAGGGAGGATGATCTCGTCTTGACCACTCAATCATCTTTGTGAGCTTCTTACTACATCCAAGCTATGACTTACTTGAATCCCATGATTAGTGGCTCATAAGTTTTAACCAAAATGTAGTCATCCATTCACAAGATGTCATTGGTGTCTTAGGTTCAGTGGATCACTTATACAATTGTGACATAAATCATTCTCATTGACGTTTAGATATAATACCATTCAGGGATTCGTACAAATCAATTCAGAGAACTCTTTCTCCAAAGAGCACCCACTATTTGTCCTCAGTGTCTCCACACTAATAGCCACATGATCAGTTATACTTATCATATAAGTAGGATCAGCTGTTGCTATTCTATCCTGATAATTCGATGTCCATCTCCACTGTCCATAGAATAGAAATATTTAGAATACATGTTGAAACACTAATGATCATTGTATCCATTGAATAGGAATATTTCACTATGTCATTGCATGTATTCATGGACTTCATTATAAACATCACACTTGGATTATAATAAACATAAATTTTTTATTCAATGAACTTAAATAAGCATGGTTGTGTGGTTGGCTTGACGGCCATATAATATCCATCAATTACGATAATGGAAATGACTAATGTGGTGTCTTCAACATCAATCAGCTCCTCTTGGGTTCCTTCCTCCCTTTCTTCCATGCCTTGTCTTTCCTCATCATCTTCCTAACATCTTAACCATGACCTTGTTGACCACACACCTTCATCTCACCCTCATAAACTTTATCTCACCTCTCATTTTCTCCCTTCTTCCTATCTTCATCCATTCTCACATGTTAGTCCATCAACCTTGTGAGTTCATTTTACACATTTCACCTCCATCTGTCTCGTGCTACACGTCAACATCATCTCTCGCCAGTTAAAATTTTAACTTCCATTATATCTTCCCACACTTTGTTCTTCTCATTCACACGTGTTTTGGGAACAGTAGATCAATGTCAATCCAGGCCATTCAACATATGAACAACCAAGCTATTGGTTCCTGTCTCCAAGATACCTTGTGACGCCTTAAGTTTCAGATAATTGTTGGTGCATGATAGTTGTTGACTTTCTCTAAGTGGGTATTGACCTGATGAATCCATGTGTTAAAATTTGCCAGAGTATTTCAAATCTCCTACTTCCATTAAGTTTGGCATATCACAGTTATTCCCTTATTGTCTTTATTAAATCCCTATTCTACTGATTTAGTCCCATTTCTATAGGATTAAACCCATTCTGATCACTCTCACGGAATACTTTATAAATATTATTTTTGTGTTCATTTAAAAATTTCCCTAAGTCAGCAATTGTGTCCCACAACACTCACCCTTTATATTATCTTGCTCATACCTCTTTCTCTCAGCTCTCTATATCATCTCTAGAAGATTCCTATCTACTATCGCTCTCACCTCTGTCTAATACGCTTTAACATATCTCGCTCTCACTTCTTTATCTCATGTCTCTCAGCTCTCTATCTTCTCTTACGTGCACCTCTCTATCAAAGTGTGGGGAAATATTTAATTATTTAAATCTTAATTAACCCTCATAATTATCCATCACGTTCTAGATCTCCATCTCTATAAATTTCTTATACTCTTCTTAATTTAAATTTGACTTTCTTACTTCTCTGAAACTTAACTCTACTTTATTAAACCCTTATTAAATCTATCTTACTTCAATAATCTATAAACATTTAAAGTTACACTCTCTCCGTCATTCTTTCTCATTTCCCTCATTCTCCATCTCTTTCTCTCTGTCAATCACTCACATACTCTCTCTCTAGAATCTACTTCATAAAGAGACTGTCAATTGTTCTACCCTTATAGTTACCTCCCAAAAGAAAAGACTAAGAAAATGTGTGGTCTTCATCTTTATTTGATAACAGAATCCCAGATGACTAGCAAAACGTGTGGATTGTAAATACTTTAAAAGTGTTTCATTATCAACAAGGAAAAGATAGAGAACTTATTATATTTAATATATAGTTAAAATTCAATGTGATTAGGGTATCTCTAGTTCTTTGTTCAGTTTCCCGTGGATTTCTTTACTATGTGAAAATCAATCATATTTCATTTTTATTCATGCATGCTATTCTTTTCAAAATTCTTATGAATATATCCATGTTGGTACCTTGACATGTCCTTCAAGGACAAGAAGTCCAGTCATCTTGACTCATGGTGTTAGTCTCATAAGGGTCTTTCAGAAACTTGGGCATCCCTTTAGATGTCATGATGACTAAGAAAAAATTATAAATAATAAAAATTCAGGCACAGAAATTTAAAAAGGTAAATTAAAAAGGAAACAATCTTAATTTTCCCAGGTTTGAATCATTTAAATATCTAAATATGAATAAAAAACTTTATTACCCTCTCAACCTTTTTACAGAACATTAAATACATATATAAAGAGATTAAGATAGATAAAAACAGATGAAGCCTTTTCATAATCTTTAAAGCTACAGCCCACATGTTGCTCGTGCTCACTACAGAACCAAACTTTAGGGTTAAACATATGATATAAGGCTTCCAGATTATGCAAAAATATTTGTAATATTCCTTACAAGCATAGAGAAATTTACGGTTGAATCCACGTAAAGTATTGAATAAATGAATTTCATATTTGATTTCTATTTTTAGTATATTTATATAGATTTTAGGAAACAAATCTAACCTTATGGAAGAAAAATAGTCAAAACCATCTATTATTACATAAGGGTCAGAGGATATTAATCCTATTGAACCACTTTCTTCAGATTTTATATAAAATTTTGGAATTTTTTGATATGACTTTGCAGTATAAAATTACTAATTACTTCTAAGTTTAAAATATCTTAGCTTGCACTTTGATAGACAAAGATGGAGATGAGTGAAGGAGAGCAGATGAAAGAGATGCCATCCTTTTTTTGAAAGAGATGATGGTGGATACAATCCGACAAAAATAGGACGGAGGGCTTGTGATGATGATTTTAGTGTCACTGATGCAAAAATATGGAGGGGAACACCACTCTGATAACCATAGTTAGGAAGAAAATAAAAGATTATACTTTTAGATCTACTTATAGATCTAAGATTCTGGATGATTAGACAATTCTACTTATAGATCTAAGATGCTGAAGATTAGAACAGGGAAATTTGGAACTACCCTCATTAGATATCATTGTTTGAATTTGAAGCGACCTGAGCCATCTGATTTTTCTCTCCTTAAAAATTTATGGCAAACTGCTATCATGGGAAGAATTTCTAGGACCAGAGAAATGAAATAACTCATGCAAAATATTTAAATAAATTTAAAATTATTTTTTATGAATTGTAAAACAGTTTTTTTATGAATTGAATTTCAGAAACTTCCATTAAAATAATATAAAATCCCAAAAAATCAGAACATATTTAAAATATATTAAACCCCTTATAATATTTAAATAAATTCAAATCAATATTTTCTGACATGTGAAATCATTTCAACTTTTAGTAAAAAATGTATGTAGAATGGCATAAAATAAAGACAAGTTATAAATTCATAATAAAAGAAAAATAAAAGTGAAATAAATAATAACATGAAAGTAATTTCCTCATAGAGCATATATCTATGTATATGAAGAACAAATCATGTAAGGAAAGGGATTCTTATTTGTACAAATGGTACTTTGAACTTGGAACGTGCTTAAAGACATTGATGTAATTTTTTTGTTATAATCTAATGTTCTTAATTTATGCTATGGGCCTAGCCCTACCTTCTGTCATTGACCTCCAAGTTATCTTAAGCTATTCAAAAAGACCTCAACTGCAAAAGTGACAGATGTTCAATATTCTTGCTCAATCGTTGAAGCTGGCAAGAATAAGATCGAGCATTATTCTTAGCTATGGATTTGACCGCATCGCCTTTGGTATCAAAGCCAGGGTGGGTTCCTCACCCATCATTATTGAGACATTTTTCTGAAGGAGATGAAGTATAGAGGAGATCCAACAATGTTAAGACAAAAGAAGCGCTCAAGGGCGCAATGCTTGAAGCAAGAGCTAGGTGGGATTCACAATGAACTATTGGGAGTCATGGCTTGAGTGGATAAACTAGAAAAAGAAATGATTTCCAGGATGTCACTGTTGGAGACCAGACTCAAGCAGTTGGAAAAAACAAATCACTCCATGCACGGCGGCATCAAGAAGCTCACCAGGATGGTGATATCTCTATAGATGCAGTTTGCGACTCAATGGAGAGCAGAGCTGTCCAAGTTTTAATCTAGCGGGGGAGAAGACTTGCTGGCTGTCCCAACCCCAAAACCGTACACCATTAACCATAGGGAGGGGTGGGATTTTTACTTCCTTTACGATTTGCAAAGACATTTCGATTTGAGAGAGACCTCAGAGGAGAGGAAGGTCTTCACTACCACTTTCTACCTCACAAGGGATACAAAAAAATGGCGGGGCCCATGTTTGATCGATGCGGCTTGGCTCGTTACATTCGAGGAGTTTATACAGGAACGAAAAAATACTTTCATGCCATAAAACACTTCTTGGATGGTGCAGGATGTGCTTGACAACCTCAACATGATAGGTGCTCTTATTCGCCGTGGAATCGGAAAAACAGTTTCTTCCGATTCCACTAGATTTTTTATCTTTTGCGCGCTGTACGCAGGGTGTGCGACGCAACGCAACCGGCCACATGGCAAAGTGGAGGTCCATGTGTCGTGCGCACGGCGGATCGTGCGTATTATTTAGATCTCTCTTCTGACTGGTCCATGTCGTGCAGTGTGTGCTGCGAGCCATGCTGCACGTGGTGCACGACACGCACGACCGGGTGTGCATGCATGCCACGCACCGAATCCCAATCGCATCTTCTGATTCGTCGGCGCTCTCCTCGGTGTGTTTCCCTGCGCACTTAACACCCTTTTAATGATTAAACTGGCCCAATAAGGGCCAGTTTCAATAAAAATGTTTTTATTAACAACAATTAAAATAAATTCTAAAAAATGTACGATAGATAGATAGATAGAAAGATAGATAGATAGATAGATAGAGATATATAGATAGATAGAGATATAAGTTATATAGATAGATAGAGAGACACTGAGATAGAGAGAGATACTGCTATATAGTGAGATAAATAGGTAGAGACGGTAAGATAGATATAGATATAGACAGAGATATGGATAGGTAGATAGATAAAGAGATAGAGAGATAGACATGTAGATAGATAGTGAGATAGGTAGATAGATATATAGAGTTATAGTGAGTAGATAGGTAGATAGATAGTGAGGTAGATAGATGGATAGAGATATAGTGAGATAGATAGATGGATAGAGATATTGTGAGATAGATAGGTAGATAGAGAGAGAGAGAGAGATAGCTAGACAGATAGAGGGATTGTGAGATAGATAGATAGCTAGTGAGAGACAGAGAGAGATTGAGATAGAGAGAGATAGAGAGAGACAGAGAGAGAGAGAGTGAGAAGGAGAGAGACAGACAGAGAGAGTGAAATGGTGGTAGAGAGACAGAGAGTGTGAAACGGAGAGAGAGAGACAGAGTAGGAGACAGAGAGAGAGCGAGACGGAGAGAGACGGAGACAGAGAGCGAGTGAGACAGAGACGAAGACATAGTCAGAGTGAGACGGAGAGAGTCTCTCCGAGAGACAGAGAGAGAGAGTATTATTAATTGAAAAAATTAATAAAAAAATATATCCGCCCAATGCCACTAAGGACGGGGAATCCGATCAAATCGGATCGAATCGGATCCTATTTAAATACATCCGACGATCGATCGGCAGATTCGATCGACCTTCTGATCCCAACGGATACTCTCCAGGCGGGAAACGGCTACTCACACGTGGCTCCATCTTAGCAGCCTAGAAATAATCGAACGACCCAGACCGTTCCACGACTCTCGAGACTGTTCTAGAACACCCACGAACCGTCTTCTTGAATCCTATATAAACAACCGTTGGTTCGTTCTTCCCCGAAATCAGATTCAAACTCGATTCAAATCCCAAGTTTCTCTTCTGCAATTCGCGAGATCAGATCACGAACCCCGACATCTCGATTCAAATCCCAAGTTTCTCTTCTGCAATTCGCGAGATCAGATCATGAACCCCGACAAATTCACGCACAAGACGAACGAAGCCCTCGCCGGAGCGCACGAGCTCGCCGTCAACTCCGGCCACGCCCAGCTAACGCCAGTCCATCTCGCCGCCGCGCTCGTCGGCGACGCCGGCGGCGTTCTCCGCCAAGCCGTCGCCAACGCCGCCGGCGGAGAAGACTCCTTCGCCGCTTCCTTCGAGCGGGTAATCAACCAAACCCTAAAGAAAATCCCCTCTCAACACCCCCCTCCCGACGAGGTTCCCCCCTCCAATTCCCTCATCAAATGCATCCGACGGGCGCAATCGTCCCAGAAATCCCGCGGCGACACGCATCTGGCCGTCGATCAGCTGATCCTCGGCCTCCTCGAGGATACCCAGATCGGGGATTGCCTCAAGGAAGCCGGGGTTAGCTCGGCCAGAGTCAAGGCCGAGGTGGAGAGGACTCGCGGCAAAGAGGGGAAGAAGGTGGAGAGCGCTTCCGGGGATAGCAACTTCCAAGCCTTGAAGACGTACGGTCGAGATCTCGTTGATCAGGCCGGGAAGCTCGATCCGGTGATCGGGAGGGATGAGGAGATCAGGCGCGTGGTCAGGATTCTCTCCAGGAGAACGAAGAACAATCCAGTTTTGATCGGAGAGCCTGGCGTTGGGAAGACGGCCGTCGTCGAAGGGCTTGCTCAGAGAATAATGAAAGGCGACGTGCCCAGTAATCTTGAAGATGTGAAGTTGGTGGCGCTTGACATGGGCGCGTTGGTAGCGGGAGCAAAGTACAGAGGAGAGTTCGAGGAGAGGCTCAAAGCTGTGCTCAAAGAGGTGGAAGAAGCTCAAGGTAATGTTAGAATTCAAGCGTTTTTTATCTTTGTTTTAAATGCTATAACTAATAATGCTATGGCTCAAGGTAATGTTAGAATTTAAGCATTTATTATCTTTGTTCTAAATGCTATAGCTAATAATGCTATAGCTCAAGGTAATGTTAGAATTTAAGCGTTTATTATCTTTGTTCTAAATGCTATAGCTAATAATGCTATAGCTCAAGGTAATGTTAGAATTTAAGTGTTTATTATCTTTGTTATGAATGCTATAGCTGATAGGAATGGCGCTTCTTCTATTATTAATATTTCGGTAGGATGTTGATCTTCTGTACTCCCCACAATATCCGCATTCTGGGTCATACAAAACCCAGAAAACTATAGCTGATAGGGAAAGCGCTGCTTCTATTATTGACACTTACATTGGATGTTAAGATTTGATCAAAGCTATTGCTGATAGGGAAAGCGATGCTTCGATTAGTAACATTTAGATTGGATGTTAAGATTTGATCAAAGCTATAGCTGATGGGAAGGGCGCTAGTTCTATACTTGAGATTAAGGAAGGGCGGCTCTTTTATGCTTAACATTTACTTCAGATGTTAAGATTTGAGCGCGTACCACTGTGCTAGAAGCTATAGCTACAAGGATGGGTACTAGTTCCATTCTTCACATTTGGGCAGAATGTTGAAATTTGGAAGCTTACTACTGTGTTAAAAGCTATAGCTAATCGGAAGGGTGGCTGTTTTATGGTTAACATATATGCCGGATGTTAAGCTCTAAGTGATAGGAAGAGCGCAAGTTCTATCCTTGACATTTATACCAGACCTTAAGCTTTGAGCTCTTACCACTGTTGTCAAAGCTATAGCTGGTAGGAAGATTGCTAGTTCTATTCTTGACATTTAGGAAGGGCAGCTCTTCGATGATTAACATTTATACAAGACCTTAAGATTTGAGAGTTTACCAGCTATTGGTGCAAATGAGATTAAGGAAAGGCACTAGTTCAATTATTTACATTTAGCGATAGCTGGTATTAAAGAGACTTAATTTGTTCTTTAACAGGTAAGGTCATCCTGTTCATCGATGAGATCCACCTCGTGCTTGGGGCAGGCCGTACGGAGGGCGCCATGGATGCAGCAAACCTGTTCAAGCCAATGCTGGCTCGTGGGCAGCTCCGCTGTATTGGCGCCACCACATTGGAGGAGTATAGAAAATATGTGGAGAAAGATGCAGCCTTTGAACGAAGGTTTCAGCAAGTCTATGTGGCAGAGCCCAGCGTGGCAGATACTATCAGTATTCTCAGAGGGATCAAGGAGAAGTATGAAGGGCACCATGGTGTGAGGATTCAAGACAGAGCACTTGTTATGGCAGCTCAGCTCTCCAATAGATATATAACAGGGAGGCATTTGCCTGATAAGGCAATTGATCTGGTGGACGAGGCCTGCGCTAATGTAAGGGTGCAGCTTGATAGCCAGCCTGAGGAGATTGACAATTTCGAGAGGAGGAGGATACAGCTTGAAGTGGAGCTTCATGCTCTTGAAAAGGAGAAGGATAAAGCCAGTAAAGCCCGTCTTCTTGAGGTAAGTTTGTATCTTTACTCTCTCTAATTTTGATGATAATCAGTCTAATTCATTCTTCCCCAATGTATAGGTTCGGAAGGAGCTTGATGATCTCAGGGATAAGCTGCAGCCATTGGTCATGAAGTACAGGAAAGAGAAGGAGAGGATTGATGAGATTAGACGGCTGAAGCAACGCCGTGAGGAGCTGATGTTCAGTTTGCAGGAAGCCGAGCGTAGGATGGATCTGGCCCGTGTTGCTGATCTCAAGTATGGCGCCATCCAAGACCTTGACGTCGCCATTGCCAACCTCGAAGGATCTACCAATGAAAATCTTATGTTGACGGAGACTGTAGGGCCTGACCAAATCGCAGAGGTAAACTATATAATGAAGTTTTTTATTGATTTTCAGCAAGTGGAATTTGTCATCATGATGTTGATGCATGCCAAACAAGAATTACTTCATCTGTTTAGGGAAATTCCTTAAATGGTGGAATTGGTGCAGGTTGTGGCAAGGTGGACTGGGATTCCAGTGACGAGGCTTGGACAGAATGAGAAGGAACGTCTGATTGGGCTGGCAGAGAGGCTGCACCAGAGGGTTGTGGGTCAAGACCAGGCGGTCACGGCAGTGGCTGAAGCGGTGTTGAGGTCCCGAGCTGGGCTCGGTCGGCCGGAGCAACCCACCGGGTCATTCCTCTTTTTGGGTCCAACTGGAGTGGGAAAGACAGAGCTTGCGAAAGCCCTCGCGGAGCAGATCTTTGACAATGAGAATCTCCTAGTCCGCATTGACATGTCCGAGTACATGGAGCAACACTCCGTGGCTCGTCTGATAGGTGCTCCTCCAGGGTATGTTGAATATCCTCCTCTTTACCAACATGATATTGATGGTGCATAAGGTTCCTCATCCTGGTCATTTTCTTATGTTTCATTGTCATTATTGTCATTTATTTTCTTTTGATCCTTTTCCTCTTCTTTTTTCTTTCAGTTCATCATTATCGTCATCATCATGATTATTATCCTTTTCTGCGTTGACATCATTTTTTATTTTTATTATTCAGCTTCATCCTCGCTATCATCAGCCTCATGTTCCACATCATCGTCATCTTAAATTCTTCTAGAATATCATGTTAATCATTTTCTTCTTTAATCTTTTTCTTCATCCTCACCATGTTGGTGATCATCATCATTTTCTTCTTCATCATGATCTTCTTCTTGTCCTTCTTCACTACCAACCCCACTGCCTCTACCATTATCTTAGTCATTGCCATTTTCTTCTTTTTCTTCTTCTTCTCTATGTTCTTCAGTATCACCTTTTTCATCTTTATCATCATCATTGCTTCTAATTTATCATCACATTCTTCATCTTCTTCTATTTGCCAATTATCATCATCAATTTTTGGAAGAAATCATCATCGTTAATAATTGTCTTCTTTACTGAAGCTTCTTCCTGATTCTTACGGCCTGGCTGTGACTGGTGGTTCTTACAGGTATGTGGGACATGAAGAAGGTGGGCAGCTGACAGAGGCGGTGAGACGGAGACCATACAGTGTCATCCTCTTTGACGAGGTGGAGAAGGCACACGTGTCTGTGTTCAACACGCTGCTTCAAGTCCTCGACGATGGCCGCCTCACTGATGGCCAGGGCAGAACTGTTAACTTCACCAACACTGTTATCATTCTCACATCCAACCTTGGCGCTGATCACCTTCTCTCCGCCCTATCTGGCTCATGTTCCATGGAAGCTGCTCGCAACCGTGTCCTCAATGAGGTAATCAACATTACAGGAATAAACATGAGGGTTTGGGGTCAAGGGTTCGAGGTTTAGATTTTAGGGTTCAGGGTTCAGGGTTTTCATTTAGTAATTCTAATATTTTGATTTATCTCTGCATGATGGGCAGGTACGGAAGTACTTCAGGCCTGAGCTGCTGAACAGGTTGGACGAGATCGTGGTGTTTGATCCGTTATCCCACGAGCAGCTGAAGAAGGTGGCACGTCTTCAGATGAAGGATGTGGCTGTCCGCCTTGCGGAGCGTGGCGTTGCCCTCGCTGTCTCTGATGCTGCCCTTGACCTCGTCCTCCGAGAGGCCTATGATCCTGTAAGCCATTCCCATCCCTTCTCATCATCATCAATTATCATCATCATGATAATCATAATTTTATCTTCTTTTAATTCTTCGATTTTCATATATTAGTTCTGAATTGTTACCATCATCATTGCCATCAACAAGAACATCATTATTAATCCTATACTACTACGCATATGTTGTTACCCTTATCATCATCAGCATCATCATCGTCATCTTCTTCTTCTATTTACTCTTCATCATAGTTCTTTCATTTCTATCTTATCAACAACACTGTCACCATCACCATCCTTTTCTTTGGTTTTTCATCATTCTACTCTTCACACTTGAATCTTTCTTTTGTGCAATCATCATCACAGTCATCACTCTTACTGTCTATTCGAGTTCATCATCATCATTATCATCATCTTCATCTGCTTAATACTTTGCTTCTATTTCATCATTGCAATCAAAATTCACCTTACTGCTAATTCTCATACATCATCATCATCATTATCATCATCATTTGGCATCATCATCAAACTCATCTGACATTATCATCATATGGAATGATAATTTGTGTCATCGTCATCATCGTCATTTAGTGTCACCCTTTCGCTTAATCATCATTTGGCGTCACCTTTAGACATAATCATCATTTAATGTCATCATCAGTTTGTATCATCATTTGATGTCATCATCATCATCTGATCCTGGATGTGGGTGGGTCTGTGGCAGGTGTATGGGGCGAGACCGATAAGAAGGTGGCTAGAGAAGAAAGTGGTGACAGAGCTGTCCAGGATGCTCATCAGGGAGGAGATTGATGAAAACTCAACTGTCTTCATCAATGCTGAGCCTGGCAAGGACGTTCTCTCCTACACTGTCCACAAGAACGGCGGCTTGGTGGACCCGGCTACCGGCCACGTAGCCGAAATCCTCATCCAGGTACCTGACTCCGCCACGCAGGCCCCGAAGAAGATGAAACTTGACCCTGATGTCCAGGATGATGAGGACATGGACCTCTGAACTTCTCCCTCACTCTCTCCCTGTAAAGCATCAATTTAGTACATTCTAAAAAGTTCAGAAAAACTTCAAATCTCTGAAGACCATTTACATGCTAAAGATGGTAAATATATATATATATACATATATATTATTTGTGAAGAGATATAGAAAGAAAGAAAAAGGAAAAAAAAATAGTCTGGGGGATTTGTTCAGAATTGAAAAGTTAATAAACCAGTCATCTGTTTAGTTAGTGAAATTGTTCAGAACATGACAGTAAGCTCAGCAAAGAGAAGACTTGGTAAAAAGCTGGTGGGGTTGTTTACTTATTCAAGCCCTCTTATTCCTTTTTGATTAAGTCATATGGTCTTGCATTTGTGTGGCTACCTGTGTGGGAAGGGTACCGAGTACATGGAGTCCAAGGATAAAAGTTGAGAATTAAATGAGTATACACCATTGTAGACAGTCAATACTTTATTGAGAATTGAAAACCAAGTAATATGGTGTGCTTTAAATAAATATAGATAAGAGATTGATTTATTTTAGAAGAAGAGAGTTGAGTAATTTTTGAACATAAGATATTTAGTGAGAAATTGACATTTTGAGAATATTGACTTCTCTGGATGCGTGAATTTGAGTGATTTATCAGAACATGAGGTAGTAACTTGAGAGAGATAATTGTGAAATGAGTATACACCATCGTAGACAGTCAGTATTTTATTGAGAATTGAAAACTTAAACATTTAAACATAAGATATTTATTTTAGTAGTAATATGGTGTGCTTTAAAATAAATATAGATAAGAGATTGATTTATTTTAGAAGAAGAGAGTTGAGTAATTTTTAAACATAAGATATTTAGTGAGAAAGTGACATTTTGAGAATATTGACTTCTCTGGATGCGTGAATTTGAGTGATTTATCAGAACATGAGGTAGTAACTTGAGAGAGATAATTGTGAAATTTAGATATATGTTGAGATGATATAGAGGTTGATCCAATGATACTATCGTAGATATTAATGGGAAAAAGTAAAGAGAGTTTATATATGCAAAATATTTGTCCAAATGGAAACCTATTTTATTTTCAGTGATATAACAAGATATCTGACATAATCGATGAAATAATAGGCCTCTTCATGTGCATGAGGCATGATGTATGTGCTTCGCTATAGGTTAGTGTCACACGGTCAAATCCTGAGCTAGGTCTCTTGCTCGAATTTGGCGTGTGCCAGCCTCAGTGCTCGGAGCAAAACACTGAGCAGCCTTGATATCTTGCAGCGGAAGTTTTTTGCAAATGCTTAAGTTCGCATAGAAGGGGTTAGAGGAGATGGTGGGGGAGCAGTCCTGTCAGGGAATAGGCTCATTGCATTCATATCATGAAGTGCTACATCGTAGGTGGGACAATTACATGGGGGAAGACGAGGGGTGATACAACAAATGAGACGCGGCGCCTTGCGCTAGGGTAGTGTCATCTCTCTGCTTGGAGGTCGCCGCTCCGCACACGGGCGCATGCTCTGCCACTATACATGTGCCCCGGGCCGGGCGCCGTCCGCCCGCGAGCGTGGTGATCACACACGCCATCCCTGCCTTGACGATCACACACGTCAATAGCACCCGCGCCGACACCTTCGCGTGCAGTGTGCCCGACGCCGCCGCATTCTACACCAAGCTGGGCGCAGCGCGCCCAGCACTACCCTTGGGTAGTGTCGTCTCTCTGCCTCAGCGCGCTCAGTGTGCCACATGCCTTAGTCTCTCGGCGGGATGTCTCCCTGCCCCGTGCCCTGCACACGCTGCGTGGTACCCCGCAGAACTCCGCGCGCTGCACACGCGGCATGCCGCCCGGCTTGCGTGTCTCGGGCCTGCGCGCAGAACTTTTGGCTCCCGCCCGGCACTTGGCGCCCGCGCGTGGCGCTTGGCGCGCTCGCGCTCATGCTTGTTGGCCCGCGCGCCTAGCATGCGTGGACTTCACCTGATCCATCCCGCCTTGGGCATGGACGGGCACGCGCGTAGTCTGTAGTGCATCACCACGTACAGGGGCGATGGCCTGAAAGATCAGGTTTGGGCATTGCTACCCATAATGACTCAATCCTGTAATATTGTGAGTCTACAACGCAAACACACCCTCCCAATAAGTGCGCAAGCATCTGGGCAGGGAATGCCGCCAAGTTAGGCCCTTACAGTTGGGCATTAACCAGTTAAAAAAGGCTTCTTCCAAGCTCGAGTTATATTATAAAGAAAATTTAAATATCCCCTAAGAAATGAAAATATTAATGTTTATAATTTCTAAGGCATACTCAAAAAATATATAATCTCCAAAGAAAGATGTTTTGATGTATGTGGCTCATTTGGCCATGGAGAAGACGAACAAAGGGGAGAAAATGAGCTCTGCAAAGATATGGTCATAAATTTTGAAGGTGTTGGAATAAAAAAGGAAATCAGACACAATGGGCATGCTGCATCCATGTAGAACGTGTATGGTTATAATTTTTGAGACCCCTATGAAATAAGGTTGACTTTACTTATTTAAAAACTGAATTGATATAGCATAAAGTTGATTTTTAAATTGTTCCCCTTAAGATGAGTGAGACATATATAAATGATTAGTAGTGAGTTGGTTCAGGGTTTTATGAGGACTATTATATTATGTTTATTCACACTTATGTTTAGTAATTTTGAATTGAAGGAGTATAGAAAACATGAATGGTTAAATGAAAAGAAGCAAACCAAATTTGTGCAAGCCTTTGGAGTATGAGGTTCGTAAGAGACTTCCTTCTGAGTGTAACAAGAGCTATCCCAGATTCCAATCAATCCACATATTTTTGAGTTATCCCAGATTAATTTTTAAAGAATAAATTTGGAGCTATAAACCTTTATATATCAAAATAAAAAGTCTTATATGTGTATACATCTATTTGAAATAGATAAGTGAAAGGGAGGAAATAGTTTATGCTCTTATTTTGTCTATTACATTATAATATCTGGTAGTAATTATACCCCAAAAATCCGGCTCAACAGTGCCAAAAATAATTTCAATTTATAAAATAGGATAAGACGGATAATCTCCTCTACTTCTCAAGGATTTACAAGTAATGACTGCAAAAATTTTCATGAGTTGTACGATTTGTGTATAACTCACTTTAAATAGTGATTTCAGATTTATGATTGGTCTTGTCACAGTTATACTTGATGTCTTAATTTCCAAATATTAGTATTAAATCTTTAAAATTCTTCTTGTCCTAACTATCGCCCATTATATGTCCAATTGACCCCAATTAAATTGAAAAACACTAGCAATATGAGATTATATGTTTTATCCATATTTCACCCAATAGGCATTTATGTCTTCTTCTTAATAAAGTCCAGAACTGGATCTTTATATTATTCAAGTTCACTATATTCTATTATTTATTGTAACTTCAGTTTCAATTTTTTTGAAAACCGTTATCTACAAATTTCCCTTGTGAACAATTTTCTATAAACTTAATGAACACTTTTTAAGGGATTGATTGGAAAATTAAAATATTTATAAATAAAAACTTATTTTTATAGCGAGGCATATTTATTAATTTTATAATAAGATATGGATGATATAATTTAAATATGACTAGTTATATGGTTATACATATCTGAAAACTGTTCTTTTCATAACTGATGAGATACTATTTCAGTTAAATATAATAACTTATCTATAAGTTCAAAACTCAAGAAAATTATTTATCAATATTTAATACCGTAGGTTGATTTATTCATTTCAAAACTCCCAATTAAGAATTCATAATGAATGTTCAAACAGTTACAACACTTAAATCATCGAACAATTCTCTTGTTCATGAAGTTTGGCTTCCTTAAAACCACAAAACAATGTCATGGCCAGTCCAGAAGACTATGTAAGTTGAACCGTGAAGAGAGAAATTAACCTAAATTTAATTTATAAAACCTAAAAATTTATTTCTTCAGATCACTCAAAGTATTTGGTACTTGACCATCATATCTTTGACCATTATTTAACTTGAATCTTTTGTGACATGTATGTTAACATGTAACTTACATGTGAAATATATAACACTCTAATTATAATATTCATATCATTTATTTTATGTTTATTTTTTAAAAAATAATCATAAGCAAGTTATCAAACTTAAAATTATTAAATATATTTTAAAAATGATATTTTGATTATCTATATTTTGGGTATTTTAATGACGTTTTTTGCCATCATATTTATAGTTAATGGAATTTTTAAAGTTGGAATAAGCATAATTTAGAATATATAACTTTTTTTAGGGTTTCTGGCTTTATATCAATTCTGCCACATTTCAGAATCAAATTTATAATATGGCAACCAATCTTTAATATCCACCATTGATAATTTACATTAGTGATCACAAAAATGTGTGGTTATGACATCACAATTTGCAATGCCATAATGTCCAATCATTAGGTGAAGGGTAGTTACTTTTTTAATGTGGTAGGGTAGGTGGCTAAGTTCCAAAAAGGTGTGAATGAAATCACAATAAACGCGCATTAAAATGATGAATCATGGTGACACCAAAAATTGCTGATTAAAATGAATAACAATGCTGTGTTGATCAAAAAATGTGCGGCAACATTTTATTGGATAAGTTTGATAACATTTTAATGTGGTAGGGTAGGTGGCTAAGTTTGATCAAAAAATGTGCTGATAAAAAAAGGGAGAGAATATGCATTGATGTGGAACTCAATAAAATCAAAATTAGGGTATTACGTATGTCATGATTGGTTTTTGAGTTTAATCATTAATAGTTCTAAAACATGTACTCAGTGAAATACAGGTAGCTAGTTATGAATAAGGATAAAGTGACATATAGAAGGTAGAAGATAGGTATGTCGAGAGGGAGTGAGAAAGAAGTTCATGAGGGTAGAGTGAAATTAGAGGGGCGATATGGAGGTATGGGTAAGTGTGTTCGGATAAATAGATGTTGATATTTATGAAGGTTAATTAATGGTGGGATGATGAAGCAAGGTGATATGTAAATGTTTAAGAGGTGATAAATATGATGGGAAGCAATGTGATGGAATATAGAGATGTATCTAGCCAAAATTTTGATGATGAAAATTAAATAATGCAAGGAAAGGAGAATATCCTTAGGACCAAGGTAATTTGCAGATGTAGGTGACTTCTCCTGTTCTAATAATTTTCCTCAAGCACCCAAGGCATCACGGATGAATCTCCTGGATATCTCAGCTCACACTATTTCTAATAATCTACAAGTATAAAAAATGTGTTGAAAGGCAACTTTGACACTGGCGATCACCTCCACTTAAACATCATAGAACAGGGAAGGATAGAGGGTAGAAAGTAGAAGCTTCTCTAAGAAATTCAGTTTGATGGGCCTCCTGGATCTTTGAATTTCATAGTTTTAATTTTATAAATATTTGACATTGATTTTGTATAAATATTCTCTCTCGTCATCCGCCTCACCGCCACATTAATTTTAGGGTTTCATGCCCTTATTTTATCTGATGGTTCCTCAGTGATCATTGATTCAGATTTCTAGATTAATCATGATCAATGGTTCAAATAATTGCAAGTATCCAAGCACCAAAATAAAAATATATTGAAACTTATTTTATTTGTGACATGGTGACACCTCATCATGTGCTAGGTCAACTTGTTTCATCCTCGCAGCGAGTGTTGTGATGAGAGAGGACACATACACACGTTACTAATATTTATCATGCTGACTTATGTCCCTTTGTCTCATTCTTTGAAATTACATTTATGGAAACTTAAATCCCTAATTTTTTCTATTGGTCCACGTCTCCTGCACTTTACAAAAAAATATGTGTTAGCTAATGAAGGGCCATGATGACATCATGAGTTGTGATGCCATGGTACATTTTTGCAATGATTAGCTGTATTTGTCATTGGCAGGAATGCTGATTGGTTGGGCTCTCAAAGGTGGGATATGATCGATTTCATGGTCGGGATATTGGAGAGGGTAGGAATTTTTTTTAAAAACCAATATTTTTAAAATTTTAATTTATTCCATGTGAAATGATGCAAGGATTAAAATACAGTTTTGGAAACATAGAATAAACATATTCAGCCAACTTAAAATACACATTAGCCGTAAAAAAATTGGAACAAATTAATGACATACCATGGTTCTTCAAGCTCATTTGAATTGTAAAGTGATAATGTTTAATCGTTGAATCCTTGTACGCATTCAGTTTTCTTCCCTCGTTTTGAAATCATGGTGAAAAATGAAATTCATACAAAGAGATATGATTCAATAGAAATTCATTGATTATTATAATCGCGTGATTTTTATTATGAAACACTTTAGTGCATGCAATGAATTACTGAGTTATGATGAGATCATAGTGATCACTGATTTTCAAACATAATAGATGGTGGGTGACATTTAGGGAAAGATTTCATTGAATTTTTCCATATGAGTCTCTAAATAGTATTATACCTATCTGCTAGTATAATTGTTTCATGTCACAGCCGTGTAAGTCTTGATATAACAATGATATCTTAGGGATGGACCGTGACATACAAGTCTTTAATCACTCCTATATAGGATAAGACTAGAAGTATGCAATGGTGAGTGGATGGTCAAAATGAGACTGCCCATCCTCCATGGAGGAGGAGATTGTCCCAAGAATGAATATGTATTTAATTCCTGATAACTTGCAAATTAACATGATTAATTGATGAATTTTACATTATATTTATGTGTTTTAATGACTATATTTGCATGTTATCATATAAAAACGAAGATAAATCACTTACACTATGATTTTACTATTATTTTTTATTTTTAATCATTTTTTACAAGGAATTTAACCTCATTTCAGTGAAGAAATATTTATTACAGGGCCTTAAATACTTGGCTAAATGTTGTTAAGGGCTTTCCTAATTTTTATAGAATTTTTCTATATTTTTATATAATTTTTTGACCATTATATCGCCAAGAAATGATTTGTATTTATTTAAATAATACATATGCTATTTATTTTGTATTTTTGTATATATAATAAAATATAAAGGGGGGCATCCACGTCATTCGCCCAAAATTCGGGCAAATACGTGGATACATTTTTATATATATATGAAGAAAGAGCATTATTAGCTCATCATGGCATCGCAAATCGCGATGCCATAATAAGAATATTATTAGGTAGAAAAGTCAAAAAAATTGGCGTGTCGGAGGAAATAAAAAAATGTTTTGATTTTTTTTTTCTTTGCCTACCACGTTGGTAAGCCGTGTGCATTAAATGCACGCGGCAACCGACACACGTACTTTAATTTGCACTTGAATCGATTATACGTGTATATTAAATGCACGCGCTAACCGACACACGTGAATACATGCATGCGGCGTCGATTCACCGCGTGTGGGTCAACAATTGTGGCTGAAAAGAATAAAAAAAATTATATAAAAAAGAAGCCTTTTGTAATTTTCTTTTTTATTATTTCAGGGTGATGTGGAGCGTTTCTAGCCATTCAAATGTCGGAATCATTTGCCGATGATTGCGCGCTGTGGAGGTGCACAACGATGTGCCAGAGCGCAATCCGAGAAGGCAGAAAACAAGAAATAAATATGCCAACCAATAGAAAAGTGCAATTTCCTAACTTATTGGAGGAGAGATAAACTAAATCCAACGGCCTAGATTAATCTATAGTAAAATGACGATATCTTGAGATCTAGACTTTCGATTGAGCTGAAATTTTGAGGGTAGGTTCGTCTTTTCTCCCTCTACAATCTAGACGGTTGGATCTTTAAATACAGGTCTGGAAAAGGGCAAAATTCACTTTTTAAAGCTCTCTCCAAGGATTTGGCCAGGAAGGACACAAGGGACTCTTTGGAAGTCGACAGTTCTTAATTCTGCACTCAAAGTTGTAAGTTTCTGATTTGTATTTCAATCTTCTTCTTGAACGATTCTAAAACGCCAAGGCATGGGCGAAATGTACATGCCCTAGAAGTTGGTTTTGAATGAAATTAACACTGAATTTTGATTCTGATTCAAGAACTGATTTTTGATCTTTAATTCTACATCAATTTAGAAGATTTCTGCATTATTAGATTTTTAATTTAGGGTCGGATTTCATCTTTTCCTTAAATTCTTCACTTTCTCTCTCTAGGTTAATTTGTGTAGTTTCTCTCTCTAGATTTCGATTTTTATTATTTGAAAATTTAACTTAATATATAAAAACCCTAAAAATAAAATTTGAACTGAAAATTCATCCATCTCGAAGTCCAATTTAAGAATCCTTTTCTTAATTATTTAATTCCCAATTTTAATTCATAAAAATTATTTTAAATTTTTATAATAATTGGGAGATTAATAGTCCGAATTAATCTGATCTTATAATTTAAATAATTCTATCTTGAGATTTTTGACGGAAATATTTAAAATCAAAATTAAGTTTTCTTACTTGATTTTGATTAGTTAAAAACATAATGAAGTATAATTAAGGTTTATTAAGTGCAAAATTAATTCATATTTGAATGAATTAATTAAAATTGGATAAAACTTCTTACTTGTTGCCTCCCTGTGGTCCGACCCCTTGCTTGCTCTATATTCTATATTTAGTGAAATTGTAAAATTTATTGTATTAGTCTAAACACCAAATCAACGACATATTTACACACATTTTTTAGGCTTATCAGTTCCCTATCCAAAGTAGAAGAGATATTAGAGAAGGTGTTTCCCAATGTTTTAGGTTATGGATCAGTACTAACTTGGATAATCAATTAGGGGTTAACTTGGATAATCAGTACTATTCTACAAGTCATTTGGGAGTCTTACATGGATGAAGGATTACAAGTACATAGTAACCAATGAGGGAAAAAATTTTATGCATACATGGTAACCGATGATGAGCAAGGAAACCCATAAATCAGAGACAGAGCCTCGGGCAAGAGAAGCCACACACAAAAAAGAAACTAACCACATTTTTTCAGCCAGTAAAATCTGATGGGAAATCGCACCACCACAAATTTGTTTTTTCATCATTCATCATTATAATGGTTGATGAATTCAAATTTACGGTGTTCATTTATCTTTGATATTTGAGTTAATAAAGAATAATTTATAAACCTTTAATCATAAAATAATTTTACTAGTTAGTGATGAGCAATGGTCTTCTCCACAGAGAACGGATATTAGGGTTTAAATACATTTTAACTGATGATTCAAGAGGGATGATAGGAGATACATATTATCTCATTCTCATCACCATCTTCCATCATCTAACCCTACCATAGCCATCTCTGATCTCGATCTCGTCACCTTTGTCTCATCTAAAAAAACCTAAATAATCTAATCCATCATCCTCTTCTTCATCTCACAACCACCTATCCATTTTTCCATCACATACATTAGTTAGATCATTATCATTTATGCTTCCACCATTCTATTTTACCATCATTCATACAGATCTATTCACATCCATTCACCCATTTCATCATCTTATCTTCTTATTCGTCTTCTACATCCATTCACCCATTTCATCATCCAAACCCCAAATATTTAAGTAAAGGTAAGTGAACGCAAGAAACAAATATTAGGCGAGAGACAAACCTTAGATCCCTACGTTTGGCCAGGATCAAGGTGCTTTCCTGATGCAGATCGGCCTCCTCACTTCTCTGTTGATCTTCCCCAAGAACTCAAGACACCAAGTCCACTCTTGTGGACGTTCAAAACTCCACTCTCTTTCAATCGGCCTCTCTAGGAAGAAGTGAGCTTAAAGATATTTTTTACAAAGATTCATATTTGACCATACTGATATAAAATATTTCAGGAAAAAACTATGTCGTAAACTCAAAAAATCATTTTCTTTCAGAATATGTTTTCATAAAAACCCTAAAACTACGTAAGAATGCACAATATTAAAAATGGATTTAATCATTTTAGGGTTGATAACATACATCTATAACTAGTTTAATGTTAATAACTATGTAAATAAAATCATATTTACCTAATAATATGGTTTATTATCAATGGGCCATACTGCATATTGGGCCATTCGACTCATTAGACAATAATAATTTCTCACTTTGTATATAAACACAAATGGATTAACAACCCCTAAAAAACACTTATGATTACCTTGATGAAAATGTATCATTTAACTTGTCCCAAAAAATAACTTACAATAAACCAAATAGTATTGTAAAGAATTAATCTATAGTGTTCTTAACTGGTGATGATAAAGCTATCGTGATCCTCACCAATCACACATCACCAAAGAGAGATGATAATGACTTAATAGTCATTGTGATCTAGTGCAAGATCTGGAATGAAGTATCATCCTCAACATAATCATCATCATCAACATAAAGTGGGAAGATGATGATAGAGCTAAGAAATGGACAAATCAGGGATGAAAGAAAAACACATCATTTGCTACACGTGGCCCCTTCATGAAATGTAAAACATAGGTGTCAAACTCAGAAGCAATCCAACTCAGAACCTTGCCCAAGTCCTAACCCTACTTTTCATGGATTTTCTGCCTCCTCTGCTGCCTCATGCACAACAATGACTATTTCTACTCACATTATTGTCATTCCAACCATGCTGTCATTCTTGACATGGATCCATCACAGTCCCTTTACTCCTATTATGCTTGCTAACATTAACTGTTTGTTGATGGTGATGTACCTATCACTCATACTTTTTCTTTTATTCTATGTGAGTAATTTTTCATTCATCATTATTTGTTGTTTGTTTTTCAGTGTCACTTATTTTCCAAAAAAATGCCACCTTCATCATGACCCTACTATTAAGTCATGGTCTTGTTTATTGTTCTCGATACTGCTGACCACAAGAATACAGTTTGTCCACGAACTGTAAACCCTAATATTTAGTTATGGAGTAGGATATTCTTTCTGTAAGGTATATTGGTATAGTTTTACACTTGCCCCATGCCTAAAACAATTCATGGAGATTCCACTTATATGTAATATAACCTCTTTGCCTTGTTAATTGAGGGAAGAATGAGTACTTTCTTGACATCTAATCATATTATCTATATCTGTTTTTAGAATCCTTTGACTTAAAACTACATTACTTCTCTCTCTGTATAGATTTTTTAAACTTAGGTTGGGGGCTCAAAGGTCTCGTACTCCAGTGGATATACAGTTCTATAGAAAATGCAGTTAAAGTTTACCATTTATAGATCACTCAGTAAAGCTCACAGTCCCTCATCTTGCACTCTAGATGCATCTCCTCACAGCTTGACTTCCACCTTGACTACCTAGGGTAGAGTCCATAAGATCCCATTGATACTCCTTACTCCCTGATAACACCCAAAATTATGTCTTTATTTCAAGAAATTAGCACATATTTATACATTTAAAGAGTTTAAAATGGGGTTGTTATCATATATTACATGTTAATTAATTTTTCTAAGTGAATTGTAATTTTTCCCTCATTTTCTGTTAATTTAAAAATTTTAGGGAATTTATTTACACTTGGAAAAAATTGTATTTAAATGAAAATATCAGGTTTAAAATTTTATTTTAATTTTAATTATTTTTTCTATGGGGACGAATTACTGAATTTTATAGATTTTTCTAGGATTTAATTGGATTTTTTGGAATTTATTCGTGGAAGAAATGAATTTTTAAATAGGAAAAGGATATATGTATATGAAAAATATGAGTCTTAAAGCAATTTCGAAAGTCAAAGGGGTTTTGCTTAAACTTTAGTTGCAATTATGCCCTTAAAAATAGCTCTAGGTCGTGTGTGAAGGTGTAAAGATATTATTTAAATATTTACAGGGTTTTATTGCAATTAATCAGCAATTTTTAATGGTTTTTATGAGAAGGAGGAGAGAGAAATCGAAAAGGATATATACACAAATATTTTCCGAGCAGCGCCCGTTTGCATGCGCACGTTTTACCTGGGACTTGATTGCAAAATTCCAGGCCTGTCTCTATATGGGAGGTAAGCTCACCTCTCGTGATGTGCATGCAAAGTGCATGCATGGGAGGTGACATGGCACCTTTTGACTGGCTTATATTATAAATAGCATATAGGGAGTGCAAATTGCAATGTGTCATGTAGTTTTTTATTGTTTTTTCTATATTTTTGACTCCAGGACAGGGGTACATGGTGATAATCTCAATTTTAGGGTTAAAATTTGTCGTTGGTGATTGAGATTATTCAATAAAATATATTTGATCGTACTTGAAAATACTTAGTTAGTGATGAGTATGGATCGTCTCCACAGGGAACGATGATTAAGGATTTACTTTCTTATACTAGTGATGATGGACGAGAGGATTGACGAAAGCAAGATTTGAGGACGTGAGCTAGTATAAGAATATAAGCTAATTTAACTTATAGTAAAAAGTAAGTGATTGTGATGGATATGAGGATGAACGATGGGATAAATGAGGATAGTGGTTGGATATGGAATGGCACGATGACAAGGATGGAGAGATGAGAGAATGGGAACGTATGAAGTGATAAATGAAACGGTGATAATAAAAACTAGAACTATGATAACGATGATGTTAGGAGAGAAACAACGTAAGGCGAAGACACTTACCTTAGATCCTTACGTTCCGCCAGGATCACGGCGATTTGCGAGTGCCGGTAAGCTCCCCCTCTTCTCTTTTGTCTCTTCCCACACACCCAAGACACCAAGAACACTCTTGATGGATCTCAAAACTCACTCTCTTTCAATCAGCCCACAAAAGTGGGAAGCAAGTTCAAGATGTTTTTTACAATGATCCAGGCCTCTATTTATAGATTAGAGGGTGTGGATAGAAAGAGGAGGGGAAGATGAAAAGTTATGGCCATTGGAAGTTGAAGCAATCCTAGCCTTTAATTTCTTCTCTCTCCTCATCAATGTCATCAGTTTGTGTCTGTTAAGAAGTCAAAGCACTTGGGATTCTGTGGCTTTTCGTATTCCGTGGCTTTTGCTATTCCATGCCTTTTTGTATTCCGTGGCTTTTCATATTCCATGGCTTTTCGTATTCCGTGGCCTTTCGTATTCCGCAACTTTTCATATTCTGTGCCACATGTACATGTCAAAAGGACAAAAAACAAATAAAAAATCTGTTTCTCAACGCTGACGTGGTGGCGCATCCGCACGCCACGTCACACTATGCCATAAAAAAACCAAAATATTTAAAACTTCATATTAAATCAAATAAAAGCCCAAAAAATACCTATAAATATATATTTTGAATCATAAAAATCATATCTTTCCAAATTTAAGATCCAAAAATTCCAGAAAAATCATATTCTTTCTCAAAAAATTATATTCTTTTAGAATATACTATTAGAAAAATCCTAAAAATATAGAAAATTCATAAATTTTTTTTAAAAATAGATTTAATCATTTTAAGCTTGATAACATGCAAATATGAGTAATTTAATGCATAAAGTTGCATAAATATAATAATATAAGGCACTAAAAATGCATGTTATCGCATGGCACTACAAGATTGAACCCGACTTTTAACATTCAAATGAGTCGACCAATCAGGGAACGATACGACATTATGTGTATTAATTAAATTAAATAAATGGAAATTGATTCAAAGGCTTAGATCGGTCAATTTTCATTTATGAATAACTTTTAATCCTGAAGTCCGATTGAGATGCTTTTTCTATGGATTTGCTCATCTTGACCCCCTCTTTCTATCTCTGTTGGATCATTCAGATCAAGCCTAAATTGATAGATAAAAATTAACTACTAAAGGGGGGTAAAATGGTAATTTTCACCATGTAACATAAGTATAAAAGCCTAATTTTGAGAGGAGGAGTTCATTCTAGATGGTGATCTATCACAGCTGCAAGACATAGAGGAGCTCCATCTTGGATCAACCTATTTGGTACCTTCTTTGTTTTTCTTGATCGTGGTCTGAACTTCTAAATCACTAGGCTTGAGCAAAATGTACAATCCCTTACTGAGATTGAGAAGAGAGATTGAGAGATTTACCTAGCTATTCCAAGTGCACATTAAAAAAACGATAAAAAAAATTCAATTTCGAGGAGATTAAATTTCCCTTTTTATTATCTAATAGTGTAGTTATTTTTGAATTATCAAACCTACAAAACCAACCAAACCAAATCAAAATTTTTCTCAACCTCTCTAATTGACCCCTTTGACCCTTCTCTTTGGATCAAAGAAGCCAATCTAGAGCCCCCTATTTCTTCTATTCCTCTCATCTCTTCTACCGCCCTTTCTAGCTTCCTTATCTGATTAGGTTGATTTGATCTTCATTGAAGATCAAATTAACTCTAATTAGGGTTGAATTATTCCAGCAACGTATCGAATTGGATTCCTTACTAGCTTCCATTGGATGATACCTTTACTTATCACTACACATCTTTTATAAATTTTTATAATTTTATTGTATAAGCTGAAAGTGACAACGACTAGGGATTAAATTTTAGTAAAATTCATCCCTATTTTTGGCTTATCTCTCCCCTACTCCCTTTGAACCAGCCTTTGTCTTGAATGTCCTACCATCTTCATAATCACCACACTTCCTCCAAGTATGTCATCTAAACCTCAATCAGTATTATTCACTAAAACAAACACTAATACAACACTTTGTAAATTACTCATGTAAACTCACGGCTCTTCCGAAGTCAAGCACCAACTCTTCATGCTTCACCATTAGGCTCAAAATGGGCCACATCCTGACACTTCACAAGTCAACCACAAGGCTCCTCTCGAGTCAACCACAACTCTTTTCAGTCAACCAGTAATAAATGCAAAATAGTGTTATCCATTGTAAACTGTCCTAAAATCTTAGTCAACACAATAACTTTTACTATACCAAATATGAATTCAATGCAATATCGAAAATCCTAGTAGATGATTATTGAAATCTCAATTAAAATATCAGCAAAAGTCAAATATCTTTCGTATGAGGATAAAGAGATCACAGGATTAACCCTTTTAAAGAGTTTTGAATCTTAATTCACTAATATTATTGATTTTTAATCAAAATTATTTTCTCTTTCCATACATAATTTATATTCTTTTAATTTTTACAAAATCAATACACCACGCATCTGTATCTCAACCTAAGAATTGGTTTAAATTATCCCCAATAATATCTCTTTAACTTGTTAATCTGAAGCATTCAGCTAATTCTAAAAAAAAATTCCCCCTTCAATAATGCATTCCCTAATGTTATCAACATTATAAAATTCAGTTTCTCACTAATATGTGCAAGAGAAACTCAATAGATTTGTAACATTAATTATTTTAATCTCTGAGTCATGTAGATGAGTTATTAATATTTAGCTCCCATGTTCATAAATTTTATTTTTGTCAAAATCTAAACCACAACTATTCAGAAAGAAAATTCAAATCTCAATTCTAATTTTTTGTACCCGAGATCACCATATAAATCAATCAGTTTCCATTATCTAATACATTTTCTGTTTAATAAGTTTAGTTATCTCATGGTCAATTTCAAACAGAAATTTATCACTACAATTTTCAGATATGATTCATGAATGATTCATCCTTTGACCTATTTAATCTGATAATCCCTTAAATTTATCAAATTTTTATTCAACAAATATACTGTGAGAAAATTTCACAAATTTTGGGAATGCTCGCAAGTGATTCAAAGAAGTATTGAATGTTTACACATTGAAACAACTAGACATATGAATACAATTTACACACTGTCTAATCCTAATTCTAAAAAACATCAAGCTATATATATTCTGAAAAAAAAATAAAGAAAGTATGAATTCCTCATGAAATTTCATATATTCAAATAATGTTTCTTATCATACTTCATTATAAAAATAAATGAAGGCAACACTGATACGAATCGATATCAAACTTCACTTATATCCTCAAATAAATTACCTCAGGTAGTCAAATTTTCTTAAGATAAAGTGACGGAGGATATCTCATAATACAAATCAAAATTCAAACTTATGTTACTAGAGACAGTGATTTTTAATGATAGGTATAGCCTTATTAATAAAATAAAGGAAAAAACTTAAAATGGGACACATGCGCTTAGCGGGTTGGCTGGTTTAAGTGACCCAACCTGACCCGAATTGCTGATCTCTTCACTTGACCATTGATCTGGATTTTTGGTCAGGTCAACTTAGCCAACTTGATTAGTGGTCAGGCTTCCCTGTCTTGACCCCAGGTTTGCCAGAACTACTTTATGTTTTATTGGTTGGGTTGGTTCCGTTGAGAGCATGGTTTGGTTGCCCTTAGGAAACTTTGAATTGATGACTAATTACCAATGTTCATGGTCATTGATCATCTCTGAAGTGAGTGACTAAAAAATTCATCTCTTTGGAATAATAAAACCTTCAGTATGACTGTGCCAATGATATTGAATCCCCTCCCAAGAAAAGGCACTATGCTGATTTTTGTTTGGATGAAGACCTTCTCACATGTTTAATACTTAGTTTGAAAGGGATCATAATTTACTCTTGTGTTGCTCCCTTTTGCCGTGGAATGGAGAAAAGTTATGGGTTATACTGCTTAGGGGATTTCAGGTGCAAGGGTACTCCCCTTGAAAACTATTTTAGAGATCTAGTTTGTATTTTAGAACTCCAGCATGGGATCACAGATTATTTTTTGTTACAACAGTGAATAGCAAACATGCCTTGGGTTTGAATGGAACCCCTGATATTCTAGCCCTAAAGCGTGTTTTTCTTTAAAATGATATACTTCTGGCTGAGATGCATCATCCAGAGAAAATATTATTTCTCAGAAGATTGCCCAGTGAGACAAGTAAAGTTCACTATATTATCTTCTCAATGACAACACCAAGTCATCATAACATATTCCCTCATTAAGCTCCGGTCAGTTTAATCAATCTGTTATTATAAGTGGACTTCAACCAGCATATCAATACATGAATCCGCTTACTTCTAGATTCAATATATTCTGCATAAATCGAAGATTTGATCCAGTCGAGAAAACCTCTCATTGCTTAAGAAGATTTTTATTGTTGGTTTTGAGCGACTGCTTCATTATAATGGTTCGAAAAAAATTGGCGTGTGAGAAAGCAAAGATCTTTTAAAGTGAAAATAAAATAGATAAAAGAATATGATTGCGGCAGTTTAGACTGATAAATAACAAAGCATGGGAAACTGTTAGGATCTCGCAAATAAAAATATCATAAGTATGTTTTTTTCGCATATGAGTCAAATAATAACTAGTATGTCAGAGAATAAGATCTCGCAATCACAAAAATCCTATGTATGATTTTCTACAGATAAGGCTCAAATAATAATTAGCGTTAAAAATTCAAGAGGTGGTAAACTCAGGTAAAACTGGGGAAAACCATATTCAAATCTAACAACTATGCTTATGATTCGCTCATTAGCCAACACCAGTTAGCTAAGCTGTATCACCTCATAAAATTATACTAATAACGATTTAAACTAGATACTTTTACAACTTAACCGCAAACTAAGGGTGCGCGATACCCAAGGCATTAGAAATAAACACTGCTGAGGATAAAAAACATTAGGATAAACCCATACTCCAAAAACTGTGTTTCATAATAGTTCCATCCGTCAATCTCTGATAACAACCAAATTCAATATTTTTAAAACTTAAACGACAAACTTAGGGTGCGCTATACTCAAGGCAATGGAAATGAACACTCTTGAGGATAAAAAAAAAGGATAAACCAATATTGTGTTTCATAATAGTTCCATGCGTCAATGTCTAATAACGACCAAAACCAAATATTTTTAAAACTTAAACGACAAACTTAGGGTGCGCTATGCTCAAGGCAGTTGAAATGAACACTGCTGAGGATAAAAAGAATTAGGATAAACTCATAGTCCAAAAACCACGTATCAAAATATTTCCATGCATCTATCTCTAGAAACGACTAACCCAAATATTTTAAAAAATTAAACTGCAAATTTAGTATGCGGTATACTCAAGGCAGTGGAAATGAACACTGCTGAGGATAAAACGAATTAGGATAAACCCATACTCCAAAAACTGTTTCATAATATTTCCATGCGTCTATCTCTAGAAACGACTAAACCCAAATATTTTTAAAACTTAAAACTGCAAATTTAGGATGCGGTATACTCAAGGCAGCGGAAATGAACACTGCCGAGGATAAAACGAATAAGAATAAACCCATACTCCAAAAACTGTGTTCCATAATATTTCCATGCGTCTATCTATAGAAACGACTAAACCCAAAAAAATTTAAAACTTAAACTGCAAATTAAGGATGCGGTATACACAAAGCGGTGGAAATGAACACTGCTGAGGATAAAAAGAATTAGGATAAATAAACTCATACTCCAAAAACCGTGTATGATAATATTTCCATGCCCCAATCTCTAATAAAGTATTTTATACTGCCATGCAAATTATTTAATTCGACACTGACCGGCGTACCGGGAAGGGAGCTCACGGTTCTTCGTGTCGAATTCTCGTGGGGCGGCGCGCGGCCAAGGCTTATCGCCGCGGTCTTCTTCTTCCTCGGATTTCCTTCTCTGTTAAGGATAAAGACTTATCACAGTAAAGGATAGAGAGAAGAAAGAGGTGGGGCCTGCTGTAGAGTGGATAACGATAGTTTCAATAGCAGGATAACGATAGTCTGCCTTAGACCGGTCTCGTTCATCTCCCCTCTTCGTGGAAGACCCGTCACCCCTATTTTGTCCTCTCTCTCTCTCTCTTCTCCGTTTCATGTTCTGAGCGTAAACACCTTGTTACTTCGCTATAAATACCACTGGGAACACTTCTTTTTCGTTTGTTCTTGCTCGCGGCAGATACCCTTTTGGCTGAACAGGTTGGAATTGCGCGGTTGTCTTGGTTTTAATTCTTTAATGTTCTTACAGGAAGCAGAGTCTTTCTGGGTTCTTTCCGAATTTTCTTTCTGCTTCGCATTTCATGGTGATTTGCGATTATCTTTAATGGGTAGACGCAAGTTCATGAAGAGATAACTGCAGTTCTCGTTCTGGAGCGCCTGATTGTTCTGATAATCTTAAATGGGTAGACCCAAGTAGATGAAGAGGTTGCTGCAGTTCTTGAGCTTGATCGGCTGATTATTCTGATCATTTTCTATAATCTTTGATCTGATAGATTGTATGCGTCATGCCAAGATCGCTATGATGTTTATCGACGCCTGTTCACTTTCAGAATTTATTCTCTATTTATACATCTCTCTCTCTCTATCTATCCATTTATTTACATCGCCACCTGTCTCAAGTTTTTTCTCATCATTTCTACATATCTATCTTTCTTTCTATCTGTATAAATCAGTCTCTCTCTTACTTTACCTATCTTTCTGTCTATCTATACATCTATCTATCCACCCGTCTATCCATCCATCCATCCATCCATCCATCCATCCATCCATCCATCCATCTATCTATCTATCTTTCCATCTGTCCCCCATCCGTCCATCGATCTGTCTTTCCATATGTTTATCTTATTCGTCCAAGAACATTCTTTTGAGAGGAACTGCGACCTTTTATAAACGATGTTTCCATAATCCTCTAACCAGGTTCTGGAGACCATAGAAGAATGAATCTTCTCTCTCTAACTTCGTCAACTAGCTGGATGGATGGCATCTTCTCCCATCTTGCAGACTTGACCTCGTACTTCGGTTGCAAGATCATGCACTTTATTGGTAATATAATATCATTGGAAGTATAATAGCATGAAACTGTGGATCAAACAGTCAATTAACGTCATCTGTCCAGACGATCTGGCGTTCAAAGATTTCTCTGGGTTGAGGATACTTCCCCCAATCTCCAGCTTGTCATCACAAGTGGATACTTCTTCCAGATTTCAGACTTTGTCAAACAAGAAATGCTCCAAAAAACGTCGGTTTACTGTGCAAAGGTAATAAATTGCCTGGTTTTTCTATTTTCTTACTTTAATTTGTCTCCTTGATCATCTGGTTTTTCTTCCAAATTTTTCCTAACTTGGATGACAGTGACGTTGATGATGACGAGGATGACGTTGCATTCGCTGTCGACATCATAACAATGATGAGTGGAGGATGGCAATGATAAACATGATTGTTACTGTCCTCATGTCGCACCATAATCGTCATTCTGCCAATCACAGGCATGGATGATGAAAATGAGATTTTGGGGATGACAGTGATGATGAGAAAAGGACAACAACGATAACAGATCATTATCTTCATTGTCCCCGTCATCCATCCATTGATGTCACTTGGCTGTCATAAAATGAATGACGATGACTATGATGATGAGGATGATGATGGATTATCATTGTTATTGTCCTCATCATTCATTATTGATAATGAATAGTCAGGATCTGGCCAAGATCAGATTTGGGAATGATAGTGTTCACAAAAAATCATCATACCAAATATGAACCGCAATGACGTATTCATTATCATTGAAGAACCATACCAACTAGCATAGCTACATAAATCTTGATGATGCATCAAATGTTTTGCAGGTCAACACTTGCACCATGCAGCTTAAGACAGATTTGGAAGGCCTTACACGGCTACTTCGGAACCCTGTCTCAATACACTTGTCGATTCGGAAATCAACTTCTCGGGTGAGATCTTGACCAGTTTGGAAGTGGCCAAAATTTTCACCTTTCTGTGGTTTCAAAGATTGCTTCTCTCCTCGCTGTTGTTTCTCTCCTTCTCCCCAAGTTTCTGGACCAGCTTAAGGACAACTCTACGGGGATCTTCTGAAGATATTGGTTGGCTGCAGAGGGTTGAGGGCTCGCCACCCGTTGAAGACGGCACTGTTAGATTCCACGAGCTGCTTCATGGCATAAGGTCAACTCTCTCTCTCTCTCTGTTTACTTGGGCAAATTTCCCTGATCTTGTTAGTAGAGTTTGGTGGGGCACCCAGACCTTAACTTGTGATGTTGACTCTGGTTGACAGTCTTGTCAAATGTTGTTACCATCAGCAGTCCATACAAAACCTGTCAATGTCATCATCCATAAGGCCGATTGATCAAATGTTCATCGGGTTGATAACATTTTCACTAAAAATTTTCTGACAAGTGGAGAAGACAAAATTGTTCAAAGCACAGACAGAACCAGAGTCTCCTTTTGTTTCAAAGAGATGATGATGTGTAATTTGATTCACAAGCAGAGTCAACTGTCTGTGATACCATGTCATTGTCAACCATCAATGGTAACTTTGTCACTGCCATTGTCAATCACCCAAAAATTCATCAACGTCTCCATTAACATCTGTTAGGGTCAATGACGTTGACTAGCGTCGAACCGTACTTGCCAGTCAAAGTTTAGTTTACAATTCTTTTTTCTGGGTGTGTCAGGAGAGGAGATCATCATCTGCCCAGCTGCTTTGTCTACTTGCTCGTCCCTGGTTGTCTCTTACCTACCTTGTTTATACTTCCTAAGTTCCAAGAATTTCAGAGTAACAAAGAAAAACCTGTTTATTCTGCAGGTCTCTTTAGTAATCTCAGCCCTCTGTACTTTGTCAACACGAGGAGATTCTTCTCCAAGATGGGCCTTACCTGTCACATTGCCAAAATCCACAGCGAGGTCTCCTTCAGTAATTGATTTGAATAGAATTGAAGCTCCTTCATCTTCATTATTATCTTCTTCTTCCTCTGGCAGGCTTCTGTGGAGAGAAATGCTTGGGAGCTCAAAAACTATATTGAGGAGCTCTTCTGGGGCTCTGGGAAGAAGGTGATGATACTTGGCCACAGCAAAGGTGGGGTAGACTCTGCAGCAGCATTATCAATGTACTGGCCTGAGCTCAAGCCAATGGTTTCTGGACTCGCCGTCGTCCAGTGCCCGTACGGCGGCAGCCCCATTGCCTCTGACGTCCTTCGTCCCGGCCAAGTCGCCGAGCACGAAGCCAGGCGAATTATGGAGTTCATCGTCTGTAAGCTGATCAAGGTTCTCTCAGCCATTACCCATTTCAATCTGCAGATTGACTTATAATGATGATGACGAGTCATCATTATTCAGTCATTCATACTTGGCAGGATGATGGTAAGGACATTAAATCATCATTATCATCATCCTGATGATGATGATGATGATGGACGACGTAATTGGATGGACAGAACGACAATTCATTCAGTCATCCCTCACAGATTCTGTAGTTTCCTTACACTTTTGACTAGGGCGAAAAACGGAATGGATGATCAAACAGACAGAGGAGGGTTGTTAATCTAAAAGATTAAATCATCAAAAGGTTCCGTTCTGTTTTCATTTTGAGGTCAGGATGGATGACTGATGACGGATTGGAGTTCATTCTTCGCAATTTTTCATCCATCCTCAAGCCTTAATTGTCTCTTTGATGACAAGAGATGATGACGCAGTGGTCATCCTCATTCAAGCCTACAGCGGATACGTTGAATGAGTTTTTTGGATTACAGTGTTATTTCATATGTGAAATTAGCGCAAGAACATGATTTGATTTGGGGGTCAACGTCAGATCTGATCTCCCGGCTAAAACCAGATCAGATCTGACATTTCTTCTAAAATACGATCTGATTTGGAGGTCCATTTAACCAGATCCGATCCGCTGGTTAACCTCAGATGTCACATTACCGCAATAACACGATGTGATTTGAGAGTCAGTTTCAGATATGATCTCATAGCTTAAACTATATTTGATCTGCAGACTAATACCAGATCTGACGTTACCGCAAGAGCAAAATCTGATTTTGAGGTCAATTTCCGATCTGATCTCCCTCCATAAACCAGATCCGATCCGCTGATTCACCTCAGATCTGATCCCTCACCTAAAACCAGAACCCATCCGACACACCCACCAGTCCCCCATCAAATCTAATCAGCGGATTGATTCCCCGCAGGGAGATTTCAGGGCTCTGGAAGATCTAACCTACGATCGGCGGAGGCAATTCTTGGCGAGGTACGAACTACCATGGCAGCAGATCCCACTGGTTTCCTTCCACACGGAGGTGGGCGCCGGGCCAGGAATGCTGGCCACCATGTCTCACGTCGCCCACGCAGAGGTTCCATGGCTTAGGAACGTCTTCTCGGGGCTGTCTAGGGTTCCAGTGGTCGTTCCACTGGCTGCAGCCATGGCTACGAGCGCGATGCACCTCCGTCTGCGCTACGGCGAGCGTAGCGATGGACTGGTGGTTCGTAGAGATGCGGAAATTCCTGGATCGATCGCCATTAGGCTTGAGAGGAAGCTCGATCACGCGTGGATGGTGTACTGCTCTCGTCGCCGGCAAGAACTCAGCGTAGAAGAAGATCCCAGCGCGTCGGAGATGTGCGAGGCGCTGTTCACGTTGGTTTTATACTTGGGGAAGAATATGGATTGTTACTGTAGGCCCATTATGTAAGGTATTTTTCTTGGTACTAGTCTAATGGACTCTGATTGGTGGCTGGGAAAGAGGATTAATACCATATGGAAGATTCATTAAAAAATAGTTTATGTGAATATAATGATGTAAGGTTTTTTTCTTGGTACTAGTCTAATGGACTGATTGTTGCTGGGAAAGAGGATTAATACCATAAGGACGATTCATTAAAAAATAATTATTATGAATATAATTATGTAAGGTTTATTTCTTGGTACTAGTCTAATGGACTGATTGTTGCTGGGAAAGAGGATTAATACCATATGGAAGATTCATTAAAAAATAATTAATATGTTTATGGTTTGTATGGTGCCCATTATGTAAGGTCTTTTTCTTGGTACTAATCTAATGGACTGATTGTTGGCTGGGAAAGAGGATTAATACCATATGGAAGATTCATTAAAAAATAATAAATATGAATATGGTTTGTATGGCACCCATTATGTAAGGTTTTTTTTGTGGTACTAATCTAATGGACTGATTGTTGGATGGGAAAGAGGGTTAATACCATATGGAAGATTCATTAAAAAATAATTAATATGTATATGATTTGTATGGTGCTGGGGGGAGGGAATTGGGTGTTGTGGTTCTGGGTTGGGCAGACGGCCAACTAAGCAGTCATTTAAATTCTTAAGGGCAGACGGCCAACCTAATGGTCCATGGGACGTGTTACGGCTAGTTCTCGTTAAGCAGTCATTTAAATTCTTAAATTTATTTAAAATAATTCCTATATGAATTATGTAACATACATCAAAACTGGGTGTATTATCACAACTAGAACATAGATTATAAAATTAGAAATATTTAATGCTCATGTAAACTTTATATGGCATTATGAAGACTCTTGATCTTGAATTTCTTGCCAATCCTTTGATTTGTGGGTTTTGTTGATTCTGGACCCAAAAACCATGAGTATAATTTTATGTTTTTTTAATATTCTATCAGCTGAAGGGTCGTTTTTTTCATACAGACTTGAATCTACTTTGTAGCCCAATAAATTCATCCAATCAGTAAAAATTATGAAAACATTTTGATAGATTTGCACTTTCCTAAATAACATTTGGATAAATTTGACAAATAATTTCAATAAATACAAAATTAAGAACTGAGATCCTCTGTTAGGTACCCTTAAGATGTCTTATTACATTATGCCAATGTAGTCGGCATTTCTTGACTACAGCTTGGTTTGTGAGGTATAGCAAGTGGATAAAGTGGACCAAAAACTTTTTTGTTGATGTTGCTCTTCTTCGAAAGGTTTTGTCTGTTGGCTGTTGTCAGTAATTAAAGTATCAGGTTTTGTTTTTTGAAAGGTAATAATCAACACATTCAACCAGCCTCTTGCCGTATTGTGATCACCAGTTGATCACAATAACAATCATAAATCAAATATCCTTGTTGTATACATCAAATAGGGGCCATTAGGTTGATAAAAAAAACTTATCATAAATGGTTCAATCTGAGGTTGATCGATGGAAGACTGGATCAAAATATCAAATAATCTTGGATTTTTAAAAAATAGGAAACATAATCAGAGAATGAGAAGCTTTTCAAAATTTAGAAATATTAGAGTTCTATGAGAACCTAAATTTTATGAGTTGTGTTCTTCATCTATAAATTTGGATTTTTTTCTTAATCTAGAATCCAAATTTATTCTCATTGATTTGAAATGCATTATTTTTCTCTTCTGAGTTTTCAGAATTGCATTTCTTGATTTTGAAAGCTCATATCATTTTTAATAGCTTCAAATTCTTTTTCCCTTTATGAGATGCATATTTTTGAGTTTACATTTCTTGACCTTGATAGCTTTTTTGTTGGTATTGATCCAAAACTTGTATTTACATTTTAATACAATTTTAAAGCTAATTTATGGTTGAAACTATCAAAACCCTGGTTTTGGTCTTCATTTTTTCTGTATATATCTCTCTCTGATATCCATTTTCAAACTCAAGACTGATCCAACATTTTGAAAACCCTATTTTAATATATAATTTATTTTATTCTATACATATCTTGTATTAGGAATGATTATCCTTTCTGACTCAATGAGTTTTAAGAACCCTCTCTGTCCATTGGAATCTTGAAAAATTAAACTGCATTTATAAGAAAAGTATCTAAATTTTTAATTATCACAACATCTAATATGCATTTAAAACAATTAGTAAAATTTCTTAATTATATTCAATATCGTGTCTGGTGATATCAAAATCCCTTTTGGGCCCATTCTTTTGTTTGGGCCCAAACTTGGACATCTGTTTGGGTCCATTCTTTAAAGCACTGTTCAGATCAATAATTGTGAAGAAAAAGCACCACTCGGCTTGTGGAGCATGAGATGAGGAGGCAAGTGTGATCTTGGTTTTTTTTTTCTCATGTCATCATTTTTCCTTGTTATCTCTGATAAGCCAAAAATAGGGGTAAATTTTATGCAATTTTAAACCCTTGTCGTTGTCAATTTTAGCTTATACAATAAAATTTATAAAAACTCTACTTAAGATGTGTAGTGATAAGTACAAGTGTCGTCCGAGGGAAGCTAGTAAGGAATCCAATTGATGTTCTTCTTGAATAATTTGAACCTAATTGGGGTTAATTTAATCTTCAACAGAGATTAAATCACCCTAATTAGATGAGAAATTTGGAAGGGGGGGTAGAAGAGATGAGAGGAATAGATGAAATAAGGGGCTCTAAGTTGAATTAATTAATCCAATTGAAAGGGTCAAAGAATTCAATTAGAGAGATTAGGAAGAAAATTTAGACGTGTTTTGGTTGGTTCTTTAGGTTTGACAATTCAGTAATAACTACTCTATTGGATAATGAAATGGAAAATTTTATATCCTAGAATGTTAACCCTTTTTATAAGTTTTTTTTATAGTTTTCTTTTATATGCACTTGGAATAGCTAGGAAATCTCTCAATTTCTCCTCTAAATCCTAGTCAGGGCTTGTACATTCCGCTCAAGCCAAACGATTAGAAGTTCAGACAGGGATCAAGGAGAAAGATTAACAAATTCAACTAACAACATCCAAAATACACCAAAAGTTCAAATAAAAAGAAGGAAAAAGTACCAAATAGGTTGATCCAAGCTGGAGCTCCTCTCTGTCTTGCAGTTGTGATAGAGCACCATCAAGAATGAGCTCCCCCTCTCGAAATTTAGCTTTTATACTTTGGTTACATGGTAAAAATCACCATTTTACCCCCGTTTAGTAATTAATGTTTATCTATCAATATAGTGGATTTGAACGATCCAACCATACAGATAGAAAGAGGGGATCAAGACGAACAGATCCATAAAAAATCATCTCAATCAGACTTCAGGATCAAAAGTTATTAATAAATCAATTTTAAACCAATTTAATCCATTGGATTTAAATTGATTTATTTATTCATTTCTTTTTTTAACACGCCATGACGTGTCGCTCTCTCATTGGCTAGTGCATTTTGAATTCTCCTTTTTGCAGAAAAGTCCTTAAAAGGCCTGGAATTGCTGCTAGACGCCGTCTAAAAGTAATTGTGTATATGCCCCTTGCGCACTCTCTCTCCTCTGGTTTCTCCTAAAAACATTAAAACAAATATTAAATAATTGCAATAAAACCCTAGAATATTTTAAATAATATCTTTACGCCTGCAACCATGACGGAGAGTTGTTTTGAGGGTATCATTGTAATAAAATTTTACAAAAAGGCCCTCCAAAGTTCGAAAATAATATTAATACTCATTTTTTCCTTATAAATATACTTTTTTTCTTAGAAAAAATGCATTTCTTCTTCAAATAAATATCAAAAAAATCCTAAAAAATCTTAAAAATTCCTAGAAAATTCACTGATTCATTCTCATACTAATAAATCTCAAAATTAAATATTAAACTTGCCATTTTCATTCAAAATTAAATATTATTTCAAGCTCAAATAAATTCCTTAAAATTCATAGAATTAGGGGAAAATCAGAAATCACTTGAAAATAGTATTTTCATGTAAATAGATGATAACAACACCATTTTAAGCTCTTTAAATGCATAAAATTGTGCTAATAGCATGAAATAAAGACCAAAGTTAGGGTGTTATCAATCACCATTTTTAGTCTAGGTTTTCATCATAATGCATTCCAACTACAACTCCATTGCTCATCACTGCATATCCATCTCCATTTCTGTTGCCACCAGTGATCGTAAAATATATATCACTCACTCTGCTCCACCGTTCACTAGCGCATTTCGAAGTCCAATCTTAGATTATCCAACTGGTGTTCTAGACCTTTCTCTCTTAGGGCATCAATAACATAACCTACATCAAATAAATTCATGCATGGTAGGATATACATTCTAAATCATGATGAAGTTAGCTTTAGCATATGTCATTGAGATGATTTCATGAGGTACTTGACCATTTAGGGCAAAAGTGGGTAGTTTATTTATTATGACAATAACATGGGAGCTCCTACTGATATAACATTTGAGGTATTACTCTAGATAAACAAATCTTATGTTTTTTTCCAGGATATGTCATAATTTCCTCACATCCATTCCATGATCCTGAGGTGTATGTGGTAATGAAGATTTTTGCGAGATGCCTTCATCCTTAAAGATGAAAAAAATTTCAGTAATCACAAATCTCCACATTTTCAGTTCTAAATTATTTACTTAGTGTATCATACTATTTGAGTATTATAGCTTAAATTGTTCAATAATGACTGAGACATTAGATTTATGTTCATTAGCCGAATCTAAGTGAAACAGCTAATATCTTTGGTAAGAAATAAAAATCTACCAAAGCCATGTACATCATGAAAAGGGCCCAAGGCATATACATCATTATGGATAAGATCAAATATATTGCTAGACTTGGAGTTCAATGAAACGTAATTAGTGTGTTTATGTTTGGCCAAGTGACATACTTGACAAACAAAATTGTCCATACATTGCCTTGACAAACATTAGGAAACAAAGCTTATGCTAGATTAAATCAGGGAAGCTCCAATTGTTGATGGAGTAGCCAAAGTTGAGCTTCCTTTGCCACAGGCATGTGATTTCTAATTACCAAAAACTCCCCTTCAACTTGCATGATGCACAACGAGATGTAGTATGAGAGGAAAAGTAATAGAAGTCATCATGACTACTAGATATCCCATCCTTTAGGGCCACAACCTGGTCACGGAGAAGTGCATCAACCCTGTCAAAGATCAATTTGTAAGATGAAATTTAGGCTAATATTTGAACAAAGATTAGACTAGCTTGTAGTCGGGGAACATCTAGGACATGAGTAAGTAGAGTGATTGGTTAATGTCTACACTACCTATGCCAGCCACTGTAAGTATAGTAGCATCAGCATTTTTAACCTCTTTAGTCTCATAACATATATATTGGGCATTTACATTCAGATTTTAAGGGCATTATTATGGTCAGTACCATGGAGTCTAAATTCCAGGGGTTATATTTATGATCAAAATTCTGAAAAAAGCCAAAATAAGCTGCCTGATTGAAAAAAAAGAATATCAGATTGTTTACTTTCTTTAAGTTAATGATGAAGGTGATGCAGTTCTGTTTTGTGTCCCAAATAGGACACTCAGACTGCTATCCTTTGGCTTATGTTTCTTCACAATATTACTATTCTCAATAATATTATTCACGGATGTAGTTCATCCGTTAATTTTTCAGCATGCCTTTTGTGATGGTGCTTGTGATTGTGGCTACACCATAATTGATCATTGTCATTCCTATGAAGCCTTTTGGCTTGGGTCTGTGAGGTTTGGTTTCCACTTTAAGTTTTAGTTTTTTGGATGAGAGAAAATATTTTGTATCCAACTATTTAAATTTGACATACATAGATTTCACACCTTTGTTTGTGGAATTGAAGTCAAATAGAGTACATCAATAAACACTGTAAGCCTATCACATTGTTATTGCATATCAAATTTCTTGGGGAGGTTTGTAATGAAAAATTTTCTGTGTAAAGTCCTACCATTAAAGGTGGCAAAATAAGGAAACCAGAAGATCCCATTTCAGTGAGTAAAGACTTGTGATGAAGTTAAAAAAAATGGAGTAGCTGATCTACCGACAATGTCTAAATGTATACAATACCTCCCTAGCCTTTATCACCATTATCTAAGAAGATACCAAATTGATCTTAGACCCACACATTGGAAGGTTTCCAAGAAAGTTCTAGACTATCTACAATGAGCCAAAGGTCAGATGTTTAGATACAAGAAGATATACATTTGGTTATATTTCTATACTTTATCAAGGAGTTGCCTCATGGTAGAGCACCAAGCAGAAGATGATCCCAATACCGATGATGAAATATGGGTGTGCATCTTGTTTTCACCCATCTTTCCAAGCCAGATGGTTGCATAACTTCGTGTAAAATCTTGGAATCCTTTGCTCCATTTAGAAGCCGGTGAGGATATGTTATGGAAATGAAGCCTTCGTAGGAATCTTCAATCATAACAAGAGCTCACAAGTTCACTAGCAAATGGAAGTGAAATTCTTGGCTGTAAAAGAAAGGATCAGGATATCTTGATCTGCTAAATAAGGAATTTCCGCCTGGTACTCATTATAGAGATGTATTAAGAATCAGGTTGTACAGTTTCCCTCGACTCTTGTTGTGATATTTCTCACTTAAACCATGTATATATTCGTGATATCAGTTTATATCTGTTTGCTTACCTGCTAATCATGATTTGGTTTTTAAAAAATTACTGGAATGGTACTATGAATTCATTTAATACTGTAGATGTTAATAATTCATATTTTAAGTAAATATTTAGCTTATTGTAAGGGTGGATGGCATAAAAGTTTACTACTTTCAGACCAATATTTCTGAGACATTTTATTCTCAAATCATGTGTATATTAAGTATTCTTGAACTGTGATTAGAACATCAACTATAAAGGATATCAATCCATTCAAGTGGGTTATAATTGGTACCCAATTGACATAGCACTTGTGAGGGCATAATCATATTCCTTGGTTAATGAATGAAAATTAAGGTTTGTTTAGATGTATGAGATCATCCCTTATAAAAGAAAACACCTTTAGGGTTTTTGGCATCAAGAACAGGTTGCTTACATGGCTGTCTGCTTACAAGGCCTTCTAGGTATATAAAATGTGAAGTTCTGTGCCTTGGTTCAACCATGGATAACATGGTTTCTATGATGCGAAAGTGTGAAATTGATTCTTAAATGCTCTATAAAACAATACATCAAATGTACCTCTTGGGGAACTTGTTCCACCCTTCACCTACTCTCATTGAGATTGTTCTGAAGCCGTTCATGTGTCCAGCCTCAAGAAGTATCCACGAGATCACTTGTCGCTTAGATCTCCCCCTCTTCTTCTTCAACTCTCCTTGAAAACCTTGAAGATCTTCTCACCATAAATACACTCTCCTTTGTTGAGTGGAGAAGAGAAAAGAGTGGAGAAAGGGGGGCTCTCAAATCTGGCTGGCCTGGCTGCTCGAAATGAGTGCCCCTTCTCTATTTACATTTTACTTAAGTTTTTCTCAAAACCCCCATAAAGTAAAATATATCCTCCAATGCCCCTATGATCTTATATGTGTGACCCTCTAGGCTTATGTATCATTCTAGTTACTAACTTTAGTGGCCTAATAATAACTGTTGGCCAACCTTATTAATTAACTATATAAATATATAGATTAATTAAATCAGGATTGATTTAACCCAATCGATAGGTTAAGTTTCCAGCTTGTTGGGTGCCAAGCTACACCTCATGCTCTAGAAGATACCGAGTAGTCTCTAACTCTCTCATGGAACCTTTATCGTCAACGGTTACCATATATGTATAATCCATCATCCGCGCAAGACTTTCGAACGACTTAGGATACGGTTTATCATCAAATCCTAATCCGTCATTCGATTAGCACTGATGCATAATGGGGATCATTGGAGAACGCCTTCTCTAATATCCTCACTACCCTGACCAGGGATTTTTCTACATCATCTTCCCTGAGTCAATCTCCTCTTATACCAAGGGCGGATGATCCCATCTTGACCACTCAATCATCTCCGCAAGCTTCTTACTACATTTGATCTATAACTTATTTAAATCCCACGATTGGAGGCTCGTAAGTCATAGTCAAAACGTAGTCGTCCGCTCACGACATGTCCTTGGTGTCTTAGGTCAGTCGATCATTTATACAACCGTGACTTGAATCAACGTGATTGACCTTTAGGTATAATATCATTTAGGGATTCGTACAGACCAATTCAGTGAACTCTTTCTCCAAAGAGCACTCACTATCTGTCCTTAGTGTCGCCACACTAATAGCCACAGGATCAATTATACTTATCGTATAAGTAAGATCAGCTACTGCTATTCTATCCGAATAATTTGATGTCCGTCTCAACTAGGGTTTGATGGACCCAGTCCGGTCTGGTTTTTTGGCATGGACCTAAACCTTACCTAAACTTCAATCCGGTTCCAGTCCAGTCTTGCTCGGTCCCGGTCCGGTCCCGATACCGTCAACTTGACTAGTCAAAGTCAAAGATGAAAATTTGGCAAGAAATTTTCCTAAAATAATATTGCATTACAAGGCAATTTACAATATCCATCTTGGAAAGTGAAAAACACAATTTAGATGTTGCTTCCTAGCTTTCTTCAATTTGATCGATGCACAACCTCCAAAGTAACATTGCTTTGGCACCACCTTGCTGCTACAACCTAAAAGAAGCATAGACATACATCATGATTAAACAACACACAATTGGAAAAGACAATCTAGAATTTGAATAATAGTAATACCATAAAATCATCATAAAACTTTTAGTCTTCATCGTCATCCTCTGAAATTTACTCCACTTCACCATCTTCCCCTTTGTTCTCCTCATCGGCTTTATAAGCCCAACATTTTAAAGTCATCAATATGGATATAGATTATGCAGATAGCCGTCCTCTTTTGAAAGTGACAATTCCTCTTCCTGCTGAAAAGAGATGCTCTAATGGTGCACTCGAATCACATATAGGGAGGAACTCCTTTGCGGGAACCGCAAGTCGTGGATATTTTGCAGACCCAACTTCAGACCACCATTTGAGTGGGTCATCACGAGGGCCAATGCAAGGCTCTTTCAAGTATTTATCTAATTCATCTCTAGTGGATCTTTGACTTGGACTTGTAGTTTCTTTATTAGGCTCCATCAATGCAACCATTAATTTTGCGTTTTACAAGTATAGGTGGTTGTTCTTCAATAGTTTATTGGTTAGTTGAAGTTAAAGAGATGGACACTTTATTGAGAAATTCTACAGTAGTGTGGATGAAGAAAAAATTGTCATCATCGAGAATAAACTCAAGCTTCTTTCATGGATCTAACATTGTTGCAACGAGGAACATAGGCTTTAACTTCAAGTGATGTTGATAATCTATCAATTTCTCCTTCATTGCACCATATGCAATCTTAAATAACCTTGAGAGTTCAGGATGCATATCATCCAGCACATGAATAGTAGAGTCTAATTGATCTAACAGAAGTTGTTGCACCCTCAAAAAAGTAGATGATGCAATGGTTTGTGACTGTGAAAGGATGTTAGTGGCATCACGAAAAACTTCTAGTTCATCAGAAAACCTTTTCAAGAGATCCCACGCTTCCGCCATGATTAAATAGCTAACTTTGTTTGTGTTTAGATAATCACTTGCCATCTTATCTAACACAATTCTCTTCTCGTAAGCTACTTCAATGATTTCATAAGTAGAGTTCCACCTGGTGGGCACATCTTCAATGAGCAAGTTTTGATTTTCCATGCCCAAATCATGGCATAAAGTACGATAGTGGTGAACTCTCTATGGTGACACTCCAACTACAAGGACAAGTCTTTGAAGTCTATATAGAATTTCCTTAAATGAAAGCTGAGTATTATTAAGGACGATATTTTGGTCGTCAATATCTTTGCAAAGTGGGCATGTTGCCCCTGTAATATGAGTCAAATTATGTGCCAAATGTTTTCAAAAGAAGGATTTTCATTAGAAAAAGTTAAGAACGTTAAATACCTAGCTCCTTCAAGCCTCTTTGAACCACCAAATTTAGAATATGTGACATGCATGGTGCGTGATATTGGTCGGTGAAGTCTGAACCAGAACCCTTCATGAACCTTTCTAAAGTTTCAACCATGGTTTTATTATTACTGGCATTCTCAGTTGTGATGGTGAGCACCTAAGAAAAAAAATAACAATTCAAATATGTAATTTCTACATAATAAAATTCAATGATGGCCTACCTTGTTGGTAAGATTATAGTCCTTCAACACATTGTGCACTACCTTTGCCAAGTAAGCACTTTGATGAGAACAAATTAATTGGCAAACACTTAGAACTCGTTCAGGAAGTATCCATGTTGTTTCAATCCAATGAACAGTGATCCCAAGTATAGCTACATGGTTTGAGGTTGTCCAAGTGTCCATCGTGAGTGACACTTTTCTATTGGTTTGAGTTCTTCTTTCATCTTCGACTTTTCCTGCGTATAATTTTCAGCTGATGTGCGTCGTACAGTCTTGGAACTTTGAATATATGCATCATCACTTCGTACATAGAAGGTTAAAACATTCTTAAATTTTGGATGGTCAATAAGTGAGAATGGTAGATCCACAATCTTTGTCAAATAACCTGAGATAGGTTTTACAGCTCTAGAAGGCTTTAAGTCATTGTATTCCTTGATATGCCATGCTTTTAGATGCTTCCATAACTTTGATGTGCTCCCCGTCTTATCCCTTGTCACTATTCTATTTGCTCTTTTACAAAGCTTGCATTTGTAGTTACCGTCACTATTTTTGATATAGTACAGCAAGACAGGCACTGACTTTTGACGATGGGAAGCCGGGGAGTCATCCATTATCTCTAATTCAGTTCTTGCAGTGTCCATTACATGGTCTTCACACAAATCCATGAATCCAAAGCTGATTGGACTTGGAACTTAAAGAGAAAATAATAGAAAACTAATCAAGATGAGATAGTGCAAGAGTATTAACCAACATAATAAGAAATAAGAGTACCAAAACAAAACCAACTAGAACATGAAAAACAAATATTCTTCTAGTAAATAATAATAAGAAAAAATAAATAAAAGGAGATGAAGAGGACGATAATAATAACAGAAAATGAAAAAAAGAAGAATAAAATAAGAAGAGAACAAAAAAGGGAAGAGAGATGAAAAAAAAGGAATAAAAGGAGGACGGCGGCGAGAGAGGTGGGGGGGGGGGAAGGTGGGGCGGCGGCGAAAGAGCGGGGGGAAGAGGGTGCGGCGAGCGCAAGGGGGGATGGTGGGCGGTGGCTAGAGAGCGCATGGAAGGGGGAGTGGCGAGCGCGAGGGGGAGGGAGGAGCGTCAAGCGCTCAGAGCAGCGAGGGGATGGGCGGTAGACGAGTGGGGGGTGGCAGATGAGCGCGGAGGCAGCGAGCGATGGGGAAGGAGATGGGTAGTGCACGGGACGTGGAGCGTGCACGGGAGTGAGAGACAAGGCTCTCTAGGTTGACCAACAAAAAAATAAATATATACCGGTACCGGCCCGGTCTGACCTTCAGACCGGATCCGAACCGATTGGCCAGTCCCCCTACAAAATGGTGGACCATCGGTCCCGGTTCGGTCCGGTCCCACTGGTCCCCGGTCCAAAATGTCAAACCCTAGTCTCGACTATCCATCGAATAGGAATATTTAGATTTAAAGACAAGTGATCACTGTATTATGATCTCATCATAATTCACTAAGTCATTGCACATATTCATCAACTTTATAATAAACATCACACGGAATAATGATGAACGTAAATATTTTATTCAATAAACTTAAATAAACATGGTAGTGTGATTGGCTTGGCGGCCACATAATATCCATCATCAAAGCCTCAAGTGCCACCTCATTCTCACATACCTTCATCCACTAGCATGTCTACTAATGGAACATAATCAACAACCACACCATGCCCACAACCTCTAAGCCCTCTTGCTCTTGAGTTATCACATGATCCTCTAAGTTCTTCCTCTGTTAAAACAACTAATGATATCTTTCACTCCTCAACTAGGGATAAGCCTCTTTGTGATGTATATTCATATCTAGGAGAAGATTTTCAACATCTTCAACAAGCACATGCATATCCACCTAAGAGACAACATATTTATCCAAGCCAAAAACAGAAACTATATCCATCAGATACCCCATACTACATTGCCTTACATCTACACGTGACACCTCATCCAAACCCTCTTACTATACAGTTGAAGCCAAGCAGCTTCTCTTGATTAAATCCACAAATGTTTTGTTCAATGTCCTCATAGAAAATAAAATGGACCTTTGCTCTGTGTTCTCCCGATCTTCATGGCATTGAGGGAAAATAAGTTTACAAACTTAAATGCAAATCTGATTGCACCATTGATAAATACAAAGCTAGACTCATTGCTAAGCGGCACAACCAACAACAAGGCTTCGATTACTTTGAGGCAGTCAGCACAGTAGGCAAGCACACAATGGTTTGAACTCTTATCTCCATAGCCATTAGCCTTAATTGGCATGTTCACCAACTTGAAGTGTCAAATGCTTTCGTACATAGATATTTTCTTGAAATTTTTCACATGGAACAGCCTCCAGAGTTCTGTGATTCTGCCTTTTCTAATCATGTATTTGAACTTCATAAATTCACTTATAGTCTCAAACAAGCTCCACAAACCTGGTTTCACAAACTACCAACTGGCCTTCAAGATCTTGGATTTATAGGTTAAAAAATGTCACGTCTCTTTTCTTTGAAACTGATGATACAAATCCTGTTTATTTACTTATATATGTTGATGATATTCCTATTCTAAGTCCAAACTCGAAATTAATTACAACTATCATTTCATCCCTGGAATCTCAATTTTCTCTCAATGACCTTGGCCAGCCCATTACTTTCTTTGGTATTGAATTTATTCGCCTACAAAGGGGCTATCTTGTTTCTCAATATCAATATATCAGCACTTTACTACAAATCAAACATGGAGTATTACAAACCTCTCAACACCCTTAGACGGCCTCGTCGAAACTTGCTACTTCCTTCCCAATTATTACTGTAGTCAACCCTACCACATATCACAACACTGTAGGTGCCTTACAATTCATCACCTAGCTGGATATTGACTTTTCCCTAAACACGGCTTGTCCAAATATGCATTATCCCACAACAGATGAATGTATTTCTCTCAAACATCCACTTAGGTATTTGAACTAAAGCATGATCCTTGGCATGTTCATTCATCGGAATTCAAACCTTATGTTGTTGGCCAACAGAAATGCATATAGGGTAAGGTGAAAAATTGATCAACAATCCATGGGTGGCAACAAATAGTTGTGTTTCTTGGCTGAAATCTTACATCTTGGTGCTCTAAAAAGCAACCAATAGTTGTACGATAAAGCACTAAACAAGAATATAAAGTCATTGTCAAATCTGTCGCAGAGTTGATCTGCCTCCTCTCACTTGTTGAGCAAACCACTAACTGCACCTATTTTTCAATTCAAAACAAGCTCATTCTTGAACCAAGGCTGAGCTTGACGAGGGGTGTGAAGGAAACCTAAGTTATGACTTGCATTCGTGAGTCATAAGAAGCATGAGTGATTCATACCCAGAATCTATCAATGTCACCTGATGGCTTCGCACCCAGAGCCTACCTGGTTCAAATAACACATTAAGATGGAATAAATCAAGACCAATTGATAAGCTTAATTTTACTGTAATTAACTAGGTCAATTACTATTTTTTTTTGTAATCAACTTATACAATAACTAAAAGATATTTAATTCAAGAAAATATTTAATTCAAGGATTTACTTCAAAATATTTAGAATGGTGTTTCAGTAAATTCAATCTTTAATAGATATAATCTTTAGGGAAGATCGGATCTCCAAGATTAAATGGGGATGATCTCTATTGATTTAATTTTTAAATAAAGGGTGTATCCTTAGAGATCAAAAGGAAAAATAATTGAAAAGAGGGAAGTAAGAGAGAAGAGTATATAAGTCATCACTTCATTTATCTTGATCCTCAAAATAAGATCCAAAACCATAAGTTTAATTGAGATAAGGGGAGTAATTAATATAAGGTTTTTAAATAAAAATGGTTGGTGAAGAATGTACAAATTTAGAGGAATGTATGGAATATCTAATCCATTTAATTTTTAGGATATTTTATGCCTGATAATAGAATTTGATCATTATCTAACTTCTTGAATTATGACAAGGTCTAGTACATTTCACCCTAGCCATGGGTATTTAGGAGAATACAAATCAAGATCAATGAAGAAAGAAATTCAAAATCAAATAAAATGCCAGGAAAAATTTTGATCCAAGGCCAGCTCCCCAATGAGTACAGACTGTGTTCAAGTATCCAAGAATGAAAAACAGAGAGAGAAAATTAGGAATTTATACCTAGGGTAGAGGGGTGAGACAACTTCACTTTTACCCTTAGGTTTTCCTTAATTTTTCTTTATTTTTAGGACCCTGCTCATCCATCCATTCTTACATATGAAAAAATGATACAATAAATAACTGAATCAAATGGTTTGATCTTCAGATATCAAGGTTTAAACCGTGTTTGATTCTTTTAGCCTTCTCTCTCTGTGGAATTTCCATAAAACCCTCCTATTTTGCAAAGACTAGTTGATACCGATCTTGGAAATATTTGGATTTCTACCCTCTCCTACTCTATTATCCTTATTACCTCTCTTATTTCAACAGAAAAAAACTGCAATTCACTATTCTTCCAGAACAAGTTAAGATACCAAAAACTTTATTGAAGTTGGAGATTTATGCCTGCAAAATTACCAAGTGCAGTTTTAGAGCTCTTTCTTCATGTTTTAAGAAAAACCCAAAAATACCAATAAAAATAAGAAAAGTTCTGAAGAATATACTGAAGAAAAATCTAATATTCATTTTTAAAATGCTAATCTGCAATTATAATCATTTTAGTGCAAATAAAAATAAAAATATATGAAAGTAATTCTGTAAATTACAAGTTATCACCAATCAAAATAAACTTAACGAACAGACAAATAAGAATGGTGCATGTAATAACATTAGAAACATTTTGAGCAATATAACAGGCTAATACATAACTGACAAGTGGCTGTACAATATGAGGAAAACATGTTAACCGTCGGGAAAACACCCATGGACTTCCATCGATCTATAAAAGTTGGAATCTGTAGTACAGCAATTGAGGATCTTTTTTCTTGAATAAATCTTCATTTTCTTGTTTCTTGCTCTCTTCTTTCTTTCTTCCATCTTCCTGTTCTTCATAATAATCTCCATTCTAGACAGGACTATGCACGCTCATGCTACAATTATATCCCTACCCCTATGTCATGGGACAGGTCTTAGAAAATGCGCATGATATCAGCAAGCCAAAAGTATCTGACATGGCTTTTCCTATCACATTAGAATATACCCATTTGGTTTAGCCCTCAAGCCCTCCTATTTTCCTCAGTGGCATCATTTTGTACGGTAGATAGTACATAATATAGTAAAATTAATATAACACAGAAACACTCCGGCCCTAGGCACAACTGTGGCCCAATCTCTCAGACCCGTATCAGTAGCAGAAGATCTTTCTTGTCCCCGAAACCCCACTACACTTCTGATGCTACAGCGAGGAAATTAAAAGAGCCGCGAGATCCTGTGACAAAAAGAGCCTGTTGGCTTCCAGGGGGTAAAAGAATCCTTAGAATATCTCTACTTAAGACCTGGGCAGGCGTTATTTTAGGTCAATATCCTAAAAAAACGGTAATTAGCAGACGCGAGGCCCGTACTGTTACAGGAGATGCCGAATGACCCCAACAGCTATTTCTCGTTGTCCACAGGGTCGTTTTTACTGAAGGAGAGACGGAGATGACAGCACCAAAACTAGCTGGCCGTTATCTCTCCCCCTCTTTATCTGTATCTCTATCTCTGTCAGTCTGCTGTCTGTCTCTCTATCTAACTATCCCTGTCTGCCTATCTATATATCTGTTGTTCTTTCTATCCATGCCGCTCTATTTTTGTAATTTCCATTTCTGTACTTTCCTCTCTACAGTATAGTGCCCAGATCTGAGTTTATCGACGTCTGAGAAGACAAATGAGAGCACGGATCCCCAGCTAGCAATGACTAGACTGGACAGTACCCCCAGCCCAGCATTACAAGCCTATCAGGGTACATCAATTCTATGAGTCTGTAGGCTTTACCCAAACTTGATCCATTTTCTTCTTCAATTATGAGTGCGAAAACAAGAAAAGGAGTTATTGAAACCCTCAAATCTTGTAAAATCGCCAGGATATAATAGACCACGGACGCCACTTTAAACTGCAGCTTGACCCAGCATTGACCTTGTACTGAAAAGATAAAAATTTTAATATCCACCGGACTCTGGAAACAGAGTTACAGACATCTTTCTTTTTTGGGCTGTGATGACATCAAGGAAGGTCGTTTATCTTACGTGACGTCTTTTCGTTGGCATTCTTCCCGAGGCCTCATCTTAACCCTCCACTTGGCCAAATCGCAGAAACTGAGAGTTGGCTACGTGGCTGAATATGAAGGCGCCGACAGTCACAGTCGTAGTCCACAATCACCTGCAATTCTCTTAGGTTACGCAACCTCCGGCAGCAGTTTAAATTCAAGTTCTGCAACTTTTACTTCCGGGCACAGATAAAATATTCGCCGAGAAGTTCTTGGAGCAAACAACTTGCCTGAACGCGCCTTCATATGGGATTATTCGTGACTGTCATCATCTCGAAATGCAATTTTTCCATTCAGGGACGGCAGGAAGTATTTCCATTAACGTTAGACCATAAACGTCATTCTGCTCTACCGTACATGTGATCATGACTATCGGAATGTGACTTTGTAATTGTAATCTAGATATTTATTAATACATGAGTCTATTTAAATCTATCCTATCCCTTGTCGGTGTTCTATTTCATGAGTCGTTAAATTTTACTCTTCTGTATTTCTATTCTATTTTTAACATTTTCCTGGGTTCCTTAAGTCTATCCTATCCCTTGTCGGTGTTCTATTTCATGAGTCGTTAAATTTTACTCTTCTGTATTTCTATTCTGTTTTTAACATTTTCCTGGGTTCCTTATTAATATTCGATTGTCCCAAAATGGTTTACATGGTGAAAGGTTTTGATACACTGTTTCGTCCATATTTTCTTTTCAAGTTTCATCCATCCCAAAGTGCTACCAGTTTGGCTTGCTTAACTGTCGAGTTTCCTACTCCGGATATCCATCCTGGCAAGCCCAGTGTAGCTATTTATTCACTTATAGCTGCCAATCCATCTCTCTCCCCATCTCTCAATCTACAGTTCTATCCATCAGTCGTTCTTTCATTCGATTTATCATTCTATTTATCAATCAAAATATGCATGTATCTATCTATCTATTTATCCATCTACCAAACAGTAGATCTATCCATCTATTTATCTATCTGTTAATTAATCAATATTTCTATACATGTAGCAGTCAATCTACCCACCCACCTATCTATCTACCAACCTACCTAACAACCAATCTATCCATATCACTACGTATATGTCTATCCACCAATATCACTGTAAATCTATCTATGTATTAATATATTTAGCTATCCATCTACCTATCTATCAATTCAGAGAGTCCTAACCCTTTTGCCACAAAAAACCCCTTAACTGTACAGATTCTGAGCCTGTGTCTACCCATTACCTCTCTTTTTATAATCGCCCCAGAACATTACCGACTGTTATAAGGGGATCTGTCTTCTTCCCCGCAGAAATTCGTTCATTGCGATAACCGTGCAAGATAAATGAGCACTCAAGTGGATACCAAGTACGCCATAATGAGGACAAACGGAGGATGATGCTGTACGGCACATGATGAAGAGAATACCTCGAAGATGAAGGCCTTTGCCCGGGCCGTCGGAAGAGATATGGAAGAAAACAGTGAGTCAATTGAGCGACCTCATTCACTTGACGAGTTGTCCTCTTCCTAGAGTGATAAGGTTGAGAGAGAGAGAAAGATCTGGTTCCTTTTTTGGATGGTCTGTCTCGCTTACATCTTACGCTGAGGAAATTACTGGAGGTCTATTATCGAGGAGCTGACGTGAGAGTCAGAACAAACGATAGTCGGTTCACTAGTATATCGCTCGGGAATGCGCCGCCTCAGGCTCCAAGAGAAGGGTGATCGAGACAGCAAAAAGAAGAGGCGAAATCGGGACAGACAGAAGGACGTTGAGGGGAAAAAATAGACGGCAAGAAGGTACAGAGAGGGATAGAGACGCGGCAAAAAAGAGAAGATATGGAGCGACAAAAGAGAAAGAAAGAGAAAGAAAGAGAAAGAAAGAGAAAGAAAGAGAGAAGAAGAATGAGAGAGAAAGAGACGCGGCAGACAGAGTTCATTTGGACAATTTATTCGCGTTGAGAATTAAATAATATAGAGTAAGGACATCCCTATAGATTCTCGTGACGATAGCTCATCTCTGGCAGGATGGGACTCTGCTGGAGGTCATCGACAGAACACAAAACCTATACTCTAAAAGGGTCCATTGGCTACTCTTGCGCAGTACGGCACTTGCAAAAGATTGAAATGTTCATCGTGTACATTAGATTAACAGATGCGTCGAAGATGCAACTCTCTTTTATCGTAAACAGTAAATTAGTTTGGATGTCGGCCAGAGCCATGAACAGGCACAGGAACTGCGGCTGAGGCATCTACACGCTGTAAGACGCTTGTGTCTTATCCCAGCGTACCTAGACTTCTGACTGTTCGACGTACCGAAATCTTCCATACCCCGGAAAGAGGGAGAGGGAGAGGGAGAGAGAGAATATCCGGGAGGGAATTATCGAGATGGATACAGATATAGTTATAAGAAGATCGATTGGTAGATTGGTTGAAAGGTAAGATTGATAGATGGATAAACGATAGATAGAAACACCGACAGCTAGAATGTTTCATAGTTATTAAGGTGGATAGATATAAAGAAAGATAGATCAATAACCATAGATGGATAGACTGACAGAAAAAAAGGTATACAGATAGATAAAGATAGATGGACGTGTAGAAAGAACTTGTCTGTATTAAGAATGGAAGGAAACATAATGAAAATATACGGACCCGGAAGAAACTATTGAGTGAGAGGAGATATTGAGAGAGAGAGAGAGAGAGAGAGAGAGAGAGAGAGAGAGAGAGAGAGAGAGAGAGAGAGAGAGAGATTTTTGGGCAGATGAAAACAAAAGAAGTTTGGGGTTGCGAGTGGTCCACTGCCGGGAAGAGCAGGGAGGTTAGTAGTCAGAATCCTAGTGTGATCGGAGGGCTAGAGGAGTGTAAAAATGAAATCTCTCTGGGAATAAGTGGTCCAGAAAGAGGAAGTCTATCGATTTGTATATTACTCAAATCAGTAGGAATGAAAGAATGAATGAGAATCTTAAATTATTGGAAGTGGAAGTCAACAGACTTTAAATTCAATCGTTGCATATAGAAATCTTCATGATCGAAGCTGTTAAAATCAAGCGTACTCTTCATTTTCTTGCCCATCCTCTGCATATGAAAAAAATCTTTGAAAGCTAGATGACGACGAAAGAAACGGTAGATAATCTTTCCGTTCTGTTGCAGCAGTAGGCAATTTATGTACGCAGCTTATGGTTTATGGTTCATGAGAGAGAGAGAGTCGGAATCACAGGAAGGGAATACAGAAACTGAAGGGTACCAAAAAGTCAGTATTTACTAGTTTAAGACAGCGTAAAGTAAATAGTTTCCTGCAGTTCCGATTGCTATCTTGGTAGATGAATGAACTTCCAATGACCCTCTTTCCATTCATACGCAGCTCTATACAAATGTCATCTCCTTTATGACAGAGAGAGAGAGACGGAATCAAAGTATGAGGACAGAGAAACAGAATGGGACCAAGACCTCTGAATCTGCTAATAATCCCACAAGAGACCTTCAAACCCCGTCATCTCCGGCGGAGTTCCCGGGCATGAATGATCATGTAAACACGCGTAGTCCGTGCTCTCGATGCACAATGGAGAATCAAAGAAGAAGAAGAACTCGTTCTCCGATTCCGGCAAATCGAAGAAGCTCTTCTCCACCTGGGGAAGCTCCAAAATCTCGCACAACTCGTCAGAGTCAGGAATCGAAGGAGAAGATTCCTGGCCGTCGCCGAGATCCATGGCCGCCCCCTTCGCCGCTGCCGCCTGAACATCACGCGGAGAAAGCGTAGCAGGGCGGGGAAGCAAGTCAGCGAGTTCAGGAAAGTTCAGAATCGCGTTTGAGCCTTTGATGCTCAACGCTGCTACGTCATGCGCGCGAGCCGCCATCTCCGGCGAAGGAAACGTGCCGAGCCAAATGCGAGACTTCTTCTTCGGTTCGCGGATCTCAGAAACCCATTTGCCGCAGTTCCTCATTCTCACGCCGCGGTATGAAGGGTGCTTGTCGCCGTCGCGTGTGCGCTTCGCCATCTTCTTCGAGCTTGGAAAGTCTTCCATCTCTTTAGAGAATTCCGCCTTGAGGATTCCTGATTAGGCTCTTCAGAGAAGGCGAAGACTGATGTTCAGTCAGGGGCTTTATTTGGAGAATGAAGGCGTTTAGAGAGGGAGGAGATCTGAAGAGACAAGTGAGGTTGAAGGGTAACTCCGCGTTCGGGGTCTCTGAGAGCGACTCCTGAGGCGAAGGGAATGTACTACGTGTGGCTAGCCCAATAAAAAAAGAGAGTTACTGAAAGATGGATGAAAAAGAGAGAGAGAGGTGTCTATATATAGATATAGGAAGACAGAGAGAGATCCCTTGGAAAGAGAAATGAAAGAGGGGGAGAGAGAAATAATAAAAGGGACATGGAGGGGGGACAGAGAACGAATTAGATATGCCGAGAGAGAGCGGGAGGGAGAGAGAGATAACGAAGCTGGCATGCGGAGAGCGATAGGGAGAGAGATGACGGAGCAGGCATGCAGAGAGAGAGAGTAACGAATCAGGCGTGGAGAGAGAGGGAGACACAACAAATCAGGCATGGAGAGAGAGAGGAAGCGAGAGACAACGAATCAGGAATGGAGAGAGAGAGAGAGAGAGGAGGAGAGAGATATCGAATCAGGCATGGCGAGAGAGGGAGATACCGAATCAGGCTTGGAGAGAGAGAGGAAGGGAGAGATAACGAATCAGGCTTGGAGAGAGAGAGATAACGAATCAGGCATGGGGAGAGAACGGGAGAGAGAGAGAGACAACGAATCAGGCATGCAGAGAGAGAGAAATAATGAATCAGGGATCCAGAGGGAGGGGGAGATAGAGATAACGAGTGAGGATGGAGAGATAGAGGGAGTGTAAGTAACGAATCAGGCATGGAGGGAGAGGGAGGGAGAGAGATAACGAATCAGACATGGAGAGAGAAGAGCGAGTGAGAGAGAGAGACCCATAGACCAGAGGGCCTAATGAATATCTATTAGAATTTAGAACCACGGCAGGTCGCTGTCTCTACGTACCTCCCTTATTAAATTTCCTCTTTTGTCAGCTTCACTGTAACTCCTTAGAATGACGGGGCCAAGTGTCGCTACTCAAGTTCGTGGCATATCGCGAGTTTTCCTCATTTAGAACTGAATGCGCTAAAGAACTGATTAAGAGCTGTGGCGAGAGTCACAAAAGATGTTGCGGAGAAGGTTATTTTCCGTGCTTGCGGCCACCTTTGTCGACGACCACGGGAGGGCAGATCACCAGCTGGTTCATCCATTATCTCTAATCTCCACCGTCTGGAGGAATGTGATGAAGACGACGATCTTTCTGCAGGATAATGTTTAATACACTTTCATTCTCTTTGTTTTCTTCATCTCTGACCCTCTTGATCAGGGTCTCAGATGTCATTAATACTCTTTCTGGGCAAAGAGAAAGAGAGAACTCGAGTCTGCTTCTTCCGGGGATAACAGAAAGAGAGAACTTTCTTCTATCTTCTTGGAGAACGTTCCACGCTAATGAACCGCTTCTCTCTCGCTCTCTATTTCACCCATTTGCATCGTATGCGTATCTCTTTCTTTTTCACCCATTTTCATCGTATGCGTATTTCTCTTTATATTTCACCATCATCTATCATCATTGTCATCCTCATCCTCATCTTCATCTTTATCTTCATTATGATCTTAATCTTCATCTTCATCATCATCTTCATCTTCTCATCGTCTTCATCTTCTCATCATCATCATCTTCATCTTCATCTTCATCTTCTTCTTCTCCTCCTCATCCTCCTCCTCCTTATTATTATTATTATTATTATTATTATTATTATTATTATTATTATTATTAATTTATTATTATACTTCTCCTGCCTTCCCTCCTATCTTATCTGTTTCTCTTTCCAGGTCTTAGCAGAGCATACAACGGATTTACACAGGATGAAAGTATCTGGGCTGATGTAATTGCGTGTGATCCAAATTTTCTAAGGTAGAAGTTGACACGAACCATCGTCGGCTCTGCGGTTCAGATAGATAAATACCACAAACTGCCAGTGCCAGACACGAAGTTTGCACACAAATTCTAAGAACAATAGCTTCTGGGAAAGGACCATAGGCCAACTATTCTAAATCCACTCTCCTTGTTGACCAAACTTCGGTCATCGGACCGACATTAAAGCATATTTGCATTTGGGCTTAAAAATAAATTTTACGCCTAACACGCATTATCTCCCTCACTCGGCACAGTTTAATGAGCTCTGACATATGGAGATTCAAAATTATTTGTTACTTACGCTGGGAAACCATGTGAAGGAAGACAGATATATACGATGAGAACAACATACAGATCGTTGAATAACATACATATGTCCACTGAAATATCAAGATTTTCTTCCTATGGTCCTTCTAGTTTTTTGAGACAACCAAATACTATCTACCTATCTTGCCATATGTCTATCCATTTATCTATCAATCTCTTTATGAGTCAAATCAATTAATCATCCATCTGATTTATGTATTTTTCTTTGTTCCTTTCTACTCACCTAATTTATCAGCGAGCGGAAGACGGCTATTTGTAAATATTCTTGGAGAGTGAGAGGATGTTGGCAGAGAGGGAAGGTTTTGGAACCGTAGGCTTTCCCCAGGGCACCACTTGTAGTCTTTTAGGTAAAAGCTTGTCGGGGACCTTTAACGTACGAAATCAGAAGATCTGTGCATTGAATCGAAGGACGAAATCAGCTGGGAATCCCCAGGACGCTAGGAGGATCCGTTCCTTAAAACTGTTACATGGGTGCTTTATTTGATCGTCCACTAAATAACGCGTACAAAAGGCTTAGTGCTTCAGACTGAAAGCTACCAAAAGAATATGAATCAGAAAAAAATTCGTCAACGATTCACATTTATAGAACAGACAAAAGTCACACAAAAGTTGATTGACATCGCATAGTTTCTGTTCCCAAATAACAAAGAAAAACGGTAGCTTGATTTATTTGTTGTATTACGTAAGATGGATCACTTATTCCATTACTCGTAGCCGGTATACTGCAGACGACATCCCCGCGTAGTGTTCGCCCTCCCGATATCCGTCCGATATCCGGTATCGGACAACCGATATCCAATATCCGGGAAAAAGTGGGACGGTTCCGGATATCGGATATCGGATATCGCGCGATATCCGTCTATCAGGGGTTAGATGGATATCGGTACCGGATATCGGAGGGGGAGGGACGAGGCAGATCTCAGATGCTGGATATTGGTTTTCGATGTCCGGATATCGGTTCCCGATATCCGGATATCGAAAACCAATATCCAGCAATTTCTGTTCAGTTGTTTGCAATCCCATATCGGAAAATTCTAATTTCCGTGAGACTATATATTCTCTCCAGCCAATTTTCAGTTAAATCTCATCTTCGCCACCCCGCGGCCCATAATTATTTAAGATAAAAATTTAAATTATCATTATAACGAGGGCAGAGTTACCTAATATAGCTAATAAAAATGACAATAAATTTAATGTTATTTTAGGAAAACAAAATTGCGTTTTATAGTTAGTGAAATAAATAATAATGTTAAAATGTCCTAACAACTAATGCTACTAGGTAATTAATATGTAGTCATTTTGGAGTAAATAAAGTTGCTAATCTAGTGAATAAAAATAACAATAGATTTATTCTGACATAACAAGTAGTGGTATTGAGGAATTAGTATATTGTTATTTTAAGTAAACAAAATTGCGTTTTATAGTTAGTGAAATAAATAATAATGTTAAAATGTCGTAACAACTAATGCTACTAGGTAATTAGTATGTAGTCATTTTGGAGTAAATAAAGTTGCTAATCTAGTGAATAAAAATAACAATAGATTTATTCTGACATAACAAGTAGTGGTATTAATAAAATACGTAGAACCATAACTAGATTGTTGTAGAATCGTTATTTTTAACTAAAAAACGTTGTTATTAAGAAATTAATATACTGTTATTTTAAGAGAATAGAAATGTGTAATGTAGTGAATAAATATACTAGAAGTGTAAGTATATTCCTTGGCAGTATATTTAATTACAGGGATTAATTTTTTTGATTGATTCTAAGATTATTAATGTTAATATGACCTAACAACTAATGCTACTAGGTAATTAATATATAGTCATGTTGAGTAAATAAAGTTGCAAATATAGTGAAAAAAAATAACAGTAGATTTAATAAAATTTAATATTATGCATTCAATAGGATCGTCGCAGTAATCTGGGAATATTCAATTACACATTTGGCAAATGTATCAAAATTTCAATAAATTCAAAAGAAACCATACACGTCGTTAATTGGAGATTTCTAGCAAAATTTACACGTATGCTATTACGGTGGCCCTGTAAAAAAATCGTAGTCCTAACGGCTTTGTCAGATATTTGTGCTCAATTGATCATCACCTGCGTTGCATAAGATAAGTGATAAGTAACAATAATTACGTATAAATAAGAAGATCTAGTTCAGTTATGTGATGTGTACCTCGAGCTCATGCGACCACACCATCTTCATCGTCGTCAGCATCCGCATCCAGCTCGACGTCATTATACCAACGTTTGTTGTCCGCACGGAGCCAACACTTCACAGTGATTAGTGTTTCAATGCTTATTGGCGATAGACGCGAGCACTTGTACGTGACAATAGCATTGCCAACCGAGAACATGCGCTCGGCAGGGGCGCTCGTCGCACATATGGATAATAGGTCCCTTACGACGGTTGCAAGCAAGGGGAAACGCTTCGCCCCCGTCGTGGCCCACCAAGATAATGGAGTGAACACACCCTCATTTGGCACAGTCTCCACAAGGAACTGGTTGAACTCATCCCAGGCCGACCGCGTTGTCACCGGTGCTAGTTCCACGTGCTGCATAGTGGTGCTAAGCCACTCGTCCAACTCCTCACCTCCTCACTGCCCCTGCTCAGCGGCCCGTCTCGAAACACGGCTCGACCTGTCACCTGGCAACAACAACCGTATGTATGCGATGGTCGCCTCTCGGACCCCCGGGCAGAGCATTGCCCCTTTGTGGATTGGATCCATCAATGCTGCGGCCGTGATCGCCTCATTCGCCCACAATATCTCCGCGTACTGTGCAAGCTTGGAAAGCATCGCTCTACATGCATGTGCCATGTTCGAATGATCTCCTTCGTGCAAGCGTCGAATAGATGTGAAAAATGTCCCATCTTCGATTTGCTGGACCACGTCCTCCATGTGAACCTTGAGGCCGTTTATGAGATATAGGACATCGCAGATCGCCGGCGTCACTGTCTTGCAAACATGATTTGTCAATACGGCAAAACAGCCAAGGATGCGGCAGAACTGTTTGACCAATTCCCACTCGTCCTTCGACAGCTTCGGTGATGTCGCCTTCCGGCCAAAAGTCGTCGAGACTTCGTCAAGTACATCATGCTTCTTCATGGCGGTCGCCAACATAGTGTACGTGCTGTTCCATCGGGTTGGACAGCCTAAGACAACCATGTTGGAGTCCCTGACTTCGGGGTTGTCTTCACAGGCCTGGGTGTAGAGTTCTCTTCGTTGCATAGAGCTCCGAATACTCCGCACTAGGGTGCGTACCTTTGCAACTGCATCACCTAGACATAATGGCTTGCGTGGTCCGTCACTGTCATCAGACACTGAGTATACATCACCGAGATCATTTTCGTTGTCGCCGTCGTACTGATTTGCGGTCCGCGTCACATCACCTTCTTCGGGTTCCACAGCCTTGGCTGAAGGAATATTGAAGCTTTTTAACGCCGCTTGCACGACAATATTCAGAATGTGTTTGACACATGGGACGTGCCTCCTGGCGGTAAACGTCGGGTTTACCCTCTTCAACTTTCTCGCCATCAAAGCCAACATCCTCTTATTCGCCGTGGCATTGTCGGTAGTAACGGCGTAGACCTGCATAATTACGTTAGACATGTAAAGTAACAAGTTCAACTAATAAAACGAGCAAGACGTTGAGTTCTGACCTTCGTCCACAGACAGAACTCATCTAGTGCTTGGAGAACAATCGACGCCATGTTCTCCTTGTCGTGCTTGCCGATAATTTCTCGGATGGCAAGAACCCACTCTTTGTAGGTCCATGTGTCATCTACCCAGTGGACGATGATGCCTAGCAGTTTGGTCCCGTTCACGCGTCCACGCGTCTACGCGTCTACGGTGAGTCCACGCGTCCATGCGTCTACGGTGAGTGACACTCGCTCCACAGTCTCCCAAAGTTTGCTCACACTAAGTTTCATTTGGCCGTGCATCTGGATGGTCCACCTCTTTATGACTTTCGCACTTGGAGGATCCAAGTCAATAAGCGTCGCGTAACGCCACATATCCTTGAAGGCGACATTGTCAACAATGCTCCAAGGTGAATCTGTCAGGCATACGAATCGTGCAATGAAGTTCTTCGTCTCATCTAGAGTGTGCCCTTAAATCGGCCCCCGTCGGCTAGGCTCTCCCTGTTGTTTGCTCTGTAGTCTATCGGTGATGCGTGTCTGACCACGTTCTTCAGGAACTTTGCCCTTCAGATCGGCATGGCGAGCTGGATGGAATGATTTGAAGTGATGCCAAAATACATTTGTGCTTTTGTCGGCTTGCCTCTTAATGGGTCTCCTCTTATTGTGCGGGTTCAACTCCCGACACAGTAAGCATGTATAGTATCCATCTTCCATCAGCTCGAAGTAGTCAATGATGAGGAAACGATTCAAACGAGGTTGACTTTGTACGGCACGAGAAGTTCCCCCCTCCATACGTTCGGGACCTATGGCTCCTGACCCAGCTCTTTCCTGGGCTGGGTCATTGCCTCCGTTTGGATTCATGTTTCTGATGACATAATTTTGGTGAGCTAAATTCAACAGACCGGAATCACATGATGCCAAAGTGCAATTTATACTATGAGTCACGTAACGAATGCAATGAATATGACATTTTAATAAAATAAATAAACACACACCCAACAACAAGAGTCCATAGAGAAGAACAAATTCAAGAATATGGGTGTAAAGCATCTAATTGTGCACAAGTGAGCATGAACATTAACACAGAAAAAAACATAGAAAATAATACTAAAATTGACTCACCCAATGAAAGTTCATTGCGCAGACCAAGTTCAATAGAATGGCTTTACAAGCATCTATTTCGTGTACTAGTAAGCACTAATAACAACAATTCCACTATAGAAGAAGGGAGACGAAACGCCAGTAAAGCATTTAGAAAAACCTGAAGAAGGAAACTAAAAAAAGGGTCTCCAAAGAGAAGCGAAAGAAACAAGTGCAAAGGAGAGAGACTTATCTAAAAGTCCTCGTCGAGCTTGTAATAACAGAAAATAAGTAACAAAACAGAGAAGAGAAGAAGATGATTAGAGAAAAACAAAAGAAGAAGGGAAGAAAAGGGCAGATGAAGAGATTAAAGAAGAAGAAGAAGAGAAAACAGCAGAGAAGAAGTAAAAAAGCAGATAAGAGAAAAATGAGGAAGAGAAAGAGGGAGAGAAAAAAACGGCAGAGTAGGAAATTAAAGAAGAAGAGGGTAAAAGATGAGTATAGGAGGAAGAAGGCTAAAAAAACAAAGAAGGGAAGAAAGAGTGAGAGGAGAAAGTAGGGAATTAAACTGGAGAATAGGAAAACGAAGAAGATGATTAGAGAAAAACAGAAGAAGAAGGAGAATATGGAGAAGAAGGGAAGAAAAGGGAAGATGAAGAGAGTAAAGAAGAAGACGAAGAGAAAACAGCAGAGAAGAAGTAAAAAAACAGAGAAGAAAAAAGAGGAAGAGAAAAAGGACTAGAATAAAATAGTAGAATAGGAAATTAAAGAAGAAGGGGGAAAAAATGGGTAGAAGAGGAAGAAGGCTAGAAAAACAAAGAAGGGAAGAAAGAATGAGAGGAAAAAGTTGGGAATTAAACTGGAGAGTAGGAAAATGAAGAAGATGATTAGAAAAAAAAAAGAAGGAGAATATAGAGAAGAAGGGAAGAAAAGGGTAGATGAAGAGATTGAAGAAGAAGACGAAGAGAAAACAACAAAAAAGAAGTAAAAAAGCAGATAAGAGAAAAATGAGGAAGAGAAAGAGGGAGAGAATAAAACGGCAGAGTAGGAAATTAAAGAAAAAGAGGGGAAAAGATGGGTAGAGGAGGAAGGCTAAAAAAAAAAAGAAGGGAAGAAAGAATGAGAGGAAAAAGTAGGGAATTAAACTGGAGAATAGGAAAACGAAGAAGATATGATTAGAGAAAAACAGAAGAAGAAGGAGAATATGGAAAAGAAGGGAAGAAAAAGAAGAAGAAGAATAAGGGAGCAAGGGAGAGAGATAGCCACATATTTTAGGTGAAAATGAGAGAGGTAGGGTGAGCATTATACATTAAGGGAGAATGAGTGGGAGAGAAGAGAGAGGGAGGGTGAGCACAATAGTTTTTACAGTACTTTATTGAAAATACGTGGCAATATCATAAGTTCAGGGATAAATGACGAATTAAGTGATTAAATGACCAATTAAGCTAATGAAGATAGAGAATAGTGAAGTACCTGTTCAGTTTCCTATCCTTCAGCTTTAATGAACCTGGGATCGTTTAATACGTCACGTATGCTCTGGTTCCTTTTGTTTACAGATGCTGACTCTTTCTCTTCTTCTTCGGCCTCTTCTCCAATAGAGAACTTAAAGTTCCTTTAGAGAAAAGGCAAACATGTTTTGTAACGCATACCATTTGCAAACAAGATGAACAAAAAAAAAACATAAATCTCCGAGGAACAATATCATCAAATGGGACACCGATCATACACAACAATGCTGGGGATGAGGATGGGGATATTATCTGGACGTGACATATATGTTTCTTACAGATATCTTTGGTCTAAGTGTTCTTGGAATAAATTGATTTTACAGTTTTTGTGGCCATTTTCAAATGATTTCTTGCTCAACAGGAATTCCGTGAGATAGTATGTAGGCAATGATCAGTATTGATTTTACAATATTTTCTGACGGAATGGTTAAACAAATACCATAATTCGTTCACTTAGACACAAAATTATTGCAATTTTTTCAGGTTGACGTGACTGGAATCGATGAAGCTCAATTTTTCAAGAACCTTATAAATTTCTTCTCGAAATCAGCCGATCATGATGGAAAGATTGTGATTGTTCCAGGTTTATAGGGAGATTATCGAAGGCATAGTGAACCCTCCACATCAGTGTATGTCTTAAGAATTGAGCTGAAATTGTCGCTGCTAGGAACTGAAACAATATGTTTTCAGACGTAGCTTTGGTTCTGTGTTTGATATCATTCCCAAAGCAAAGATAGTGACCAAATTGACCGCCTGGTGTGAGCTCTACGGCAATAAGGCCTTCTTCACCCATAGAAAGACAGAAGAGTGACAGACTGGGGATGAGGATGTGGATTCTCAACAATGCTGACAATCATCCCACGACAAGGTAAGAAAAGTTTCTAATGCGAGGATGATGACCATTGATGATGCAGACGACAACAGTAGAAGATGGGACCAACTAGCATGATGATTGAGACGAGGAACCCATAAGAATGAATTGAATTGAATACCAAATTGAATACATGATGATTGAGACGAGCATGATGATTGGGACGACAGAGAAGAGAAGAATTGGAGACTACGGTCGAGAGAGAAGAGAGGGTCGAAGGAGAATTGGAGAGTGGAAAATGGAGACCGAAATTACAAAAATTACAAAAACGTACCTGCGACTCTGCCGTCCGCTGACACCACCGTCCACTCCCCACCGACCGCCTACTCCGCTGCCCGCTCGCCGTTGGCCGCCGTTGCCGTTCCCTTTCAATTCAAAGCTTTGAAAAAAACGAGGGAGATTTTATGACTTAAGAAATTCGTTGCGGATATCGAAAACCGATATCCGCATTGATATCCGGTACCGTCATCTGTCCCCCTGAGACGAGAGATAGATGGCGGTATCGGACGGATACCGGTATCGGATATCGGCACTGTAGCAACCGATATCCGATACCGATATCCGGTATCCGGATATCGGAAAAAATGGATACCGGAAATGAAATTTCCGGTATCTGGTTCAGCATCCGTCCCGATACCGGTATCCATACCGACATTGGGACGGGCAAACACTATCCCTGGGTGATACGTGTTTCTACTTATATTACTGTTATTTCATTTAATTACTGTAGTGGCAATATTATTCGAAAACAATGAATATTTAACACCAAATGTCCATTCTAAGAGGACGTCAAATTAATTAACTAAACAAACCAAATAGCATTTACTCACTTGTTGAAGAAATCCCTGAAAAATATATGTAGGATTCATTTGTATCTTGCATTACCAGGACTAATATGAATGGAAAATTAAAAGAACTTCGAACTATTAAAGTAGTTAAATAAGTTATTCCCCAATTCTGTCAAATTAGGATGGGACTCAATCTTTCATAGAATGCGTCACGTTCCTTCTTTCGGCTTTGTGATGTCGGACATCGTCAATGGCGTCGTCTGACGGGTAAAATCACTAAGTGAATGTAACTACGTGATGCGATGTGTCCTAGGAGAATGTACATGCACGCACGGCCCGACTCGTGATGATTCGCCAAACTCCAAGCTCCAAAGCGGACGATCGGTGACAGTGACGGTAACCTTCGGACCCTCGTCGGAGCGATGATGATGACTATGGCGCCGAATCGAACAAGTCCTTGGGCTCGTCTGTAACGAACGGGCTCGACCCGTGCCTAGGAAGACGCTCAGCTTCGTAGTTTTCTCAATGAATCTCTCTCACCTATGTAACCCGAGCGCGGTGGAGTACAGCCAAAAATATACCGAAAGACGTAATTAAACTGACAAGCAAGGAGAACAGTGTACCTCCTCGGTGGTGTCGTTTGTCGTCGAAGTCTTCGTTGGCGCATGTGGTGGTGCACGCAGATGTGGAGAGAGAGTGAATGCCGGAGTCGATAGGGCGTCGCTTGATAGTCGGCAGATACGCACCGTTAGAGCTTGACGCTGGAGGTTGTTGGGAATGAGGAGAGGAGAAACACGCACAGAGGGCCAAGCGGCTCAGGCGAAAAATCGTGTCTAGGAGGAAGGATCGACACGGTCGGAGCCTGGTGATGAATGCAAGCGAAGGCTCATGCAGGCAGTGCGTACAACCACAGACACACTCGTGTGTGATGAGATCCCTTATAGCAGATGGTGGCCTGTAGTGGCGTCAGTTGCACTTCTACAACCAAGTCGGTCGGTCGAACTCGTACCGCGTAGAAGATTTCTGCTCGAAATCGTGAAGCACCTTGTACTCGATGTGTGTGGCAGGATCGCGCAAAGGGTTGTAGTTACACCCAGCGGGGTTTGGCAGAGGGTCCCACGAGCAATCTGATGACCCAAGCGCCAGAAGACTACACGGTCAATGGACGTGGGGAGTGGTGCGACGTTCAGGCGAACGAGACTTCGCAATAGAGGCTCGTGTTGTGACAACAACGATGTGTTTCTGGCGTCGTAACCCTCACGGTCAGTTGGCTGGGCAATCGCAGCATTGATTGCACCCCGGGGACAACGGGACTCGAGTCCTGGTCTCTAGGCACAACGACTATTCCTTTTTTTTTTAGCCCACAGAGTGCTCCGTCAGTTCAGTAGGGGAGAGTCTTATCAACCGCCGGACAGCGAACGACGTATGCAATGCTACAAGTGCTTGATCGAATGCTTGTAGCGACACCACATAGCGTGACAACCGTGGGGGGGGGGGGGAAGACCTTGGCGGTAAACGGGGTGTCGGCTAGGACGCACGACGTGTCCAATACTAGTGCGCAACGCTACACGGAGGGTGCCAGAGATCAGGCAGATCCTTCCCTCACTCCGTTCTCTCTTCTTCCCCTCCCTCCTCCCTCTTCTTCTTCTTCCTCTCTCAAGGTGAGACCTGGACAGCGATGGTAACTGCCACTAAAAAAACACTTCCAGATCTGAAAAAAACGTGTGGGAGGGGGGGTGCATCATGGTCTTATATAGGGCCATGAGAGGGTCCAACAAGGGGAGTCCAATAAGGGACACCCCCTTTTATAACACAAATAAACGACATAGGAATTGAAATGACGAGACAGACGAAAACCACGGCGAAAATAAAACCGATACGAACGAAGATGAATAACATAACGATGCGACTACGGATGTGCTCTACCTGGGGTATTTAAATTCGGGCGTCTTCATGGACGCTTTGGCGTGCTGGTCGGGCTGGACACGGAATGGTGGCGATGCTGATGACGGCGATGACCGCTCCGCTGATGACTCGTTGGCGTCGTCTTGATGCTCTTCATCACTTTGTTTTCCTGTTTTCAAGGTATACCCTAGGCGAGGCTTTTATTTATCTTTGAAGGCCATAAAATGTTGTAAATGCACCTTTGCTTCTAGTGAGACCATCAATTGATACGTCTTGGCTGGAGTTTATTTACTGATTGGTGCAAATATTTATTCATAATCAATTGCTTCCTAACATGTTGTTTTGTAAGTATGTTTGCCAAGCATTAAATAAGTATCTGTTATTCAAAGTCTAATTTTTCTCTACATGAATATCAATTTTAAATTATATCTGATCACAAAGTCAGTTATCTTGTCCAAGATAAAAAAGGATCTACACCTGTCAGGTATGTTAACTTAGATGGGACTTGATACCAACCGGCAAAAGACCTCGAGGGGGATGTTTGTTCTGTATTTGGTCTTTGTATGCACTCAGGCGTAAGATGTAATTATTTATCTATAAAAATATTTAGTCCAATCGAATGAATTGATATAGGAGACAATGATATCGACAAAAGGATCGATATACGTTTTCACTTATCTCTTAGCCCGTCTTCAGTACTTTCACTCTGCAGATCATCAATCTCAGTGTGCCCTCTTTATGGTCAAGGTGATAAATGGTTTGGATCTTTAAATAAGGGCATTATAAAATCAAATTACCAACCTCCAAGTCTTTTCCAATTTGGGGGAATTGCTACCCAAAATCAGCCAAAAAGGCTTCAATAGTTATAGTTTAACTTCTCTTCCAGTCATCAAGGCCTTTATTAAACTCTGATATTTCACAATATTTTCATCAACTTTGGTTTGGATTAAAAAAATTTTAGGAAATATTAAAGAAAATGGTTCTATAATTTATACCAGTCAATCTTTTCAAATAAAGTTGAAGATCAGGTTTTCGATCATAATACCAAATTATCTCACCTAAGTGATTGGAGTTGATGGTATTTTAGAATAAAAAACAAATTAAGTGCGCTATAGTTAGATACTCAAAATTTATTTGTAAATCTAAAGTAATTACATATTATTTAAATAAATAAAAATAAAAATTTATATAAGGAGATAACACATGTAAGTAAACTTGTACACATTTCAACTGTTCCTATCTAGAGTGCAAGTATCATTCCTGTCCCAAAGTCTTAATCCTTTAAACAAATATATATTATCTTGGCTTTCCATTCCTAATCCTACTTGATCTAGATAATTCATTCTATTACATAAATCCTCAAGTGATACTACTATAGAATGGCATTCTCATTCTTACCCACTAAACGTCTTAGGCATCAGTATACTCTCTCCTCTGTATCATTTTTGAGTGTTCAAAGCACTCCAGGAGATTCCCCTGCTCCATAAAATTCGAAAGATAGAGTGAATCTCAAAACTCAAATCTTTTTTTTTTAAAGTTATTAATGATATCCTTCGCTCCAACTTTTAAATTAACTTCACTCTCTTTTTCCTACCCTCATAACTTTCTTCAACCGAAAACATTTTTCAATGGTTGATCTGTATATAGAGTAAATGAAGAGGTTTATACTGCCTTTTTATTGAGTAAATAGTTAAATATTACATAAAATTAAGCCTTCCTTCAAAATAAAGATAAAAGGTAGTAAGTAGTGTTGGCTAAGTATACAGGTTGAGCCTATTCCAAAATTAATTACTGGGAATTGCTCTATCCCAAAGCCCAAGTATTTTCAATTATAGTGAAGCATCTCGGTTTCCTAATATTTGGACCACCCAGTAAGGGTGATACAAAATACAGGATAAAGATTATACAAGTCAAGATGATGGCTCATCTTCCTACATAAGCCTCCAAAGCACTCTCGGAGATTCCCATTCTGATTCCAATTTCAAAACTGTACTAAGGGGTTATAATGAATTAGTTAACACATATCTTTCTTCCATTAAGATCGAGTGCTATACATTGTACCAAGATCTCATGCTCCAAATATTAAGGTCAAATTTGTTTCAATCTTGACACAGTTTTCAGCTCAAATTTTCATATCATTATTCAAAGTTTATGGAGTTTGAAAGTCTCAACATTATTCATAGAAAATTACTGACCATCGTGTGATTCTTAAGGTTTCCATTTGAGGCCTGCACTATAGACAAAAATTGAAGTTCTATATTGATAGATAAAATGTATGATTCCTTGTGAAAGATTGAGGTCACCAGATGTACCAACACAAGAGAAGAGAGTATATAACCTTATCCTTTAACTAGAAAGATGAATTTCAATGTGTCCAGGAATTTATCATGCAATACAGAGCAAATCAGATGAGCACATCCAACAAATTTCATGTCCAATGATGAACTTCTTGCCTGTTCATTGCATCCTCAAACCTGAACTTTATTCATTTATATGGATAATAAAAAATAAATTGATATAATTTTGTTCAATTGTGTACCATTACACAAATGTTATTTATCCCATGGTTAAAATCAATTTAATTTATATATGTTTTATATTCATCAACACATGGATTTTGAATTTTATATACTTCCTTTCAAGCTTTTATACCATTCCCTTTATCAATCTCAATTTCATATTCTCTTATTTATAATCTACCACTAATTGTTGTCTATACATATTAGGCATCGGGGATCAGATCGGATCGGATTGTTTGAATCTTGATCGAAAGATTCAAACAAACAAATGCGGATTCAAAAAATCTGTTTGAATCTTTCGGTCAAACAGACCCTTTGTTTGTGTTTGATCAAAAGTTTCAAACGAACAATTTGTTTTGTTTGTGTTCGATATGCCATTTGTTTGAACTTGCTCGAACAAGTTCAAACAAGTTCGAACAACTGGACAGCAGCTGCCAGTGGCCGCCAGCACTGCCAGTGACTTTCTCTCTGGCAGTTGCTGGCATCCGCTGGCCGCCGTTGGCGTCCATTGGCAGTTGTTGCCGTCCGCTGGCCATCATTGGCGGTCGGTGGCGCCGCTGGTGCCTCTAGCGATCATTGGGTGACCATCTCTGGTGGTTGCTAGCATCCACTGGATGACACTTATGTCCACTGGCACCGCTGGCGGTCGCTGGTCGGTCTCCACTGATGATCGTTGGCGTCTGCAAGCGAACCGTCGTTAGCGGTTGTTGGCATTTGCTGGCTGGCAGTCGCTGGTGTCCGCAGGCATCCACTCACTGATGGTCGCTGGCATCCGCTGGCACCACTGGTGGTGGCTGGCTAGCTTAGTACTGCAGGAGCTGAACTGAACACCAAATATAGATTCGAACATTCTATTCGATCTGATTCGAACATGTTCGAATCGGATCAAATTTGAACATTTGATTCAAACAGCCATCTTGTTCGAACAATCCGATCTGAACCCAATGGGCAGATCGTGTTCAGATTGGATCTGAACTGGACAAATAGATGTTCAGATTCGATCGTTCGAATGCCGGATCCAATCGAACATTCCAATGATCTGTCCAAATCCCCAATCCCTAATACATATTTTAAAGTTCATACTAGTTTATATCTTTCTAGACATAAGCTTCAAATAGAATATTTTTTAATATGATGCTCATGCACAATGTACTCTTGAAGGACACTATATATCCTATGGTTGAAATCAATTTAACTTTTATATGTTTATATTCATCAATATATATGAATTTTGAATCAAATATAATGCCTTTCAAGCTATTGTACCATTATCTTTATCAATCTCTATTTCATGCTCTCTTATTTTGTAATCTACCACTAATTGTTTTCTAAACATATTTCAAAGTTCATACTAATTTATATCTTTCTAGACATGAGCTTCAAATCCAATATATTTGAGTATGATGTTCATGCATAATGTACTCCTGAAGTACAAATATCTTCAAAGAAAACATTACCTCAGACAAAATTATAATTCCATATTCATCTTAAAGAACACATAAAGGATTGGTGTTTTGGTAACCGTTTTCTTCTGCAGCCTCGATGTCTTCCACCTTGATATCATTTTTCTTTCAGCTTAATGAACTATGTGTGTTTAGAAAGTTCTAAGTAATGAGTATTGCATTGATGAATAAAACCTTGATGGTATATTTAACCTAGGATGACACAAATAGTTTTTTTCTCTTTCATATCCTCCACATTTTATGATTTGATTTTTAATTTTTTATTTGATTAATATTTCCCATGATCACACTTTTCACATGAATTCCTCCCCTTACATCATATACCTAGCCTTTTATTACCAAATAATATTCATGCATTTCCTATTGATAATATTGTTATCACCTACAAATAAGTATTTTTTTGGATTTAGAGACCAAAGATATACGTATATAGATGTTTATGTTTTGATTAAGATACACGAGTATCCTATCATAGGATCAAACATGTCCGACATTGGGCCTAGAAAGAAGTGCACAATGGTGACTGAGTGGTGTAGATAGGATTGTTCGGCCTTGGCATAGGAGGATATGGACTCTAAATAGAAGATGCATTAAAACTCTGACCAGGGTGGTGGAGATAGTGGAGAAGATGTTACCAAATGATTCCTCTTATGCATTTATACTAACTGAATGGGACATTCAGTAATGGCAAGGTTAACCGTACTATAAGTCATTTGGGAGTCACACACAGAAGGTAGAGTATATGTTGGTTTATCTAGCTAGGTTATGCCCGAGGGGAGGGGGATGAATTACAATTTTCCAAAATTTTGATTTGTCAATTTTACCTATCTATCTGGTGGTGTACCTATCTGTGGATAATAGTCTTACAAGACTTGACAAATTGATTTTCTTACAAGCAAGGGCTAGTCCCTTACTCATGTCTTGGTGATATCCTGGCCCGGTGTCCAAATAATACTTAACCCAAGTTCAAAAACCCTCAAGTAAATAGTTCAAATGCGTTGCACACAAATATCAAAAAAGAAGAACTTTTTTGTCTCTCTGGTGTCCTTGGACCCCTTGTCAGATGATTGAGACTTCAACCTCTTCTTCATTGGACAATATAGGTCACTTCACTTGGCCTCGTTAACTGTGATGAGAGGTTGCCACAACCTTAGATTTGACCCAAAAACTCACCTGATTGACCCCCTTAACCTAGTGTAGAAAAATTGTCACCACTCGTTCAACTAAATTAAATAATTCACTTAAAGTAAAAAATAAAAATTGCTAAAATGGTAAGTAAGATCAGGTGGAAGTTTTACTTGCATTAACTTCTTTATCCAAAAAATGAATTTAGACTTTTAGTGACTACTAAACTTCCTTGAATTCTTGACTCAGTTTCACAATCACACAATTAAAAAAATAATAATAATTTGGTAATTTTCCAAATTGAAGAATTCCATTAATATTCAAATCTTGGCCCTATAATAACTTAATGCAAGCCCACTAGAGACTTTCACTTTTGTCCAATAATTTTGATTTATGATCCAATGATAGTTCCTTAAAAGTTATCCCAATAAAGATACTTAAAATTATCTTCTAAATAGGCACAATATAATTCCTGAAATTAATCTAATTATCTTCCCAAAAGTGTCCCTATACAAATCCTGAATTTAATTTAGTAATATTTCTATCAATAGGCCTCCTATAGTTTCTATGGAGGCCTATAACGATGTAATGTAAGAAACCCAAATAATTCCATTAATCATCCTATGGAAATCATCCTATTCATCCTAATAATTGTTTCTTAATCAGCCTAATAAAGCACTTCTAAGTCAACGCTATATACTTCTGTTTGGCGCAATAAAATCAATTTAATATCCTCAAGTTCTTTCCTTGATATTCTTAGATTCCAAGATCTTTCTCTTTGCAGCTTTCATTATCGGGTAGCATATATGGTTAACGATCAAAACATAAACTGCCATTTAGCAGGTATCGATGCAGAATGGGGGTCATTTGAAATGTCTTCCCCAATATCTCCGTCACCATGGCTAGGTGTTTCATGCTTCTCCCTATTCTGCATCAATACTTAGTCAAGTTAATTTCTTCTTATACCAAGGGCCGATGATCCCATCTTAACATCTTAGTCATCTTCGTGCATTTCATGATATATCCAAGCTAAGAAATGTTTCAATCAGATGATTAGCTACTCGTACATTTTAGTCAATAAATAGTTTTCCGTGCAAAATATATTGCTGGTGTCTGAAGTCACTGGACTAGTTATATGACAATGACATAAATCAACCTGATTGACATTGTGGTATAATATCATTGGATGATTCATTATGAATCAACTTGGTGAATGATTTTCCTAAATGGCACCCGTCATCTATCATTGGTGTATCTACACTAATCAACAAAGGATCAGCCATATTATATGTGAGTAGGTTTGGATCGGGTTATTCATCCGGATATTTATGTCCTCTTGAAGTGTCCTTTTGAATTGGATTATTTCAAATTTTTAAATATCATCATAATGCACCAAATCATTTCCTGAATTCATATAATTCATGATAAACATCACAAAGGAATAGTAATGAAACATTTTTTCAATGAACTTAAAACATGGCATGAGATTGTGAATTTCTTAATAGCCACATGATATATCATTTTTAATTAATTCTCAAAAAACATCTTGAGCTTGGGGATTGCATTGTGTCTGCTATGTTTTCAATTGATTGAATCCTTTCCATCACAATATCTCATTTAGGAATGTCTCTGTAATCAAACTAAAATGCCTTAGAATGTTCTTAGCACTCTAATGAGACTCTGGCCCTTTTGGTTGTGCCATCGGAATATGTTTAGAGATTGAAGGGAAAATCCTAAGCTAAGTGATTTTTTTTTCACAATACCACTTACTTAGCAGTATCCATCTCTGCAACGTATTCAACATCAAAAATGAAGTATGTCATGATGCTCTACTTGGAACTCTTCAAAGATACTATAACTCTATTCAAACTGAACTACGATCCATATGGAGATTTATTATCATTTGAATATGACTAAAAAGTCAAGTCGGTGTAACACTGATACCTTATCTCCTCTCTTGAAATAAATTATAATTAAATCATTGCCTCTTCTTACATATTTAAGCATGCACTTTACTAGTATACATTGTTTGTCTCTTTGGTATGCCTTAAATGTGATCATAACACTTAAAGGAAATACAATATCAGGTCCAGTACATAGCATTGCAGACACAATGGGTTTGATTGCTGAAGTATAGGGACTTTATCCATCATTGCTCATAGGTATGAGACCTCAGATAAACCCCATGCCTCATAGGTATGAGACCTCTCTTGGACTTATCTATGTCAAACCTTTTAACAATGGAGTCTATATACATAGATTGGTACAAGCCTTACAACCTCCCTGATCTATCTTTAAAGATACATATTCCCACTATATAGGTTGCTTCTCCCAAATATTTCATGGAGAAGTTTGTGGACAGACACATCTTTGTCAACATTCCTACATAATTTTAAATAATTATAATGACATGCACAAATAAAATCACAAAACTTATTGTGTTCCCATTGTCCTCTCAATTTCATTCATAATGATGTCATAAGGTCCGATAGCCTCATCCAGAAATGTATATTTTTAATTTGAATGCATTTTCTGTAATTTTTTTGGATGCACAACCCTTAGATTGTATCATATACAACTCTTCTTCAGGGTTTCTGTGGAAAAAAGTAGTGCTGACATCAATTTGTCAGATCTCGTGTCATACTGAGCTGCTAAGCTCCAAAGGGCTCTAATTGAATTAATCATAGCATTTGGTGATTAATTCTCATCATATCCAACATCTTGTGTTTAATGATAACCTTTTGAAACCAACATTGGCATGTGTGTATCAACCTATCCACCTGCATTAATGTTTAACTTAAAAATTAGCTTACACTTGGCAGATACTAAACTTTAGGAGTATCAACCAAGTACCATATTTGGTTGACTTCTACGACTTACTTGATATATTTTATGTACTAATTCTCATTGAAATGGTCATAACTTTATGTGAGTAAAGCTCAAATGAATTCTTATATTTAATACTTAATTTCTGAATTTTTTGCATTTATGGTATTTTAGCATAATGGTCATTAATTTCATGAATAAAATAACTTTTATAACTCCTTAATGGATAATGCCAATATGTAAAATTCATTTTTCCCAACCTCCATTCAAAAATGACTTGATTTGAATATAATAATTAGTTTAAAGTATTGGTTAAGTGAAATGAAGATTCATTCTAATCATTAAAAATTATTTTTATTAAAGTTTTTCCATTTATTCCTAGTTATGACCCTTTACGTAAAACTATTTCACTTTGCATTATCAAGAGTACTAGAGAAGGGACAAATCAATAGTTGAAACTATTGGTTTATACCCAATATTTTTTCCTAGTTATTTTCTTCGAAATTCTTTTATTTAACAATATCTCATCTACTTGTTAAAAGTCCAAAATTCATCAAAAATATATCTTCGTTTTCATAAATGTCAATTTCAAGGAACATATTTCTCTGTTTTTGTAATGTCTATCCCCTAAAGGGACATTCGCTTTAGAAAAACTATCTCCCTCCTGTGTTTGCATTTTCATCACTTGTCTTTCAACAAGGACGACTTGTTGCTATTAATTCCATACATTTCCCAATTTGGAGTCATCATCGGTCATTTCACTGTTGCAAACTAGTTTATCTCCTCTTATCAGCAGAGCTAAACAATGCATAATATGCAGGAAAGCTACGAAAACCCCATAGGGCTGGGAATTCATCCTCTTTACAAATGTCCATATCTACCTTATTGGCTTGCTATCAGGTGCATTAAGCTAACCAGATTTTCATTATTTTTCAAATCAAACCACATTCAGATGGCTAAGTTATACACTATAGTTAATCTAGCATACTGGAGAAGGGGAAATTTACTAGCCTATGGAACTTCAAGCTATAACTAAGTGGATAGGAATGTTTGTGCTCAGCTCTATTCCCAGAAATACAGATTTGTTGGTTAGCAAGAAAACATTTTAGGATTGAAAATGTTAGAGATCTGACATCAGGGTGACATTGACTGAAGTCTCAATACTCGACACTGCATGTCCAAGGGCAAACACAACGAGCGAAGTGGGCACCCATTTTCACCTTTCAAAGAGAGAAGAGTTTGGTTCTAATTTGGTAAAAGATCTGGTCAATTAGAAAAAAAATTTTGTTGCTGCCATGGCATTGAAATCAGAACTCTGTTAAAATTTAGGGATACATGAATCTTTATTCTTCTAGTCTATGGATTCAAGGAAGGTTTTATTGAAAGATAAAACCCTCTTCCCCCCCGGGAGGATTGAGGGGACCCCATCTATCTATCTTATCTTTCATTTCTGTTTTATAGACTTTTAGATCTTTCAGTCGAAAAGGAATTTATTGAATGGCCACGACGCTGGTCTCAAAACTTGGGTTTTGCAGGGTATATAAGAGATCCTACATCAAGATGTTTTTCAGAACTTTTACTTAAATAATACCCACCCTTTTTTTCATTTACCTAAATTAAATACCTCCTTTTATCCAGATGATTATTTTGAGGAATTCAAAGATTATAGAAATTAATAATGCACAGTTTACTCCCTCTAGTTCACATCCCAGTATGGATTTAGCTATATAATTTTATTTAATTTAGTATTCAAAAAGGCTTCTGTATCATGAGCTGGACCCAGCCTATGATAAAAGAGAAGGTAGAGACAGGCGTAGTAGAAGGAAAAGATACCCATAATCACTCCCATATGGAGCCACTTAATTGGAAATGCATAAGTCATGGATCTCAAAACCTTACAAGTGAGGAAAAAACTATAAAACCATGTAAAAGGACATTTTTTATGTTTTATGATTCAAAATTTTATTTATTTCATAACTTTTTATTCTTCTTCAATTCATCTTTTCCTCCTTAAGTCACACCTCCCTATGAAGCCATTTCTTTGACAAACTTTGAGTCTCAAGTGGAGGCAGCTTATCCAATCCACTCTATTTATATTCTTGTTAATTAAGATCCAATTATTGACTCCTCTTAAATGTGGGGATGCAAAATAATATCCCTAAATGTTTTGAAGTTTCATTTCTCACAATGGTGAGACTTTAGTAGCGGGAGGTGAAGCGATGAGCAAAAGGGGTGAAGAATTTCTTACATGTTGGCTAGATGACTGAAGGTTTTCCAGATGTAAATACCTTACTTTTTTTATTTGTCAAAAGTGATTACTTGCTTCAACGCTCTTGACAGTTTATAATATTTTTCTGCATCATTTATTCTTAATCTGTGGTGGAGACTTCAACTTAGTGCTCTTCTATGATTGAGGAAAGATTTTATACCTCATATTTCTTTTTTAAATAAAAAATTAATTGCTTTGATGCAAGATATCAAGGTTACATAACAATAGTACTAAGCACAAATTGAGGGGGAAATAAGGAAGTTTTTCTGACCACAACCTTGATACATTTATGTTGCAATATCAAAACTTGAAAGAATTGATGGGGGCATGCACAAGTAGGCATGGTCGTTCTGTTCTGTTCATTTAAAACGAACAAAAATTCGCACAAACGAACCGCACAGGGGTCTGTTCGCTGTTCTGTTCGTTTCATGTGCGAAAATTAGAACAGATGTTCAAAAAAATTCGCACAATTCGCACAAATTCGCACAATCCGCACAAATTTGCACAATCCGCACAAATTCGCACAATCCGAACAATTCGCACAATTCGCACATGAAGTGAAAAAATTGCATATTTTGCTTGTAAATTGCATGAAATTGCACAGATTTGGTAAAACATTGCCCTGTATGTAGGAGAGTAAACTGAACTAAAAATATTCTAAGTTATTATATATATTTAACTAATATACAGAAGAGGGGAATAATAATTTAAATGGATAGTTTAGTAGGGTATGTTTGTTGTCATGATGAATTAATTTTCTAAGATGGTGGCAAATTCTCAAAGATGACAAGTGCGAACAGAAATTGTAATTAACATTACAATAAGAAGAATAGAAATTTCAGTGGTAGAGGAATTACTAATTTATAAGTGAGTGATAATTTATTTTTAAAAAAATTGAGAGTTAAAACTAAAAATGAGGAAACTGATAAAGAAGCCAACCCTAATAAACTATCTTACTAATCTATCACACTTGTTTAATTGAAAAAATTAAATGTGGCATTTTTTAGTTTTAATTTTTTAGCTTAAAGTAGTTCTGTTCTGACTTGTTATTACTCACTGGAAGTTAAAATGAGAAAATTAATGAGTCACGCACGACGACAATTAGTACGTAAAAGATGTCCAAGTGCATTTTGGAAACGGTTACAGATGGAAAAGTCCAAGTGCATTTAGGAAAGGTAAATGATGTTCTGCCAAATTAGTTTCATAAACATCAAAGCTGGGAGGCAAAACGACGGATGTTTTTCTTGACAACATCAATCATTGCTGGTGACATAGGACGACAAAGGAAAAGGGCGACTAAGGAGATGGATGGGTTGACGATGGGAAATGGGTATGTAGGGAGGGATAAAACAATCCACAGAAATTCACACGGTCAGATTCAGACTTTAAAATCGATGAAAATCTGGTGGTGCAGCTCCGACCCTTATCGAGGGCGGGAGTACTATCTTCCCCCATCGCGACGATGCCTAAGCACCGAAATCAATACCCGAATTCACATCGCGAAGAAACACTTGGGAAAGAGAGAGAGAAGAGGTGGAAATCCAAACCAAAACTAATTCTGACGGCAGTGGAAACTTCTCGAGAAAACACTAGACGGAGAACACTTTTGACACCAAAGAGTTCGGGCGTATCTCGGCACCATTGTGCGTGAAGAGGATGCGGGAAATTTTGATCGTGATGAGGCTGGGCGAATCCAGGCGTTGAGCGGCCCACTGGACAAGGATGATGTTGGGCGTTCTGGGCGTTGAATGGCCCTGGTTGAGTGCAGATGTCGTGGTCGCAGAGTCAAGCATAGGCGAACACCCTCGTGCGCGAAGCGCGCGTAGGGTGCGCGGAGTAGCGCGCGCGGGCGCTGAGCGCACGAAGCGCCGGCGCGCATGCGGAGTGCAGCGGAGCGCACCCAGAGCACACGTAGCGCGCGCGGCTTGGAGCGTCGGACGGCGTCGACGACGACCGGCAGCCTGGGACGCTCTAGATGGCGGCCTAGGACGAGGTTGGGCGTCCCTGGTGGGAGGTCTGGGCAGCCCTGGCTATGGCAGCCTGGGTGTCCTGGCGGGGCGGCCTGGGTGTCCTGGCGGGGCGGCCTGGGTGGCCTCGGCTGGGGCGTTCTGGGCGGTCAGGGTGGGGCTACTTGGGCGGCCTTAGCTGGTGCGGCCTGGGCGTCCCTGGCTGGAGGTCTGGGCGGCCTTGGCTGGGGCGGCCTGGGCGTCCTGGCGGGGCGGCCTGGGTGGCCTCGGCTGGGGCGTTCTGGGCGGCCTGGCTAGGGGAGCCTGGGCGTTCTGGCGGGGCAGCCTGGGCGGCCTCGCTGGGGCGGCCTGGGCGTCCTGGCGGGGCGGCTTGGGCGTCCTGGCGGGGCGGCCTGGGCGTCCTGGCGGGACGGCCTGGGCGGCCTCGGCTGGGGCGACCAGGGCGGCTTGGCTGGGCGGCCTGGGTGAGAGAGAGAGAGGGTGGGAGAGAGAGGGGAAAGAACGAGAATAGGAGAGGGAGAGAGGATGACGAAAGAGGAAGGAGAGGGCACGAGAGGCCGACGTCACGAGGCGGCAGTGGCGGCGGCGGCAGCAGTGGCAGCGACGGTGACGGCTAGGGTTTAGAGGGGTAGGGAGGTTGGGCAGTCCCCCAAGAAGAGTTAAACAAAACTCAATTCTTGAAATTATGACTGCCTAAGAGTTTCTTGAAAACAATGGCCTTTATATAGGCCTTGGAAGAAAGAGAAATTAACGAGAGAGTAAAGATGTGCACCGTGTCACGCCAAAGGGCAGTTGTGGATCTGCCTTTGGCATCGTGTCATGACACGCGTAGAGACGTGCGCGGGTGGAGACGTGCTAGTTGGCCGTTGTGGCGTGTCGGCTTTAGTGTTAACTCCGGTTGACCGTGGCGGGTTGACTTCGGTTGACTCCGGTTGACCGTGGTTCATAGCAGGCGTGTTGACTCCGGTTGACCGTGGTGACGCGTTCGTCGATGATATGTTGGCGTCCTCACCATTAGCTGGAGTGAAATTGCAGCGCTCCCAGAATTCGTTGTCATCCCATTGAGTATTCAAAACTCTTTCGACATTTGTCACAGGGTTGAAGTCTTTTGTCAGGATAGCAACAATGTCTGTAAGCATGCGCTGATAGCCTATGACAATAAATTGCTCTTGTATTAAGGAAAACTGTTCTGCGTTTCCCCTATCTGTATTTTTTGTGTGTGTATAGACGTCATCACCGTCCGGTTCAGAGTCCGAGCTGATGACAGCAACAGTCGGGTCTTGGGATTGCTTTTGCATTCGTCGTCGTAGAAGTCGCACACTTCTCCGTGGGGCGCCCCTATATCTGTTTCCTGCGCCCTCCATTGCCTCCGCGTCATTGTGGATGTACTTGCATTTTATAGGAGACGTCATAATATGTATGTGATGAATGATGACATGCAGAAATAATTGTGCTTGAAACCAATAGGGAGACTAAAAGAGAGCGGACCACACTTTAACAGAAAAACATAACAGTCGAGGAGCATTTAAAGGAGAAATAAATGAGGATATATAAACATTCTCAGTTGTAACAGAAATAACTTTTGTGGATCATTCTGTGCTTGAACATCAATAGTCAACGTATCATTGACGTTCATAGATGAGATTCGTGGCATACTTTCTGTTAGAGGGTAGTTCATGAGTTGGAAACACTCACGTTGCTGTTCTAGGGTGCGTCGACACGAATGTCGAATGGCCCATCATCTTCATCACCGTCTTCATCCTCATCCGCTCTCAAATCATTGTTGTTGTACCATGATTTCAACATCATTAAGACTTCTATGCTCTCTGCTGTGAGCCGCGATCGCCTGTAGTTGATTACACAACGACCTTCTTAGAATAGACGCTCACACGCCGCACTCATTGCTTGCACAGCTAGGAATTCCTTTGCAACCAACGCTAACGTTGGGTAAGAAAGCTGACCTGTCATGAGAGTAAAATTAATCAGATATGCAATCAGGGAGGCAAGAGAATAAGACTATGAAAAATGCAAATTTAATGCTACATGTCGTCTTCCACCAATGCAACACCTTTGTGCCGAAAGCTGGGGGGGCCGTCGCATATGCATCGAGCTCCTTATTAGGATCAACTCTTTGTGGTAGTTCAGAGGGATTTAGTAGTTCTTCTAGCTCCATTTTTATGAAATCACTCTTCGTTGATAGAGCAGATCGTTCGGTGGATTGACTCCCAACATTCCTGGATACCAAATGGGACTCAATGATATTGCGAACGGTAGATAGAACATCATTTTTTGCATGTGGATCAATCAAGTGAAGCTTCATGGATGGGTCGAGTAGAGAGGCAATAGTGAAAGCCTCATTTCGTGTCAGTAAGGAGACATATTTGTCTAACTTCACCTGCATAGCAGAACATACATTAGATAAGGCGTTCCTTTGCCTAGCGGACATAGCATGTCCAACAAGAAGCATGGAGGAGTCCATAACTCCCACTCTAATACGCTCAAGGTGCCTCATCAGATAATAATGACTATACCCTCATTTGACGTCGGTGACTTGCTCCGAATAGTGACAGAGGTACCGTGCTGGAGTGGTTTGAGTAAGTCAACAAATTTTTCAATGAGGTCCCACTCTGCGTCAAGTAAAGAACGTTTGCGAAGCACGTTCGACATCATCATATTGATGACAAATTTCTTCTCACTACATCCACGGAGCATTTTGAAAGTCGAGCTCCACCTTGTAGGGCAATCTATCGAGATCCTCCTCATGTTTGACTTATTCAATTGTCGGCAGTAGGAAAAATATTTTGCCTCCTTCTTCGATGATCCTCGTATAGCAACAACCACCTCTCTCAGGCGCCGAACAGCATCACCTAAGGAAATTGCACGAGTAGCCGACTCCTCCGCATCAAAGACGTTGTCAATGTCTGTGAGATCTACTTCGTCAATGAAGGTTGCCTTAGGGCCATCGTCGACGACATCAAGCGCCTTCAGTCCGGCCTGCATAACTAAGTTGATCACGTGCGCAATACACAACACATGTCTCTTTGCAGTAAAATGGGCGTTCATAGAGCGCAACTCTTGTTCTAATGTCGCCATCATGGTTGAATAATTCGATGCATTTTCCATCGTCACCGCGCAGACCTTTGCGCTCAACTTAAAATCGGCGAGAACGTCCAACACAATCTCGCTCAAGCACTCCCCACTATGCGAACCCTCCAACTGACGTATTGCGAGGACACATTCACACATCTTCCATTATGTATCAATCCAATGAACGGTGAGTCCTAAAAATGAGATTCGATTGGCAGAAGTCCAACAATCTAAAGTAATGGCCACTTTTTCGACACCCTCTAGTTGATCGCGAATACCAATCTTCAACTCAGTGTAAAGCTTGAAAGCTTTTTCCTTCACAGCCCTTGTCGATGGGATCGAAACCTCCTCCTGTGTGATGTATCGCAGTAGTCGTATGAAGTATTTCTTGCATACAATGTTCCCTGGTGCACCTTCTTGAACCTTCAGTTTGTTATACTCTTTACGGTGCACATTTAGCAAATGTCGCCATAGCACCGTACTGCAGCTATACTTGTTCTGCTCTATTGTCACTGCACGACCCCTAGTTCGATTCGCACATAAATTGCATGTGAAAACCCTCAGTGCCACCTCTGTGAAGTGTATCCGTGTAGCGCATTTGTTCTTTCTCTTCCTCTTTTGGCCGTGGCCAACACTCCCCTCTGTCGACGCAGAGCTCTCGGATGAAGCAGAGGTATGCAATCGATGTGTTCTAGGCATCTTAAGCGACAAGATCATCCTAAATTACGAGAAAGAAAAATAAATCAATTGGGAGGTAAACATACAAAGAAATCAGCGAAAACATTAGTAAACATTATGTGATCCAATTTTACGCAACATAGTACAGATACGTTGGTTTATCGAAAAGATCATTGTCTCATGGATCTAACACAAATACCATGGTTTTGAAATTTTAATCAAGGATATAGCAACCATTCCTTCTTAAGTAGACTCAAACATCAGCACTGAAAGAATGCAAGACCGCAACACAAACAAGAATATACGTGACATAGAGAAATGGTGAAATCAACGTAGAGAGGAGGAAAGTATTTGGAAACACCAAGCCAAACCAGCACGAACTAAAATTAGTTTCAATAATAAAAACTAACCCAAAACTATGCAGCTGCAATTCCAGATGACTTCAGAAATGGTCCCAACGCTTCTCAGCCAAATTCGCCCCAGAACAGTGATCCTATCGAGTGCATTGCAGAAGCAGAGAGTCCGTGAGAGAGAGATACGTCGAAATGGAGAGGGAGCAGGAGAGGAAGAGTGAATGCAATAGGGGGGACAGAGAGTTGGAGAAGAAAAGGAAGATGGAGATGGGGAGACATAGGAATGGAGAGGGAGAGGGAGAGGAAGAGTGATTAAGAGAAGGGACAACGGAGAATTGGGAAAAAGAAGATGGACAGGGGGAGACATAGAAATGGAGAGGGATAGAGAGAGGATGAGCGATTGAGAGGGGGGGAGGGCAGAGTATCTCAGAAGAAGAGAGACCGTGAGAGGGGGAGACATAGATATATTAAATAATAAATTAGAATAATGGCCAAAGGATCAATCGACAAGCCCAATAAGTTTATATTACTCTCCATAGTGTCATTAATTGGACCTATCATTGTATTTCAGTCTTATGGGACATGTAAATAATTCTTCTCTTTTCATAATGATTGTATAAAGAAACATACACGTGATCTGTGACAAAAATTCATATTAAATTTAAAGTAGAATATTGCCCAACGGATCATAGGGAAGCTCAAAAGTTTTACATTCTGCACATGATACTTTCTTACATTTGACCCACATCCATTTTTTAGCCTTACTCATGGGACATAAATAATTTGAAATGTTTGTCATCAATTGAAAAAACCTAACTTAGAAGAGATCTGTGATAAAATCCTTATAAAAAAAAAATTGTGACAAAGGATCAGAGAAGAAGCCCAAAAATTATTTACATTCTGTCCAGGATAGTTTTTTACATTTGAGGCCTACTCATGGGCTGTGTAAATAATTATAGTTTAAAATAAGACAATATACACTCGATCTGTGGTGCACCTTACATTCAAAAATAAATGGAAATATATTTTCATGATATGATCATGTCGAGTATGAGAAACCATTCAGAACTATGTAAACTGAAAACAACCAAAGTTATATAAAATGAATGAACTTCGATCGGGTATAGGGAAGGCATGGTGAGGCCCAAGATTTTGCATTCTACACCTCACAGTTTCCTAAATTGACCCTATCATATTATTCGAGCCTTTTAGAGGTGACATGTGAATAATTTCCACTTTTTTCCCTTATAAAACAACATATTATACAGTACACGTGATCCATGATATTGCGTCTAAAAAAGGAAATAAAAAGGGAAATCACATGATACCTCCATGTTAATACGTGGAAAGTATCAAGTGATCTGTGATATTTGATACTATATGTAAATGGATGGAAATGTATGATCAGTTAAAAGTTTATGAAGTTTGCATTTTTAATAATTTATATTGTCTTAGTGAATCATGACAAATTTGGTTTCTCCTTAACCATACGTATCCACATAATAGACAAATGCATAAGTTAATTTACATCATACCACATAATTTAATCTTTAGGAGAACGACAAGATTACATGGTATGCCTTCTCCTGAGGCCCATGGAAACATAAGCAAAAAAAATATAGGGAAAGTGTCATTTCCGTATGAAGAGATTGTCTCATATTTTTTCATGGATAAAATCTTCTGTTGCCGCGGATGCTAATCACTAATTGTTGAGTAAGAAACTGGAAATATGTTTTAAAATATATAGATTAGATCATTTTGTATTTAGATTCTGTATAGTAGCATGGACGAGCTTTGAACAACAGCTTTTAAAAATAGACAATAATAAAAATCATCATAATGAATGTACTATAGTTAGTGATTAATGTGACAATATTTTACAGCCCCAGAAACATTGATGAGGGAGAGGGAGAGGAAGAGTGATTGAGAGAAGGGACAACGGAGAAGTCTAAAAAAGAAGAAGATGGACAGGGAGAGGCATAGGAATGGAGAGGGAGAGGGAGAGGGGGAAGCAGAGTGATTGAGCGAGGGGGAGACCGAGATTTGGAGAAGAAGAGGGAGAAGGAGAGGGGGAGGAAGAGTAATTGAGAGAGGTGGAGACAGAGAATTGGAGAAGAAGAGGGAGAATGAGAGGGAGAAGGGGAGGAAGAGTGATTGAGCGGGGTGGAGACAGAGATTTGTAGAGGAAGAGGGAGAGGGAGAAGGGGAGGAAGAGTGATTGAGAGGGGTGGGGACAGAGATTTGGAGAGGGAGAGGGAGAGGGAGAGGGAGAGTTATTGCGGGAGGAAGAGACAGAGCATTGGAGAAGAAGAGGGAGAGGCCTTCTATGAAGAAACAAGAATAGGGAGAGGGGGATGGAGAGGGGAGCGACGAGAGCGAGAAGAAGAGAGAGCGATAGAGCCGGAGACAGAACCAGAGTGAGAGTAAATGTGAGAGATGGAAAAATGGAGAAGAATAGGGAGACGATGGGTCACTGAAAGAGAGAAGAAGAAGGGAAGGGAGAGGAAGAGAGCGTGCGTACCTCGTGGAGAGATCCGACAGTGACGGCTGACGAGGAACAGAATGAGCAGCCAAGAAGGGAGACGGGGAGATCGTTGGCCGACGAGGGACGGAGAGCGCAGCCGAGCAGGGGGAGCTGGGAGAGCAACGACGGACGAGGCACAGAGAGTCGAAGAGAGAAGAAGGGGAGGACAAATACCTAAAAATCGAGAAGGGGGATGAGAGTCGACTTGACTCAATCTAGAATCGAGACTCGAGAGAGTAGAGACGAGGTCACGGGGAGATGGAATGCCGACGAGGGGGTTCTTTTTTTTATATTGACAAAAAAAAATTCGCACAATGTGAACCGCACAGGGGTCTGTGCAATTTTATGTTCATTTTCGACTTTGTTCTGTTCGGAAATCTGAACAGAACACACAAATCACTCAAATTTGCACAAAGCGAACCGAACGACCATGTCTATGCACAAGCAGTGGAGCAAGCAGTTGAATTTGATACAACGCACAAATCTCGACAGCCCTTGACATATGAACAATAAATCTTTTCCTTGATGGGTTAGTGCTAATTTTTATACAAGTGCTGCCTAGATGTCTCGAGCTCGTATCGTGAGGTCAAGTCCTCTAAGTAACAAAACCCTCATGTGTTCCTGAGACATGCATTTAAAGAGAAAATAATGGCTACCAAAGTTCATCGGGGAGCCAAGTAAGGTGTTAGCTCTACTACTCGAGTGCCACCAGGTAGAAGTCCTGTTAGGAAGAAGGGATTCTGCACCTTTAAAGTACCGGTGTGGTTCTACAACTCAATTATAACAGTTAGAATTATTAGCAAAGCATATGTCCCAATGGCTGATACGTCCCAGGTCCCATGGAAGTCAAATTCTTTAATATTTTACTAAAATTACTCCTTCAAAAACCCATTCAAATTTACATAACATAAGTTATTGCAGAGTTTGGTGTGACAGTACAAAGGCGGCGCGGAGGTTGCACCTTGGTGCCAATGTAGCGTTGTGGCACGAAGGCAGCGCTATGGCATAGAGGTGGGCGGAGTTGACACGACACTGTAGAAAACATGGAGACAGCATGGCAGCGCGGTAGCATAGAGGCAGCACAGTGGTGAGGAGATGACACATTGGCACGGTGGCACCCATATGGCACAGCGGTGCAGAGGTCGTGTGGCGGCATAAAGGTGGCGTGGCTGTGCGGATAGTGTGGCAACGTGATGGTGCAGGTGGCGCAAGGTAGGGCAACGCAAGCGTGCACAGGCTGCGGTGTCATGGGTGATCTTGGGGCATTGGGGGCACGAGCACAGGGTAATGGCAGGAAGAGTGGGTGAGAGCTGCAGAGGTGTGGGCAAGCGCAAGGTTACGGTGATGCGGGCAAGGCAATGTGGGCGAGCATGGGACTGCGGTGGCCGGACGATGCGGGCGGCCAAGCATTGCAAACGGGCGGCCTGTTGAGCAGCCGTATGACTGGACAAGTGACTGGTTGGGTGGTGCTCGTGGGTGGCCATGCGAGCAGCAAGGCGGTGCGGGAGGCAGTTGGGCGGCGATGGTAATGATTGCAGGCGCATCGTTGTCGACAACAGTAGTGGCGATGGCCAGATATGGTTTCCACAAATTTCAAATTAACGGTGGTGTTATCGTAAACATGTGTAAATACAAAAATAACAATGAAATCAAATAAAAAACAAGCTTTTCCTTCTTTTTTTTCTCTTTTGTGAATGAGGGGTAGCCCTCCCCCCTTAGATAGGAGTGAATATGGACCTTACCCCCTAGAAAAATGGAACAGACCTACATAGAAAAATCCTAAGCCCCACCCCTAACAGAAGAAGGCCCATACATTGGCCCACACATGTCAGCCCGACTACACAAACACACGGGCCTAATACATAGGCCTGACAAACAAACAAAAAGAGATCATAAGCACATGACAAAGATAATGCTAACCTATGGATGTCCATTGACTAGGCCGAGTACACGAAGGCTAGGTCTCTTCTTAAGCCCATGCTCCAAGCGCTAGCTTAGACCAGTATTCACTACTAGATGGTCCCCATCGAACAAGCTACCCCTCTTCTATATTTCCTCTTCTCCCACCAAGAATAACCTTGACGGATCTCAGAAGCTTGCAAGCTTTCAGTACAAGTTTTGGAACATAGTTAAAGGACAAATTTGATAAGGATCCACGTCTCTATTTATAAATCAGAGGACATGGATAAATACAGTATATGAAGACAAAGTTTCAGCTCAAGCAGCCATGTGTATCATCAAATATCAGGTTTTGAAGTAAAAGAAATCTTGGCCATTGATTTTTTTCTCAAAACTCATCATCGACTCTATTGGTGCCTTGTCATCCATTAAGGGTTAGAATAATCAATCGTCATTCATTCAATCATTAGTGTGATCACATCATATGTTGTGATCGACTGCTCCAAGACAACCACACATCTGTGTGCCAAGGAAAAAGAAAAAAAAAACATACTTTGAAATATTTATTTTTATTTAATCATCATGTGATGTGGCAATGCGTGACCACACACCACGTAACATGTTTTTTCTCCTCTTTTAAGTTATTTTATTGTCTTAGATTAAATGACACCTTGACGCATTTCATTTACGTCAGAAAAAAAGTAAGAAATAACCAATGACTAACTAATGTGATGAAGCATTTTTGGGTGCCACGTCAGCTTTGCTTTGGCTTTAAACCAATGGTGGTGTTACACATGTCCGTCACATGTAACTTTGCAATATGCAGAATTTAAGCTCCAAGGAAAAAAAAATATTTTCTCCTTCGGTCATCATATCAGATTTATTATGGTTTGAAACCATCCATTTTTTAATTGTCACCATGATCTGAGAATTTATCAAAAAAATCAATTCTGCCAATAATAATTCTACCAATTATTATTGGGCCACTAAAGTTATTAACTAGAACTATACATGAGCCTAGAGGGTCAAACGCATAAGATCATAAGGGCATTGGTGGATATATTTTGCTTTTTAGGGTTTTTGAGTAAAACTGAAATTAAAATATAAATAGGGAAGGGGCACTCATTTCAAGCATCCAGGCCAGCCAGATTCAACACGCTTCCGCATTCATGAAAGCGTGTTTTCCATGGAGGAAGCAAGGCACAAAACCCAACAATAATAACACATTTTATAGTGGTTTAATGCCCTAATCATTGGCATTTGGTTTGATGGAATGACAACACGTGTCCGGTGTACTTTTAAGACCTTACATATTGCATGTTATTTATAAAATAATTATTAAGTCATAAAAATATAATAAATAAGTATATTTTTACTTAGAAAATTAATTTCTCCATGAATATGATTTCAAATCATTCTTAGAAGTTTTCTCTGTTTTTGGAATTATTTTGAATTAGTTTTACTAGATATATTTCACTAAATTATGTTCAATTACTAAAATAAATACAAATATATATAAATAAATTAAAATAGTTTAATTTTCTTATTCAGTGCTTGGCCCCTATGGATAATTAAATTACTCTTTAGAAAATATATATATATTAGCATAAATCAGAAGTATTAAATACATTTGTAACCCTAATTTCTAGCTCCTCACCTTTGGCAACAACTTTGGCATTTGTGTGTCAACTTGATTATACGCATTGATGTTTTTCTTAAAGATCCACTTGCACGGTGTGGGTATCATACGCTCCAAAGGTCAACCAAGTACCATACTTTGTTTTTTATTGACAAAACTTATAAGTCCATTGCCTCCCCCCGTTTCTGAGAACTTGACACTTGAGCTCGATCATTATTAGTCGAAGCATCATCATCCTTCAAATTGAATGTCTCACTACCCTTCTCGAGTTAGATGACTCTTATTTATGCACTCAAACATGTTCTGGAATTGACCCCTCATTTGATGCAACAGTATTTGTGTCCATCCTTATAATTTCATCCCATAGTACTTTACTCTCACTATGTTCTTTGGAAGATGTTCATCCTCTAAGAAGATGGCCCTCTTTTTAATGAAGAATATTTGTTCATCATTCTAAAGTAGTAACACTCGTATTTCGTTTGGATATCCTACAAACCCAGATAATTTATTCCTTGGTTCTGCCTTATTTGGGTCATGCCGCTGATGCAAATATATGTGGCTGGCAAGCCAATCATACATTCCACATCTCGTTCCATGTACATTAATAGATCATATTCATTATAGTGTAGTGTGATGCATATAATGAAGTCCATGAATACATAATCGGACTCAGTGAATTATGATGAGATTGTAATGCGGAGATCACTAGTCTTTAAGCATGTGTTCTAAACATTCCTATTGGAAGGATACGCAAAAAGGACATCAAAGTATCCGGATAGAATAGCACTATCTAGCCTCACTGATATGATGAGTATGGCCGGTCCCATAGCCATTAGTGTGGCGACACTAAGGATAGATAGTGGATGTTCTTTAGTGGAAAGAGTTCACTGAATTGATCTGTATGAATCCCTGAATGGTATTATACCGAACTGTCAATCAGGTTAATTCACGTCACGATTGTGTAAGTTGTCCTTAGACCTGAGACACCAAAGACATCATGTGGACGGATGGTTGTACTTTGGCTATGGCCAACGAGTCTCTAATCATGGGATTCTAAATGGTCTTAGTTCGGATGCATCAAAAAGTACACGAAGGCAATTGAGTGGTCAAGATGGGACCGTCCACCCTCGGTATAAGAGGTGACAACTCAAGGAAGACGATGTAACGAAGTCCTTGGCCAAGGCAGTAAAATATCGGAGAAGAGTTCTCCGATGATTTCCGAATGCATCAGTACTAACTCGGATGATCGATTAGGGTTTGACAGTTGACCATACCCTAAGTTGTCCAAGGAGCATCAAGTGGATGAGGGATTATACATACATGGTAACCGATGACGAACAGGTTCCATGAGTGAGTCGATACACACTCCTTTATATCTTCTTGGACACAAGGTGTAGCTTGGCACCCCACGGGGCTCGTCAACAAGGAGGAGATCCGACGTGCCGATGACTGCGTGGGTACGTCTAGAGGCTGCACACTTTGGCAGCTCGACTCGTCTCGCTCCGAGATTGAAGAAATCACTAATGAGATTCGTGCAAAGGTACTTCGTCTTAATAGTTTTTATCGATGCCGTTCGATTCGCAAAAGCCTTCCGTTGTGCATCGTTTTGTTCTATTCATCCAGATCTAGGCCTCTAGAACCCAACAGCCTCTTCATATTGGCTGGACAATGTCCTACTCAAGCATACCTGAAGTTGGGTTTCCATTCCTTCCATATCTCACATTGTCTGGGAGTTGTAGACTTTTGACGTAACCTGTTCAATATATGAATAGTGATAATTTTACAAAGCTCATTATTGATCTTACAATCTCCAACAAGGTGATATTTTACCTCTCTGACATGACATTTATATGTGATGTGTGAGGAAGATTTAGCTGAGTAAGGATACCATTATCCATCATAAATTTATTCCCCTCCTTGATATAATCAAAAAAAAATTATACTCTTTCCAGATTCTTTCTCTACTTGATTCCTGAACTCCTTGAAATTCACAAATTATTAAAAGTTATACTTCATCGATTATACCATCTGTACATAGGGAAATCACTAGTGAAAGTAATGAAGTATGAACTGTTGGGTTCGGTGCCTTGGTTCGTCCATGGAAAACACTTTTCCATGGATGTAGAAGCGAATTGATCAATTCCCAATCGATCTTTAAAATAAAACATTGAATGTACCTCTTGGGGAACTCGTTCCACCTTTGACGTTTTTGCTCCAAGATTGTTCTGAAGCCGTTCAGCGTCCAATCTCTAGAAGTATCCACACGATCATTCGGCGCTTGGATATCCATGTCTTATTCTTCAACTCTTCTTGAAAACACTCTCCTTAGATGAGTGGAGAAGAGAGTGGAGAAAGGGAGGGGCTCTCAAATCTGGCTTGCCTGTGTGCTTTAAATGAGTGCCCCTTCCATATTTATATTTTACTTTAAGTTTTACTCAAAAACTCTAAAAGGTAAAATATATCCACCAATGCCCTTATGATCTTATGCGTGTGACCCTCTAGGCTCATGTATCATTCTAGTTAATAACTTTAGTGGCACAATAATATTTATTGACCAACCTTATTAATTAACTATATCAACATATAGATTAATTAAATAAAGATCGATTTAACCCAATAAATATGTTAAGTTTCAAGCCCATGGGGTGGCAAGCTACACTCGTGCGCTAGAAGATACATAATAGTCTCAAGCTCTCTCATGGAATCTTTATCGTCATCGGTTACCATATATGTATAATCCATCATCCGCGCAAGACACTCGAATGACTTAGGGTATGGTTTATCGTCAAACACTAGTTCGTCATTAGATTAGTATTGATGCATTACGGGGATCATTGGAAAACACCTTCTCCAATATCCTCACTACCCTGGCCAGGGATTTTTTGCATCGTCTTCGTTCAGTGAATCTCCTCTTATACCGAGGGTGGGTGATCCCATCTGCTTAAGCTTATTGCTATCCGATCTATTACTTATTTGAATCACATGATTAGAGGCTTGTAAGTCTTAGTCAAAATATAGTCATCCACTCATGAGATGTCCTTGGTGTCTCAGGTCAGTGGATCACTTATACAATCATGACTTGAACCAACTTGATTGACGTTTAGGTATAATACCATTCAGGGATTCGTAGGTATAAATTCAGTGAACTCTTTTTCTAAAGAGCACCCACTATCTGTCCTTAGTGTCTCCACAGTAATAGTCACATGATCACCTAGTGCTATTCTATCTGGACAATGCAATATCCTTCTCTACTATCCATCGAATAGGAATATCTAGAATAAATGTTTAAAGACTAGTAATCACTGTATTATGATCTCATCATAATTCACTAAGTCATTGCACGTATTCATGGACTTCATTATAAACATGGCACAGAATAATAATGAACGAAAATATTTTATTCGATGAACTTAAATAAACATGGTAGTGTGATTGGCTTGATGGGCCACATAATATCCATCATGAACACCAGAATATAAAAGTTACAAAATACCCTTACTAAGAATGGTGCGTTGGGTACCTTACTAATACTTAAATATGCATATGATTCAATATCAAACACACCTAAATATGCATCTTCATGAATCTTGTATTTCCTACATGCCTAAGAAAGAAGTGCCATAATTAGGTTGTTTTCAAACATCATTTTGCCTTGTTCTGAGAAACATCTTATAGATTGTAGTAAGAAATAATTAGGTTGTTTTCAAACATCATTTTGCCTTGTTCTGAGAAACATCTTATAGATTGTACTAAGAAACATCCATAAGATCTGAATCATTGACCAGTGGTGCTAAAGCAACCAACTTATTATCAAAATTTTAAAAATAACTTTTGTTTGTGACGGTCACGTTAAATCTGAGGTCCCAAAAATAAAAAAAAAATGTTATTTATTATAATATCAATTTATCAACACTCTTCTAAATACAACAAATCCCTAACGGAAGCTCAAGGTTCACTATTCCTATCATGACATCAGAAAATCTTGTGTCATTTCCCACTCTCAGCTCCATCTCATCCTTGGTCAAGGTTTTCCTAGTTGTGGGCATCTGAAAGTCATTGCAAAGATCATAAGCACATCTAGTATCCAATATGCATGCTGTATAATCTCTAAAAACACAAATATATGTTACATAGATACCTGAAACATCAGCATACTTTTTTTGAGCTACCTCATTGAGATTCTTCTTCTAATTCCTCTTCTAATGACCCTTTACCTAGTGGTGGAAGCATGTGCCCTTTTCAGCAATGTGCTTTAGTGGAGTCACTTTCAGTTGATTCTTGCCATTGTCCCTCATCAAGGAAGACATCATATGCCTCTTCTTGTTGGCCCTACCAAAAAATAGGATGTAGGGTTTGTCCTTTTGTAGATTCATCCCATAATGTGAAACATGTTCAGCGACTTGGGTAGAGGTGGTGTAAAATTTTCTTTGTAAAGTCAATAATGAATTTTTAGAATGCATCTAGTGGGGATTTAATAATGAGGTATGAAATCATCTTAACGAGACTTTAACTCCCAACACTACCAAAATTTTGATCTATTAAATCATCTATAGTACATGGCTTTGTATTGATGATGACTCTATAGTAAAAGCTCCAAGTAGAATCTTAAATATCTCTGAATCCTACTCTACTCAAGAAAACTCCAACAGAGGAATCCCAATTGGCCGCGACTCCATATCTTCATATTGCCTCTACAATTCATGGAACATGGAAGCTAACATTTAGACTACACCATGGTGGAATCATCTTTCTATTTTTGATAGTCCAATAGCTACCCTTTAGTCGCGTCTCATGCAAGATCATTTGGGTGATAACTTGCAAATTAACATGATTAATTGATGAATTTAACATTATATTTATGTGTTTTAATGAATATATTTGCATGTTATCATATAAAAGTAAGATAAATGACTTACACTTTGATTTTACTATTATTTCTAATTTTTATCAATTTTCCCATGGTATTTAAACTCATTTCATTGAAGAAATTTTTTTACAGGCTTTTAAATACTTGGTTAAAGATTGGTAAGGGTTCTCATAATTTTTCTGGAATTTTTCCATACTTTTATATAATTTTCTGACCAATATTTAGCCAAGAAATGATTTTTTTTATTAGTCAAATAATACATATGCTATTTATTTAGCATTTTTTTATAATATATATATATATATATGAAAAAGACAAGAGTCGGTGTGTCGGCAGGTATTTTTTATTTTTATTTTTTTAATACCTTGTCGGTTAGCCGCGTGCATTTAATGCACGCAGCAACCAACAAGTACGTGCAAACAGGTAAGTTTTTTTTTTGCGACGTCGATTCGCGGCGTGCATTAAATGCACGCGGAAATCAACGCCGTGTATTTTAAATTAATCGGCGATAAGCTTACCTCGTCTTTTAATTTTTTATTATTATTTTTTCAGGCACCGACGACATGTGTGTGGTCAAATATAGAGGCTTCTTTTGTCATTTTGTGCTTTTTTTTAGAAAAAATAAGAGAAGGGCGACGTGGCTTCTTCCTGGCGGTCTAAAAAGAACGAATATTCTCCGATGATTGTGGGCGGCGGACGCGGACAACCACGTGTGAGATCGCGATCCAAGACGTGGGAAAACGAGGAAATAATGCGGCAGCCAATCATGAAGCGCCATTTCCTAACTTATTGGAGGAGAGATAAATTAAATCCAACGGTTAGGATTAACCCTCAGTTAAACGGTGATATCTTGAGATCTAGCCGTCCGATTGGGCTGAAATTTTGAGGGCATGTTTGTCTTTTCCCCCTCTATATTCCCTACGGTTGAGTATTTAAATAGAGGTCTGGAAAAGGGAAAAATTCACTTTTTGAAGCTCTCTCTAAGGATTTGGCCAGGAAGGACACAAGAATTGCTTTGGAAGTCGACAGTTCTTGATTCTGCACTCTAATTTTTAAGTTTCTGATTTGTATTTCAATCTTCTTTGTGAACGATTCTATAACGTCAAGGCATGGGCGAAATGTACATGCCCTAGAAGTGGTTTTGAATGAAATTAGCACTGCATTTTGATTCTGATTCAAGATTTGGTTTTTAATCTTTAATTCTACATCAATTTTGAACCTTTCTGCATCATTAGATTTTTAATTTAGGATCAGATTTCACCTTTTCTTGAATTTCTTCACTTTCTCTCTCTAGGTTAATTTGTCTAGTTTCTCTCTCTAGATTTCAACTTTTATTGTTTGGAAATTTAACTTAATATATAAAAAACCAAAAAACAAAGTTTGATTTGAAAATTCATTCATCTTGAAGTCCAATTTAAAAATCCCTTTCTTGATTATTAAATTCTCAAGTTTAATTCATAAAAATTCTCTTAAATTTTTATAATAATTGGGAAATAAATAATCCGAATTAATCTGATCTTATAATTGAAATAATTTTAAAATAAAAATTAAGTTTTTTTACTTGATTTTGATTAATTAAAAACATTATTAAGTATAATTAAGGTTTATTAATTGAAGAATTAATTCATTTTTTATTTAATTCATTAAAAATTGGATAAACATTCTTATTTTCTGCCTCCCTGTGGTTCGACCCCTTGCTTGCTCTATATTCTATATTTGGTGAGTAAGGGTATTTATAAATTTTATTGTGCAAGTCTAAACATCAAATCAATGACATATTTACACGCATTGTTTAGGCTTATCACTGGGCCATCACTCTCTAGGGCATGAGAAATGTGCTTTGACTTAAAAACATAATTTATGCTCCTGCACCAGTCATTAAAGTTCAGGCCAATCATGCGGCTGGCATCCACATAAGTTTGTCCTCCTATAAAACCCTCAGGTGTATATATGCGGAGAATTTAACTCTCTCCTTTCGGGGAAAGGAATCTCAATAAATGTTTCATAGTATTTAGTATAACACAATAATAGTACATGTTATTTATCACCCATGACATGGAGATCAGCACACATATGTGCCTCATAGGGGTTACACTAAGATTCATGCGCCGCTTGATGGAGTCCAAAACTTTTAAAAAATTTTATGGATATCCAATGAAGTATAGTATGAGAATCTTGAGGATTTCTTCCATGAATGTGAAACTGATCTTTTTCATCACAGCCCACTTGACATGTGTAGAATGAGGCTGTTTCTGTTCACCCACAAGGGTCAATCTCGCGAGTGGTTTAGAAATTTTAATTTTCAAGGAAATAAATAGATAATGGGATAAAAAGCACGTATTTTTAACACCTCGAGGATGACTATGATGATTACCCACCTTAGACAGGCACTATGAAAATCCAAGACCAAGGCCAGCCTACTCACCTCCATATATTTGAGCAAAGTCAACTGGACAAATGTTGGTGCCCTAATTCACCCTATGTACATATTTTCCCTCCTTTTCGGCATGAGAGAAGCCCTAAATATCATCACTCTCCTCTCAGTCATTACCTTTCACATGCAGTAGAGCAGCCCCAGTCATCTCCCACCAATCAAACTATGTAGGATATGATGATAAAGATGATCCTACAGATGGTAATGATAAAGCTTAGCAGTAAACACTTGATGAATAGACGAGATGAATTAGAATATCAGCATATTGGCGAACCCATTTCATCATCCGATGAAGTGGTGACAGAAAATATTGTACATAAATCAATTCAACAAAGTGTTGAGGATCTTAAGCGCTTAGAGGTTCACTATCAGCCATGAGGATCAGGTTGATGAGTGGGTTGATACATCAATGGATGCTCCTATATGTTTTATTCTTGAAGGTTAACAGAATGATGATCTCACGCCTACTCTAGAATCATATAATCTTGAAGAGGATGTAAATCTTCAAGAATAAAACATATAGGAGCATATAATCAAATAATATTCAAGAGGATGTAAAGGAAATATTGATGAAGGGGAAGTAAATAGAGCAATCATAATGAGATCTCATGCACTTGAATGTGAGGAGCACAATCATTGGAATACTTTGAAAAGAGATATTTGATGGCCCAACTTTAGCAAACTGTGCTAATCTATATAATGATAAATTTGAGCCTAAACCTGCGAAATATATTTCATTCTACTGTAGAAAGTTGACTTGAACTTTACTTAATAATATGTTTAGAAGTAAAATACCTCTTGACTTGGCATAACGTAAAAGCAATCAGCCCCAATACGGCAAAAGCCATTTCCAATAAGGTTCAAGCCATTGTGTACAGAAAGTGCACTACACACCAAATGACTCAATGGAAAAGCGGCAGCCACACATATGTTACAGTCACTGTATCTATGGCCATTATCTACAAGATTGACAGTTTCTCTACACTATGCACCATCCTTCGTTGTGGGAGGTTTCTAGTGATTTATCCTTGAGTTGAGGTGAATTCATCTCCTTATCTACACTATTCACATACAATACTTGGAACACTGAGGTTCCCGTTTAGGATCATGAAGTACAATGAAGTAAATACTTAGAGGATGCCTTGACACTTCAATGACCAAGACACTAAGAAGACAGGCGGTTTCTTAGACTCACTCACAGTGAAATATTATTTTTCCTAAGTGCTCAATTAACTATAAATATAAACCTTTTGAGATCTTCTATCTTCTCCATCAATGTCATTATTAAGTGACTAGCAATAATTAAGGGGCTATTTGACAGATCCAACACCATGCATACATTTTCTGATTTCAGAGGCAATATCCTGTCTAAAAAATTGAATTATGATGCATATGTCTTTGTGTTTGCTTTAATAAACTAATTTTGTGCATCAATTTACTTCTTCCACAATACTTTCTAATTATTATGAATTTTTAATATTTTATTTATGAATGAGACAACAAATATGATACCAACACTTTGATTGTTTTACTTCCCCTTCTTGATTATATCTCAAACACATAGACATTTCATCATAACTCAACTTTTTAGACATGAAATTACCTTTAATGTCATAAAATGCATGCACAAAGTTTTATATTTCAGAAAACCAAGCTTAAAATTTGAGAAGTATAGATTTAACTATTAAAAAATATTTTCAATTCACTTAAAAAATATTTATGGAATTTTATTTAATCGTAAAATAATTTAACTATTAAATTATTCTATTGAATAAATTCATAAATATATATTTATAATTTTCAATTCACTTCATTTGAGTCAGTAAAATATTTGCATAGTTTTCATAAAAATTTCTCATAATTTTCTACAACTCAGTTTGACTTTGAATATGTCCATAAATACATGCATACATACGTACGTCCATTCATACATACATACATATGTATCTAGAATGTACATATGTGAACATGTATGCACCTTTAATCTCCGTGCGCACATGTGCACGCACCTATGCATGCACATACATATGCACCTACTTACACACATACATACGCACATACATACATCCACATCTTTCTTCTTTTGCATCTGAATTCAAAATACTATTCAATCGTGGCAGTGAATTTTTTAATTTTTTTTGGGTAAATGTTGTTAAACTTTTCACATGAATTTCTTTTGTTATTTATATTTCTGAATTATCTAATCAGTATTTAACATAATCATATATCTGAAGTATTTTTAAAATTCCATAACACAAAATGGACTAGTATATTATGAAACTCTTAAGAAATAAATTTTAATAACTATAAATTATTTGGTGCATGTTGCATACTATTATGTACGTACTACAATAAAGATGATTTTCCTTTGCCAAATTTAATGTTTTATCTAACTTGGTTTTATTTGAGCTAAATAAATATTACATGACTTGGATTATTGTTATGAATGGATATTATATTAAGGATACTTGATGATATTTCAGATAAAAAATATCATGTTATGAGTAGATATTAAGTTCATTGAAAGTGTTTATTCAGTTTTATTCTTCTGTGAGATATATAGAATCCCATGAACGCATAAAGGACTTAGAGAATTATGATGAGATGATAATACATTCATCATTAGTTTAAAAACTTGTATAATAATTATTCATATTTGATGGACTCTTACAACGAAGATCAAACTATCCAATAAGAATAACACTATATGTTTATGTGGTCGTTAATTTATAAACACTAAATAGAGTCTTTAGAATTGATGTAGATGAACCTCTGAGGAGTATTATATATATACATGTCAATCGGATTGATTCATGTCAAAATATTATAAGTGACAGTTAGACTTGAGGAAGTAAAAACATTATGTGGATGGAGAGCTGTATTTGAACTATGATTTATGATTCTCTAATCACAGGATTCAAGTAATTCTTAGCTTAGATAAAACAAAAAGTTTTAGAGAATTGGATCTATCATGAGTGGTCAAGAGTGGTCATATGCCCTTTGCATAAAGCAAGGTTGACTCATGGAAGATGTCTGCAATCCCAGGCAAAGGTAGTGTACATACTGGATAGGTTTTTCCCCCAATGATCCCTATTACATATGAGTGATAACTAGAACAATGGATTAGATTTTGACAATTAACCATGCTCTAACTCATTAAGGAGAGTTACACGGCCAAAGAATTATAGATATATAATAACAGATGATGGTAAAGCTTCCCTAAGAGAGTGTAATTCTTTTTGATATTTTAAAACACAAGTACCCAACAGATATTACACATTAAATTATATTTGATACTTATAGTGAAAATGATTTATCTTTACATGCCTAACTATATATGATAAACCTTCATTATTTGACAACATTAATGGGAATAGTTGTTTAATTTAATAAGATAACCATGACACAATTAATGGAAGACCTGATGGGGCATTGCAAGTCTTGATAGATTTAAGTCGAATGGTGGGCCTCTTCAAGCACTGTACGTCCTAGATGCTTATCCAGAAAGTTGGACCTCTGTCCAGGCAGAGTTGGTCTAGTCCCATCCTGTCATACCATCATGGGGTATATCAAACTATAGTTATGGGATCGACAGCAACAAAGTATTTGACTCATTTTGTTTCTAAGATAGTGTAGCTTGTAATTTTTTTATCAACCCCTTTTGCTACTCTTGAACAATATGGCTCATCTCTTTTGGACTTTATTTAATATATATGTTGATGACTATTTGTCCTACTGCTTGGCTAAAATATGTTCAGTGAAACTTTAATCAGATAACTAAACATTGAATATACCAATTGCTCACAAATATAAAATATTTTTGCTACCAAACGGATGAAAAACATGATATAGACCAGTATGTCCCATTCAATACTGTATCAGATTCTAAATACATATTAACAAAACAATGGTCATACAACTAATAAAATATACATTTCTACGTTACTACCTCTCACTACCATAACGCATAACCATCAAATTGATTTGGCAAAACATTAAAAATACCCCTAACAGGTGCTTCTTTCAGCCTGTTGTATGATAATTCAATCCATTAGCACTGCTAATATATCTCATCCTCTTTCGCACTCAAATATCCAAGCCACAGGTCCCTTCATGATTTCCGAAAAAATATGAATTTTTTTACTTGTGCTCTTTGGAATCATTTTTTTCATTCCACTCTAAATATACCTGATTCACGGACTCGCAATTCCACAAAATCCTCAACACAAAAGTATTCTAATACAAGAGAACCTTTGAAAAATATACTTCTCCCAGGACCAAACCTGAAGCCAATACATTATTCACGATTCTTAATGCAGATTCGTATCAGAAATATCCACGTTCAATTGGCAGTCTGCATTATCCAAATAAATTCAAACAAACAACTTTTAAAATAAATGAACGGATACCCCTGCTTTGGAACCCACAGCCTGCTCGTTGACCCACGATACTCTAAACCCACCTGCAAAATAAAACTCCTTCCTCAGATTAAACTAATCATAGATACAAATCAAAATCTGAAATCATAAAACCTCGGAGATGCCCATTCACCACTCTTCTCAGCCAGTAGAATGAGCAATCTCCTCCTCTTCTTCTCCCTCCTCCATGGAGCAGTGGGGCAGCCGACGGGAGAGGCCATGTCCACGGGCAAGCCAAACGCTGCCATGATCATCCGCATCTTCGCCCTCTTCTTCGCCTTGTCTGCCCTTCTCTTCGCCGCCATGAAGTGCTGCAAGGAACGGCCAAATAATCAGACAAGCTTACCGCCGCTTCCCATCATTCCCAACGACGAGCCGCATCTCTCAGGCATCGATAAGGTGCTAATCGAGTGATAGAGTGATCCTCGCCGTAGATTCCAAATCCAACGTTTAGTTTCCTATTTCGTGCAGGATTAAGTCGCAGCCGTCGGATCTGTGGAGTTATGACGGCATCCACAAAGTCACGTCTGAGGAAGTGGGACCCGACGGTTGTAACTGCTATCTTTAGACTTGTGTTCGTTTAAATGCTCCTGTGAAGGATGCTGTGTGTATGTGAAATACGCTGTGTGTTTTCTTCTTTCCTTAAGTGTGTGCTTTTGTTCCTGGTTCTCCCTCCGTCTCTGTGTGGCTTGGCTTGCAGCAGGTCGTTCCTTGAGAGCCTTTGTGCTTACAAGTGGTATCAGAGCCAGTCTGATTCCAAGGACCTGTCGCAATGCCGAAGCGTGGAGAACCATCAACTCAAGGAGAGAAGAACACGATCGACGACTTGACAAGGAAACTCGAGGTCGTTGTTCCAACACCGCTGACGCAGCTCTCAGCAACAAACTACCGGCACTGGGCTATGAGGATGGAGGTGCATCTCGACGCCCAAAATCTGTGGGATGTTGTAGCAGGAGCGGAGACGAATCGACAGAAAGACAGGCTGGCTCTTTCTGCCATGCTTGCTGCGATTCCAGAAGCATCAGGAGTGCAGCTGGATATCAAGAAGAGTGCAAAGGAGAACTGGGAGATCATCAGATCGTTCCATGTGGGGATTGATCGGCTCGCCCAGTCCAGAGCTCAAGGCTTGCGTCGAGAGTTCGAGAATCTTACCATGAAGAAGGAGGATAAGATCGGTGATTTCACTGACAAATTCACAAGAACAGTGTTCGAGCTAAGGCAATGTGGTGACAACATTGAAGATCGAGAAGCTGTGAGAAAGCTGTTTCGTTCCATGCCCCCCAGGTACGATACGCTTACGCTCACTCTGGAGCAATTCGGTGATATGGACACCATGTCACTTGTGGAAGCTATTGGATCTCTCAAGATCCACGAGATGCGTCTTGCTGAACGAGATGCAAGGGAAGAAGAGCAGGCATTGTTAACTAGAGCTATGAATCATATGAAGAAAACCAAACCTTCCGAAGGACAGACCTCAAGAGGACGAGGACGCGGAAGGGGCAGAGGCAGAGGTCGAGGCAGAAGCAAAAATTCCCAAAATGAAGACCAGAAACAAGATGAAGAGAAGAAACCATTTGATAAATCAAAGGTGCGGTGCTATAACTGTCAAAAATTTGGGCATTTTGCAGATGAGTGCACGAATGAAAAGAAGCCAAGAGTTCGTGAAGAGGCTGCAAATATAACAGTGGAGGAATCAAAGTTCCTTATGATGTTCACTGAGGCCGTTTTTTTGCAAGAAACCACGGAGGAAAGCCAAGTTTGGTATCTTGACACAGGCGCAAGCTCTCATATGACGTGTAAGAAATCTTTCTTCCACTCTTTGGATGAGAATCATTGTGGTTTGGTGAAATTTGGGGATGGCTCGTCCATCAAATTTGAAGGGAAAGGCTCTGTCTTTGTTCACAATTCAGATGGTGATGTGTTAAAGCTAGAAGAAGTGCTATATGTGCCAGATCTCAGGGCTAATATCCTTAGTTTGGGAAAACTGGACGAAGCTGAATTCAAGTGCTCCTTAAGTGGAGGCTTTCTTACCATAACCGATGATGTGGGCAAGCTATTTGC